>NC_080641.1:1605114-2257781 GCF_027579445.1 Ammospiza nelsoni | reverse complement strand
AGCTGTTTTGGACAACTTTTCTTTTCTTCTTGTCGAACACTTGGCAGACCTCCGTGCAACGTCCAGAACACGATGGGAGATGTTTTCTGTGCTCGCGCAGGTTTTCCTTGCCAGACAGAGTGGAAAAGCTTTCTGCTAAGATGTAGACCACAAAAGACACTAAAGGCGAAGGTACGATGCTCCCCGGAGCTAAGCGCCGCTCCCGGGCGTCTTTCGGCAGAAGCCGCGCTAAGAGAGCACTGTGAGCGGTACAATCGTCTTTGCGCGAAGAAGCCGCTTCTTCGGCTCCGGGAGCCGGAGAGAGCGGCAGCATCGGAAAGGTGAAGAAGGAAGCTGTACAACACTGGGATTGTGTGCGCAGCTTGCCAACTGATAGAAAACAGTACATTACCACTTTCCTGACTTTTCCAATCACATGAATATTCGATATAAGCTGTTTTGGACCACTTTTCTTTTCTTCTTGTCAAACACTTGGCAGACTTCCGAGCAATGTCCAGAACACGATGGGAGATGTTTTCTGTGCTCCCGCAGGTTTTCCTTGCCAGACAGAGTGGAAAAGCTTTCTGCTAAGATGTAGACCACAAAAGACGCTAAAGGCGAAGGTACGATGCTCCCCGGAACTAATCGCCGCTCCCGGGCTTCTTTCGGCAGAAGCCGCGCTAAGAGAGCACTGTGAGCGGTACAATCGTCTTTGCGCGAAGAAGCCGCTTCTTCGGCTCCGGGAGCCGGAGAGAGCGGCATGATCGGAAAGGTGAAGAAGGAAGCTGTACAACAGTGGGATTGTGTGCGCAGCTTGCCAACTGATAGAAAACAGTACATTACCACTTTCCTGACTTTTCCAATCACATGAATATTCGATTGGAAGCTGTTTTGGACAACTTTTCTTTTCTTCTTGTCGAACACTTGGCAGACCTCCGTGCAACGTCCAGAACACGATGGGAGATGTTTTCTGTGCTCGCGCAGGTTTTCCTTGCCAGACAGAGTGGAAAAGCTTTCTGCTAGCATGTAGACCACAAAAGACGCTAAAGACGAAGGTACGATGCTCCCCGGAGCTAAGCGCCGCTCCCGGGCTTCTTTCGGCAGAAGCCGCGCTAAGAGAGCGCTGCGAGCGGTACAATCGTCTTTGCGCGAAGAAGCCGCTTCTTCGGCTCCGGGAGCCGGAGAGAGCGGCATGATCGGAAAGGTGAAGAAGGAAGCCGTACAACACTGGGATTGGGTGCACAGCTTGCCAACTGATAGAAAACAGTACATTACCACTTTCCTGACTTTTCCAATCACATGAATATTCGATTGGAATTTGTTTTGGACAACTTTTCTTTTCTTCTTGTCGAACACTTGGCAGACCTCCGTGCAACGTCCAGAACACGATGGGAGATGTTTTCTGTGCTCGCGCAGGTTTTCCTTGCCAGACAGAGTGGAAAAGCTTTCTGCTAGCATGTAGACCACAAAAGACGCTAAAGACGAAGGTACGATGCTCCCCAGAGCTAAGCGCCGCTCCCGGGCTTCTTTCGGCAGAAGCCGCGCTAAGAGAGCGCTGCGAGCGGTACAATCGTCTTTGCGCGAAGAAGCCGCTTCTTCGGCTCCGGGAGCCGGAGAGAGCGGCAGCATCGGAAAGGTGAAGAAGGAAGCCGTACAACACTGGGATTGGGTGCACAGCTTGCCAACTGATAGAAAACAGTACATTACCACTTTCCTGACTTTTCCAATCACATGAATATTCGATAAGAAGCTGTTTTGGACAGATTTTCTTTTCTTTATGGCAAACACTTGGCAGACCTCCGTGCAACGTCCAGAACACGATGGGAGATGTTTTCTGTGCTCGCGCAGGTTTTCCTTGCCAGACAGAGTGGAAAAGCTTTCTGCTAGCATGTAGACCACAAAAGACGCTAAAGGCGAAGGTACGATGCTCCCCGGAGCTAATCGCCGCTCCCGGGCTTCTTTCGGCAGAAGCCGCGCTAAGAGAGCACTGTGAGCGGTACAATCGTCTTTGCGCGAAGAAGCCGCTTCTTCGGCTCCGGGAGCCGGAGAGAGCGGCAGCATCGGAAAGGTGAAGAAGGAAGCTGTACAACACTGGGATTGTGTGCGCAGCTTGCCAACTGATAGACAGTAGTACATTACCCCTTTCCTGACTTTTCCAATCACATGAATATTCGATTGGAAGCTGTTTTGGACAACTTTTCTTTTCTTCTTGTCGAACACTTGGCAGACCTCCGTGCAACGTCCAGAACACGATGGGAGATGTTTTCTGTGCTCGCGCAGGTTTTCCTTGCCAGACAGAGTGGAAAAGCTTTCTGCTAAGATGTAGACCACAAAAGACGCTAAAGACGAAGGTACGATGCTCCCCGGAGCTAAGCGCCGCTCCCGGGCGTCTTTCGGCAGAAGCCGCGCTAAGAGACCACTGTGAGCGGTACAATCGTCTTTGCGCGAAGAAGCCGCTTCTTCGGCTCCGGGAGCCGGAGAGAGCGGCATGATCGGAAAGGTGAAGAAGGAAGCTGTACAACACTGGGATTGTGTGCGCAGCTTGCCAACTGATAGAAAACAGTACATTACCACTTTCCTGACTTTTCCAATCACATGAATCTTCGATTGGAAGCTGTTTTGGACAGATTTTCTTTTCTTTATGGCAAACACTTGGCAGACCTCCGTGCAACGTCCAGAACGCGTTGGAGATGTTTTCTGTGCTCGCGCAGGTTTTCCTTGCCAGACAGAGTGGAAAAGCTTTCTGCTAGCATGTAGACCACAAAAGACGCTAAAGGCGAAGGTACGATGCTCCCCGGAGCTAAGCGCCGCTCCCGGGCGTCTTTCGGCAGAAGCCGCGCTAAGAGAGCACTGTGAGCGGTACAATCGTCTTTGCGCGAAGAAGCCGCTTCTTCGGCTCACGGAGCCGGAGAGAGCGGCATGATCGGAAAGGTGAAGAAGGAAGCCGTACAACACTGGGATTGTATGCGCAGATTGCCAACTGATAGACAGCAGTACATTACCACTTTCCTGACTTTTCCAATCACATGAATATTCGATAAGAAGCTGTTTTGGACAGATTTTCTTTTCTTTATGGCAAACACTTGGCAGACCTCCGTGCAACGTCCAGAACACGATGGGAGATGTTTTCTGTGCTCGCGCAGGTTTTCCTTGCCAGACAGAGTGGAAAAGCTTTCTGCTAGCATGTAGACCACAAAAGACGCTAAAGACGAAGGTACGATGCTCTCCGCAGCTAAGAGCCGCTCCCGGGCTTCTTTCGGCAGAAGCCGCGCTAAGAGAGCACAGTGAGCGGTACAATCGTCTTTGCGCGAAGAAGCCGCTTCTTCGGCTCCGGGAGCCGGAGAGAGCGGCATGATCGGAAAGGTGAAGAAGGAAGCTGTACAACACTGGGATTGTGTGCGCAGCTTGCCAACTGATAGAAAACAGTACATTACCACTTTCCTGACTTTTCCAATCACATGAATATTCGATAAGAAGAGGTTTTGGACAGATTTTCTTTTCTTTATGCCAAACACATGGCAGACGTCCGTGCAACGTCCAGAACACGATGGGAGATGTTTTCTGTGCTCGCGCAGGTTTTCCTTGCCAGACAGAGTGGAAAAGCTTTCTGCTAGCATGTAGACCACAAAAGACGCTAAAGACGAAGGTACGATGCTCCCCGGAGCTAAGCGCCGCTCCCGGGCTTCTTTCGGCAGAAGCCGCGCTAAGAGAGCACTGTGAGCGGTACAATCGTCTTTGCGCGAAGAAGCCGCTTCTTCGGCTCCGGGAGCCGGAGAGAGCGGCAGCATCGGAAAGGTGAAGAAGGAAGCTGTACAACACTGGGATTGTGTGCGCAGCTTGCCAACTGATAGACAGTAGTACATTACCCCTTTCCTGACTTTTCCAATCACATGAATATTCGATTGGAAGCTGTTTTGGACAACTTTTCTTTTCTTCTTGTCGAACACTTGGCAGACCTCCGTGCAACGTCCAGAACACGATGGGAGATGTTTTCTGTGCTCGCGCAGGTTTTCCTTGCCAGACAGAGTGGAAAAGCTTTCTGCTAAGATGTAGACCACAAAAGACGCTAAAGGCGAAGGTACGATGCTCCCCGGAGCTAAGCGCCGCTCCCGGGCGTCTTTCGGCAGAAGCCGCGCTAAGAGAGCACTGTGAGCGGTACAATCGTCTTTGCGCGAAGAAGCCGCTTCTTCGGCTCCGGGAGCCGGAGAGAGCGGCAGCATCGGAAAGGTGAAGAAGGAAGCTGTACAACACTGGGATTGTGTGCGCAGCTTGCCAACTGATAGAAAACAGTACATTACCACTTTCCTGACTTTTCCAATCACATGAATATTCGATATAAGCTGTTTTGGACCACTTTTCTTTTCTTCTTGTCAAACACTTGGCAGACTTCCGAGCAATGTCCAGAACACGATGGGAGATGTTTTCTGTGCTCCCGCAGGTTTTCCTTGCCAGACAGAGTGGAAAAGCTTTCTGCTAGGATGTAGACCACAAAAGACGCTAAAGGCGAAGGTACGATGCTCCCCGGAACTAATCGCCGCTCCCGGGCTTCTTTCGGCAGAAGCCGCGCTAAGAGAGCACTGTGAGCGGTACAATCGTCTTTGCGCGAAGAAGCCGCTTCTTCGGCTCCGGGAGCCGGAGAGAGCGGCATGATCGGAAAGGTGAAGAAGGAAGCTGTACAACAGTGGGATTGTGTGCGCAGCTTGCCAACTGATAGAAAACAGTACATTACCACTTTCCTGACTTTTCCAATCACATGAATATTCGATTGGAAGCTGTTTTGGACAACTTTTCTTTTCTTCTTGTCGAACACTTGGCAGACCTCCGTGCAACGTCCAGAACACGATGGGAGATGTTTTCTGTGCTCGCGCAGGTTTTCCTTGCCAGACAGAGTGGAAAAGCTTTCTGCTAGCATGTAGACCACAAAAGACGCTAAAGACGAAGGTACGATGCTCCCCGGAGCTAAGCGCCGCTCCCGGGCTTCTTTCGGCAGAAGCCGCGCTAAGAGAGCGCTGCGAGCGGTACAATCGTCTTTGCGCGAAGAAGCCGCTTCTTCGGCTCCGGGAGCCGGAGAGAGCGGCATGATCGGAAAGGTGAAGAAGGAAGCCGTACAACACTGGGATTGGGTGCACAGCTTGCCAACTGATAGAAAACAGTACATTACCACTTTCCTGACTTTTCCAATCACATGAATATTCGATTGGAAGCTGTTTTGGACAACTTTTCTTTTCTTCTTGTCGAACACTTGGCAGACCTCCGTGCAACGTCCAGAACACGATGGGAGATGTTTTCTGTGCTCGCGCAGGTTTTCCTTGCCAGACAGAGTGGAAAAGCTTTCTGCTAGCATGTAGACCACAAAAGACGCTAAAGACGAAGGTACGATGCTCCCCAGAGCTAAGCGCCGCTCCCGGGCTTCTTTCGGCAGAAGCCGCGCTAAGAGAGCGCTGCGAGCGGTACAATCGTCTTTGCGCGAAGAAGCCGCTTCTTCGGCTCCGGGAGCCGGAGAGAGCGGCAGCATCGGAAAGGTGAAGAAGGAAGCCGTACAACACTGGGATTGGGTGCACAGCTTGCCAACTGATAGAAAACAGTACATTACCACTTTCCTGACTTTTCCAATCACATGAATATTCGATAAGAAGCTGTTTTGGACAGATTTTCTTTTCTTTATGGCAAACACTTGGCAGACCTCCGTGCAACGTCCAGAACACGATGGGAGATGTTTTCTGTGCTCGCGCAGGTTTTCCTTGCCAGACAGAGTGGAAAAGCTTTCTGCTAGCATGTAGACCACAAAAGACGCTAAAGGCGAAGGTACGATGCTCCCCGGAGCTAATCGCCGCTCCCGGGCTTCTTTCGGCAGAAGCCGCGCTAAGAGAGCACTGTGAGCGGTACAATCGTCTTTGCGCGAAGAAGCCGCTTCTTCGGCTCCGGGAGCCGGAGAGAGCGGCAGCATCGGAAAGGTGAAGAAGGAAGCTGTACAACACTGGGATTGTGTGCGCAGCTTGCCAACTGATAGACAGTAGTACATTACCCCTTTCCTGACTTTTCCAATCACATGAATATTCGATTGGAAGCTGTTTTGGACAACTTTTCTTTTCTTCTTGTCGAACACTTGGCAGACCTCCGTGCAACGTCCAGAACACGATGGGAGATGTTTTCTGTGCTCGCGCAGGTTTTCCTTGCCAGACAGAGTGGAAAAGCTTTCTGCTAAGATGTAGACCACAAAAGACGCTAAAGACGAAGGTACGATGCTCCCCGGAGCTAAGCGCCGCTCCCGGGCGTCTTTCGGCAGAAGCCGCGCTAAGAGACCACTGTGAGCGGTACAATCGTCTTTGCGCGAAGAAGCCGCTTCTTCGGCTCCGGGAGCCGGAGAGAGCGGCATGATCGGAAAGGTGAAGAAGGAAGCTGTACAACAGTGGGATTGTGTGCGCAGCTTGCCAACTGATAGAAAACAGTACATTACCACTTTCCTGACTTTTCCAATCACATGAATCTTCGATTGGAAGCTGTTTTGGACAGATTTTCTTTTCTTTATGGCAAACACTTGGCAGACCTCCGTGCAACGTCCAGAACGCGTTGGAGATGTTTTCTGTGCTCGCGCAGGTTTTCCTTGCCAGACAGAGTGGAAAAGCTTTCTGCTAGCATGTAGACCACAAAAGACGCTAAAGGCGAAGGTACGATGCTCCCCGGAGCTAAGCGCCGCTCCCGGGCGTCTTTCGGCAGAAGCCGCGCTAAGAGAGCACTGTGAGCGGTACAATCGTCTTTGCGCGAAGAAGCCGCTTCTTCGGCTCACGGAGCCGGAGAGAGCGGCATGATCGGAAAGGTGAAGAAGGAAGCCGTACAACACTGGGATTGTATGCGCAGATTGCCAACTGATAGACAGCAGTACATTACCACTTTCCTGACTTTTCCAATCACATGAATATTCGATAAGAAGCTGTTTTGGACAGATTTTCTTTTCTTTATGGCAAACACTTGGCAGACCTCCGTGCAACGTCCAGAACACGATGGGAGATGTTTTCTGTGCTCGCGCAGGTTTTCCTTGCCAGACAGAGTGGAAAAGCTTTCTGCTAGCATGTAGACCACAAAAGACGCTAAAGACGAAGGTACGATGCTCTCCGCAGCTAAGAGCCGCTCCCGGGCTTCTTTCGGCAGAAGCCGCGCTAAGAGAGCACAGTGAGCGGTACAATCGTCTTTGCGCGAAGAAGCCGCTTCTTCGGCTCCGGGAGCCGGAGAGAGCGGCATGATCGGAAAGGTGAAGAAGGAAGCTGTACAACACTGGGATTGTGTGCGCAGCTTGCCAACTGATAGAAAACAGTACATTACCACTTTCCTGACTTTTCCAATCACATGAATATTCGATAAGAAGAGGTTTTGGACAGATTTTCTTTTCTTTATGCCAAACACATGGCAGACGTCCGTGCAACGTCCAGAACACGATGGGAGATGTTTTCTGTGCTCGCGCAGGTTTTCCTTGCCAGACAGAGTGGAAAAGCTTTCTGCTAGCATGTAGACCACAAAAGACGCTAAAGACGAAGGTACGATGCTCCCCGGAGCTAAGCGCCGCTCCCGGGCTTCTTTCGGCAGAAGCCGCGCTAAGAGAGCGCTGCGAGCGGTACAATCGTCTTTGCGCGAAGAAGCCGCTTCTTCGGCTCCGGGAGCCGGAGAGAGCGGCAGCATCGGAAAGGTGAAGAAGGAAGCCGTACAACACTGGGATTGTGTGCGCAGCTTGCCAACTGATAGAAAACAGTACATTACCACTTTCCTGACTTTTCCAATCACATGAATATTCGATAAGAAGCTGTTTTGGACCACTTTTCTTTTCTTCTTGTCAAACACTTGGCAGACCTCCGTGCAACGTCCAGAACACGATGGGAGATGTTTTCTGTGCTCGCGCAGGTTTTCCTTGCCAGACAGAGTGGAAAAGCTTTCTGCTATGATGTAGACCACAAAAGACGCTAAAGGCGAAGGTACGATGCTCCCCGGAGCTAAGCGCCGCTCCCGGGCTTCTTTCGGCAGAAGCCGCGCTAAGAGAGCACTGTGAGCGGTACAATCGTCTTTGCGCGAAGAAGCCGCTTCTTCGGCTCCGGGAGCCGGAGAGAGCGGCAGCATCGGAAAGGTGAAGAAGGAAGCTGTACAACACTGGGATTGTGTGCGCAGCTTGCCAACTGATAGAAAACAGTACATTACCACTTTCCTGACTTTTCCAATCACATGAATATTCGATATAAGCTGTTTTGGACCACTTTTCTTTTCTTCTTGTCAAACACTTGGCAGACTTCCGAGCAATGTCCAGAACACGATGGGAGATGTTTTCTGTGCTCCCGCAGGTTTTCCTTGCCAGACAGAGTGGAAAAGCTTTCTGCTAAGATGTAGACCACAAAAGACGCTAAAGGCGAAGGTACGATGCTCCCCGGAACTAATCGCCGCTCCCGGGCTTCTTTCGGCAGAAGCCGCGCTAAGAGAGCACTGTGAGCGGTACAATCGTCTTTGCGCGAAGAAGCCGCTTCTTCGGCTCCGGGAGCCGGAGAGAGCGGCATGATCGGAAAGTTGAAGAAGGAAGCTGTACAACAGTGGGATTGTGTGCGCAGCTTGCCAACTGATAGAAAACAGTACATTACCACTTTCCTGACTTTTCCAATCACATGAATATTCGATTGGAAGCTGTTTTGGACCACTTTTCTTTTCTTCTTGTCGAACACTTGGCAGACCTCCGTGCAACGTCCAGAACACGATGGGAGATGTTTTCTGTGCTCGCGCTGGTTTTCCTTGCCAGACAGAGTGGAAAAGCTTTCTGCTAGCATGTAGACCACAAAAGACGCTAAAGACGAAGGTACGATGCTCCCCGGAGCTAAGCGCCGCTCCCGGGCTTCTTTCGGCAGAAGCCGCGCTAAGAGAGCGCTGCGAGCGGTACAATCGTCTTTGCGCGAAGAAGCCGCTTCTTCGGCTCCGGGAGCCGGAGAGAGCGGCATGATCGGAAAGGTGAAGAAGGAAGCCGTACAACACTGGGATTGGGTGCACAGCTTGCCAACTGATAGAAAACAGTACATTACCACTTTCCTGACTTTTCCAATCACATGAATATTCGATAAGAAGCGGTTTTGGACAGATTTACTTTTCTTTATGGCAAACACTTGGCAGACCTCCGTGCAACGTCCAGAACACGATGGGAGATGTTTTCTGTGCTCGCGCAGGTTTTCCTTGCCAGACAGAGTGGAAAAGCTTTCTGCTAGCATGTAGACCACAAAAGACGCTAAAGGCGAAGGTACGATGCTCCCCGGAGCTAAGCGCCGCTCCCGGGCGTCTTTCGGCAGAAGCCGCGCTAAGAGAGCACAGTGAGCGGTACAATCGTCTTTGCGCGAAGAAGCCGCTTCTTCGGCTCCGGGAGCCGGAGAGAGCGGCATGATCGGAAAGGTGAAGAAGGAAGCTGTACAACACTGGGATTGTGTGCGCAGCTTGCCAACTGATAGAAAACAGTACATTACCACTTTCCTGACTTTTCCAATCACATGAATATTCGATAAGAAGAGGTTTTGGACAGATTTTCTTTTCTTTATGCCAAACACAAGGCAGACGTCCGTGCAACGTCCAGAACACGATGGGAGATGTTTTCTGTGCTCGCGCAGGTTTTCCTTGCCAGACAGAGTGGAAAAGCTTTCTGCTAGCATGTAGACCACAAAAGACGCTAAAGACGAAGGTACGATGCTCCCCGGAGCTAAGCGCCGCTCCCGGGCTTCTTTCGGCAGAAGCCGCGCTAAGAGAGCGCTGCAAGCGGTACAATCGTCTTTGCGCGAAGAAGCCGCTTCTTCGGCTCCGGGAGCCGGAGAGAGCGGCAGCATCGGAAAGGTGAAGAAGGAAGCCGTACAACACTGGGATTGTGTGCGCAGCTTGCCAACTGATAGAAAACAGTACATTACCACTTTCCTGACTTTTCCAATCACATGAATATTCGATAAGAAGCTGTTTTGGACCACTTTTCTTTTCTTCTTGTCAAACACTTGGCAGACCTCCGTGCAACGTCCAGAACACGATGGGAGATGTTTTCTGTGCTCGCGCAGGTTTTCCTTGCCAGACAGAGTGGAAAAGCTTTCTGCGAAGATGTAGACCACAAAAGACGCTAAAGGCGAAGGTACGATGCTCCCCGGAGCTAAGCGCCGCTCCCGGGCTTCTTTCGGCAGAAGCCGCGCTAAGAGAGCACTGTGAGCGGTACAATCGTCTTTGCGCGAAGAAGCCGCTTCTTCGGCTCCGGGAGCCGGAGAGAGCGGCAGCATCGGAAAGGTGAAGAAGGAAGCTGTACAACACTGGGATTGTGTGCGCAGCTTGCCAACTGATAGAAAACAGTACATTACCACTTTCCTGACTTTTCCAATCACATGAATATTCGATATAAGCTGTTTTGGACCACTTTTCTTTTCTTCTTGTCAAACACTTGGCAGACTTCCGAGCAATGTCCAGAACACGATGGGAGATGTTTTCTGTGCTCCCGCAGGTTTTCCTTGCCAGACAGAGTGGAAAAGCTTTCTGCTAAGATGTAGACCACAAAAGACGCTAAAGGCGAAGGTACGATGCTCCCCGGAACTAATCGCCGCTCCCGGGCTTCTTTCGGCAGAAGCCGCGCTAAGAGAGCACTGTGAGCGGTACAATCGTCTTTGCGCGAAGAAGCCGCTTCTTCGGCTCCGGGAGCCGGAGAGAGCGGCATGATCGGAAAGGTGAAGAAGGAAGCTGTACAACAGTGGGATTGTGTGCGCAGCTTGCCAACTGATAGAAAACAGTACATTACCACTTTCCTGACTTTTCCAATCACATGAATATTCGATTGGAAGCTGTTTTGGACCACTTTTCTTTTCTTCTTGTCGAACACTTGGCAGACCTCCGTGCAACGTCCAGAACACGATGGGAGATGTTTTCTGTGCTCGCGCTGGTTTTCCTTGCCAGACAGAGTGGAAAAGCTTTCTGCTAGCATGTAGACCACAAAAGACGCTAAAGACGAAGGTACGATGCTCCCCGGAGCTAAGCGCCGCTCCCGGGCTTCTTTCGGCAGAAGCCGCGCTAAGAGAGCGCTGCGAGCGGTACAATCGTCTTTGCGCGAAGAAGCCGCTTCTTCGGCTCCGGGAGCCGGAGAGAGCGGCAGCATCGGAAAGGTGAAGAAGGAAGCCGTACAACACTGGGATTGGGTGCACAGCTTGCCAACTGATAGAAAACAGTACATTACCACTTTCCTGACTTTTCCAATCACATGAATATTCGATAAGAAGCGGTTTTGGACAGATTTACTTTTCTTTATGGCAAACACTTGGCAGACCTCCGTGCAACGTCCAGAACACGATGGGAGATGTTTTCTGTGCTCGCGCTGGTTTTCCTTGCCAGACAGAGTGGAAAAGCTTTCTGCTAGCATGTAGACCACAAAAGACGCTAAAGACGAAGGTACGATGCTCCCCGGAGCTAAGCGCCGCTCCCGGGCGTCTTTCGGCAGAAGCCGCGCTAAGAGAGCACTGTGAGCGGTACAATCGCCTTTGCGCGAAGAAGCCGCTTCTTCGGCTCCGGGAGCCGGAGAGAGCGGCATGATCGGAAAGGTGAAGAAGGAAGCTGTACAACACTGGGATTGTGTGCGCAGCTTGCCAACTGATAGAAAACAGTACATTACCACTTTCCTGACTTTTCCAATCACATGAATATTCGATAAGAAGCGGTTTTGGACAGATTTTCTTTTCTTTATGCCAAACACTTGGCCGACCTCCGTGCAACGTCCAAAACACGATGGGAGATGTTTTCTGTGCTCGCGCAGGTTTTCCTTGCCAGACAGAGTGGAAAAGCTATCTGCTAAGATGTAGACAACAAAAGACGCGAAAGGCGAAGGTACGATACTCTCCGCAGCTAAGCGCCGCTCCCGGGCTTCTTTCGGCAGGAGCGGCGCTAAGAGAGCACAGTGAGCGGTACAATCGTCTTTGCGCGAAGAAGCCGCTTCTTCGGCTCCGGGAGCCGGAGAGAGCGGCATGATCGGAAAGGTGAAGAAGGAAGCTGTACAACAGTGGGATTGTGTGCGCAGCTTGCCAACTGATAGAAAACAGTACATTACCACTTTCCTGACTTTTCCAATCACATGAATATTCGATTGGAAACTGTTTTGGACAACTTTTCTTTTCTTCTTGTCGAACACTTGGCAGACCTCCGTGCAACGTCCAGAACACGATGGGAGATGTTTTCTGTGCTCGCGCAGGTTTTCCTTGCCAGACAGAGTGGAAAAGCTATCTGCTAGCATGTAGACCACAAAAGACGCTAAAGGCGAAGGTACGATGCTCCCCGGAGCTAATCGCCGCTCCCGGGCTTCTTTCGGCAGAAGCCGCGCTAAGAGAGCACTGTGAGCGGTACAATCGTCTTTGCGCGAAGAAGCCGCTTCTTCGGCTCCGGGAGCCGGAGAGAGCGGCAGCATCGGAAAGGTGAAGAAGGAAGCTGTACAACACTGGGATTGTGTGCGCAGCTTGCCAACTGATAGACAGCAGTACATTACCACTTTCCTGACTTTTCCAATCACATGAATATTCGATTGGAATTTGTTTTGGACAACTTTTCTTTTCTTCTTGTCGAACACTTGGCAGACCTCCGTGCAACGTCCAGAACACGATGGGAGATGTTTTCTGTGCTCGCGCAGGTTTTCCTTGCCAGACAGAGTGGAAAAGCTATCTGCTAGCATGTAGACCACAAAAGACGCTAAAGACGAAGGTACGATGCTCCCCGGAGCTAAGCGCCGCTCCCGGGCTTCTTTCGGCAGAAGCCGCGCTAAGAGAGCGCTGCGAGCGGTACAATCGTCTTTGCGCGAAGAAGCCGCTTCTTCGGCTCACGGAGCCGGAGAGAGCGGCAGCATCGGAAAGGTGAAGAAGGAAGCTGTACAACACTGGGATTGTATGCGCAGATTGCCAACTGATAGACAGCAGTACATTACCACTTTCCTGACTTTTCCAATCACATGAATATTCGATAAGAAGCTGTTTTGGACAGATTTTCTTTTCTTTATGGCAAACACTTGGCAGACCTCCGTGCAACGTCCAGAACACGATGGGAGATGTTTTCTGTGCTCGCGCAGGTTTTCCTTGCCAGACAGAGTGGAAAAGCTTTCTGCTAGCATGTAGACCACAAAAGACGCTAAAGACGAAGGTACGATGCTCTCCGCAGCTAAGCGCCGCTCCCGGGCTTCTTTCGGCAGAAGCGGCGCTAAGAGAGCACAGTGAGCGGTACAATCATCTTTGCGCGAAGAAGCCGCTTCTTCGGCTCCGGGAGCCGGAGAGAGCGGCATGATCGGAAAGGTGAAGAAGGAAGCTGTACAACACTGGGATTGTGTGCGCAGCTTGCCAACTGATAGAAAACAGTACATTACCACTTTCCTGACTTGTCCAATCACATGAATATTCGATAAGAAGAGGTTTTGGACAGATTTTCTTTTCTTTATGCCAAACACATGGCAGACCTCCGTGCAACGTCCAGAACACGATGGGAGATGTTTTCTGTGCTCGCGCAGGTTTTCCTTGCCAGACAGAGTGGAAAAGCTTTCTGCTAGCATGTAGACCACAAAAGACGCTAAAGACGAAGGTACGATGCTCCCCGGAGCTAAGCGCCGCTCCCGGGCTTCTTTCGGCAGAAGCCGCGCTAAGAGAGCACTGTGAGCGGTACAATCGTCTTTGCGCGAAGAAGCCGCTTCTTCGGCTCCGGGAGCCGGAGAGAGCGGCAGCATCGGAAAGGTGAAGAAGGAAGCTGTACAACAGTGGGATTGTGTGCGCAGCTTGCCAACTGATAGAAAACAGTACATTACCACTTTCCTGACTTTTCCAATCACATGAATATTCGATTGGAAGCTGTTTTGGACAACTTTTCTTTTCTTCTTGTCGAACACTTGGCAGACCTCCGTGCAACGTCCAGAACACGATGGGAGATGTTTTCTGTGCTCGCGCAGGTTTTCCTTGCCAGACAGAGTGGAAAAGCTTTCTGCTAGCATGTAGACCACAAAAGACGCTAAAGACGAAGGTACGATGCTCCCCGGAGCTAAGCGCCGCTCCCGGGCTTCTTTCGGCAGAAGCCGCGCTAAGAGAGCGCTGCGAGCGGTACAATCGTCTTTGCGCGAAGAAGCCGCTTCTTCGGCTCCGGGAGCCGGAGAGAGCGGCAGCATCGGAAAGGTGAAGAAGGAAGCCGTACAACACTGGGATTGTGTGCGCAGCTTGCCAACTGATAGAAAACAGTACATTACCACTTTCCTGACTTTTCCAATCACATGAATATTCGATATAAGCTGTTTTGGACCACTTTTCTTTTCTTCTTGTCAAACACTTGGCAGACTTCCGAGCAATGTCCAGAACACGATGGGAGATGTTTTCTGTGCTCCCGCAGGTTTTCCTTGCCAGACAGAGTGGAAAAGCTTTCTGCTAAGATGTAGACCACAAAAGACGCTAAAGGCGAAGGTACGATGCTCCCCGGAACTAATCGCCGCTCCCGGGCTTCTTTCGGCAGAAGCCGCGCTAAGAGAGCACTGTGAGCGGTACAATCGTCTTTGCGCGAAGAAGCCGCTTCTTCGGCTCCGGGAGCCGGAGAGAGCGGCAGCATCGGAAAGGTGAAGAAGGAAGCTGTACAACACTGGGATTGTGTGCGCAGCTTGCCAACTGATAGAAAACAGTACATTACCACTTTCCTGACTTTTCCAATCACATGAATATTCGATTGGAAGCTGTTTTGGACAACTTTTCTTTTCTTCTTGTCGAACACTTGGCAGACCTCCGTGCAACGTCCAGAACACGATCGGAGATGTTACCTGTGCTCGCGCAGGTTTTCCTTGCCAGACAGAGTGGAAAAGCTTTCTGCTAGCATGTAGACCACAAAAGACGCTAAAGACGAAGGTACGATGCTCCCCGGAGCTAAGCGCCGCTCCCGGGCGTCTTTCGGCAGAAGCCGCGCTAAGAGAGCGCTGCGAGCGGTACAATCGTCTTTGCGCGAAGAAGCCGCTTCTTCGGCTCCGGGAGCCGGAGAGAGCGGCAGCATCGGAAAGGTGAAGAAGGAAGCCGTACAACACTGGGATTGGGTGCACAGCTTGCCAACTGATAGAAAACAGTACATTACCACTTTCCTGACTTTTCCAATCACATGAATATTCGATAAGAAGCTGTTTAGGACAGATTTTCTTTTCTTTATGGCAAACACTTGGCAGACCTCCGTGCAACGTCCAGAACACGATGGGAGATGTTTTCTGTGCTCGCGCAGGTTTTCCTTGCCAGACAGAGTGGAAAAGCTTTCTGCTAGCATGTAGACCACAAAAGACGCTAAAGGCGAAGGTACGATGCTCCCCGGAGCTAATCGCCGCTCCCGGGCTTCTTTCGGCAGAAGCCGCGCTAAGAGAGCACTGTGAGCGGTACAATCGTCTTTGCGCGAAGAAGCCGCTTCTTCGGCTCCGGGAGCCGGAGAGAGCGGCAGCATCGGAAAGGTGAAGAAGGAAGCTGTACAACACTGGGATTGTGTGCGCAGCTTGCCAACTGATAGACAGCAGTACATTACCGCTTTCCTGACTTTTCCAATCACATGAATATTCGATTGGAAGCTGTTTTGGACAACTTTTCTTTTCTTCTTGTCGAACACTTGGCAGACCTCCGTGCAACGTCCAGAACACGATGGGAGATGTTTTCTGTGCTCGCGCAGGTTTTCCTTGCTACACAGAGTGGAAAAGCTTTCTGCTAAGATGTAGACCACAAAAGACGCTAAAGGCGAAGGTACGATGCTCCCCGGAGCTAAGCGCCGCTCCCGGGCGTCTTTCGGCAGAAGCCGCGCTAAGAGACCACTGTGAGCGGTACAATCGTCTTTGCGCGAAGAAGCCGCTTCTTCGGCTCCGGGAGCCGGAGAGAGCGGCATGATCGGAAAGGTGAAGAAGGAAGCTGTACAACACTGGGATTGTGTGCGCAGCTTGCCAACTGATAGAAAACAGTACATTACCACTTTCCTGACTTTTCCAATCACATGAATATTCGATAAGATAAGGTTTTGGACAGATTTTCTTTTCTTTATGGCAAACACTTGGCAGACCTCCGTGCAACGTCCAGAACGCGTTGGAGATATTTTCTGTGCTCGCGCAGGTTTTCCTTGCCAGACAGAGTGGAAAAGCTTTCTGCTAGCATGTAGACCACAAAAGATGCTAAAGGCGAAGGTACGATGCTCCCCGGAGCTAAGCGCCGCTCCCGGGCGTCTTTCGGCAGAAGCCGCGCTAAGAGAGCACTGTGAGCGGTACAATCGTCTTTGCGCGAAGAAGCCGCTTCTTCGGCTCACGGAGCCGGAGAGAGCGGCATGATCGGAAAGGTGAAGAAGGAAGCTGTACAACACTGGGATTGTATGCGCAGATTGCCAACTGAGAGACAGCAGTACATTACCACTTTCCTGACTTTTCCAATCACATGAATATTCGATAAGAAGCTGTTTTGGACAGATTTTCTTTTCTTTATGGCAAACACTTGGCAGACCTCCGTGCAACGTCCAGAACACGATGGGAGATGTTTTCTGTGCTCGCGCAGGTTTTCCTTGCCAGACAGAGTGGAAAAGCTTTCTGCTAGCATGTAGACCACAAAAGACGCTAAAGACGAAGGTACGATGCTCCCCGGAGCTAAGCGCCGCTCCCGGGCTTCTTTCGGCAGAAGCCGCGCTAAGAGAGCACTGTGAGCGGTACAATCGTCTTTGCGCGAAGAAGCCGCTTCTTCGGCTCCGGGAGCCGGAGAGAGCGGCAGCATCGGAAAGGTGAAGAAGGAAGCTGTACAACAGTGGGATTGTGTGCGCAGCTTGCCAACTGATAGAAAACAGTACATTACCACTTTCCTGACTTTTCCAATCACATGAATATTCGATTGGAAGCTGTTTTGGACAACTTTTCTTTTCTTCTTGTCGAACACTTGGCAGACCTCCGTGCAACGTCCAGAACACGATGGGAGATGTTTTCTGTGCTCGCGCAGGTTTTCCTTGCCAGACAGAGTGGAAAAGCTTTCTGCTAGCATGTAGACCACAAAAGACGCTAAAGACGAAGGTACGATGCTCCCCGGAGCTAAGCGCCGCTCCCGGGCTTCTTTCGGCAGAAGCCGCGCTAAGAGAGCGCTGCGAGCGGTACAATCGTCTTTGCGCGAAGAAGCCGCTTCTTCGGCTCCGGGAGCCGGAGAGAGCGGCAGCATCGGAAAGGTGAAGAAGGAAGCCGTACAACACTGGGATTGTGTGCGCAGCTTGCCAACTGATAGAAAACAGTACATTACCACTTTCCTGACTTTTCCAATCACATGAATATTCGATATAAGCTGTTTTGGACCACTTTTCTTTTCTTCTTGTCAAACACTTGGCAGACTTCCGAGCAATGTCCAGAACACGATGGGAGATGTTTTCTGTGCTCCCGCAGGTTTTCCTTGCCAGACAGAGTGGAAAAGCTTTCTGCTAAGATGTAGACCACAAAAGACGCTAAAGGCGAAGGTACGATGCTCCCCGGAACTAATCGCCGCTCCCGGGCTTCTTTCGGCAGAAGCCGCGCTAAGAGAGCACTGTGAGCGGTACAATCGTCTTTGCGCGAAGAAGCCGCTTCTTCGGCTCCGGGAGCCGGAGAGAGCGGCAGCATCGGAAAGGTGAAGAAGGAAGCTGTACAACACTGGGATTGTGTGCGCAGCTTGCCAACTGATAGAAAACAGTACATTACCACTTTCCTGACTTTTCCAATCACATGAATATTCGATTGGAAGCTGTTTTGGACAACTTTTCTTTTCTTCTTGTCGAACACTTGGCAGACCTCCGTGCAACGTCCAGAACACGATCGGAGATGTTACCTGTGCTCGCGCAGGTTTTCCTTGCCAGACAGAGTGGAAAAGCTTTCTGCTAGCATGTAGACCACAAAAGACGCTAAAGACGAAGGTACGATGCTCCCCGGAGCTAAGAGCCGCTCCCGGGCGTCTTTCGGCAGAAGCCGCGCTAAGAGAGCGCTGCGAGCGGTACAATCGTCTTTGCGCGAAGAAGCCGCTTCTTCGGCTCCGGGAGCCGGAGAGAGCGGCAGCATCGGAAAGGTGAAGAAGGAAGCCGTACAACACTGGGATTGGGTGCACAGCTTGCCAACTGATAGAAAACAGTACATTACCACTTTCCTGACTTTTCCAATCACATGAATATTCGATAAGAAGCTGTTTAGGACAGATTTTCTTTTCTTTATGGCAAACACTTGGCAGACCTCCGTGCAACGTCCAGAACACGATGGGAGATGTTTTCTGTGCTCGCGCAGGTTTTCCTTGCCAGACAGAGTGGAAAAGCTTTCTGCTAGCATGTAGACCACAAAAGACGCTAAAGGCGAAGGTACGATGCTCCCCGGAGCTAATCGCCGCTCCCGGGCTTCTTTCGGCAGAAGCCGCGCTAAGAGAGCACTGTGAGCGGTACAATCGTCTTTGCGCGAAGAAGCCGCTTCTTCGGCTCCGGGAGCCGGAGAGAGCGGCAGCATCGGAAAGGTGAAGAAGGAAGCTGTACAACACTGGGATTGTGTGCGCAGCTTGCCAACTGATAGACAGCAGTACATTACCGCTTTCCTGACTTTTCCAATCACATGAATATTCGATTGGAAGCTGTTTTGGACAACTTTTCTTTTCTTCTTGTCGAACACTTGGCAGACCTCCGTGCAACGTCCAGAACACGATGGGAGATGTTTTCTGTGCTCGCGCAGGTTTTCCTTGCTACACAGAGTGGAAAAGCTTTCTGCTAAGATGTAGACCACAAAAGACGCTAAAGGCGAAGGTACGATGCTCCCCGGAGCTAAGCGCCGCTCCCGGGCGTCTTTCGGCAGAAGCCGCGCTAAGAGACCACTGTGAGCGGTACAATCGTCTTTGCGCGAAGAAGCCGCTTCTTCGGCTCCGGGAGCCGGAGAGAGCGGCATGATCGGAAAGGTGAAGAAGGAAGCTGTACAACACTGGGATTGTGTGCGCAGCTTGCCAACTGATAGAAAACAGTACATTACCACTTTCCTGACTTTTCCAATCACATGAATATTCGATAAGATAAGGTTTTGGACAGATTTTCTTTTCTTTATGGCAAACACTTGGCAGACCTCCGTGCAACGTCCAGAACGCGTTGGAGATATTTTCTGTGCTCGCGCAGGTTTTCCTTGCCAGACAGAGTGGAAAAGCTTTCTGCTAGCATGTAGACCACAAAAGACGCTAAAGGCGAAGGTACGATGCTCCCCGGAGCTAAGCGCCGCTCCCGGGCGTCTTTCGGCAGAAGCCGCGCTAAGAGAGCACTGTGAGCGGTACAATCGTCTTTGCGCGAAGAAGCCGCTTCTTCGGCTCACGGAGCCGGAGAGAGCGGCATGATCGGAAAGGTGAAGAAGGAAGCTGTACAACACTGGGATTGTATGCGCAGATTGCCAACTGAGAGACAGCAGTACATTACCACTTTCCTGACTTTTCCAATCACATGAATATTCGATAAGAAGCTGTTTTGGACAGATTTTCTTTTCTTTATGGCAAACACTTGGCAGACCTCCGTGCAACGTCCAGAACACGATGGGAGATGTTTTCTGTGCTCGCGCAGGTTTTCCTTGCCAGACAGAGTGGAAAAGCTTTCTGCTAGCATGTAGACCACAAAAGACGCTAAAGACGAAGGTACGATTCTCTCCGCAGCTAAGCGCCGCTCCCGGGCTTCTTTCGGCAGAAGCGGCGCTAAGAGAGCACAGTGAGCGGTACAATCGTCTTTGCGCGAAGAAGCCGCTTCTTCGGCTCCGGGAGCCGGAGAGAGCGGCAGCATCGGAAAGGTGAAGAAGGAAGCTGTACAACACTGGGATTGTGTGCGCAGCTTGCCAACTGATAGAAAACAGTACATTACCCCTTTCCTGACTTTTCCAATCACATGAATATTCGATTGGAAGCTGTTTTGGACAACTTTTCTTTTCTTCTTGTCGAACACTTGGCAGACCTCCGTGCAACGTCCAGAACACGATGGGAGATGTTTTCTGTGCTCGCGCAGGTTTTCCTTGCCAGACAGAGTGGAAAAGCTATCTGCTAGGATGTAGACCACAAAAGACGCTAAAGACGAAGGTACGATGCTCCCCGGAGCTAAGCGCCGCTCCCGGGCGTCTTTCGGCAGAAGCCGCGCTAAGAGAGCACTGTGAGCGGTACAATCGCCTTTGCGCGAAGAAGCCGCTTCTTCGGCTCCGGGAGCCGGAGAGAGCGGCAGCATCGGAAAGGTGAAGAAGGAAGCTGTACAACACTGGGATTGTGTGCGCAGCTTGCAAACTGATAGAAAACAGTACATTACCACTTTCCTGACTTTTCCAATCACATGAATATTCGATTGGAAGCTGTTTTGGACCACTTTTCTTTTCTTCTTGTCGAACACTTGGCAGACCTCCGTGCAACGTCCAGAACACGATGGGAGATGTTTTCTGTGCTCGCGCAGGTTTTCCTTGCCAGACAGAGTGGAAAAGCTATCTGCTAGCATGTAGACCACAAAAGACGCTAAAGGCGAAGGTACGATGCTCCCCGGAGCTAATCGCCGCTCCCGGGCTTCTTTCGGCAGAAGCCGCGCTAAGAGAGCACTGTGAGCGGTACAATCGTCTTTGCGCGAAGAAGCCGCTTCTTCGGCTCCGGGAGCCGGAGAGAGCGGCAGCATCGGAAAGGTGAAGAAGGAAGCTGTACAACACTGGGATTGTGTGCGCAGCTTGCCAACTGATAGACAGCAGTACATTACCACTTTCCTGACTTTTCCAATCACATGAATATTCGATTGGAATTTGTTTTGGACAACTTTTCTTTTCTTCTTGTCGAACACTTGGCAGACCTCCGTGCAACGTCCAGAACACGATGGGAGATGTTTTCTGTGCTCGCGCAGGTTTTCCTTGCCAGACAGAGTGGAAAAGCTATCTGCTAGCATGTAGACCACAAAAGACGCTAAAGGCGAAGGTACGATGCTCCCCGGAGCTAAGCGCCGCTCCCGGGCTTCTTTCGGCAGAAGCCGCGCTAAGAGAGCACTGTGAGCGGTACAATCGTCTTTGCGCGAAGAAGCCGCTTCTTCGGCTCCGGGAGCCGGAGAGAGCGGCAGCATCGGAAAGGTGAAGAAGGAAGCTGTACAACACTGGGATTGTGTGCGCAGCTTGCCAACTGATAGAAAACAGTACATTACCACTTTCCTGACTTTTCCAATCACATGAATATTCGATTGGAAGCTGTTTTGGACAACTTTTCTTTTCTTCTTGTCGAACACTTGGCAGACCTCCGTGCAACGTCCAGAACACGATGGGAGATGTTTTCTGTGCTCGCGCAGGTTTTCCTTGCCAGACAGAGTGGAAAAGCTTTCTTCTAAGATGTAGACCACAAAAGACGCTAAAGGCGAAGGTACGATGCTCCCCGGAGCTAAGCGCCGCTCCCGGGCTTCTTTCGGCAGAAGCGGCGCTAATAGAGCACTGTGAGCGGTACAATCGTCTTTGCGCGAAGAAGCCGCTTCTTCGGCTCCGGGAGCCGGAGAGAGCGGCATGATCGGAAAGGTGAAGAAGGAAGCTGTACAACACTGGGATTGTGTGCGCAGCTTGCCAACTGATAGAAAACAGTACATTACCACTTTCCTGACTTTTCCAATCACATGAATATTCGATAAGAAGCTGTTTTGGACCACTTTTCTTTTCTTCTTGTCAAACACTTGGCAGACCTCCGTGCAACATCCAGAACACGATGGGAGATGTTTTCTGTGCTCGCGCAGGTTTTCCTTGCCAGACAGCGTGGAAAAGCTTTCTGCTAAGATGTAGACCACAAAAGACGCTAAAGGCGAAGGTACGATGCTCCCCGCAGCTAATCGCCGCTCCCGGGCTTCTTTCGGCAGAAGCCGCGCTAAGAGAGCACTGTGAGCGGTACAATCGTCTTTGCGCGAAGAAGCCGCTTCTTCGGCTCCGGGAGCCGGAGAGAGCGGCAGCATCGGAAAGGTGAAGAAGGAAGCTGTACAACACTGGGATTGTGTGCGCAGCTTGCCAACTGATAGAAAACAGTACATTACCACTTTCCTGACTTTTCCAATCACATGAATATTCGATTGGAAGCTGTTTTGGACAACTTTTCTTTTCTTCTTGTCGAACACTTGGCAGACCTCCGTGCAACGTCCAGAACACGATGGGAGATGTTTTCTGTGCTCGCGCAGGTTTTCCTTGCCAGACAGAGTGGAAAAGCTTTCTGCTAGCATGTAGACCACAAAAGACGCTAAAGGCGAAGGTACGATGCTCCCCGGAGCTAAGCGCCGCTCCCGGGCTTCTTTCGGCAGAAGCCGCGCTAAGAGAGCGCTGCGAGCGGTACAATCGTCTTTGCGCGAAGAAGCCGCTTCTTCGGCTCCGGGAGCCGGAGAGAGCGGCAGCATCGGAAAGGTGAAGAAGGAAGCCGTACAACACTGGGATTGGGTGCACAGCTTGCCAACTGATAGAAAACAGTACATTACCACTTTCCTGACTTTTCCAATCACATGAATATTCGATAAGAAGCTGTTTTGGACAGATTTTCTTTTCTTTATGGCAAACACTTGGCAGACCTCCGTGCAACGTCCAGAACACGATGGGAGATGTTTTCTGTGCTCGCGCAGGTTTTCCTTGCCAGACAGAGTGGAAAAGCTTTCTGCTAGCATGTAGACCACAAAAGACGCTAAAGGCGAAGGTACGATGCTCTCCGCAGCTAAGAGCCGCTCCCGGGCTTCTTTCGGCAGAAGCGGCGCTAAGAGAGCACAGTGAGCGGTACAATCGTCTTTGCGCGAAGAAGCCGCTTCTTCGGCTCCGGGAGCCGGAGAGAGCGGCATGATCGGAAAGGTGAAGAAGGAAGCTGTACAACACTGGGATTGTGTGCGCAGCTTGCCAACTGATAGAAAACAGTACATTACCACTTTCCTGACTTTTCCAATCACATGAATATTCGATAAGAAGAGGTTTTGGACAGATTTTCTTTTCTTTATGCCAAACACATGGCAGACGTCCGTGCAACGTCCAGAACACGATGGGAGATGTTTTCTGTGCTCGCGCAGGTTTTCCTTGCCAGACAGAGTGGAAAAGCTTTCTGCTAGCATGTAGACCACAAAAGACGCTAAAGACGAAGGTACGATGCTCCCCGGAGCTAAGCGCCGCTCCCGGGCTTCTTTCGTCAGAAGCCGCGCTAAGAGAGCGCTGCGAGCGGTACAATCGTCTTTGCGCGAAGAAGCCGCTTCTTCGGCTCCGGGAGCCGGAGAGAGCGGCAGCATCGGAAAGGTGAAGAAGGAAGCCGTACAACACTGGGATTGTGTGCGTAGCTTGCCAACTGATAGAAAACAGTACATTACCACTTTCCTGACTTTTCCAATCACATGAATATTCGATAAGAAGCTGTTTTGGACCACTTTTCTTTTCTTCTTGTCAAACACTTGGCAGACCTCCGTGCAACGTCCAGAACACGATGGGAGATGTTTTCTGTGCTCGCGCAGGTTTTCCTTGCCAGACAGAGTGGAAAAGCTTTCTGCTATGATGTAGACCACAAAAGACGCTAAAGGCGAAGGTACGATGCTCCCCGGAGCTAAGCGCCGCTCCCGGGCTTCTTTCGGCAGAAGCCGCGCTAAGAGAGCACTGTGAGCGGTACAATCGTCTTTGCGCGAAGAAGCCGCTTCTTCGGCTCCGGGAGCCGGAGAGAGCGGCAGCATCGGAAAGGTGAAGAAGGAAGCTGTACAACACTGGGATTGTGTGCGCAGCTTGCCAACTGATAGAAAACAGTACATTACCACTTTCCTGACTTTTCCAATCACATGAATATTCGATATAAGCTGTTTTGGACCACTTTTCTTTTCTTCTTGTCAAACACTTGGCAGACTTCCGAGCAATGTCCAGAACACGATGGGAGATGTTTTCTGTGCTCCCGCAGGTTTTCCTTGCCAGACAGAGTGGAAAAGCTTTCTGCTAAGATGTAGACCACAAAAGACGCTAAAGGCGAAGGTACGATGCTCCCCGGAACTAGTCGCCGCTCCCGGGCTTCTTTCGGCAGAAGCCGCGCTAAGAGAGCACTGTGAGCGGTACAATCGTCTTTGCGCGAAGAAGCCGCTTCTTCGGTTCCGGGAGCCAGAGAGAGCGGCATGATCGGAAAGGTGAAGAAGGAAGCTGTACAACACTGGGATTGTGTGCGCAGCTTGCCAACTGATAGAAAACAGTACATTACCACTTTCCTGACTTTTCCAATCACATGAATATTCGATTGGAAGCTGTTTTGGACCACTTTTCTTTTCTTCTTGTCAAACACTTGGCAGACCTCCGTGCAACGTCCAGAACACGATGGGAGATGTTTTCTGTGCTCGCGCAGGTTTTCCTTGCCAGACAGAGTGGAAAAGCTTTCTGCTAGCATGTAGACCACAAAAGACGCTAAAGACGAAGGTACGATGCTCCCCGGAGCTAAGCGCCGCTCCCGGGCTTCTTTCGGCAGAAGCCGCGCTAAGAGAGCGCTGCGAGCGGTACAATCGTCTTTGCGCGAAGAAGCCGCTTCTTCGGCTCCGGGAGCCGGAGAGAGCGGCATGATCGGAAAGGTGAAGAAGGAAGCCGTACAACACTGGGATTGGGTGCACAGCTTGCCAACTGATAGAAAACAGTACATTACCACTTTCCTGACTTTTCCAATCACATGAATATTCGATAAGAAGCGGTTTTGGACAGATTTACTTTTCTTTATGGCAAACACTTGGCAGACCTCCGTGCAACGTCCAGAACACGATGGGAGATGTTTTCTGTGCTCGCGCAGGTTTTCCTTGCCAGACAGAGTGGAAAAGCTTTCTGCTAGCATGTAGACCACAAAAGACGCTAAAGGCGAAGGTACGATGCTCTCCGCAGCTAAGAGCCGCTCCCGGGCTTCTTTCGGCAGAAGCGGCGCTAAGAGAGCACAGTGAGCGGTACAATCGTCTTTGCGCGAAGAAGCCGCTTCTTCGGCTCCGGGAGCCGGAGAGAGCGGCATGATCGGAAAGGTGAAGAAGGAAGCTGTACAACACTGGGATTGTGTGCGCAGCTTGCCAACTGATAGAAAACAGTACATTACCACTTTCCTGACTTTTCCAATCACATGAATATTCGATAAGAAGAGGTTTTGGACAGATTTTCTTTTCTTTATGCCAAACACATGGCAGACGTCCGTGCAACGTCCAGAACACGATGGGAGATGTTTTCTGTGCTCGCGCAGGTTTTCCTTGCCAGACAGAGTGGAAAAGCTTTCTGCTAGCATGTAGACCACAAAAGACGCTAAAGACGAAGGTACGATGCTCCCCGGAGCTAAGCGCCGCTCCCGGGCTTCTTTCGTCAGAAGCCGCGCTAAGAGAGCGCTGCGAGCGGTACAATCGTCTTTGCGCGAAGAAGCCGCTTCTTCGGCTCCGGGAGCCGGAGAGAGCGGCAGCATCGGAAAGGTGAAGAAGGAAGCCGTACAACACTGGGATTGTGTGCGCAGCTTGCCAACTGATAGAAAACAGTACATTACCACTTTCCTGACTTTTCCAATCACATGAATATTCGATAAGAAGCTGTTTTGGACCACTTTTCTTTTCTTCTTGTCAAACACTTGGCAGACCTCCGTGCAACGTCCAGAACACGATGGGAGATGTTTTCTGTGCTCGCGCAGGTTTTCCTTGCCAGACAGAGTGGAAAAGCTTTCTGCTATGATGTAGACCACAAAAGACGCTAAAGGCGAAGGTACGATGCTCCCCGGAGCTAAGCGCCGCTCCCGGGCTTCTTTCGGCAGAAGCCGCGCTAAGAGAGCACTGTGAGCGGTACAATCGTCTTTGCGCGAAGAAGCCGCTTCTTCGGCTCCGGGAGCCGGAGAGAGCGGCAGCATCGGAAAGGTGAAGAAGGAAGCTGTACAACACTGGGATTGTGTGCGCAGCTTGCCAACTGATAGAAAACAGTACATTACCACTTTCCTGACTTTTCCAATCACATGAATATTCGATATAAGCTGTTTTGGACCACTTTTCTTTTCTTCTTGTCAAACACTTGGCAGACTTCCGAGCAACGTCCAGAACACGATGGGAGATGTTTTCTGTGCTCCCGCAGGTTTTCCTTGCCAGACAGAGTGGAAAAGCTTTCTGCTAAGATGTAGACCACAAAAGACGCTAAAGGCGAAGGTACGATGCTCCCCGGAACTAGTCGCCGCTCCCGGGCTTCTTTCGGCAGAAGCCGCGCTAAGAGAGCACTGTGAGCGGTACAATCGTCTTTGCGCGAAGAAGCCGCTTCTTCGGTTCCGGGAGCCAGAGAGAGCGGCATGATCGGAAAGGTGAAGAAGGAAGCTGTACAACACTGGGATTGTGTGCGCAGCTTGCCAACTGATAGAAAACAGTACATTACCACTTTCCTGACTTTTCCAATCACATGAATATTCGATTGGAAGCTGTTTTGGACCACTTTTCTTTTCTTCTTGTCGAACACTTGGCAGACATCCGTGCAACGTCCAGAACACGATGGGAGATGTTTTCTGTGCTCGCGCAGGTTTTCCTTGCCAGACAGAGTGGAAAAGCTTTCTGCTAGCATGTAGACCACAAAAGACGCTAAAGACGAAGGTACGATGCTCCCCGGAGCTAAGCGCCGCTCCCGGGCTTCTTTCGGCAGAAGCCGCGCTAAGAGAGCGCTGCGAGAGGTACAATCGTCTTTGCGCGAAGAAGCCGCTTCTTCGGCTCCGGGAGCCGGAGAGAGCGGCATGATCGGAAAGGTGAAGAAGGAAGCCGTACAACACTGGGATTGGGTGCACAGCTTGCCAACTGATAGAAAACAGTACATTACCACTTTCCTGACTTTTCCAATCACATGAATATTCGATAAGAAGCGGTTTTGGACAGATTTACTTTTCTTTATGGCAAACACTTGGCAGACCTCCGTGCAACGTCCAGAACACGATGGGAGATGTTTTCTGTGCTCGCGCAGGTTTTCCTTGCCATACAGAGTGGAAAAGCTATCTGCTAAGATGTAGACAACAAAAGACGCGAAAGGCGAAGGTACGATGCTCTCCGCAGCTAAGCGCCGCTCCCGGGCTTCTTTCGGCAGGAGCGGCGCTAAGAGAGCACAGTGAGCGGTACAATCGTCTTTGCGCGAAGAAGCCGCTTCTTCGGCTCCGGGAGCCGGAGAGAGCGGCATGATCGGAAAGGTGAAGAAGGAAGCTGTACAACAGTGGGATTGTGTGCGCAGCTTGCCAACTGATAGAAAACAGTACATTACCACTTTCCTGACTTTTCCAATCACATGAATATTCGATTGGAAGCTGTTTTGGACAACTTTTCTTTTCTTCTTGTCGAACACTTGGCAGACCTCCGTGCAACGTCCAGAACACGATGGGAGATGTTTTCTGTGCTCGCGCAGGTTTTCCTTGCCAGACAGAGTGGAAAAGCTATCTGCTAGCATGTAGACCACAAAAGACGCTAAAGGCGAAGGTACGATGCTCCCCGGAGCTAATCGCCGCTCCCGGGCTTCTTTCGGCAGAAGCCGCGCTAAGAGAGCACTGTGAGCGGTACAATCGTCTTTGCGCGAAGAAGCCGCTTCTTCGGCTCCGGGAGCCGGAGAGAGCGGCAGCATCGGAAAGGTGAAGAAGGAAGCTGTACAACACTGGGATTGTGTGCGCAGCTTGCCAACTGATAGACAGCAGTACATTACCACTTTCCTGACTTTTCCAATCACATGAATATTCGATTGGAATTTGTTTTGGACAACTTTTCTTTTCTTCTTGTCGAACACTTGGCAGACCTCCGTGCAACGTCCAGAACACGATGGGAGATGTTTTCTGTGCTCGCGCAGGTTTTCCTTGCCAGACAGAGTGGAAAAGCTATCTGCTAGCATGTAGACCACAAAAGACGCTAAAGGCGAAGGTACGATGCTCCCCAGAGCTAAGCGCCGCTCCCGGGCTTCTTTCGGCAGAAGCCGCGCTAAGAGAGCCCTGTGACCGGTACAATCGTCTTTGCGCGAAGAAGCCGCTTCTTCGGCTCACGGAGCCGGAGAGAGCGGCAGCATCGGAAAGGTGAAGAAGGAAGCTGTACAACACTGGGATTGTATGCGCAGATTGCCAACTGATAGACAGCAGTACATTACCACTTTCCTGACTTTTCCAATCACATGAATATTCGATAAGAAGCTGTTTTGGACAGATTTTCTTTTCTTTATGGCAAACACTTGGCAGACCTCCGTGCAACGTCCAGAACACGATGGGAGATGTTTTCTGTGCTCGCGCAGGTTTTCCTTGCCAGACAGAGTGGAAAAGCTTTCTGCTAGCATGTAGACCACAAAAGACGCTAAAGACGAAGGTACGATGCTCTCCGCAGCTAAGCGCCGCTCCCGGGCTTCTTTCGGCAGAAGCGGCGCTAAGAGAGCACAGTGAGCGGTACAATCGTCTTTGCGCGAAGAAGCCGCTTCTTCGGCTCCGGGAGCCGGAGAGAGCGGCATGATCGGAAAGGTGAAGAAGGAAGCTGTACAACACTGGGATTGTGTGCGCAGCTTGCCAACTGATAGAAAACAGTACATTACCACTTTCCTGACTTGTCCAATCACATGAATATTCGATAAGAAGAGGTTTTGGACAGATTTTCTTTTCTTTATGCCAAACACATGGCAGACCTCCGTGCAACGTCCAGAACACGATGGGAGATGTTTTCTGTGCTCGCGCAGGTTTTCCTTGCCAGACAGAGTGGAAAAGCTTTCTGCTAGCATGTAGACCACAAAAGACGCTAAAGACGAAGGTACGATGCTCCCCGGAGCTAAGCGCCGCTCCCGGGCTTCTTTCGGCAGAAGCCACGCTAAGAGAGCACTGTGAGCGGTACAATCGTCTTTGCGCGAAGAAGCCGCTTCTTCGGCTCCGGGAGCCGGAGAGAGCGGCAGCATCGGAAAGGTGAAGAAGGAAGCTGTACAACAGTGGGATTGTGTGCGCAGCTTGCCAACTGATAGAAAACAGTACATTACCACTTTCCTGACTTTTCCAATCACATGAATATTCGATTGCAAGCTGTTTTGGACAACTTTTCTTTTCTTCTTGTCGAACACTTGGCAGACCTCCGTGCAACGTCCAGAACACGATGGGAGATGTTTTCTGTGCTCGCGCAGGTTTTCCTTGCCAGACAGAGTGGAAAAGCTTTCTGCTAGCATGTAGACCACAAAAGACGCTAAAGACGAAGGTACGATGCTCCCCGGAGCTAAGCGCCGCTCCCGGGCTTCTTTCGGCAGAAGCCGCGCTAAGAGAGCGCTGCGAGCGGTACAATCGTCTTTGCGCGAAGAAGCCGCTTCTTCGGCTCCGGGAGCCGGAGAGAGCGGCAGCATCGGAAAGGTGAAGAAGGAAGCCGTACAACACTGGGATTGTGTGCGCAGCTTGCCAACTGATAGAAAACAGTACATTACCACTTTCCTGACTTTTCCAATCACATGAATATTCGATATAAGCTGTTTTGGACCACTTTTCTTTTCTTCTTGTCAAACACTTGGCAGACTTCCGAGCAATGTCCAGAACACGATGGGAGATGTTTTCTGTGCTCGCGCAGGCTTTCCTTGCCAGACAGAGTGGAAAAGCTTTCTGCTAGCATGTAGACCACAAAAGACGCTAAAGGCGAAGGTACGATGCTCCCCGGAGCTAAGCGCCGCTCCCGGGCGTCTTTCGGCAGAAGCCGCGCTAAGAGAGCACTGTGAGCGGTACAATCGTCTTTGCGCGAAGAAGCCGCTTCTTCGGCTCCGGGAGCCGGAGAGAGCGGCATGATCGGAAAGGTGAAGAAGGAAGCTGTACAACACTGGGATTGTATGCGCAGCTTGCCAACTGATAGACAGCAGTACATTACCACTTTCCTGACTTTTCCAATCACATGAATATTCGATTGGAAGCTGTTTTGGACAGATTTTCTTTTCTTTATGGCAAACACTTGGCAGACCTCCGTGCAACGTCCAGAACACGATGGGAGATGTTTTCTGTGCTCGCGCAGGTTTTCCTTGCCAGACAGAGTGGAAAAGCTATCTGCTAGGATGTAGACCACAAAAGACGCTAAAGACGAAGGTACGATGCTCTCCGCAGCTAAGCGCCGCTCCCGGGCTTCTTTCGGCAGAAGCGGCGCTAAGAGAGCACAGTGAGCGGTACAATCGTCTTTGCGCGAAGAAGCCGCTTCTTCGGCTCCGGGAGCCGGAGAGAGCGGCATGATCGGAAAGGTGAAGAAGGAAGCTGTACAACACTGGGATTGTGTGCGCAGCTTGCCAACTGATAGAAAACAGTACATTACAACTTTCCTGACTTTTCCAATCACATGAATATTCGATTGGAAGCTGTTTTGGACAACTTTTCTTTTCTTCTTGTCGAACACTTGGCAGACCTCCGTGCAACGTCCAGAACACGATGGGAGATGTTTTCTGTGCTCGCGCAGGTTTTCCTTGCCAGACAGAGTGGAAAAGCTATCTGCTAGCATGTAGACCACAAAAGACGCTAAAGGCGAAGGTACGATGCTCCCCGGAGCTAATCGCCGCTCCCGGGCTTCTTTCGGCAGAAGCCGCGCTAAGAGAGCACTGTGAGCGGTACAATCGTCTTTGCGCGAAGAAGCCGCTTCTTCGGCTCCGGGAGCCGGAGAGAGCGGCATGATCGGAAAGGTGAAGAAGGAACCTGTACAACACTGGGATTGTGTGCGCAGCTTGCCAACTGATAGAAAACAGTACATTACCACTTTCCTGACTTTTCCAATCACATGAATATTCGATAAGAAGCTGTTTTGGACAGATTTTCTTTTCTTCTTGTCGAACACTTGGCAGACCTCCGTGCAACGTCCAGAACACGATGGGAGATGTTTTCTGTGCTCGCGCAGGTTTTCCTTGCCAGACAGAGTGGAAAAGCTTTCTGCTAGCATGTAGACCACAAAAGACGCTAAAGACGAAGGTACGATGCTCTCCGGAGCTAAGCGCCGCTCCCGGGCTTCTTTCGTCAGAAGCCGCGCTAAGAGAGCACTGTGAGCGGTACAATCGTCTTAGCGCGAAGAAGCCGCTTCTTCGGCTCCGGGAGCCGGAGAGAGCGGCATGATCGGAAAGGTGAAGAAGGAAGCTGTACAACACTGGGATTGTGTGCGCAGCTTGCCAACTGATAGAAAACAGTACATTACCACTTTCCTGACTTTTCCAATCACATGAATCTTCGATTGGAAGCTGTTTTGGACAGATTTTCTTTTCTTTATGGCAAACACTTGGCAGACCTCCGTGCAACGTCCAGAACGCGTTGGAGATGTTTTCTGTGCTCGCGCAGGTTTTCCTTGCCAGACAGAGTGGAAAAGCTTTCTGCTAGCATGTAGACCACAAAAGACGCTAAAGGCGAAGGTACGATGCTCCCCGGAGCTAAGCGCCGCTCCCGGGCGTCTTTCGGCAGAAGCCGCGCTAAGAGAGCACTGTGAGCGGTACAATCGTCTTTGCGCGAAGAAGCCGCTTCTTCGGCTCACGGAGCCGGAGAGAGCGGCATGATCGGAAAGGTGAAGAAGGAAGCTGTACAACACTGGGATTGTATGCGCAGATTGCCAACTGATAGACAGCAGTACATTACCACTTTCCTGACTTTTCCAATCACATGAATATTCGATAAGAAGCTGTTTTGGACAGATTTTCTTTTCTTTATGGCAAACACTTGGCAGACCTCCGTGCAACGTCCAGAACACGATGGGAGATGTTTTCTGTGCTCGCGCAGGTTTTCCTTGCCAGACAGAGTGGAAAAGCTATCTGCTAGCATGTAGACCACAAAAGACGCTAAAGGCGAAGGTACGATGCTCCCCGGAGCTAAGCGCCGCTCCCGGGCTTCTTTCGGCAGAAGCCGCGCTAAGAGAGCACTGTGAGCGGTACAATCGTCTTTGCGCGAAGAAGCCGCTTCTTCGGCTCCGGGAGCCGGAGAGAGCGGCATGATCGGAAAGGTGAAGAAGGAAGCTGTACAACACTGGGATTGTGTGCGCAGCTTGCCAACTGATAGACAGCAGTACATTACCACTTTCCTGACTTTTCCAATCACATGAATATTCGATTGGAAGCTGTTTTGGACAACTTTTCTTTTCTTCTTGTCGAACACTTGGCAGACCTCCGTGCAACGTCCAGAACACGATGGGAGATGTTTTCTGTGCTCGCGCAGGTTTTCCTTGCCAGACAGAGTGGAAAAGCTATCTGCTAGCATGTAGACCACAAAAGACGCTAAAGACGAAGGTACGATGCTCCCCGGAGCTAAGCGCCGCTCCCGGGCTTCTTTCGGCAGAAGCCGCGCTAAGAGAGCACTGTGAGCGGTACAATCGTCTTAGCGCGAAGAAGCCGCTTCTTCGGCTCCGGGAGCCGGAGAGAGCGGCAGCATCGGAAAGGTGAAGAAGGAAGCTGTACAACAGTGGGATTGGGTGCGCAGCTTGCCAACTGATAGAAAACAGTACATTACCACTTTCCTGACTTTTCCAATCACATGAATATTCGATTGGAAGCTGTTTTGGACAACTTTTCTTTTCTTCTTGTCGAACACTTGGCAGACCACCGTGCAACGTCCAGAACACGATGGGAGATGTTTTCTGTGCTCGCGCAGGTTTTCCTTGCCAGACAGAGTGGAAAAGCTTTCTGCTAGCATGTAGACCACAAAAGACGCTAAAGACGAAGGTACGATGCTCCCCGGAGCTAAGCGCCGCTCCCGGGCTTCTTTCGGCAGAAGCCGCGCTAAGAGAGCGCTGCGAGCGGTACAATCGTCTTTGCGCGAAGAAGCCGCTTCTTCGGCTCCGGGAGCCGGAGAGAGCGGCATGATCGGAAAGGTGAAGAAGGAAGCCGTACAACACTGGGATTGTGTGCGCAGCTTGCCAACTGATAGAAAACAGTACATTACCACTTTCCTGACTTTTCCAATCACATGAATATTCGATAAGAAGCTGTTTTGGACAGATTTTCTTTTCTTTATGGCAAACACTTGGCAGACCTCCGTGCAACGTCCAGAACACGATGGGAGATGTTTTCTGTGCTCGCGCAGGTTTTCCTTGCCAGACAGAGTGGAAAAGCTTTCTGCTAGCATGTAGACCACAAAAGACGCTAAAGGCGAAGGTACGATGCTCCCCGGAGCTAATCGCCGCTCTCGGGCTTCTTTCGGCAGAAGCCGCGCTAAGAGAGCACTGTGAGCGGTACAATCGTCTTTGCGCGAAGAAGCCGCTTCTTCGGCTCCGGGAGCCGGAGAGAGCGGCAGCATCGGAAAGGTGAAGAAGGAAGCTGTACAACACTGGGATTGTGTGCGCAGCTTGCCAACTGATAGACAGTAGTACATTACCCCTTTCCTGACTTTTCCAATCACATGAATATTCGATTGGAAGCTGTTTTGGACAACTTTTCTTTTCTTCTTGTCGAACACTTGGCAGACCTCCGTGCAACGTCCAGAACACGATGGGAGATGTTTTCTGTGCTCGCGCAGGTTTTCCTTGCCAGACAGAGTGGAAAAGCTTTCTGCTAAGATGTAGACCACAAAAGACGCTAAAGGCGAAGGTACGATGCTCCCCGGAGCTAAGCGCCGCTCCCGGGCGTCTTTCGGCAGAAGCCGCGCTAAGAGAGCACTGTGAGCGGTACAATCGTCTTAGCGCGAAGAAGCCGCTTCTTCGGCTCCGGGAGCCGGAGAGAGCGGCATGATCGGAAAGGTGAAGAAGGAAGCTGTACAACACTGGGATTGTGTGCGCAGCTTGCCAACTGATAGAAAACAGTACATTACCACTTTCCTGACTTTTCCAATCACATGAATCTTCGATTGGAAGCTGTTTTGGACAGATTTTCTTTTCTTTATGGCAAACACTTGGCAGACCTCCGTGCAACGTCCAGAACGCGTTGGAGATGTTTTCTGTGCTCGCGCAGGTTTTCCTTGCCAGACAGAGTGGAAAAGCTTTCTGCTAGCATGTAGACCACAAAAGACGCTAAAGGCGAAGGTACGATGCTCCCCGGAGCTAAGCGCCGCTCCCGGGCGTCTTTCGGCAGAAGCCGCGCTAAGAGAGCACTGTGAGCGGTACAATCGTCTTTGCGCGAAGAAGCCGCTTCTTCGGCTCACGGAGCCGGAGAGAGCGGCATGATCGGAAAGGTGAAGAAGGAAGCTGTACAACACTGGGATTGTATGCGCAGATTGCCAACTGATAGACAGCAGTACATTACCACTTTCCTGACTTTTCCAATCACATGAATATTCGATAAGAAGCTGTTTTGGACAGATTTTCTTTTCTTTATGGCAAACACTTGGCAGACCTCCGTGCAACGTCCAGAACGCGTTGGAGATGTTTTCTGTGCTCGCGCAGGTTTTCCTTGCCAGACAGAGTGGAAAAGCTTTCTGCTAGCATGTAGACCACAAAAGACGCTAAAGGCGAAGGTACGATGCTCCCCGGAGCTAAGCGCCGCTCCCGGGCTTCTTTCGGCAGAAGCCGCGCTAAGAGAGCACTGTGAGCGGTACAATCGTCTTTGCGCGAAGAAGCCGCTTCTTCGGCTCACGGAGCCGGAGAGAGCGGCATGATCGGAAAGGTGAAGAAGGAAGCTGTACAACACTGGGATTGTATGCGCAGATTGCCAACTGATAGACAGCAGTACATTACCACTTTCCTGACTTTTCCAATCACATGAATATTCGATAAGAAGCTGTTTTGGACAGATTTTCTTTTCTTTATGGCAAACACTTGGCAGACCTCCGTGCAACGTCCAGAACACGATGGGAGATGTTTTCTGTGCTCGCGCAGGTTTTCCTTGCCAGACAGAGTGGAAAAGCTTTCTGCTAGCATGTAGACCACAAAAGACGCTAAAGACGAAGGTACGATGCTCTCCGCAGCTAAGAGCCGCTCCCGGGCTTCTTTCGGCAGAAGCGGCGCTAAGAGAGCACAGTGAGCGGTACAATCGTCTTTGCGCGAAGAAGCCGCTTCTTCGGCTCCGGGAGCCGGAGAGAGCGGCATGATCGGAAAGGTGAAGAAGGAAGCTGTACAACACTGGGATTGTGTGCGCAGCTTGCCAACTGATAGAAAACAGTACATTACCACTTTCCTGACTTTTCCAATCACATGAATATTCGATAAGAAGAGGTTTTGGACAGATTTTCTTTTCTTTATGCCAAACACATGGCAGACGTCCGTGCAACGTCCAGAACACGATGGGAGATGTTTTCTGTGCTCGCGCAGGTTTTCCTTGCCAGACAGAGTGGAAAAGCTTTCTGCTAGCATGTAGACCACAAAAGACGCTAAAGACGAAGGTACGATGCTCCCCGGAGCTAAGCGCCGCTCCCGGGCTTCTTTCGGCAGAAGCCGCGCTAAGAGAGCGCTGCGAGCGGTACAATCGTCTTTGCGCGAAGAAGCCGCTTCTTCGGCTCCGGGAGCCGGAGAGAGCGGCAGCATCGGAAAGGTGAAGAAGGAAGCCGTACAACACTGGGATTGTGTGCGCAGCTTGCCAACTGATAGAAAACAGTACATTACCACTTTCCTGACTTTTCCAATCACATGAATATTCGATAAGAAGCTGTTTTGGACCACTTTTCTTTTCTTCTTTTCAAACACTTGGCAGACCTCCGTGCAACGTCCAGAACACGATGGGAGATGTTTTCTGTGCTCGCGCAGGTTTTCCTTGCCAGACAGAGTGGAAAAGCTTTCTGCTAAGATGTAGACCACAAAAGACGCTAAAGGCGAAGGTACGATGCTCCCCGGAGCTAATCGCCGCTCCCGGGCTTCTTTCGGCAGAAGCCGCGCTAAGAGAGCACTGTGAGCGGTACAATCGTCTTTGCGCGAAGAAGCCGCTTCTTCGGCTCCGGGAGCCGGAGAGAGCGGCATGATCGGAAAGGTGAAGAAGGAAGCTGTACAACACTGGGATTGTGTGCGCAGCTTGCCAACTGATAGAAAACAGTACATTACCACTTTCCTGACTTTTCCAATCACATGAATATTCGATTGGAAGCTGTTTTGGACAGATTTTCTTTTCTTTATGGCAAACACTTGGCAGACCTCCGTGCAACGTCCAGAACACGATGGGAGATGTTTTCTGTGCTCGCGCAGGTTTTCCTTGCCAGACAGAGCGGAAAAGCTATCTGCTAGGATGTAGACCACAAAAGACGCTAAAGACGAAGGTACGATGCTCTCCGCAGCTAAGCGCCGCTCCCGGGCTTCTTTCGGCAGAAGCGGCGCTAAGAGAGCACAGTGAGCGGTACAATCGTCTTTGCGCGAAGAAGCCGCTTCTTCGGCTCCGGGAGCCGGAGAGAGCGGCATGATCGGAAAGGTGAAGAAGGAAGCTGTACAACACTGGGATTGTGTGCGCAGCTTGCCAACTGATAGAAAACAGTACATTACAACTTTCCTGACTTTTCCAATCACATGAATATTCGATTGGAAGCTGTTTTGGACAACTTTTCTTTTCTTCTTGTCGAACACTTGGCAGACCTCCGTGCAACGTCCAGAACACGATGGGAGATGTTTTCTGTGCTCGCGCAGGTTTTCCTTGCCAGACAGAGTGGAAAAGCTATCTGCTAGCATGTAGACCACAAAAGACGCTAAAGGCGAAGGTACGATGCTCCCCGGAGCTATGCGCCGCTCCCGGGCTTCTTTCGGCAGAAGCCGCGCTAAGAGAGCACTGTGAGCGGTACAATCGTCTTTGCGCGAAGAAGCCGCTTCTTCGGCTCCGGGAGCCGGAGAGAGCGGCATGATCGGAAAGGTGAAGAAGGAAGCTGTACAACACTGGGATTGTGTGCGCAGCTTGCCAACTGATAGAAAACAGTACATTACCACTTTCCTGACTTTTCCAATCACATGAATATTCGATTGGAATTTGTTTTGGACAACTTTTCTTTTCTTCTTGTCGAACACTTGGCAGACCTCCGTGCAACGTCCAGAACACGATGGGAGATGTTTTCTGTGCTCGCGCAGGTTTTCCTTGCCAGACAGAGTGGAAAAGCTTTCTGCTAGCATGTAGACCACAAAAGACGCTAAAGGCGAAGGTACGATGCTCCTCGGAGCTAAGCGCCGCTCCCGGGCTTCTTTCGGCAGAAGCCGCGCTAAGAGAGCACTGTGAGCGGTACAATCGTCTTTGCGCGAAGAAGCCGCTTCTTCGGCTCCGGGAGCCGGAGAGAGCAGCAGCATCGGAAAGGTGAAGAAGGAAGCCGTACAACACTGGGATTGGGTGCACAGCTTGCCAACTGATAGAAAACAGTACATTACCACTTTCCTGACTTTTCCAATCACATGAATATTCGATAAGAAGCTGTTTTGGACAGATTTTCTTTTCTTCTTGTCGAACACTTGGCAGACCTCCGTGCAACGTCCAGAACACGATGGGAGATGTTTTCTGTGCTCGCGCAGGTTTTCCTTGCCAGACAGAGTGGAAAAGCTTTCTGCTAAGATGTAGACCACAAAAGACGCTAAAGACGAAGGTACGATGCTCCCCGGAGCTAAGCGCCGCTCCCGGGCGTCTTTCGGCAGAAGCCGCGCTAAGAGAGCACTGTGAGCGGTACAATCGTCTTTGCGCGAAGAAGCCGCTTCTTCGGCTCCGGGAGCCGGAGAGAGCGGCATGATCGGAAAGGTGAAGAAGGAAGCTGTACAACACTGGGATTGTGTGCGCAGCTTGCCAACTGATAGAAAACAGTACATTACCACTTTCCTGACTTTTCCAATCACATGAATATTCGATTGGAAGCTGTTTTGGACAGATTTTCTTTTCTTTATGGCAAACACTTGGCAGACCTCCGTGCAACGTCCAGAACGCGTTGGAGATGTTTTCTGTGCTCGCGCAGGTTTTCCTTGCCAGACAGAGTGGAAAAGCTTTCTGCTAGCATGTAGACCACAAAAGACGCTAAAGGCGAAGGTACGATGCTCCCCGGAGCTAAGCGCCGCTCCCGGGCGTCTTTCGGCAGAAGCCGCGCTAAGAGAGCACTGTGAGCGGTACAATCGTCTTTGCGCGAAGAAGCCGCTTCTTCGGCTCACGGAGCCGGAGAGAGCGGCATGATCGGAAAGGTGAAGAAGGAAGCTGTACAACACTGGGATTGTATGCGCAGATTGCCAACTGATAGACAGCAGTACATTACCACTTTCCTGACTTTTCCAATCACATGAATATTCGATAAGAAGCTGTTTTGGACAGATTTTCTTTTCTTTATGGCAAACACTTGGCAGACCTCCGTGCAACGTCCAGAACACGATGGGAGATGTTTTCTGTGCTCGCGCAGGTTTTCCTTGCCAGACAGAGTGGAAAAGCTATCTGCTAGCATGTAGACCACAAAAGACGCTAAAGGCGAAGGTACGATGCTCCCCGGAGCTAAGCGCCGCTCCCGGGCTTCTTTCGGCAGAAGCCGCGCTAAGAGAGCACTGTGAGCGGTACAATCGTCTTTGCGCGAAGAAGCCGCTTCTTCGGCTCCGGGAGCCGGAGAGAGCGGCATGATCGGAAAGGTGAAGAAGGAAGCTGTACAACACTGGGATTGTGTGCGCAGCTTGCCAACTGATAGACAGCAGTACATTACCACTTTCCTGACTTTTCCAATCACATGAATATTCGATTGGAAGCTGTTTTGGACAACTTTTCTTTTCTTCTTGTCGAACACTTGGCAGACCTCCGTGCAACGTCCAGAACACGATGGGAGATGTTTTCTGTGCTCGCGCAGGTTTTCCTTGCCAGACAGAGTGGAAAAGCTATCTGCTAGCATGTAGACCACAAAAGACGCTAAAGACGAAGGTACGATGCTCCCCGGAGCTAAGCGCCGCTCCCGGGCTTCTTTCGGCAGAAGCCGCGCTAAGAGAGCACTGTGAGCGGTACAATCGTCTTAGCGCGAAGAAGCCGCTTCTTCGGCTCCGGGAGCCGGAGAGAGCGGCAGCATCGGAAAGGTGAAGAAGGAAGCTGTACAACAGTGGGATTGGGTGCGCAGCTTGCCAACTGATAGAAAACAGTACATTACCACTTTCCTGACTTTTCCAATCACATGAATATTCGATTGGAAGCTGTTTTGGACAACTTTTCTTTTCTTCTTGTCGAACACTTGGCAGACCACCGTGCAACGTCCAGAACACGATGGGAGATGTTTTCTGTGCTCGCGCAGGTTTTCCTTGCCAGACAGAGTGGAAAAGCTTTCTGCTAGCATGTAGACCACAAAAGACGCTAAAGACGAAGGTACGATGCTCCCCGGAGCTAAGCGCCGCTCCCGGGCTTCTTTCGGCAGAAGCCGCGCTAAGAGAGCGCTGCGAGCGGTACAATCGTCTTTGCGCGAAGAAGCCGCTTCTTCGGCTCCGGGAGCCGGAGAGAGCGGCATGATCGGAAAGGTGAAGAAGGAAGCCGTACAACACTGGGATTGTGTGCGCAGCTTGCCAACTGATAGAAAACAGTACATTACCACTTTCCTGACTTTTCCAATCACATGAATATTCGATAAGAAGCTGTTTTGGACAGATTTTCTTTTCTTTATGGCAAACACTTGGCAGACCTCCGTGCAACGTCCAGAACACGATGGGAGATGTTTTCTGTGCTCGCGCAGGTTTTCCTTGCCAGACAGAGTGGAAAAGCTTTCTGCTAGCATGTAGACCACAAAAGACGCTAAAGGCGAAGGTACGATGCTCCCCGGAGCTAATCGCCGCTCTCGGGCTTCTTTCGGCAGAAGCCGCGCTAAGAGAGCACTGTGAGCGGTACAATCGTCTTTGCGCGAAGAAGCCGCTTCTTCGGCTCCGGGAGCCGGAGAGAGCGGCAGCATCGGAAAGGTGAAGAAGGAAGCTGTACAACACTGGGATTGTGTGCGCAGCTTGCCAACTGATAGACAGTAGTACATTACCCCTTTCCTGACTTTTCCAATCACATGAATATTCGATTGGAAGCTGTTTTGGACAACTTTTCTTTTCTTCTTGTCGAACACTTGGCAGACCTCCGTGCAACGTCCAGAACACGATGGGAGATGTTTTCTGTGCTCGCGCAGGTTTTCCTTGCCAGACAGAGTGGAAAAGCTTTCTGCTAAGATGTAGACCACAAAAGACGCTAAAGGCGAAGGTACGATGCTCCCCGGAGCTAAGCGCCGCTCCCGGGCGTCTTTCGGCAGAAGCCGCGCTAAGAGAGCACTGTGAGCGGTACAATCGTCTTAGCGCGAAGAAGCCGCTTCTTCGGCTCCGGGAGCCGGAGAGAGCGGCATGATCGGAAAGGTGAAGAAGGAAGCTGTACAACAGTGGGATTGTGTGCGCAGCTTGCCAACTGATAGAAAACAGTACATTACCACTTTCCTGACTTTTCCAATCACATGAATCTTCGATTGGAAGCTGTTTTGGACAGATTTTCTTTTCTTTATGGCAAACACTTGGCAGACCTCCGTGCAACGTCCAGAACGCGTTGGAGATGTTTTCTGTGCTCGCGCAGGTTTTCCTTGCCAGACAGAGTGGAAAAGCTTTCTGCTAGCATGTAGACCACAAAAGACGCTAAAGGCGAAGGTACGATGCTCCCCGGAGCTAAGCGCCGCTCCCGGGCGTCTTTCGGCAGAAGCCGCGCTAAGAGAGCACTGTGAGCGGTACAATCGTCTTTGCGCGAAGAAGCCGCTTCTTCGGCTCACGGAGCCGGAGAGAGCGGCATGATCGGAAAGGTGAAGAAGGAAGCTGTACAACACTGGGATTGTATGCGCAGATTGCCAACTGATAGACAGCAGTACATTACCACTTTCCTGACTTTTCCAATCACATGAATATTCGATAAGAAGCTGTTTTGGACAGATTTTCTTTTCTTTATGGCAAACACTTGGCAGACCTCCGTGCAACGTCCAGAACACGATGGGAGATGTTTTCTGTGCTCGCGCAGGTTTTCCTTGCCAGACAGAGTGGAAAAGCTTTCTGCTAGCATGTAGACCACAAAAGACGCTAAAGACGAAGGTACGATGCTCTCCGCAGCTAAGAGCCGCTCCCGGGCTTCTTTCGGCAGAAGCGGCGCTAAGAGAGCACAGTGAGCGGTACAATCGTCTTTGCGCGAAGAAGCCGCTTCTTCGGCTCCGGGAGCCGGAGAGAGCGGCATGATCGGAAAGGTGAAGAAGGAAGCTGTACAACACTGGGATTGTGTGCGCAGCTTGCCAACTGATAGAAAACAGTACATTACCACTTTCCTGACTTTTCCAATCACATGAATATTCGATAAGAAGAGGTTTTGGACAGATTTTCTTTTCTTTATGCCAAACACATGGCAGACGTCCGTGCAACGTCCAGAACACGATGGGAGATGTTTTCTGTGCTCGCGCAGGTTTTCCTTGCCAGACAGAGTGGAAAAGCTTTCTGCTAGCATGTAGACCACAAAAGACGCTAAAGACGAAGGTACGATGCTCCCCGGAGCTAATCGCCGCTCCCGGGCTTCTTTCGGCAGAAGCCGCGCTAAGAGAGCGCTGCGAGCGGTACAATCGTCTTTGCGCGAAGAAGCCGCTTCTTCGGCTCCGGGAGCCGGAGAGAGCGGCAGCATCGGAAAGGTGAAGAAGGAAGCCGTACAACACTGGGATTGTGTGCGCAGCTTGCCAACTGATAGAAAACAGTACATTACCACTTTCCTGACTTTTCCAATCACATGAATATTCGATAAGAAGCTGTTTTGGACCACTTTTCTTTTCTTCTTTTCAAACACTTGGCAGACCTCCGTGCAACGTCCAGAACACGATGGGAGATGTTTTCTGTGCTCGCGCAGGTTTTCCTTGCCAGACAGAGTGGAAAAGCTTTCTGCTAAGATGTAGACCACAAAAGACGCTAAAGGCGAAGGTACGATGCTCCCCGGAGCTAATCGCCGCTCCCGGGCTTCTTTCGGCAGAAGCCGCGCTAAGAGAGCACTGTGAGCGGTACAATCGTCTTTGCGCGAAGAAGCCGCTTCTTCGGCTCCGGGAGCCGGAGAGAGCGGCATGATCGGAAAGGTGAAGAAGGAAGCTGTACAACACTGGGATTGTGTGCGCAGCTTGCCAACTGATAGAAAACAGTACATTACCACTTTCCTGACTTTTCCAATCACATGAATATTCGATTGGAAGCTGTTTTGGACAGATTTTCTTTTCTTTATGGCAAACACTTGGCAGACCTCCGTGCAACGTCCAGAACACGATGGGAGATGTTTTCTGTGCTCGCGCAGGTTTTCCTTGCCAGACAGAGCGGAAAAGCTATCTGCTAGGATGTAGACCACAAAAGACGCTAAAGACGAAGGTACGATGCTCTCCGCAGCTAAGCGCCGCTCCCGGGCTTCTTTCGGCAGAAGCGGCGCTAAGAGAGCACAGTGAGCGGTACAATCGTCTTTGCGCGAAGAAGCCGCTTCTTCGGCTCCGGGAGCCGGAGAGAGCGGCATGATCGGAAAGGTGAAGAAGGAAGCTGTACAACACTGGGATTGTGTGCGCAGCTTGCCAACTGATGGAAAACAGTACATTACAACTTTCCTGACTTTTCCAATCACATGAATATTCGATTGGAAGCTGTTTTGGACAACTTTTCTTTTCTTCTTGTCGAACACTTGGCAGACCTCCGTGCAACGTCCAGAACACGATGGGAGATGTTTTCTGTGCTCGCGCAGGTTTTCCTTGCCAGACAGAGTGGAAAAGCTATCTGCTAGCATGTAGACCACAAAAGACGCTAAAGGCGAAGGTACGATGCTCCCCGGAGCTATGCGCCGCTCCCGGGCTTCTTTCGGCAGAAGCCGCGCTAAGAGAGCACTGTGAGCGGTACAATCGTCTTTGCGCGAAGAAGCCGCTTCTTCGGCTCCGGGAGCCGGAGAGAGCGGCATGATCGGAAAGGTGAAGAAGGAACCTGTACAACACTGGGATTGTGTGCGCAGCTTGCCAACTGATAGAAAACAGTACATTACCACTTTCCTGACTTTTCCAATCACATGAATATTCGATTGGAATTTGTTTTGGACAACTTTTCTTTTCTTCTTGTCGAACACTTGGCAGACCTCCGTGCAACGTCCAGAACACGATGGGAGATGTTTTCTGTGCTCGCGCAGGTTTTCCTTGCCAGACAGAGTGGAAAAGCTATCTGCTAGCATGTAGACCACAAAAGACGCTAAAGGCGAAGGTACGATGCTCCTCGGAGCTAAGCGCCGCTCCCGGGCTTCTTTCGGCAGAAGCCGCGCTAAGAGAGCACTGTGAGCGGTACAATCGTCTTTGCGCGAAGAAGCCGCTTCTTCGGCTCCGGGAGCCGGAGAGAGCAGCAGCATCGGAAAGGTGAAGAAGGAAGCCGTACAACACTGGGATTGGGTGCACAGCTTGCCAACTGATAGAAAACAGTACATTACCACTTTCCTGACTTTTCCAATCACATGAATATTCGATAAGAAGCTGTTTTGGACAGATTTTCTTTTCTTCTTGTCGAACACTTGGCAGACCTCCGTGCAACGTCCAGAACACGATGGGAGATGTTTTCTGTGCTCGCGCAGGTTTTCCTTGCCAGACAGAGTGGAAAAGCTATCTGCTAGCATGTAGACCACAAAAGACGCTAAAGACGAAGGTACGATGCTCTCCGGAGCTAAGCGCCGCTCCCGGGCTTCTTTCGTCAGAAGCCGCGCTAAGAGAGCACTGTGAGCGGTACAATCGTCTTAGCGCGAAGAAGCCGCTTCTTCGGCTCCGGGAGCCGGAGAGAGCGGCAGCATCGGAAAGGTGAAGAAGGAAGCTGTACAACACTGGGATTGTGTGCGCAGCTTGCCAACTGATAGAAAACAGTACATTACCACTTTCCTGACTTTTCCAATCACATGAATATTCGATTGGAAGCTGTTTTGGACAACTTTTCTTTTCTTCTTGTCGAACACTTGGCAGACCTCCGTGCAACGTCCAGAACACGATGGGAGATGTTTTCTGTGCTCGCGCAGGTTTTCCTTGCCAGACAGAGTGGAAAAGCTTTCTGCTAGCATGTAGACCACAAAAGACGCTAAAGACGAAGGTACGATGCTCCCCGGAGCTAAGCGCCGCTCCCGGGCTTCTTTCGGCAGAAGCCGCGCTAAGAGAGCGCTGCGAGCGGTACAATCGTCTTTGCGCGAAGAAGCCGCTTCTTCGGCTCCGGGAGCCGGAGAGAGCGGCAGCATCGGAAAGGTGAAGAAGGAAGCCGTACAACACTGGGATTGTGTGCACAGCTTGCCAACTGATAGAAAACAGTACATTACCACTTTCCTGACTTTTCCAATCACATGAATATTCGATAAGAAGCTGTTTTGGACAGATTTTCTTTTCTTTATGGCAAACACTTGGCAGACCTCCGTGCAACGTCCAGAACACGATGGGAGATGTTTTCTGTGCTCGCGCAGGTTTTCCTTGCCAGACAGAGTGGAAAAGCTTTCTGCTAGCATGTAGACCACAAAAGACGCTAAAGGCGAAGGTACGATGCTCCCCGGAGCTAATCGCCGCTCCCGGGCTTCTTTCGTCAGAAGCCGCGCTAAGAGAGCACTGTGAGCGGTACAATCGTCTTTGCGCGAAGAAGCCGCTTCTTCGGCTCCGGGAGCCGGAGAGAGCGGCATGATCGGAAAGGTGAAGAAGGAAGCTGTACAACACTGGGATTGTGTGCGCAGCTTGCCAACTGATAGACAGCAGTACATTACCACTTTCCTGACTTTTCCAATCACATGAATATTCGATTGGAAGCTGTTTTGGACAACTTTTCTTTTCTTCTTGTCGAACACTTGGCAGACCTCCGTGCAACGTCCAGAACACGATGGGAGATGTTTTCTGTGCTCGCGCAGGTTTTCCTTGCCAGACAGAGTGGAAAAGCTTTCTGCTAGCATGTAGACCACAAAAGACGCTAAAGACGAAGGTACGATGCTCCCCGGAGCTAAGCGCCGCTCCCGGGCTTCTTTCGGCAGAAGCCGCGCTAAGAGAGCACTGTGAGCGGTACAATCGTCTTAGCGCGAAGAAGCCGCTTCTTCGGCTCCGGGAGCCGGAGAGAGCGGCAGCATCGGAAAGGTGAAGAAGGAAGCTGTACAACAGTGGGATTGTGTGCGCAGCATGCCAACTGATAGAAAACAGTACATTACCACTTTCCTGACTTTTCCAATCACATGAATCTTCGATTGGAAGCTGTTTTGGACAACTTTTCTTTTCTTCTTGTCGAACACTTGGCAGACCTCCGTGCAACGTCCAGAACACGATGGGAGATGTTTTCTGTGCTCGCGCAGGTTTTCCTTGCCAGACAGAGTGGAAAAGCTTTCTGCTAGCATGTAGACCACAAAAGACGCTAAAGACGAAGGTACGATGCTCCCCGGAGCTAATCGCCGCTCCCGGGCTTCTTTCGGCAGAAGCCGCGCTAAGAGAGCGCTGCGAGCGGTACAATCGTCTTTGCGCGAAGAAGCCGCTTCTTCGGCTCCGGGAGCCGGAGAGAGCGGCAGCATCGGAAAGGTGAAGAAGGAAGCTGTACAACACTGGGATTGGGTGCACAGCTTGCCAACTGATAGAAAACAGTACATTACCACTTTCCTGACTTTTCCAATCACATGAATATTCGATAAGAAGCTGTTTTGGACAGATTTTCTTTTCTTTATGGCAAACACTTGGCAGACCTCCGTGCAACGTCCAGAACACGATGGGAGATGTTTTCTGTGCTCGCGCAGGTTTTCCTTGCCAGACAGAGTGGAAAAGCTTTCTGCTAGCATGTAGACCACAAAAGACGCTAAAGGCGAAGGTACGATGCTCCCCGGAGCTAATCGCCGCTCCCGGGCTTCTTTCGGCAGAAGCCGCGCTAAGAGAGCACTGTGAGCGGTACAATCGTCTTTGCGCGAAGAAGCCGCTTCTTCGGCTCCGGGAGCCGGAGAGAGCGGCAGCATCGGAAAGGTGAAGAAGGAAGCTGTACAACACTGGGATTGTGTGCGCAGCTTGCCAACTGATAGACAGTAGTACATTACCCCTTTCCTGACTTTTCCAATCACATGAATATTCGATTGGAAGCTGTTTTGGACAACTTTTCTTTTCTTCTTGTCGAACACTTGGCAGACCTCCGTGCAACGTCCAGAACACGATGGGAGATGTTTTCTGTGCTCGCGCAGGTTTTCCTTGCCAGACAGAGTGGAAAAGCTTTCTGCTAAGATGTAGACCACAAAAGACGCTAAAGGCGAAGGTACGATGCTCCCCGGAGCTAAGCGCCGCTCCCGGGCGTCTTTCGGCAGAAGCCGCGCTAAGAGAGCACTGTGAGCGGTACAATCGTCTTAGCGCGAAGAAGCCGCTTCTTCGGCTCCGGGAGCCGGAGAGAGCGGCATGATCGGAAAGGTGAAGAAGGAAGCTGTACAACACTGGGATTGTGTGCGCAGCTTGCCAACTGATAGAAAACAGTACATTACCACTTTCCTGACTTTTCCAATCACATGAATCTTCGATTGGAAGCTGTTTTGGACAGATTTTCTTTTCTTTATGGCAAACACTTGGCAGACCTCCGTGCAACGTCCAGAACGCGTTGGAGATGTTTTCTGTGCTCGCGCAGGTTTTCCTTGCCAGACAGAGTGGAAAAGCTTTCTGCTAGCATGTAGACCACAAAAGACGCTAAAGGCGAAGGTACGATGCTCCCCGGAGCTAAGCGCCGCTCCCGGGCGTCTTTCGGCAGAAGCCGCGCTAAGAGAGCACAGTGAGCGGTACAATCGTCTTTGCGCGAAGAAGCCGCTTCTTCGGCTCCGGGAGCCGGAGAGAGCGGCATGATCGGAAAGGTGAAGAAGGAAGCTGTACAACACTGGGATTGTGTGCGCAGCTTGCCAACTGATAGAAAACAGTACATTACCACTTTCCTGACTTGTCCAATCACATGAATATTCGATAAGAAGAGGTTTTGGATAGATTTTCTTTTCTTTATGCCAAACACATGGCAGACCTCCGTGCAACGTCCAGAACACGATGGGAGATGTTTTCTGTGCTCGCGCAGGTTTTCCTTGCCAGACAGAGTGGAAAAGCTTTCTGCTAGCATGTAGACCACAAAAGACGCTAAAGACGAAGGTACGATGCTCCCCGGAGCTAAGCGCCGCTCCCGGGCTTCTTTCGGCAGAAGCCGCGCTAAGAGAGCACTGTGAGCGGTACAATCGTCTTTGCGCGAAGAAGCCGCTTCTTCGGCTCCGGGAGCCGGAGAGAGCGGCAGCATCGGAAAGGTGAAGAAGGAAGCTGTACAACACTGGGATTGTGTGCGCAGCTTGCCAACTGATAGAAAACAGTACATTACCACTTTCCTGACTTTTCCAATCACATGAATATTCGATTGGAAGCTGTTTTGGACAACTTTTCTTTTCTTCTTGTCGAACACTTGGCAGACCTCCGTGCAACGTCCAGAACACGATGGGAGATGTTTTCTGTGCTCGCGCAGGTTTTCCTTGCCAGACAGAGTGGAAAAGCTTTCTGCTAGCATGTAGACCACAAAAGACGCTAAAGACGAAGGTACGATGCTCCCCGGAGCTAAGCGCCGCTCCCGGGCTTCTTTCGGCAGAAGCCGCGCTAAGAGAGCGCTGCGAGCGGTACAATCGTCTTTGCGCGAAGAAGCCGCTTCTTCGGCTCCGGGAGCCGGAGAGAGCGGCAGCATCGGAAAGGTGAAGAAGGAAGCCGTACAACACTGGGATTGTGTGCGCAGCTTGCCAACTGATAGAAAACAGTACATTACCACTTTCCTGACTTTTCCAATCACATGAATATTCGATTGGAATTTGTTTTGGACAACTTTTCTTTTTTCTTGTCGAACACTTGGCAGACCTCCGTGCAACGTCCAGAACACGATGGGAGATGTTTTCTGTGCTCGCGCAGGTTTTCCTTGCCAGACAGAGTGGAAAAGCTATCTGCTAGCATGTAGACCACAAAAGACGCTAAAGGCGAAGGTACGATGCTCCTCGGAGCTAAGCGCCGCTCCCGGGCTTCTTTCGGCAGAAGCCGCGCTAAGAGAGCACTGTGAGCGGTACAATCGTCTTTGCGCGAAGAAGCCGCTTCTTCGGCTCCGGGAGCCGGAGAGAGCAGCAGCATCGGAAAGGTGAAGAAGGAAGCCGTACAACACTGGGATTGGGTGCACAGCTTGCCAACTGATAGAAAACAGTACATTACCACTTTCCTGACTTTTCCAATCACATGAATATTCGATAAGAAGCTGTTTTGGACAGATTTTCTTTTCTTCTTGTCGAACACTTGGCAGACTTCCGTGCAACGTCCAGAACACGATGGGAGATGTTTTCTGTGCTCGCGCAGGTTTTCCTTGCCAGACAGAGTGGAAAAGCTTTCTGCTAGCATGTAGACCACAAAAGACGCTAAAGACGAAGGTACGATGCTCCCCGGAGCTAAGCGCCGCTCCCGGGCTTCTTTCGGCAGAAGCCGCGCTAAGAGAGCGCTGCGAGCGGTACAATCGTCTTTGCGCGAAGAAGCCGCTTCTTCGGCTCCGGGAGCCGGAGAGAGCGGCAGCATCGGAAAGGTGAAGAAGGAAGCCGTACAACACTGGGATTGTGTGCACAGCTTGCCAACTGATAGAAAACAGTACATTACCACTTTCCTGACTTTTCCAATCACATGAATATTCGATAAGAAGCTGTTTTGGACAGATTTTCTTTTCTTTATGGCAAACACTTGGCAGACCTCCGTGCAACGTCCAGAACACGATGGGAGATGTTTTCTGTGCTCGCGCAGGTTTTCCTTGCCAGACAGAGTGGAAAAGCTTTCTGCTAGCATGTAGACCACAAAAGACGCTAAAGACGAAGGTACGATGCTCCCCGGAGCTAATCGCCGCTCCCGGGCTTCTTTCGTCAGAAGCCGCGCTAAGAGAGCACTGTGAGCGGTACAATCGTCTTTGCGCGAAGAAGCCGCTTCTTCGGCTCCGGGAGCCGGAGAGAGCGGCATGATCGGAAAGGTGAAGAAGGAAGCTGTACAACACTGGGATTGTGTGCGCAGCTTGCCAACTGATAGACAGCAGTACATTACCACTTTCCTGACTTTTCCAATCACATGAATATTCGACTGGAAGCTGTTTTGGACAACTTTTCTTTTCTTCTTGTCGAACACTTGGCAGACCTCCGTGCAACGTCCAGAACACGATGGGAGATGTTTTCTGTGCTCGCGCAGGTTTTCCTTGCCAGACAGAGTGGAAAAGCTTTCTGCTAGCATGTAGACCACAAAAGACGCTAAAGACGAAGGTACGATGCTCTCCGCAGCTAAGCGCCGCTCCCGGGCTTCTTTCGGCAGAAGCCGCGCTAAGAGAGCACTGTGAGCGGTACAATCGTCTTAGCGCGAAGAAGCCGCTTCTTCGGCTCCGGGAGCCGGAGAGAGCGGCAGCATCGGAAAGGTGAAGAAGGAAGCTGTACAACAGTGGGATTGTGTGCGCAGCTTGCCAACTGATAGAAAACAGTACATTACCACTTTCCTGACTTTTCCAATCACATGAATATTCGATTGGAAGCTGTTTTGGACAACTTTTCTTTTCTTCTTGTCGAACACTTGGCAGACCTCCGTGCAACGTCCAGAACATGATGGGAGATGTTTTCTGTGCTCGCGCAGGTTTTCCTTGCCAGACAGAGTGGAAAAGCTTTCTGCTAGCATGTAGACCACAAAAGACGCTAAAGACGAAGGTACGATGCTCCCCGGAGCTAAGCGCCGCTCCCGGGCTTCTTTCGGCAGAAGCCGCGCTAAGAGAGCGCTGCGAGCGGTACAATCGTCTTTGCGCGAAGAAGCCGCTTCTTCGGCTCCGGGAGCCGGAGAGAGCGGCAGCATCGGAAAGGTGAAGAAGGAAGCCGTACAACACTGGGATTGGGTGCACAGCTTGCCAACTGATAGAAAACAGTACATTACCACTTTCCTGACTTTTCCAATCACATGAATATTCGATAAGAAGCTGTTTTGGACAGATTTTCTTTTCTTTATGGCAAACACTTGGCAGACCTCCGTGCAACGTCCAGAACACGATGGGAGATGTTTTCTGTGCTCGCGCAGGTTTTCCTTGCCAGACAGAGTGGAAAAGCTTTCTGCTAGCATGTAGACCACAAAAGACGCTAAAGGCGAAGGTACGATGCTCCCCGGAGCTAATCGCCGCTCCCGGGCTTCTTTCGGCAGAAGCCGCGCTAAGAGAGCACTGTGAGCGGTACAATCGTCTTTGCGCGAAGAAGCCGCTTCTTCGGCTCCGGGAGCCGGAGAGAGCGGCAGCATCGGAAAGGTGAAGAAGGAAGCTGTACAACACTGGGATTGTGTGCGCAGCTTGCCAACTGATAGACAGTAGTACATTACCCCTTTCCTGACTTTTCCAATCACATGAATATTCGATTGGAAGCTGTTTTGGACAACTTTTCTTTTCTTCTTGTCGAACACTTGGCAGACCTCCGTGCAACGTCCAGAACACGATGGGAGATGTTTTCTGTGCTCGCGCAGGTTTTCCTTGCCAGACAGAGTGGAAAAGCTTTCTGCTAAGATGTAGACCACAAAAGACGCTAAAGGCGAAGGTACGATGCTCCCCGGAGCTAAGCGCCGCTCCCGGGCGTCTTTCGGCAGAAGCCGCGCTAAGAGACCACTGTGAGCGGTACAATCGTCTTTGCGCGAAGAAGCCGCTTCTTCGGCTCCGGGAGCCGGAGAGAGCGGCATGATCGGAAAGGTGAAGAAGGAAGCTGTACAACAGTGGGATTGTGTGCGCAGCTTGCCAACTGATAGAAAACAGTACATTACCACTTTCCTGACTTTTCCAATCACATGAATCTTCGATTGGAAGCTGTTTTGGACAGATTTTCTTTTCTTTATGGCAAACACTTGGCAGACCTCCGTGCAACGTCCAGAACGCGTTGGAGATGTTTTCTGTGCTCGCGCAGGTTTTCCTTGCCAGACAGAGTGGAAAAGCTTTCTGCTAGCATGTAGACCACAAAAGACGCTAAAGGCGAAGGTACGATGCTCCCCGGAGCTAAGCACCGCTCCCGGGCGTCTTTCGGCAGAAGCCGCGCTAAGAGAGCACTGCGAGCGGTACAATCGTCTTTGCGCGAAGAAGCCGCTTCTTCGGCTCACGGAGCCGGAGAGAGCGGCATGATCGGAAAGGTGAAGAAGGAAGCTGTACAACACTGGGATTGTATGCGCAGATTGCCAACTGATAGACAGCAGTACATTACCACTTTCCTGACTTTTCCAATCACATGAATATTCGATAAGAAGCTGTTTTGGACAGATTTTCTTTTCTTTATGGCAAACACTTGGCAGACCTCCGTGCAACGTCCAGAACACGATGGGAGATGTTTTCTGTGCTCGCGCAGGTTTTCCTTGCCAGACAGAGTGGAAAAGCTTTCTGCTAGCATGTAGACCACAAAAGACGCTAAAGACGAAGGTACGATGCTCTCCGCAGCTAAGCACCGCTCCCGGGCTTCTTTCGGCAGAAGCGGCGCTAAGAGAGCACAGTGAGCGGTACAATCGTCTTTGCGCGAAGAAGCCGCTTCTTCGGCTCCGGGAGCCGGAGAGAGCGGCATGATCGGAAAGGTGAAGAAGGAAGCTGTACAACACTGGGATTGTGTGCGCAGCTTGCCAACTGATAGAAAACAGTACATTACCACTTTCCTGACTTGTCCAATCACATGAATATTCGATAAGAAGAGGTTTTGGACAGATTTTCTTTTCTTTATGCCAAACACATGGCAGACCTCCGTGCAACGTCCAGAACACGATGGGAGATGTTTTCTGTGCTCGCGCAGGTTTTCCTTGCCAGACAGAGTGGAAAAGCTTTCTGCTAGCATGTAGACCACAAAAGACGCTAAAGACGAAGGTACGATGCTCCCCGGAGCTAAGCGCCGCTCCCGGGCTTCTTTCGGCAGAAGCCGCGCTAAGAGAGCACTGTGAGCGGTACAATCGTCTTTGCGCGAAGAAGCCGCTTCTTCGGCTCCGGGAGCCGGAGAGAGCGGCAGCATCGGAAAGGTGAAGAAGGAAGCTGTACAACAGTGGGATTGTGTGCGCAGCTTGCCAACTGATAGAAAACAGTACATTACCACTTTCCTGACTTTTCCAATCACATGAATATTCGATTGGAAGCTGTTTTGGACAACTTTTCTTTTCTTCTTGTCGAACACTTGGCAGACCTCCGTGCAACGTCCAGAACACGATGGGAGATGTTTTCTGTGCTCGCGCAGGTTTTCCTTGCCAGACAGAGTGGAAAAGCTTTCTGCTAGCATGTAGACCACAAAAGACGCTAAAGACGAAGGTACGATGCTCCCCGGAGCTAATCGCCGCTCCCGGGCTTCTTTCGGCAGAAGCCGCGCTAAGAGAGCGCTGCGAGCGGTACAATCGTCTTTGCGCGAAGAAGCCGCTTCTTCGGCTCCGGGAGCCGGAGAGAGCGGCAGCATCGGAAAGGTGAAGAAGGAAGCCGTACAACACTGGGATTGTGTGCGCAGCTTGCCAACTGATAGAAAACAGTACATTACCACTTTCCTGACTTTTCCAATCACATGAATATTCGATTGGAATTTGTTTTGGACAACTTTTCTTTTCTTCTTGTCGAACACTTGGCAGACCTCCGTGCAACGTCCAGAACACGATGGGAGATGTTTTCTGTGCTCGCGCAGGTTTTCCTTGCCAGACAGAGTGGAAAAGCTATCTGCTAGCATGTAGACCACAAAAGACGCTAAAGGCGAAGGTACGATGCTCCTCGGAGCTAAGCGCCGCTCCCGGGCTTCTTTCGGCAGAAGCCGCGCTAAGAGAGCACTGCGAGCGGTACAATCGTCTTTGCGCGAAGAAGCCGCTTCTTCGGCTCCGGGAGCCGGAGAGAGCAGCAGCATCGGAAAGGTGAAGAAGGAAGCCGTACAACACTGGGATTGGGTGCACAGCTTGCCAACTGATAGAAAACAGTACATTACCACTTTCCTGACTTTTCCAATCACATGAATATTCGATAAGAAGCTGTTTTGGACAGATTTTCTTTTCTTCTTGTCGAACACTTGGCAGACTTCCGTGCAACGTCCAGAACACGATGGGAGATGTTTTCTGTGCTCGCGCAGGTTTTCCTTGCCAGACAGAGTGGAAAAGCTTTCTGCTAGCATGTAGACCACAAAAGACGCTAAAGACGAAGGTACGATGCTCCCCGGAGCTAAGCGCCGCTCCCGGGCTTCTTTCGGCAGAAGCCGCGCTAAGAGAGCGCTGCGAGCGGTACAATCGTCTTTGCGCGAAGAAGCCGCTTCTTCGGCTCCGGGAGCCGGAGAGAGCGGCAGCATCGGAAAGGTGAAGAAGGAAGCCGTACAACACTGGGATTGTGTGCACAGCTTGCCAACTGATAGAAAACAGTACATTACCACTTTCCTGACTTTTCCAATCACATGAATATTCGATAAGAAGCTGTTTTGGACAGATTTTCTTTTCTTTATGGCAAACACTTGGCAGACCTCCGTGCAACGTCCAGAACACGATGGGAGATGTTTTCTGTGCTCGCGCAGGTTTTCCTTGCCAGACAGAGTGGAAAAGCTTTCTGCTAGCATGTAGACCACAAAAGACGCTAAAGGCGAAGGTACGATGCTCCCCGGAGCTAATCGCCGCTCCCGGGCTTCTTTCGGCAGAAGCCGCGCTAAGAGAGCACTGTGAGCGGTACAATCGTCTTTGCGCGAAGAAGCCGCTTCTTCGGCTCCGGGAGCCGGAGAGAGCGGCAGCATCGGAAAGGTGAAGAAGGAAGCTGTACAACACTGGGATTGTGTGCGCAGCTTGCCAACTGATAGACAGTAGTACACTACCCCTTTCCTGACTTTTCCAATCACATGAATATTCGATTGGAAGCTGTTTTGGACAACTTTTCTTTTCTTCTTGTCGAACACTTGGCAGACCTCCGTGCAACGTCCAGAACACGATGGGAGATGTTTTCTGTGCTCGCGCAGGTTTTCCTTGCCAGACAGAGTGGAAAAGCTTTCTGCTAAGATGTAGACCACAAAAGACGCTAAAGGCGAAGGTACGATGCTCCCCGGAGCTAAGCGCCGCTCCCGGGCGTCTTTCGGCAGAAGCCGCGCTAAGAGACCACTGTGAGCGGTACAATCGTCTTTGCGCGAAGAAGCCGCTTCTTCGGCTCCGGGAGCCGGAGAGAGCGGCATGATCGGAAAGGTGAAGAATGAAGCTGTACAACACTGGGATTGTGTGCGCAGCTTGCCAACTGATAGAAAACAGTACATTACCACTTTCCTGACTTTTCCAATCACATGAATCTTCGATTGGAAGCTGTTTTGGACAGATTTTCTTTTCTTTATGGCAAACACTTGGCAGACCTCCGTGCAACGTCCAGAACGCGTTGGAGATGTTTTCTGTGCTCGCGCAGGTTTTCCTTGCCAGACAGAGTGGAAAAGCTTTCTGCTAGCATGTAGACCACAAAAGACGCTAAAGGCGAAGGTACGATGCTCCCCGGAGCTAAGCACCGCTCCCGGGCGTCTTTCGGCAGAAGCCGCGCTAAGAGAGCACTGTGAGCGGTACAATCGTCTTTGCGCGAAGAAGCCGCTTCTTCGGCTCACGGAGCCGGAGAGAGCGGCATGATCGGAAAGGTGAAGAAGGAAGCTGTACAACACTGGGATTGTATGCGCAGATTGCCAACTGATAGACAGCAGTACATTACCACTTTCCTGACTTTTCCAATCACATGAATATTCGATAAGAAGCTGTTTTGGACAGATTTTCTTTTCTTTATGGCAAACACTTGGCAGACCTCCGTGCAACGTCCAGAACACGATGGGAGATGTTTTCTGTGCTCGCGCAGGTTTTCCTTGCCAGACAGAGTGGAAAAGCTTTCTGCTAGCATGTAGACCACAAAAGACGCTAAAGACGAAGGTACGATGCTCTCCGCAGCTAAGCGCCGCTCCCGGGCTTCTTTCGGCAGAAGCGGCGCTAAGAGAGCACAGTGAGCGGTACAATCGTCTTTGCGCGAAGAAGCCGCTTCTTCGGCTCCGGGAGCCGGAGAGAGCGGCATGATCGGAAAGGTGAAGAAGGAAGCTGTACAACACTGGGATTGTGTGCGCAGCTTGCCAACTGATAGAAAACAGTACATTACCACTTTCCTGACTTGTCCAATCACATGAATATTCGATAAGAAGAGGTTTTGGACAGATTTTCTTTTCTTTATGCCAAACACATGGCAGACCTCCGTGCAACGTCCAGAACACGATGGGAGATGTTTTCTGTGCTCGCGCAGGTTTTCCTTGCCAGACAGAGTGGAAAAGCTTTCTGCTAGCATGTAGACCACAAAAGACGCTAAAGACGAAGGTACGATGCTCCCCGGAGCTAAGCGCCGCTCCCGGGCTTCTTTCGGCAGAAGCCGCGCTAAGAGAGCACTGTGAGCGGTACAATCGTCTTTGCGCGAAGAAGCCGCTTCTTCGGCTCCGGGAGCCGGAGAGAGCGGCAGCATCGGAAAGGTGAAGAAGGAAGCTGTACAACAGTGGGATTGTGTGCGCAGCTTGCCAACTGATAGAAAACAGTACATTACCACTTTCCTGACTTTTCCAATCACATGAATATTCGATTGGAAGCTGTTTTGGACAACTTTTCTTTTCTTCTTGTCGAACACTTGGCAGACCTCCGTGCAACGTCCAGAACACGATGGGAGATGTTTTCTGTGCTCGCGCAGGTTTTCCTTGCCAGACAGAGTGGAAAAGCTTTCTGCTAGCATGTAGACCACAAAAGACGCTAAAGACGAAGGTACGATGCTCTCCGCAGCTAAGCGCCGCTCCCGGGCTTCTTTCGGCAGAAGCCGCGCTAAGAGAGCGCTGCGAGCGGTACAATCGTCTTTGCGCGAAGAAGCCGCTTCTTCGGCTCCGGGAGCCGGAGAGAGCGGCAGCATCGGAAAGGTGAAGAAGGAAGCCGTACAACACTGGGATTGTGTGCGCAGCTTGCCAACTGATAGAAAACAGTACATTACCACTTTCCTGACTTTTCCAATCACATGAATATTCGATATAAGCTGTTTTGGACCACTTTTCTTTTCTTCTTGTCAAACACTTGGCAGACTTCCGAGCAATGTCCAGAACACGATGGGAGATGTTTTCTGTGCTCCCGCAGGTTTTCCTTGCCAGACAGAGTGGAAAAGCTTTCTGCTAAGATGTAGACCACAAAAGACGCTAAAGGCGAAGGTACGATGCTCCCCGGAACTAATCGCCGCTCCCGGGCTTCTTTCGGCAGAAGCCGCGCTAAGAGAGCACTGTGAGCGGTACAATCGTCTTTGCGCGAAGAAGCCGCTTCTTCGGCTCCGGGAGCCGGAGAGAGCGGCAGCATCGGAAAGGTGAAGAAGGAAGCTGTACAACACTGGGATTGTGTGCGCAGCTTGCCAACTGACAGAAAACAGTACATTACCACTTTCCTGACTTTTCCAATCACATGAATATTCGATTGGAATTTGTTTTGGACAACTTTTCTTTTCTTCTTGTCGAACACTTGGCAGACCTCCGTGCAACGTCCAGAACACGATCGGAGATGTTACCTGTGCTCGCGCAGGTTTTCCTTGCCAGACAGAGTGGAAAAGCTTTCTGCTAGCATGTAGACCACAAAAGACGCTAAAGACGAAGGTACGATGCTCCCCGGAGCTAAGCGCCGCTCCCGGGCGTCTTTCGGCAGAAGCCGCGCTAAGAGAGCGCTGCGAGCGGTACAATCGTCTTTGCGCGAAGAAGCCGCTTCTTCGGCTCCGGGAGCCGGAGAGAGCGGCAGCATCGGAAAGGTGAAGAAGGAAGCCGTACAACACTGGGATTGGGTGCACAGCTTGCCAACTGATAGAAAACAGTACATTACCACTTTCCTGACTTTTCCAATCACATGAATATTCGATAAGAAGCTGTTTAGGACAGATTTTCTTTTCTTTATGGCAAACACTTGGCAGACCTCCGTGCAACGTCCAGAACACGATGGGAGATGTTTTCTGTGCTCGCGCAGGTTTTCCTTGCCAGACAGAGTGGAAAAGCTTTCTGCTAGCATGTAGACCACAAAAGACGCTAAAGGCGAAGGTACGATGCTCCCCGGAGCTAATCGCCGCTCCCGGGCTTCTTTCGGCAGAAGCCGCGCTAAGAGAGCACTGTGAGCGGTACAATCGTCTTTGCGCGAAGAAGCCGCTTCTTCGGCTCCGGGAGCCGGAGAGAGCGGCAGCATCGGAAAGGTGAAGAAGGAAGCTGTACAACACTGGGATTGTGTGCGCAGCTTGCCAACTGATAGACAGTAGTACATTACCACTTTCCTGACTTTTCCAATCACATGAATATTCGATTGGAAGCTGTTTTGGACAACTTTTCTTTTCTTCTTGTCGAACACTTGGCAGACCTCCGTGCAACGTCCAGAACACGATGGGAGATGTTTTCTGTGCTCGCGCAGGTTTTCCTTGCCAGACAGAGTGGAAAAGCTTTCTGCTAGCATGTAGACCACAAAAGACGCTAAAGACGAAGGTACGATGCTCCCCGGAGCTAAGCGCCGCTCCCGGGCGTCTTTCGGCAGAAGCCGCGCTAAGAGAGCACTGTGAGCGGTACAATCGTCTTTGCGCGAAGAAGCCGCTTCTTCGGCTCCGGGAGCCGGAGAGAGCGGCATGATCGGAAAGGTGAAGAAGGAAGCTGTACAACACTGGGATTGTGTGCGCAGCTTGCCAACTGATAGAAAACAGTACATTACCACTTTCCTGACTTTTCCAATCACATGAATCTTCGATTGGAAGCTGTTTTGGACAGATTTTCTTTTCTTTATGGCAAACACTTGGCAGACCTCCGTGCAACGTCCAGAACGCGTTGGAGATGTTTTCTGTGCTCGCGCAGGTTTTCCTTGCCAGACAGAGTGGAAAAGCTTTCTGCTAGCATGTAGACCACAAAAGACGCTAAAGGCGAAGGTACGATGCTCCCCGGAGCTAAGCGCCGCTCCCGGGCGTCTTTCGGCAGAAGCCGCGCTAAGAGAGCACTGTGAGCGGTACAATCGTCTTTGCGCGAAGAAGCCGCTTCTTCGGCTCACGGAGCCGGAGAGAGCGGCATGATCGGAAAGGTGAAGAAGGAAGCTGTACAACACTGGGATTGTATGCGCAGATTGCCAACTGATAGACAGCAGTACATTACCACTTTCCTGACTTTTCCAATCACATGAATATTCGATAAGAAGCTGTTTTGGACAGATTTTCTTTTCTTTATGGCAAACACTTGGCAGACCTCCGTGCAACGTCCAGAACACGATGGGAGATGTTTTCTGTGCTCGCGCAGGTTTTCCTTGCCAGACAGAGTGGAAAAGCTTTCTGCTAGCATGTAGACCACAAAAGACGCTAAAGACGAAGGTACGATGCTCCCCGGAGCTAAGCGCCGCTCCCGGGCGTCTTTCGGCAGAAGCCGCGCTAAGAGACCACTGTGAGCGGTACAATCGTCTTTGCGCGAAGAAGCCGCTTCTTCGGCTCCGGGAGCCGGAGAGAGCGGCATGATCGGAAAGGTGAAGAAGGAAGCTGTACAACACTGGGATTGTGTGCGCAGCTTGCCAACTGATAGAAAACAGTACATTACCACTTTCCTGACTTTTCCAATCACATGAATCTTCGATTGGAAGCTGTTTTGGACAGATTTTCTTTTCTTTATGGCAAACACTTGGCAGACCTCCGTGCAACGTCCAGAACGCGTTGGAGATGTTTTCTGTGCTCGCGCAGGTTTTCCTTGCCAGACAGAGTGGAAAAGCTTTCTGCTAGCATGTAGACCACAAAAGACGCTAAAGGCGAAGGTACGATGCTCCCCGGAGCTAAGCACCGCTCCCGGGCGTCTTTCGGCAGAAGCCGCGCTAAGAGAGCACTGTGAGCGGTACAATCGTCTTTGCGCGAAGAAGCCGCTTCTTCGGCTCACGGAGCCGGAGAGAGCGGCATGATCGGAAAGGTGAAGAAGGAAGCTGTACAACACTGGGATTGTATGCGCAGATTGCCAACTGATAGACAGCAGTACATTACCACTTTCCTGACTTTTCCAATCACATGAATATTCGATAAGAAGCTGTTTTGGACAGATTTTCTTTTCTTTATGGCAAACACTTGGCAGACCTCCGTGCAACGTCCAGAACACGATGGGAGATGTTTTCTGTGCTCGCGCAGGTTTTCCTTGCCAGACAGAGTGGAAAAGCTTTCTGCTAGCATGTAGACCACAAAAGACGCTAAAGAGGAAGGTACGATGCTCTCCGCAGCTAAGCGCCGCTCCCGGGCTTCTTTCGGCAGAAGCGGCGCTAAGAGAGCACAGTGAGCGGTACAATCGTCTTTGCGCGAAGAAGCCGCTTCTTCGGCTCCGGGAGCCGGAGAGAGCGGCATGATCGGAAAGGTGAAGAAGGAAGCTGTACAACACTGGGATTGTGTGCGCAGCTTGCCAACTGATAGAAAACAGTACATTACCACTTTCCTGACTTGTCCAATCACATGAATATTCGATAAGAAGAGGTTTTGGACAGATTTTCTTTTCTTTATGCCAAACACATGGCAGACCTCCGTGCAACGTCCAGAACACGATGGGAGATGTTTTCTGTGCTCGCGCAGGTTTTCCTTGCCAGACAGAGTGGAAAAGCTTTCTGCTAGCATGTAGACCACAAAAGACGCTAAAGACGAAGGTACGATGCTCCCCGGAGCTAAGCGCCGCTCCCGGGCTTCTTTCGGCAGAAGCCGCGCTAAGAGAGCACTGTGAGCGGTACAATCGTCTTTGCGCGAAGAAGCCGCTTCTTCGGCTCCGGGAGCCGGAGAGAGCGGCAGCATCGGAAAGGTGAAGAAGGAAGCTGTACAACAGTGGGATTGTGTGCGCAGCTTGCCAACTGATAGAAAACAGTACATTACCACTTTCCTGACTTTTCCAATCACATGAATATTCGACTGGAAGCTGTTTTGGACAACTTTTCTTTTCTTCTTGTCGAACACTTGGCAGACCTCCGTGCAACGTCCAGAACACGATGGGAGATGTTTTCTGTGCTCGCGCAGGTTTTCCTTGCCAGACAGAGTGGAAAAGCTTTCTGCTAGCATGTAGACCACAAAAGACGCTAAAGACGAAGGTACGATGCTCTCCGGAGCTAAGCGCCGCTCCCGGGCTTCTTTCGGCAGAAGCCGCGCTAAGAGAGCGCTGCAAGCGGTACAATCGTCTTTGCGCGAAGAAGCCGCTTCTTCGGCTCCGGGAGCCGGAGAGAGCGGCAGCATCGCAAAGGTGAAGAAGGAAGCCGTACAACACTGGGATTGTGTGCGCAGCTTGCCAACTGATAGACAGCAGTACATTACCACTTTCCTGACTTTTCCAATCACATGAATATTCGATATAAGCTGTTTTGGACCACTTTTCTTTTCTTCTTGTCAAACACTTGGCAGACTTCCGAGCAATGTCCAGAACACGATGGGAGATGTTTTCTGTGCTCCCGCAGGTTTTCCTTGCCAGACAGAGTGGAAAAGCTTTCTGCTAAGATGTAGACCACAAAAGACGCTAAAGGCGAAGGTACGATGCTCCCCGGAACTAATCGCCGCTCCCGGGCTTCTTTCGGCAGAAGCCGCGCTAAGAGAGCACTGTGAGCGGTACAATCGTCTTTGCGCGAAGAAGCCGCTTCTTCGGCTCCGGGAGCCGGAGAGAGCGGCAGCATCGGAAAGGTGAAGAAGGAAGCTGTACAACACTGGGATTGTGTGCGCAGCTTGCCAACTGATAGAAAACAGTACATTACCACTTTCCTGACTTTTCCAATCACATGAATATTCGATTGGAATTTGTTTTGGACAACTTTTCTTTTCTTCTTCTCGAACACTTGGCAGACCTCCGTGCAACGTCCAGAACACGATCGGAGATGTTACCTGTGCTCGCGCAGGTTTTCCTTGCCAGACAGAGTGGAAAAGCTTTCTGCTAGCATGTAGACCACAAAAGACGCTAAAGACGAAGGTACGATGCTCCCCGGAGCTAAGCGCCGCTCCCGGGCGTCTTTCGGCAGAAGCCGCGCTAAGAGAGCGCTGCGAGCGGTACAATCGTCTTTGCGCGAAGAAGCCGCTTCTTCGGCTCCGGGAGCCGGAGAGAGCGGCAGCATCGGAAAGGTGAAGAAGGAAGCCGTACAACACTGGGATTGGGTGCACAGCTTGCCAACTGATAGAAAACAGTACATTACCACTTTCCTGACTTTTCCAATCACATGAATATTCGATAAGAAGCTGTTTAGGACAGATTTTCTTTTCTTTATGGCAAACACTTGGCAGACCTCCGTGCAACGTCCAGAACACGATGGGAGATGTTTTCTGTGCTCGCGCAGGTTTTCCTTGCCAGACAGAGTGGAAAAGCTTTCTGCTAGCATGTAGACCACAAAAGACGCTAAAGGCGAAGGTACGATGCTCCCCGGAGCTAATCGCCGCTCCCGGGCTTCTTTCGGCAGAAGCCGCGCTAAGAGAGCACTGTGAGCGGTACAATCGTCTTTGCGCGAAGAAGCCGCTTCTTCGGCTCCGGGAGCCGGAGAGAGCGGCATGATCGGAAAGGTGAAGAAGGAAGCTGTACAACACTGGGATTGTGTGCGCAGCTTGCCAACTGATAGACAGTAGTACATTACCCCTTTCCTGACTTTTCCAATCACATGAATATTCGATTGGAAGCTGTTTTGGACAACTTTTCTTTTCTTCTTGTCGAACACTTGGCAGACCTCCGTGCAACGTCCAGAACACGATGGGAGATGTTTCTGTGCTCGCGCAGGTTTTCCTTGCCAGACAGAGTGGAAAAGCTTTCTGCTAGCATGTAGACCACAAAAGACGCTAAAGACGAAGGTACGATGCTCCCCGGAGCTAAGCGCCGCTCCCGGGCGTCTTTCGGCAGAAGCCGCGCTAAGAGAGCACTGTGAGCGGTACAATCGTCTTTGCGCGAAGAAGCCGCTTCTTCGGCTCCGGGAGCCGGAGAGAGCGGCATGATCGGAAAGGTGAAGAAGGAAGCTGTACAACACTGGGATTGTGTGCGCAGCTTGCCAACTGATAGAAAACAGTACATTACCACTTTCCTGACTTTTCCAATCACATGAATCTTCGATTGGAAGCTGTTTTGGACAGATTTTCTTTTCTTTATGGCAAACACTTGGCAGACCTCCGTGCAACGTCCAGAACGCGTTGGAGATGTTTTCTGTGCTCGCGCAGGTTTTCCTTGCCAGACAGAGTGGAAAAGCTTTCTGCTAGCATGTAGACCACAAAAGACGCTAAAGGCGAAGGTACGATGCTCCCCGGAGCTAAGCGCCGCTCCCGGGCGTCTTTCGGCAGAAGCGGCGCTAAGAGAGCACAGTGAGCGGTACAATCGTCTTAGCGCGAAGAAGCCGCTTCTTCGGCTCCGGGAGCCGGAGAGAGCGGCAGCATCGGAAAGGTGAAGAAGGAAGCTGTACAACACTGGGATTGTATGCGCAGATTGCCAACTGATAGACAGCAGTACATTACCACTTTCCTGACTTTTCCAATCACATGAATATTCGATAAGAAGCTGTTTTGGACAGATTTTCTTTTCTTTATGGCAAACACTTGGCAGACCTCCGTGCAACGTCCAGAACACGATGGGAGATGTTTTCTGTGCTCGCGCAGGTTTTCCTTGCCAGACAGAGTGGAAAAGCTTTCTGCTAGCATGTAGACCACAAAAGACGCTAAAGACGAAGGTACGATGCTCTCCGCAGCTAAGCGCCGCTCCCGGGCTTCTTTCGGCAGAAGCGGCTCTAAGAGAGCACAGTGAGCGGTACAATCGTCTTTGCGCGAAGAAGCCGCTTCTTCGGCTCCGGGAGCCGGAGAGAGCGGCATGATCGGAAAGGTGAAGAAGGAAGCTGTACAACACTGGGATTGTGTGCGCAGCTTGCCAACTGATAGAAAACAGTACATTACCACTTTCCTGACTTGTCCAATCACATGAATATTCGATAAGAAGAGGTTTTGGACAGATTTTCTTTTCTTTATGCCAAACACATGGCAGACCTCCGTGCAACGTCCAGAACACGATGGGAGATGTTTTCTGTGCTCGCGCAGGTTTTCCTTGCCAGACAGAGTGGAAAAGCTTTCTGCTAGCATGTAGACCACAAAAGACGCTAAAGACGAAGGTACGATGCTCCCCGGAGCTAAGCGCCGCTCCCGGGCTTCTTTCGGCAGAAGCCGCGCTAAGAGAGCACTGTGAGCGGTACAATCGTCTTTGCGCGAAGAAGCCGCTTCTTCGGCTCCGGGAGCCGGAGAGAGCGGCAGCATCGGAAAGGTGAAGAAGGAAGCTGTACAACAGTGGGATTGTGTGCGCAGCTTGCCAACTGATAGAAAACAGTACATTACCACTTTCCTGACTTTTCCAATCACATGAATATTCGATTGGAAGCTGTTTTGGACAACTTTTCTTTTCTTCTTGTCGAACACTTGGCAGACCTCCGTGCAACGTCCAGAACACGATGGGAGATGTTTTCTGTGCTCGCGCAGGTTTTCCTTGCCAGACAGAGTGGAAAAGCTTTCTGCTAGCATGTAGACCACAAAAGACGCTAAAGACGAAGGTACGATGCTCCCCGGAGCTAAGCGCCGCTCCCGGGCGTCTTTCGGCAGAAGCCGCGCTAAGAGAGCGCTGCGAGCGGTACAATCGTCTTTGCGCGAAGAAGCCGCTTCTTCGGCTCCGGGAGCCGGAGAGAGCGGCAGCATCGGAAAGGTGAAGAAGGAAGCCGTACAACACTGGGATTGTGTGCACAGCTTGCCAACTGATAGAAAACAGTACATTACCACTTTCCTGACTTTTCCAATCACATTAATATTCGATTGGAATTTGTTTTGGACAACTTTTCTTTTCTTCTTGTCGAACACTTGGCAGACCTCCGTGCAACGTCCAGAACACGATGGGAGATGTTTTCTGTGCTCGCGCAGGTTTTCCTTGCCAGACAGAGTGGAAAAGCTTTCTGCTAGCATGTAGACCACAAAAGACGCTAAAGGCGAAGGTACGATGCTCCTCGGAGCTAAGCGCCGCTCCCGGGCTTCTTTCGGCAGAAGCCGCGCTAAGAGAGCACTGTGAGCGGTACAATCGTCTTTGCGCGAAGAAGCCGCTTCTTCGGCTCCGGGAGCCGGAGAGAGCAGCAGCATCGGAAAGGTGAAGAAGGAAGCCGTACAACACTGGGATTGGGTGCACAGCTTGCCAACTGATAGAAAACAGTACATTACCACTTTCCTGACTTTTCCAATCACATGAATATTCGATAAGAAGCTGTTTTGGACAGATTTTCTTTTCTTCTTGTCGAACACTTGGCAGACCTCCGTGCAACGTCCAGAACACGATGGGAGATGTTTTCTGTGCTCGCGCAGGTTTTCCTTGCCAGACAGAGTGGAAAAGCTTTCTGCTAGCATGTAGACCACAAAAGACGCTAAAGACGAAGGTACGATGCTCTCCGGAGCTAAGCGCCGCTCCCGGGCTTCTTTCGTCAGAAGCCGCGCTAAGAGAGCACTGTGAGCGGTACAATCGTCTTTGCGCGAAGAAGCCGCTTCTTCGGCTCCGGGAGCCGGAGAGAGCGGCAGCATCGGAAAGGTGAAGAAGGAAGCTGTACAACACTGGGATTGTGTGCGCAGCTTGCCAACTGATAGAAAACAGTACATTACCACTTTCCTGACTTTTCCAATCACATGAATATTCGATTGGAAGCTGTTTTGGACAACTTTTCTTTTCTTCTTGTCGAACACTTGGCAGACCTCCGTGCAACGTCCAGAACACGATGGGAGATGTTTTCTGTGCTCGCGCAGGTTTTCCTTGCCAGACAGAGTGGAAAAGCTATCTGCTAGCATGTAGACCACAAAAGACGCTAAAGACGAAGGTACGATGCTCCCCGGAGCTAAGCGCCGCTCCCGGGCTTCTTTCGGCAGAAGCCGCGCTAAGAGAGCGCTGCGAGCGGTACAATCGTCTTTGCGCGAAGAAGCCGCTTCTTCGGCTCCGGGAGCCGGAGAGAGCGGCAGCATCGGAAAGGTGAAGAAGGAAGCCGTACAACACTGGGATTGTGTGCACAGCTTGCCAACTGATAGAAAACAGTACATTACCACTTTCCTGACTTTTCCAATCACATGAATATTCGATAAGAAGCTGTTTTGGACAGATTTTCTTTTCTTTATGGCAAACACTTGGCAGACCTCCGTGCAACGTCCAGAACACGATGGGAGATGTTTTCTGTGCTCGCGCAGGTTTTCCTTGCCAGACAGAGTGGAAAAGCTTTCTGCTAGCATGTAGACCACAAAAGACGCTAAAGGCGAAGGTACGATGCTCCCCGGAGCTAATCGCCGCTCCCGGGCTTCTTTCGGCAGAAGCCGCGCTAAGAGAGCACTGTGAGCGGTACAATCGTCTTTGCGCGAAGAAGCCGCTTCTTCGGCTCCGGGAGCCGGAGAGAGCGGCATGATCGGAAAGGTGAAGAAGGAAGCTGTACAACACTGGGATTGTGTGCGCAGCTTGCCAACTGATAGACAGCAGTACATTACCACTTTCCTGACTTTTCCAATCACATGAATATTCGACTGGAAGCTGTTTTGGACAACTTTTCTTTTCTTCTTGTCGAACACTTGGCAGACCTCCGTGCAACGTCCAGAACACGATGGGAGATGTTTTCTGTGCTCGCGCAGGTTTTCCTTGCCAGACAGAGTGGAAAAGCTTTCTGCTAGCATGTAGACCACAAAAGACGCTAAAGACGAAGGTACGATGCTCCCCGGAGCTAAGCGCCGCTCCCGGGCTTCTTTCGGCAGAAGCCGCGCTAAAGAGCACTGTGAGCGGTACAATCGTCTTTGCGCGAAGAAGCCGCTTCTTCGGCTCCGGGAGCCGGAGAGAGCGGCAGCATCGGAAAGGTGAAGAAGGAAGCTGTACAACAGTGGGATTGTGTGCGCAGCTTGCCAACTGATAGAAAACAGTACATTACCACTTTCCTGACTTTTCCAATCACATGAATATTCGATTGGAAGCTGTTTTGGACAACTTTTCTTTTCTTCTTGTCGAACACTTGGCAGACCTCCGTGCAACGTCCAGAACACGATGGGAGATGTTTTCTGTGCTCGCGCAGGTTTTCCTTGCCAGACAGAGTGGAAAAGCTTTCTGCTAGCATGTAGACCACAAAAGACGCTAAAGACGAAGGTACGATGCTCCCCGGAGCTAAGCGCCGCTCCCGGGCTTCTTTCGGCAGAAGCCGCGCTAAGAGAGCGCTGCGAGCGGTACAATCGTCTTTGCGCGAAGAAGCCGCTTCTTCGGCTCCGGGAGCCGGAGAGAGCGGCAGCATCGGAAAGGTGAAGAAGGAAGCCGTACAACACTGGGATTGGGTGCACAGCTTGCCAACTGATAGAAAACAGTACATTACCACTTTCCTGACTTTTCCAATCACATGAATATTCGATAAGAAGCTGTTTTGGACAGATTTTCTTTTCTTTATGGCAAACACTTGGCAGACCTCCGTGCAACGTCCAGAACACGATGGGAGATGTTTTCTGTGCTCGCGCAGGTTTTCCTTGCCAGACAGAGTGGAAAAGCTTTCTGCTAGCATGTAGACCACAAAAGACGCTAAAGGCGAAGGTACGATGCTCCCCGGAGCTAAGCGCCGCTCCCGGGCTTCTTTCGGCAGAAGCCGCGCTAAGAGAGCACTGTGAGCGGTACAATCGTCTTTGCGCGAAGAAGCCGCTTCTTCGGCTCCGGGAGCCGGAGAGAGCGGCAGCATCGGAAAGGTGAAGAAGGAAGCTGTACAACACTGGGATTGTGTGCGCAGCTTGCCAACTGATAGACAGTAGTACATTACCCCTTTCCTGACTTTTCCAATCACATGAATATTCGATTGGAAGCTGTTTTGGACAACTTTTCTTTTCTTCTTGTCGAACACTTGGCAGACCTCCGTGCAACGTCCAGAACACGATCGGAGATGTTACCTGTGCTCGCGCAGGTTTTCCTTGCCAGACAGAGTGGAAAAGCTTTCTGCTAAGATGTAGACCACAAAAGACGCTAAAGGCGAAGGTACGATGCTCCCCGGAGCTAAGCGCCGCTCCCGGGCGTCTTTCGGCAGAAGCCGCGCTAAGAGACCACTGTGAGCGGTACAATCGTCTTTGCGCGAAGAAGCCGCTTCTTCGGCTCCGGGAGCCGGAGAGAGCGGCATGATCGGAAAGGTGAAGAAGGAAGCTGTACAACACTGGGATTGTGTGCGCAGCTTGCCAACTGATAGAAAACAGTACATTACCACTTTCCTGACTTGTCCAATCACATGAATATTCGATAAGAAGAGGTTTTGGACAGATTTTCTTTTCTTTATGCCAAACACATAGCAGACCTCCGTGCAACGTCCAGAACACGATGGGAGATGTTTTCTGTGCTCGCGCAGGTTTTCCTTGCCAGACAGAGTGGAAAAGCTTTCTGCTAGCATGTAGACCACAAAAGACGCTAAAGACGAAGGTACGATGCTCCCCGGAGCTAAGCGCCGCTCCCGGGCTTCTTTCGGCAGAAGCCGCGCTAAGAGAGCACTGTGAGCGGTACAATCGTCTTTGCGCGAAGAAGCCGCTTCTTCGGCTCCGGGAGCCGGAGAGAGCGGCATGATCGGAAAGGTGAAGAAGGAAGCTGTACAACACTGGGATTGTGTGCGCAGCTTGCCAACTGATAGACAGTAGTACATTACCCCTTTCCTGACTTTTCCAATCACATGAATATTCGATTGGAAGCTGTTTTGGACAACTTTTCTTTTCTTCTTGTCGAACACTTGGCAGACCTCCGTGCAACGTCCAGAACACGATGGGAGATGTTTTCTGTGCTCGCGCAGGTTTTCCTTGCCAGACAGAGTGGAAAAGCTATCTGCTAGCATGTAGACCACAAAAGACGCTAAAGGCGAAGGTACGATGCTCCCCGGAGCTAAGCGCCGCTCCCGGGCGTCTTTCGGCAGAAGCCGCGCTAAGAGAGCACTGTGAGCGGTACAATCGTCTTTGCGCGAAGAAGCCGCTTCTTCGGCTCCGGGAGCCGGAGAGAGCGGCATGATCGGAAAGGTGAAGAAGGAAGCCGTACAACACTGGGATTGTATGCGCAGCTTGCCAACTGATAGAAAACAGTACATTACCACTTTCCTGACTTTTCCAATCACATGAATATTCGATATAAGCTGTTTTGGACCACTTTTCTTTTCTTCTTGTCAAACACTTGGCAGACTTCCGAGCAATGTCCAGAACACGATGGGAGATGTTTTCTGTGCTCCCGCAGGTTTTCCTTGCCAGACAGAGTGGAAAAGCTTTCTGCTAAGATGTAGACCACAAAAGACGCTAAAGGCGAAGGTACGATGCTCCCCGGAACTAATCGCCGCTCCCGGGCTTCTTTCGGCAGAAGCCGCGCTAAGAGAGCACTGTGAGCGGTACAATCGTCTTTGCGCGAAGAAGCCGCTTCTTCGGCTCCGGGAGCCGGAGAGAGCGGCAGCATCGGAAAGGTGAAGAAGGAAGCTGTACAACACTGGGATTGTGTGCGCAGCTTGCCAACTGATAGAAAACAGTACATTACCACTTTCCTGACTTTTCCAATCACATGAATCTTCGATTGGAAGCTGTTTTGGACAGATTTTCTTTTCTTTATGCCAAACACATGGCAGACCTCCGTGCAACGTCCAGAACACGATGGGAGATGTTTTCTGTGCTCGCGCAGGTTTTCCTTGCCAGACAGAGTGGAAAAGCTTTCTGCTAGCATGTAGACCACAAAAGACGCTAAAGACGAAGGTACGATGCTCCCCGGAGCTAAGCGCCGCTCCCGGGCTTCTTTCGGCAGAAGCCGCGCTAAGAGAGCACTGTGAGCGGTACAATCGTCTTTGCGCGAAGAAGCCGCTTCTTCGGCTCCGGGAGCCGGAGAGAGCGGCAGCATCGGAAAGGTGAAGAAGGAAGCTGTACAACAGTGGGATTGTGTGCGCAGCTTGCCAACTGATAGAAAACAGTACATTACCACTTTCCTGACTTTTCCAATCACATGAATATTCGATTGGAAGCTGTTTTGGACAACTTTTCTTTTCTTCTTGTCGAACACTTGGCAGACCTCCGTGCAACGTCCAGAACACGATGGGAGATGTTTTCTGTGCTCGCGCAGGTTTTCCTTGCCAGACAGAGTGGAAAAGCTTTCTGCTAGCATGTAGACCACAAAAGACGCTAAAGACGAAGGTACGATGCTCCCCGGAGCTAAGCGCCGCTCCCGGGCGTCTTTCGGCAGAAGCCGCGCTAAGAGAGCGCTGCGAGCGGTACAATCGTCTTTGCGCGAAGAAGCCGCTTCTTCGGCTCCGGGAGCCGGAGAGAGCGGCAGCATCGGAAAGGTGAAGAAGGAAGCCGTACAACACTGGGATTGTGTGCGCAGCTTGCCAACAGATAGACAGTAGTACATTACCCCTTTCCTGACTTTTCCAATCACATGAATATTCGATTGGAAGCTGTTTTGGACAACTTTTCTTTTCTTCTTGTCGAACACTTGGCAGACCTCCGTGTAACGTCCAGAACACGATGGGAGATGTTTTCTGTGCTCGCGCAGGTTTTCCTTGCCAGACAGAGTGGAAAAGCTTTCTGCTAAGATGTAGACCACAAAAGACGCTAAAGGCGAAGGTACGATGCTCCCCGGAGCTAAGCGCCGCTCCCGGGCGTCTTTCGGCAGAAGCCGCGCTAAGAGATCACTGTGAGCGGTACAATCGTCTTTGCGCGAAGAAGCCGCTTCTTCGGCTCCGGGAGCCGGAGAGAGCGGCATGATCGGAAAGGTGAAGAAGGAAGCTGTACAACACTGGGATTGTGTGCGCAGCTTGCCAACTGATAGAAAACAGTACATTACCACTTTCCTGACTTTTCCAATCACATGAATCTTCGATTGGAAGCTGTTTTGGACAGATTTTCTTTTCTTTATGGCAAACACTTGGCAGACCTCCGTGCAACGTCCAGAACGCGTTGGAGATGTTTTCTGTGCTCGCGCAGGTTTTCCTTGCCAGACAGAGTGGAAAAGCTTTCTGCTAGCATGTAGACCACAAAAGACGCTAAAGGCGAAGGTACGATGCTCCCCGGAGCTAAGCGCCGCTCCCGGGCGTCTTTCGGCAGAAGCCGCGCTAAGAGAGCACTGTGAGCGGTACAATCGTCTTAGCGCGAAGAAGCCGCTTCTTCGGCTCCGGGAGCCGGAGAGAGCGGCATGATCGGAAAGGTGAAGAAGGAAGCTGTACAACACTGGGATTGTATGCGCAGATTGCCAACTGATAGACAGCAGTACATTACCACTTTCCTGACTTTTCCAATCACATGAATATTCGATAAGAAGCTGTTTTGGACAGATTTTCTTTTCTTTATGGCAAACACTTGGCAGACCTCCGTGCAACGTCCAGAACACGATGGGAGATGTTTTCTGTGCTCGCGCAGGTTTTCCTTGCCAGACAGAGTGGAAAAGCTTTCTGCTAGCATGTAGACCACAAAAGACGCTAAAGACGAAGGTACGATGCTCTCCGCAGCTAAGCGCCGCTCCCGGGCTTCTTTCGGCAGAAGCGGCGCTAAGAGAGCACAGTGAGCGGTACAATCGTCTTTGCGCGAAGAAGCCGCTTCTTCGGCTCCGGGAGCCGGAGAGAGCGGCATGATCGGAAAGGTGAAGAAGGAAGCTGTACAACACTGGGATTGTGTGCGCAGCTTGCCAACTGATAGAAAACAGTACATTACCACTTTCCTGACTTGTCCAATCACATGAATATTCGATAAGAAGAGGTTTTGGACAGATTTTCTTTTCTTTATGCCAAACACATGGCAGACCTCCGTGCAACGTCCAGAACACGATGGGAGATGTTTTCTGTGCTCGCGCAGGTTTTCCTTGCCAGACAGAGTGGAAAAGCTTTCTGCTAGCATGTAGACCACAAAAGACGCTAAAGACGAAGGTACGATGCTCCCCGGAGCTAAGCGCCGCTCCCGGGCTTCTTTCGGCAGAAGCCGCGCTAAGAGAGCACTGTGAGCGGTACAATCGTCTTTGCGCGAAGAAGCCGCTTCTTCGGCTCCGGGAGCCGGAGAGAGCGGCAGCATCGGAAAGGTGAAGAAGGAAGCTGTACAACAGTGGGATTGTGTGCGCAGCTTGCCAACTGATAGAAAACAGTACATTACCACTTTCCTGACTTTTCCAATCACATGAATATTCGATTGGAAGCTGTTTTGGACAACTTTTCTTTTCTTCTTGTCGAACACTTGGCAGACCTCCGTGCAACGTCCAGAACACGATGGGAGATGTTTTCTGTGCTCGCGCAGGTTTTCCTTGCCAGACAGAGTGGAAAAGCTTTCTGCTAGCATGTAGACCACAAAAGACGCTAAAGACGAAGGTACGATGCTCTCCGGAGCTAAGCGCCGCTCCCGGGCTTCTTTCGGCAGAAGCCGCGCTAAGAGAGCGCTGCGAGCGGTACAATCGTCTTTGCGCGAAGAAGCCGCTTCTTCGGCTCCGGGAGCCGGAGAGAGCGGCAGCATCGGAAAGGTGAAGAAGGAAGCCGTACAACACTGGGATTGTGTGCGCAGCTTGCCAACTGATAGAAAACAGTACATTACCACTTTCCTGACTTTTTCAATCACATGAATATTCGATATAAGCTGTTTTGGACCACTTTTCTTTTCTTCTTGTCAAACACTTGGCAGACTTCCGAGCAATGTCCAGAACACGATGGGAGATGTTTTCTGTGCTCCCGCAGGTTTTCCTTGCCAGACAGAGTGGAAAAGCTTTCTGCTAAGATGTAGACCACAAAAGACGCTAAAGGCGAAGGTACGATGCTCCCCGGAACTAATCGCCGCTCCCGGGCTTCTTTCGGCAGAAGCCGCGCTAAGAGAGCACTGTGAGCGGTACAATCGTCTTTGCGCGAAGAAGCCGCTTCTTCGGCTCCGGGAGCCGGAGAGAGCGGCAGCATCGGAAAGGTGAAGAAGGAAGCTGTACAACACTGGGATTGTGTGCGCAGCTTGCCAACTGATAGAAAACAGTACATTACCCCTTTCCTGACTTTTCCAATCACATGAATATTCGATTGGAAGCTGTTTTGGACAACTTTTCTTTTCTTCTTGTCGAACACTTGGCAGACCTCCGTGCAACGTCCAGAACACGATGGGAGATGTTTTCTGTGCTCGCGCAGGTTTTCCTTGCCAGACAGAGTGGAAAAGCTATCTGCTAGCATGTAGACCACAAAAGACGCTAAAGGCGAAGGTACGATGCTCCCCGGAGCTAAGCGCCGCTCCCGGGCGTCTTTCGGCAGAAGCCGCGCTAAGAGAGCACTGTGAGCGGTACAATCGTCTTTGCGCGAAGAAGCCGCTTCTTCGGCTCCGGGAGCCGGAGAGAGCGGCAGCATCGGAAAGGTGAAGAAGGAAGCCGTACAACACTGGGATTGTATGCGCAGCTTGCCAACTGATAGAAAACAGTACATTACCACTTTCCTGACTTTTCCAATCACATGAATATTCGATATAAGCTGTTTTGGACCACTTTTCTTTTCTTCTTGTCAAACACTTGGCAGACTTCCGAGCAATGTCCAGAACACGATGGGAGATGTTTTCTGTGCTCCCGCAGGTTTTCCTTGCCAGACAGAGTGGAAAAGCTTTCTGCTAAGATGTAGACCACAAAAGACGCTAAAGGCGAAGGTACGATGCTCCCCGGAACTAATCGCCGCTCCCGGGCTTCTTTCGGCAGAAGCCGCGCTAAGAGAGCACTGTGAGCGGTACAATCGTCTTTGCGCGAAGAAGCCGCTTCTTCGGCTCCGGGAGCCGGAGAGAGCGGCAGCATCGGAAAGGTGAAGAAGGAAGCTGTACAACACTGGGATTGTGTGCGCAGCTTGCCAACTGATAGAAAACAGTACATTACCACTTTCCTGACTTTTCCAATCACATGAATATTCGATAAGAAGCTGTTTTGGACAGATTTTCTTTTCTTCTTGTCGAACACTTGGCAGACCTCCGTGCAACGTCCAGAACACGATGGGAGATGTTTTCTGTGCTCGCGCAGGTTTTCCTTGCCAGACAGAGTGGAAAAGCTTTCTGCTAGCATGTAGACCACAAAAGACGCTAAAGACGAAGGTACGATGCTCCCCGGAGCTAAGCGCCGCTCCCGGGCTTCTTTCGGCAGAAGCCGCGCTAAGAGAGCACTGTGAGCGGTACAATCGTCTTTGCGCGAAGAAGCCGCTTCTTCGGCTCCGGGAGCCGGAGAGAGCGGCATGATCGGAAAGGTGAAGAAGGAAGCTGTACAACACTGGGATTGTGTGCGCAGCTTGCCAACTGATAGACAGTAGTACATTACCCCTTTCCTGACTTTTCCAATCACATGAATATTCGATTGGAAGCTGTTTTGGACAACTTTTCTTTTCTTCTTGTCGAACACTTGGCAGACCTCCGTGCAACGTCCAGAACACGATGGGAGATGTTTTCTGTGCTCGCGCAGGTTTTCCTTGCCAGACAGAGTGGAAAAGCTATCTGCTAGCATGTAGACCACAAAAGACGCTAAAGGCGAAGGTACGATGCTCCCCGGAGCTAAGCGCCGCTCCCGGGCGTCTTTCGGCAGAAGCCGCGCTAAGAGAGCACTGTGAGCGGTACAATCGTCTTTGCGCGAAGAAGCCGCTTCTTCGGCTCCGGGAGCCGGAGAGAGCGGCATGATCGGAAAGGTGAAGAAGGAAGCCGTACAACACTGGGATTGTATGCGCAGCTTGCCAACTGATAGAAAACAGTACATTACCACTTTCCTGACTTTTCCAATCACATGAATATTCGATATAAGCTGTTTTGGACCACTTTTCTTTTCTTCTTGTCAAACACTTGGCAGACTTCCGAGCAATGTCCAGAACACGATGGGAGATGTTTTCTGTGCTCCCGCAGGTTTTCCTTGCCAGACAGAGTGGAAAAGCTTTCTGCTAAGATGTAGACCACAAAAGACGCTAAAGGCGAAGGTACGATGCTCCCCGGAACTAATCGCCGCTCCCGGGCTTCTTTCGGCAGAAGCCGCGCTAAGAGAGCACTGTGAGCGGTACAATCGTCTTTGCGCGAAGAAGCCGCTTCTTCGGCTCCGGGAGCCGGAGAGAGCGGCAGCATCGGAAAGGTGAAGAAGGAAGCTGTACAACACTGGGATTGTGTGCGCAGCTTGCCAACTGATAGAAAACAGTACATTACCACTTTCCTGACTTTTCCAATCACATGAATCTTCGATTGGAAGCTGTTTTGGACAGATTTTCTTTTCTTTATGCCAAACACATGGCAGACCTCCGTGCAACGTCCAGAACACGATGGGAGATGTTTTCTGTGCTCGCGCAGGTTTTCCTTGCCAGACAGAGTGGAAAAGCTTTCTGCTAGCATGTAGACCACAAAAGACGCTAAAGACGAAGGTACGATGCTCCCCGGAGCTAAGCGCCGCTCCCGGGCTTCTTTCGGCAGAAGCCGCGCTAAGAGAGCACTGTGAGCGGTACAATCGTCTTTGCGCGAAGAAGCCGCTTCTTCGGCTCCGGGAGCCGGAGAGAGCGGCAGCATCGGAAAGGTGAAGAAGGAAGCTGTACAACAGTGGGATTGTGTGCGCAGCTTGCCAACTGATAGAAAACAGTACATTACCACTTTCCTGACTTTTCCAATCACATGAATATTCGATTGGAAGCTGTTTTGGACAACTTTTCTTTTCTTCTTGTCGAACACTTGGCAGACCTCCGTGCAACGTCCAGAACACGATGGGAGATGTTTTCTGTGCTCGCGCAGGTTTTCCTTGCCAGACAGAGTGGAAAAGCTTTCTGCTAGCATGTAGACCACAAAAGACGCTAAAGACGAAGGTACGATGCTCCCCGGAGCTAAGCGCCGCTCCCGGGCGTCTTTCGGCAGAAGCCGCGCTAAGAGAGCGCTGCGAGCGGTACAATCGTCTTTGCGCGAAGAAGCCGCTTCTTCGGCTCCGGGAGCCGGAGAGAGCGGCAGCATCGGAAAGGTGAAGAAGGAAGCCGTACAACACTGGGATTGTGTGCGCAGCTTGCCAACTGATAGAAAACAGTACATTACCACTTTCCTGACTTTTCCAATCACATGAATATTCGATTGGAATTTGTTTTGGACAACTTTTCTTTTCTTCTTGTCGAACACTTGGCAGACCTCCGTGCAACGTCCAGAACACGATGGGAGATGTTTTCTGTGCTCGCGCAGGTTTTCCTTGCCAGACAGAGTGGAAAAGCTTTCTGCTAGCATGTAGACCACAAAAGACGCTAAAGACGAAGGTACGATGCTCTCCGGAGCTAAGCGCCGCTCCCGGGCTTCTTTCGTCAGAAGCCGCGCTAAGAGAGCACTGTGAGCGGTACAATCGTCTTAGCGCGAAGAAGCCGCTTCTTCGGCTCCGGGAGCCGGAGAGAGCGGCAGCATCGGAAAGGTGAAGAAGGAAGCTGTACAACACTGGGATTGTGTGCGCAGCTTGCCAACTGATAGAAAACAGTACATTACCACTTTCCTGACTTTTCCAATCACATGAATATTCGATTGGAAGCTGTTTTGGACAACTTTTCTTTTCTTCTTGTCGAACACTTGGCAGACCTCCGTGCAACGTCCAGAACACGATGGGAGATGTTTTCTGTGCTCGCGCAGGTTTTCCTTGCCAGACAGAGTGGAAAAGCTTTCTGCTAGCATGTAGACCACAAAAGACGCTAAAGACGAAGGTACGATGCTCCCCGGAGCTAAGCGCCGCTCCCGGGCTTCTTTCGGCAGAAGCCGCGCTAAGAGAGCACTGTGAGCGGTACAATCGTCTTTGCGCGAAGAAGCCGCTTCTTCGGCTCCGGGAGCCGGAGAGAGCGGCAGCATCGGAAAGGTGAAGAAGGAAGCTGTACAACAGTGGGATTGTGTGCGCAGCTTGCCAACTGATAGAAAACAGTACATTACCACTTTCCTGACTTTTCCAATCACATGAATATTCGATTGGAAGCTGTTTTGGACAACTTTTCTTTTCTTCTTGTCGAACACTTGGCAGACCTCCGTGCAACGTCCAGAAGACGATGGGAGATGTTTTCTGTGCTCGCGCAGGTTTTCCTTGCCAGACAGAGTGGAAAAGCTTTCTGCTAGCATGTAGACCACAAAAGACGCTAAAGACGAAGGTACGATGCTCTCCGGAGCTAAGCGCCGCTCCCGGGCTTCTTTCGGCAGAAGCCGCGCTAAGAGAGCGCTGCGAGCGGTACAATCGTCTTTGCGCGAAGAAGCCGCTTCTTCGGCTCCGGGAGCCGGAGAGAGCGGCAGCATCGGAAAGGTGAAGAAGGAAGCCGTACAACACTGGGATTGTGTGCGCAGCTTGCCAACTGATAGAAAACAGTACATTACCACTTTCCTGACTTTTTCAATCACATGAATATTCGATATAAGCTGTTTTGGACCACTTTTCTTTTCTTCTTGTCAAACACTTGGCAGACTTCCGAGCAATGTCCAGAACACGATGGGAGATGTTTTCTGTGCTCCCGCAGGTTTTCCTTGCCAGACAGAGTGGAAAAGCTTTCTGCTAAGATGTAGACCACAAAAGACGCTAAAGGCGAAGGTACGATGCTCCCCGGAACTAATCGCCGCTCCCGGGCTTCTTTCGGCAGAAGCCGCGCTAAGAGAGCACTGTGAGCGGTACAATCGTCTTTGCGCGAAGAAGCCGCTTCTTCGGCTCCGGGAGCCGGAGAGAGCGGCAGCATCGGAAAGGTGAAGAAGGAAGCTGTACAACACTGGGATTGTGTGCGCAGCTTGCCAACTGATAGAAAACAGTACATTACCCCTTTCCTGACTTTTCCAATCACATGAATATTCGATTGGAAGCTGTTTTGGACAACTTTTCTTTTCTTCTTGTCGAACACTTGGCAGACCTCCGTGCAACGTCCAGAACACGATGGGAGATGTTTTCTGTGCTCGCGCAGGTTTTCCTTGCCAGACAGAGTGGAAAAGCTATCTGCTAGCATGTAGACCACAAAAGACGCTAAAGGCGAAGGTACGATGCTCCCCGGAGCTAAGCGCCGCTCCCGGGCGTCTTTCGGCAGAAGCCGCGCTAAGAGAGCACTGTGAGCGGTACAATCGTCTTTGCGCGAAGAAGCCGCTTCTTCGGCTCCGGGAGCCGGAGAGAGCGGCAGCATCGGAAAGGTGAAGAAGGAAGCCGTACAACACTGGGATTGTATGCGCAGCTTGCCAACTGATAGAAAACAGTACATTACCACTTTCCTGACTTTTCCAATCACATGAATATTCGATATAAGCTGTTTTGGACCACTTTTCTTTTCTTCTTGTCAAACACTTGGCAGACTTCCGAGCAATGTCCAGAACACGATGGGAGATGTTTTCTGTGCTCCCGCAGGTTTTCCTTGCCAGACAGAGTGGAAAAGCTTTCTGCTAAGATGTAGACCACAAAAGACGCTAAAGGCGAAGGTACGATGCTCCCCGGAACTAATCGCCGCTCCCGGGCTTCTTTCGGCAGAAGCCGCGCTAAGAGAGCACTGTGAGCGGTACAATCGTCTTTGCGCGAAGAAGCCGCTTCTTCGGCTCCGGGAGCCGGAGAGAGCGGCAGCATCGGAAAGGTGAAGAAGGAAGCTGTACAACACTGGGATTGTGTGCGCAGCTTGCCAACTGATAGAAAACAGTACATTACCACTTTCCTGACTTTTCCAATCACATGAATATTCGATAAGAAGCTGTTTTGGACAGATTTTCTTTTCTTCTTGTCGAACACTTGGCAGACCTCCGTGCAACGTCCAGAACACGATGGGAGATGTTTTCTGTGCTCGCGCAGGTTTTCCTTGCCAGACAGAGTGGAAAAGCTTTCTGCTAGCATGTAGACCACAAAAGACGCTAAAGACGAAGGTACGATGCTCCCCGGAGCTAAGCGCCGCTCCCGGGCTTCTTTCGGCAGAAGCCGCGCTAAGAGAGCACTGTGAGCGGTACAATCGTCTTTGCGCGAAGAAGCCGCTTCTTCGGCTCCGGGAGCCGGAGAGAGCGGCATGATCGGAAAGGTGAAGAAGGAAGCTGTACAACACTGGGATTGTGTGCGCAGCTTGCCAACTGATAGACAGTAGTACATTACCCCTTTCCTGACTTTTCCAATCACATGAATATTCGATTGGAAGCTGTTTTGGACAACTTTTCTTTTCTTCTTGTCGAACACTTGGCAGACCTCCGTGCAACGTCCAGAACACGATGGGAGATGTTTTCTGTGCTCGCGCAGGTTTTCCTTGCCAGACAGAGTGGAAAAGCTATCTGCTAGCATGTAGACCACAAAAGACGCTAAAGGCGAAGGTACGATGCTCCCCGGAGCTAAGCGCCGCTCCCGGGCGTCTTTCGGCAGAAGCCGCGCTAAGAGAGCACTGTGAGCGGTACAATCGTCTTTGCGCGAAGAAGCCGCTTCTTCGGCTCCGGGAGCCGGAGAGAGCGGCATGATCGGAAAGGTGAAGAAGGAAGCCGTACAACACTGGGATTGTATGCGCAGCTTGCCAACTGATAGAAAACAGTACATTACCACTTTCCTGACTTTTCCAATCACATGAATATTCGATATAAGCTGTTTTGGACCACTTTTCTTTTCTTCTTGTCAAACACTTGGCAGACTTCCGAGCAATGTCCAGAACACGATGGGAGATGTTTTCTGTGCTCCCGCAGGTTTTCCTTGCCAGACAGAGTGGAAAAGCTTTCTGCTAAGATGTAGACCACAAAAGACGCTAAAGGCGAAGGTACGATGCTCCCCGGAACTAATCGCCGCTCCCGGGCTTCTTTCGGCAGAAGCCGCGCTAAGAGAGCACTGTGAGCGGTACAATCGTCTTTGCGCGAAGAAGCCGCTTCTTCGGCTCCGGGAGCCGGAGAGAGCGGCAGCATCGGAAAGGTGAAGAAGGAAGCTGTACAACACTGGGATTGTGTGCGCAGCTTGCCAACTGATAGAAAACAGTACATTACCACTTTCCTGACTTTTCCAATCACATGAATCTTCGATTGGAAGCTGTTTTGGACAGATTTTCTTTTCTTTATGCCAAACACATGGCAGACCTCCGTGCAACGTCCAGAACACGATGGGAGATGTTTTCTGTGCTCGCGCAGGTTTTCCTTGCCAGACAGAGTGGAAAAGCTTTCTGCTAGCATGTAGACCACAAAAGACGCTAAAGACGAAGGTACGATGCTCCCCGGAGCTAAGCGCCGCTCCCGGGCTTCTTTCGGCAGAAGCCGCGCTAAGAGAGCACTGTGAGCGGTACAATCGTCTTTGCGCGAAGAAGCCGCTTCTTCGGCTCCGGGAGCCGGAGAGAGCGGCAGCATCGGAAAGGTGAAGAAGGAAGCTGTACAACAGTGGGATTGTGTGCGCAGCTTGCCAACTGATAGAAAACAGTACATTACCACTTTCCTGACTTTTCCAATCACATGAATATTCGATTGGAAGCTGTTTTGGACAACTTTTCTTTTCTTCTTGTCGAACACTTGGCAGACCTCCGTGCAACGTCCAGAACACGATGGGAGATGTTTTCTGTGCTCGCGCAGGTTTTCCTTGCCAGACAGAGTGGAAAAGCTTTCTGCTAGCATGTAGACCACAAAAGACGCTAAAGACGAAGGTACGATGCTCCCCGGAGCTAAGCGCCGCTCCCGGGCGTCTTTCGGCAGAAGCCGCGCTAAGAGAGCGCTGCGAGCGGTACAATCGTCTTTGCGCGAAGAAGCCGCTTCTTCGGCTCCGGGAGCCGGAGAGAGCGGCAGCATCGGAAAGGTGAAGAAGGAAGCCGTACAACACTGGGATTGTGTGCGCAGCTTGCCAACTGATAGAAAACAGTACATTACCACTTTCCTGACTTTTCCAATCACATGAATATTCGATTGGAATTTGTTTTGGACAACTTTTCTTTTCTTCTTGTCGAACACTTGGCAGACCTCCGTGCAACGTCCAGAACACGATGGGAGATGTTTTCTGTGCTCGCGCAGGTTTTCCTTGCCAGACAGAGTGGAAAAGCTTTCTGCTAGCATGTAGACCACAAAAGACGCTAAAGACGAAGGTACGATGCTCTCCGGAGCTAAGCGCCGCTCCCGGGCTTCTTTCGTCAGAAGCCGCGCTAAGAGAGCACTGTGAGCGGTACAATCGTCTTAGCGCGAAGAAGCCGCTTCTTCGGCTCCGGGAGCCGGAGAGAGCGGCAGCATCGGAAAGGTGAAGAAGGAAGCTGTACAACACTGGGATTGTGTGCGCAGCTTGCCAACTGATAGAAAACAGTACATTACCACTTTCCTGACTTTTCCAATCACATGAATATTCGATTGGAAGCTGTTTTGGACAACTTTTCTTTTCTTCTTGTCGAACACTTGGCAGACCTCCGTGCAACGTCCAGAACACGATGGGAGATGTTTTCTGTGCTCGCGCAGGTTTTCCTTGCCAGACAGAGTGGAAAAGCTTTCTGCTAGCATGTAGACCACAAAAGACGCTAAAGACGAAGGTACGATGCTCCCCGGAGCTAAGCGCCGCTCCCGGGCTTCTTTCGGCAGAAGCCGCGCTAAGAGAGCGCTGCGAGCGGTACAATCGTCTTTGCGCGAAGAAGCCGCTTCTTCGGCTCCGGGAGCCGGAGAGAGCGGCAGCATCGGAAAGGTGAAGAAGGAAGCCGTACAACACTGGGATTGTGTGCACAGCTTGCCAACTGATAGAAAACAGTACATTACCACTTTCCTGACTTTTCCAATCACATGAATATTCGATAAGAAGCTGTTTTGGACAGATTTTCTTTTCTTCTTGTCGAACACTTGGCAGACCTCCGTGCAACGTCCAGAACACGATGGGAGATGTTTTCTGTGCTCGCGCAGGTTTTCCTTGCCAGACAGAGTGGAAAAGCTTTCTGCTAGCATGTAGACCACAAAAGACGCTAAAGACGAAGGTACGATGCTCCCCGGAGCTAAGCGCCGCTCCCGGGCTTCTTTCGGCAGAAGCCGCGCTAAAGAGCACTGTGAGCGGTACAATCGTCTTTGCGCGAAGAAGCCGCTTCTTCGGCTCCGGGAGCCGGAGAGAGCGGCAGCATCGGAAAGGTGAAGAAGGAAGCTGTACAACAGTGGGATTGTGTGCGCAGCTTGCCAACTGATAGAAAACAGTACATTACCACTTTCCTGACTTTTCCAATCACATGAATATTCGATTGGAAGCTGTTTTGGACAACTTTTCTTTTCTTCTTGTCGAACACTTGGCAGACCTCCGTGCAACGTCCAGAACACGATGGGAGATGTTTTCTGTGCTCGCGCAGGTTTTCCTTGCCAGACAGAGTGGAAAAGCTTTCTGCTAGCATGTAGACCACAAAAGACGCTAAAGACGAAGGTACGATGCTCCCCGGAGCTAAGCGCCGCTCCCGGGCTTCTTTCGGCAGAAGCCGCGCTAAGAGAGCGCTGCGAGCGGTACAATCGTCTTTGCGCGAAGAAGCCGCTTCTTCGGCTCCGGGAGCCGGAGAGAGCGGCAGCATCGGAAAGGTGAAGAAGGAAGCCGTACAACACTGGGATTGGGTGCACAGCTTGCCAACTGATAGAAAACAGTACATTACCACTTTCCTGACTTTTCCAATCACATGAATATTCGATAAGAAGCTGTTTTGGACAGATTTTCTTTTCTTTATGGCAAACACTTGGCAGACCTCCGTGCAACGTCCAGAACACGATGGGAGATGTTTTCTGTGCTCGCGCAGGTTTTCCTTGCCAGACAGAGTGGAAAAGCTTTCTGCTAGCATGTAGACCACAAAAGACGCTAAAGGCGAAGGTACGATGCTCCCCGGAGCTAATCGCCGCTCCCGGGCTTCTTTCGGCAGAAGCCGCGCTAAGAGAGCACTGTGAGCGGTACAATCGTCTTTGCGCGAAGAAGCCGCTTCTTCGGCTCCGGGAGCCGGAGAGAGCGGCAGCATCGGAAAGGTGAAGAAGGAAGCTGTACAACACTGGGATTGTGTGCGCAGCTTGCCAACTGATAGACAGTAGTACATTACCCCTTTCCTGACTTTTCCAATCACATGAATATTCGATTGGAAGCTGTTTTGGACAACTTTTCTTTTCTTCTTGTCGAACACTTGGCAGACCTCCGTGCAACGTCCAGAACACGATGGGAGATGTTTTCTGTGCTCGCGCAGGTTTTCCTTGCCAGACAGAGTGGAAAAGCTTTCTGCTAAGATGTAGACCACAAAAGACGCTAAAGGCGAAGGTACGATGCTCCCCGGAGCTAAGCGCCGCTCCCGGGCGTCTTTCGGCAGAAGCCGCGCTAAGAGACCACTGTGAGCGGTACAATCGTCTTTGCGCGAAGAAGCCGCTTCTTCGGCTCCGGGAGCCGGAGAGAGCGGCATGATCGGAAAGGTGAAGAAGGAAGCTGTACAACACTGGGATTGTGTGCGCAGCTTGCCAACTGATAGAAAACAGTACATTACCACTTTCCTGACTTTTCCAATCACATGAATCTTCGATTGGAAGCTGTTTTGGACAGATTTTCTTTTCTTTATGGCAAACACTTGGCAGACCTCCGTGCAACGTCCAGAACGCGTTGGAGATGTTTTCTGTGCTCGCGCAGGTTTTCCTTGCCAGACAGAGTGGAAAAGCTTTCTGCTAGCATGTAGACCACAAAAGACGCTAAAGGCGAAGGTACGATGCTCCCCGGAGCTAAGCGCCGCTCCCGGGCATCTTTCGGCAGAAGCCGCGCTAAGAGAGCACTGTGAGCGGTACAATCGTCTTAGCGCGAAGAAACCGCTTCTTCGGCTCCGGGAGCCGGAGAGAGCGGCATGATCGGAAAGGTGAAGAAGGAAGCTGTACAACACTGGGATTGTATGCGCAGATTGCCAACTGATAGACAGCAGTACATTACCACTTTCCTGACTTTTCCAATCACATGAATATTCGATAAGAAGCTGTTTTGGACAGATTTTCTTTTCTTTATGGCAAACACTTGGCAGACCTCCGTGCAACGTCCAGAACACGATGGGAGATGTTTTCTGTGCTCGCGCAGGTTTTCCTTGCCAGACAGAGTGGAAAAGCTTTCTGCTAGCATGTAGACCACAAAAGACGCTAAAGACGAAGGTACGATGCTCTCCGCAGCTAAGCGCCGCTCCCGGGCTTCTTTCGGCAGAAGCGGCGCTAAGAGAGCACAGTGAGCGGTACAATCGTCTTTGCGCGAAGAAGCCGCTTCTTCGGCTCCGGGAGCCGGAGAGAGCGGCATGATCGGAAAGGTGAAGAAGGAAGCTGTACAACACTGGGATTGTGTGCGCAGCTTGCCAACTGATAGAAAACAGTACATTACCACTTTCCTGACTTGTCCAATCACATGAATATTCGATAAGAAGAGGTTTTGGACAGATTTTCTTTTCTTTATGCCAAACACATGGCAGACCTCCGTGCAACGTCCAGAACACGATGGGAGATGTTTTCTGTGCTCGCGCAGGTTTTCCTTGCCAGACAGAGTGGAAAAGCTTTCTGCTAGCATGTAGACCACAAAAGACGCTAAAGACGAAGGTACGATGCTCCCCGGAGCTAAGCGCCGCTCCCGGGCTTCTTTCGGCAGAAGCCGCGCTAAGAGAGCACTGTGAGCGGTACAATCGTCTTTGCGCGAAGAAGCCGCTTCTTCGGCTCCGGGAGCCGGAGAGAGCGGCAGCATCGGAAAGGTGAAGAAGGAAGCTGTACAACAGTGGGATTGTGTGCGCAGCTTGCCAACTGATAGAAAACAGTACATTACCACTTTCCTGACTTTTCCAATCACATGAATATTCGATTGGAAGCTGTTTTGGACAACTTTTCTTTTCTTCTTGTCGAACACTTGGCAGACCTCCGTGCAACGTCCAGAACACGATGGGAGATGTTTTCTGTGCTCGCGCAGGTTTTCCTTGCCAGACAGAGTGGAAAAGCTTTCTGCTAGCATGTAGACCACAAAAGACGCTAAAGACGAAGGTACGATGCTCTCCGGAGCTAAGCGCCGCTCCCGGGCTTCTTTCGGCAGAAGCCGCGCTAAGAGAGCGCTGCGAGCGGTACAATCGTCTTTGCGCGAAGAAGCCGCTTCTTCGGCTCCGGGAGCCGGAGAGAGCGGCAGCATCGGAAAGGTGAAGAAGGAAGCCGTACAACACTGGGATTGTGTGCGCAGCTTGCCAACTGATAGAAAACAGTACATTACCACTTTCCTGACTTTTTCAATCACATGAATATTCGATATAAGCTGTTTTGGACCACTTTTCTTTTCTTCTTGTCAAACACTTGGCAGACTTCCGAGCAATGTCCAGAACACGATGGGAGATGTTTTCTGTGCTCGCGCAGGTTTTCCTTGCCAGACAGAGTGGAAAAGCTTTCTGCTAAGATGTAGACCACAAAAGACGCTAAAGGCGAAGGTACGATGCTCCCCGGAACTAATCGCCGCTCCCGGGCTTCTTTCGGCAGAAGCCGCGCTAAGAGAGCACTGTGAGCGGTACAATCGTCTTTGCGCGAAGAAGCCGCTTCTTCGGCTCCGGGAGCCGGAGAGAGCGGCAGCATCGGAAAGGTGAAGAAGGAAGCTGTACAACACTGGGATTGTGTGCGCAGCTTGCCAACTGATAGAAAACAGTACATTACCCCTTTCCTGACTTTTCCAATCACATGAATATTCGATTGGAAGCTGTTTTGGACAACTTTTCTTTTCTTCTTGTCGAACACTTGGCAGACCTCCGTGCAACGTCCAGAACACGATGGGAGATGTTTTCTGTGCTCGCGCAGGTTTTCCTTGCCAGACAGAGTGGAAAAGCTATCTGCTAGCATGTAGACCACAAAAGACGCTAAAGGCGAAGGTACGATGCTCCCCGGAGCTAAGCGCCGCTCCCGGGCGTCTTTCGGCAGAAGCCGCGCTAAGAGAGCACTGTGAGCGGTACAATCGTCTTTGCGCGAAGAAGCCGCTTCTTCGGCTCCGGGAGCCGGAGAGAGCGGCAGCATCGGAAAGGTGAAGAAGGAAGCCGTACAACACTGGGATTGTATGCGCAGCTTGCCAACTGATAGAAAACAGTACATTACCACTTTCCTGACTTTTCCAATCACATGAATATTCGATATAAGCTGTTTTGGACCACTTTTCTTTTCTTCTTGTCAAACACTTGGCAGACTTCCGAGCAATGTCCAGAACACGATGGGAGATGTTTTCTGTGCTCCCGCAGGTTTTCCTTGCCAGACAGAGTGGAAAAGCTTTCTGCTAAGATGTAGACCACAAAAGACGCTAAAGGCGAAGGTACGATGCTCCCCGGAACTAATCGCCGCTCCCGGGCTTCTTTCGGCAGAAGCCGCGCTAAGAGAGCACTGTGAGCGGTACAATCGTCTTTGCGCGAAGAAGCCGCTTCTTCGGCTCCGGGAGCCGGAGAGAGCGGCAGCATCGGAAAGGTGAAGAAGGAAGCTGTACAACACTGGGATTGTGTGCGCAGCTTGCCAACTGATAGAAAACAGTACATTACCACTTTCCTGACTTTTCCAATCACATGAATATTCGATAAGAAGCTGTTTTGGACAGATTTTCTTTTCTTCTTGTCGAACACTTGGCAGACCTCCGTGCAACGTCCAGAACACGATGGGAGATGTTTTCTGTGCTCGCGCAGGTTTTCCTTGCCAGACAGAGTGGAAAAGCTTTCTGCTAGCATGTAGACCACAAAAGACGCTAAAGACGAAGGTACGATGCTCCCCGGAGCTAAGCGCCGCTCCCGGGCTTCTTTCGGCAGAAGCCGCGCTAAAGAGCACTGTGAGCGGTACAATCGTCTTTGCGCGAAGAAGCCGCTTCTTCGGCTCCGGGAGCCGGAGAGAGCGGCAGCATCGGAAAGGTGAAGAAGGAAGCTGTACAACAGTGGGATTGTGTGCGCAGCTTGCCAACTGATAGAAAACAGTACATTACCACTTTCCTGACTTTTCCAATCACATGAATATTCGATTGGAAGCTGTTTTGGACAACTTTTCTTTTCTTCTTGTCGAACACTTGGCAGACCTCCGTGCAACGTCCAGAACACGATGGGAGATGTTTTCTGTGCTCGCGCAGGTTTTCCTTGCCAGACAGAGTGGAAAAGCTTTCTGCTAGCATGTAGACCACAAAAGACGCTAAAGACGAAGGTACGATGCTCCCCGGAGCTAAGCGCCGCTCCCGGGCTTCTTTCGGCAGAAGCCGCGCTAAGAGAGCGCTGCGAGCGGTACAATCGTCTTTGCGCGAAGAAGCCGCTTCTTCGGCTCCGGGAGCCGGAGAGAGCGGCAGCATCGGAAAGGTGAAGAAGGAAGCCGTACAACACTGGGATTGGGTGCACAGCTTGCCAACTGATAGAAAACAGTACATTACCACTTTCCTGACTTTTCCAATCACATGAATATTCGATAAGAAGCTGTTTTGGACAGATTTTCTTTTCTTTATGGCAAACACTTGGCAGACCTCCGTGCAACGTCCAGAACACGATGGGAGATGTTTTCTGTGCTCGCGCAGGTTTTCCTTGCCAGACAGAGTGGAAAAGCTTTCTGCTAGCATGTAGACCACAAAAGACGCTAAAGGCGAAAGTACGATGCTCCCCGGAGCTAATCGCCGCTCCCGGGCTTCTTTCGGCAGAAGCCGCGCTAAGAGAGCACTGTGAGCGGTACAATCGTCTTTGCGCGAAGAAGCCGCTTCTTCGGCTCCGGGAGCCGGAGAGAGCGGCAGCATCGGAAAGGTGAAGAAGGAAGCTGTACAACACTGGGATTGTGTGCGCAGCTTGCCAACTGATAGACAGTAGTACATTACCCCTTTCCTGACTTTTCCAATCACATGAATATTCGATTGGAAGCTGTTTTGGACAACTTTTCTTTTCTTCTTGTCGAACACTTGGCAGACCTCCGTGCAACGTCCAGAACACGATGGGAGATGTTTTCTGTGCTCGCGCAGGTTTTCCTTGCCAGACAGAGTGGAAAAGCTTTCTGCTAAGATGTAGACCACAAAAGACGCTAAAGGCGAAGGTACGATGCTCCCCGGAGCTAAGCGCCGCTCCCGGGCGTCTTTCGGCAGAAGCCGCGCTAAGAGAGCACTGTGAGCGGTACAATCGTCTTTGCGCGAAGAAGCCGCTTCTTCGGCTCCGGGAGCCGGAGAGAGCGGCATGATCGGAAAGGTGAAGAAGGAAGCTGTACAACACTGGGATTGTGTGCGCAGCTTGCCAACTGATAGAAAACAGTACATTACCACTTTCCTGACTTTTCCAATCACATGAATCTTCGATTGGAAGCTGTTTTGGACAGATTTTCTTTTCTTTATGGCAAACACTTGGCAGACCTCCGTGCAACGTCCAGAACGCGTTGGAGATGTTTTCTGTGCTCGCGCAGGTTTTCCTTGCCAGACAGAGTGGAAAAGCTTTCTGCTAGCATGTAGACCACAAAAGACGCTAAAGGCGAAGGTACGATGCTCCCCGGAGCTAAGCGCCGCTCCCGGGCGTCTTTCGGCAGAAGCCGCGCTAAGAGAGCACTGTGAGCGGTACAATCGTCTTAGCGCGAAGAAGCCGCTTCTTCGGCTCCGGGAGCCGGAGAGAGCGGCAGCATCGGAAAGGTGAAGAAGGAAGCCGTACAACACTGGGATTGTATGCGCAGATTGCCAACTGATAGACAGCAGTACATTACCACTTTCCTGACTTTTCCAATCACATGAATATTCGATAAGAAGCTGTTTTGGACAGATTTTCTTTTCTTTATGGCAAACACTTGGCAGACCTCCGTGCAACGTCCAGAACACGATGGGAGATGTTTTCTGTGCTCGCGCAGGTTTTCCTTGCCAGACAGAGTGGAAAAGCTTTCTGCTAGCATGTAGACCACAAAAGACGCTAAAGACGAAGGTACGATGCTCTCCGGAGCTAAGCGCCGCTCCCGGGCTTCTTTCGGCAGAAGCGGCGCTAAGAGAGCACAGTGAGCGGTACAATCGTCTTTGCGCGAAGAAGCCGCTTCTTCGGCTCCGGGAGCCGGAGAGAGCGGCATGATCGGAAAGGTGAAGAAGGAAGCTGTACAACACTGGGATTGTGTGCGCAGCTTGCCAACTGATAGAAAACAGTACATTACCACTTTCCTGACTTGTCCAATCACATGAATATTCGATAAGAAGAGGTTTTGGACAGATTTTCTTTTCTTTATGCCAAACACATGGCAGACCTCCGTGCAACGTCCAGAACACGATGGGAGATGTTTTCTGTGCTCGCGCAGGTTTTCCTTGCCAGACAGAGTGGAAAAGCTTTCTGCTAGCATGTAGACCACAAAAGACGCTAAAGACGAAGGTACGATGCTCCCCGGAGCTAAGCGCCGCTCCCGGGCTTCTTTCGGCAGAAGCCGCGCTAAGAGAGCACTGTGAGCGGTACAATCGTCTTTGCGCGAAGAAGCCGCTTCTTCGGCTCCGGGAGCCGGAGAGAGCGGCAGCATCGGAAAGGTGAAGAAGGAAGCTGTACAACAGTGGGATTGTGTGCGCAGCTTGCCAACTGATAGAAAACAGTACATTACCACTTTCCTGACTTTTCCAATCACATGAATATTCGATTGGAAGCTGTTTTGGACAACTTTTCTTTTCTTCTTGTCGAACACTTGGCAGACCTCCGTGCAACGTCCAGAACACGATGGGAGATGTTTTCTGTGCTCGCGCAGGTTTTCCTTGCCAGACAGAGTGGAAAAGCTTTCTGCTAGCATGTAGACCACAAAAGACGCTAAAGACGAAGGTACGATGCTCTCCGGAGCTAAGCGCCGCTCCCGGGCTTCTTTCGGCAGAAGCCGCGCTAAGAGAGCGCTGCGAGCGGTACAATCGTCTTTGCGCGAAGAAGCCGCTTCTTCGGCTCCGGGAGCCGGAGAGAGCGGCAGCATCGGAAAGGTGAAGAAGGAAGCCGTACAACACTGGGATTGTGTGCGCAGCTTGCCAACTGATAGAAAACAGTACATTACCACTTTCCTGACTTTTCCAATCACATGAATATTCGATATAAGCTGTTTTGGACCACTTTTCTTTTCTTCTTGTCAAACACTTGGCAGACTTCCGAGCAATGTCCAGAACACGATGGGAGATGTTTTCTGTGCTCCCGCAGGTTTTCCTTGCCAGACAGAGTGGAAAAGCTTTCTGCTAAGATGTAGACCACAAAAGACGCTAAAGGCGAAGGTACGATGCTCCCCGGAACTAATCGCCGCTCCCGGGCTTCTTTCGGCAGAAGCCGCGCTAAGAGAGCACTGTGAGCGGTACAATCGTCTTAGCGCGAAGAAGCCGCTTCTTCGGCTCCGGGAGCCGGAGAGAGCGGCAGCATCGGAAAGGTGAAGAAGGAAGCTGTACAACACTGGGATTGTGTGCGCAGCTTGCCAACTGATAGAAAACAGTACATTACCCCTTTCCTGACTTTTCCAATCACATGAATATTCGATTGGAAGCTGTTTTGGACAACTTTTCTTTTCTTCTTGTCGAACACTTGGCAGACCTCCGTGCAACGTCCAGAACACGATGGGAGATGTTTTCTGTGCTCGCGCAGGTTTTCCTTGCCAGACAGAGTGGAAAAGCTATCTGCTAGCATGTAGACCACAAAAGACGCTAAAGGCGAAGGTACGATGCTCCCCGGAGCTAAGCGCCGCTCCCGGGCGTCTTTCGGCAGAAGCCGCGCTAAGAGAGCACTGTGAGCGGTACAATCGTCTTTGCGCGAAGAAGCCGCTTCTTCGGCTCCGGGAGCCGGAGAGAGCGGCAGCATCGGAAAGGTGAAGAAGGAAGCCGTACAACACTGGGATTGTATGCGCAGCTTGCCAACTGATAGAAAACAGTACATTACCACTTTCCTGACTTTTCCAATCACATGAATATTCGATATAAGCTGTTTTGGACCACTTTTCTTTTCTTCTTGTCAAACACTTGGCAGACTTCCGAGCAATGTCCAGAACACGATGGGAGATGTTTTCTGTGCTCCTGCAGGTTTTCCTTGCCAGACAGAGTGGAAAAGCTTTCTGCTAAGATGTAGACCACAAAAGACGCTAAAGGCGAAGGTACGATGCTCCCCGGAACTAATCGCCGCTCCCGGGCTTCTTTCGGCAGAAGCCGCGCTAAGAGAGCACTGTGAGCGGTACAATCGTCTTTGCGCGAAGAAGCCGCTTCTTCGGCTCCGGGAGCCGGAGAGAGCGGCAGCATCGGAAAGGTGAAGAAGGAAGCTGTACAACACTGGGATTGTGTGCGCAGCTTGCCAACTGATAGAAAACAGTACATTACCACTTTCCTGACTTTTCCAATCACATGAATATTCGATTGGAAGCTGTTTTGGACAACTTTTCTTTTCTTCTTGTCGAACACTTGGCAGACCTCCGTGCAACGTCCAGAACACGATCGGAGATGTTACCTGTGCTCGCGCAGGTTTTCCTTGCCAGACAGAGTGGAAAAGCTTTCTGCTAGCATGTAGACCACAAAAGACGCTAAAGACGAAGGTACGATGCTCCCCGGAGCTAAGCGCCGCTCCCGGGCGTCTTTCGGCAGAAGCCGCGCTAAGAGAGCGCTGCGAGCGGTACAATCGTCTTTGCGCGAAGAAGCCGCTTCTTCGGCTCCGGGAGCCGGAGAGAGCGGCAGCATCGGAAAGGTGAAGAAGGAAGCCGTACAACACTGGGATTGGGTGCACAGCTTGCCAACTGATAGAAAACAGTACATTACCACTTTCCTGACTTTTCCAATCACATGAATATTCGATAAGAAGCTGTTTAGGACAGATTTTCTTTTCTTTATGGCAAACACTTGGCAGACCTCCGTGCAACGTCCAGAACACGATGGGAGATGTTTTCTGTGCTCGCGCAGGTTTTCCTTGCCAGACAGAGTGGAAAAGCTTTCTGCTAGCATGTAGACCACAAAAGACGCTAAAGGCGAAGGTACGATGCTCCCCGGAGCTAATCGCCGCTCCCGGGCTTCTTTCGGCAGAAGCCGCGCTAAGAGAGCACTGTGAGCGGTACAATCGTCTTTGCGCGAAGAAGCCGCTTCTTCGGCTCCGGGAGCCGGAGAGAGCGGCATGATCGGAAAGGTGAAGAAGGAAGCTGTACAACACTGGGATTGTGTGCGCAGCTTGCCAACTGATAGACAGTAGTACATTACCCCTTTCCTGACTTTTCCAATCACATGAATATTCGATTGGAAGCTGTTTTGGACAACTTTTCTTTTCTTCTTGTCGAACACTTGGCAGACCTCCGTGCAACGTCCAGAACACGATGGGAGATGTTTTCTGTGCTCGCGCAGGTTTTCCTTGCCAGACAGAGTGGAAAAGCTTTCTGCTAGCATGTAGACCACAAAAGACGCTAAAGGCGAAGGTACGATGCTCCCCGGAGCTAAGCGCCGCTCCCGGGCGTCTTTCGGCAGAAGCCGCGCTAAGAGAGCACTGTGAGCGGTACAATCGTCTTTGCGCGAAGAAGCCGCTTCTTCGGCTCCGGGAGCCGGAGAGAGCGGCATGATCGGAAAGGTGAAGAAGGAAGCTGTACAACACTGGGATTGTGTGCGCAGCTTGCCAACTGATAGAAAACAGTACATTACCACTTTCCTGACTTTTCCAATCACATGAATCTTCGATTGGAAGCTGTTTTGGACAGATTTTCTTTTCTTTATGGCAAACACTTGGCAGACCTCCGTGCAACGTCCAGAACGCGTTGGAGATGTTTTCTGTGCTCGCGCAGGTTTTCCTTGCCAGACAGAGTGGAAAAGCTTTCTGCTAGCATGTAGACCACAAAAGACGCTAAAGGCGAAGGTACGATGCTCCCCGGAGCTAAGCGCCGCTCCCGGGCGTCTTTCGGCAGAAGCCGCGCTAAGAGAGCACTGTGAGCGGTACAATCGTCTTAGCGCGAAGAAGCCGCTTCTTCGGCTCCGGGAGCCGGAGAGAGCGGCATGATCGGAAAGGTGAAGAAGGAAGCTGTACAACACTGGGATTGTATGCGCAGATTGCCAACTGATAGACAGCAGTACATTACCACTTTCCTGACTTTTCCAATCACATGAATATTCGATAAGAAGCTGTTTTGGACAGATTTTCTTTTCTTTATGGCAAACACTTGGCAGACCTCCGTGCAACGTCCAGAACACGATGGGAGATGTTTTCTGTGCTCGCGCAGGTTTTCCTTGCCAGACAGAGTGGAAAAGCTTTCTGCTAGCATGTAGACCACAAAAGACGCTAAAGACGAAGGTACGATGCTCTCCGCAGCTAAGCGCCGCTCCCGGGCTTCTTTCGGCAGAAGCGGCGCTAAGAGAGCACAGTGAGCGGTACAATCGTCTTTGCGCGAAGAAGCCGCTTCTTCGGCTCCGGGAGCCGGAGAGAGCGGCATGATCGGAAAGGTGAAGAAGGAAGCTGTACAACACTGGGATTGTGTGCGCAGCTTGCCAACTGATAGAAAACAGTACATTACCACTTTCCTGACTTGTCCAATCACATGAATATTCGATAAGAAGAGGTTTTGGACAGATTTTCTTTTCTTTATGCCAAACACATGGCAGACGTCCGTGCAACGTCCAGAACACGATGGGAGATGTTTTCTGTGCTCGCGCAGGTTTTCCTTGCCAGACAGAGTGGAAAAGCTTTCTGCTAGCATGTAGACCACAAAAGACGCTAAAGACGAAGGTACGATGCTCCCCGGAGCTAAGCGCCGCTCCCGGGCTTCTTTCGGCAGAAGCCGCGCTAAGAGAGCGCTGTGAGCGGTACAATCGTCTTTGCGCGAAGAAGCCGCTTCTTCGGCTCCGGGAGCCGGAGAGAGCGGCAGCATCGGAAAGGTGAAGAAGGAAGCTGTACAACAGTGGGATTGTGTGCGCAGCTTGCCAACTGATAGAAAACAGTACATTACCACTTTCCTGACTTTTCCAATCACATGAATATTCGATTGGAAGCTGTTTTGGACAACTTTTCTTTTCTTCTTGTCGAACACTTGGCAGACCTCAGTGCAACGTCCAGAACACGATGGGAGATGTTTTCTGTGCTCGCGCAGGTTTTCCTTGCCAGACAGAGTGGAAAAGCTTTCTGCTAGCATGTAGACCACAAAAGACGCTAAAGACGAAGGTACGATGCTCCCCGGAGCTAAGCGCCGCTCCCGGGCGTCTTTCGGCAGAAGCCGCGCTAAGAGAGCGCTGCGAGCGGTACAATCGTCTTTGCGCGAAGAAGCCGCTTCTTCGGCTCCGGGAGCCGGAGAGAGTGGCAGCATCGGAAAGGTGAAGAAGGAAGCCGTACAACACTGGGATTGTGTGCGCAGCTTGCCAACTGATAGAAAACAGTACATTACCACTTTCCTGACTTTTCCAATCACATGAATATTCGATTGGAATTTGTTTTGGACAACTTTTCTTTTCTTCTTGTCGAACACTTGGCAGACCTCCGTGCAACGTCCAGAACACGATGGGAGATGTTTTCTGTGCTCGCGCAGGTTTTCCTTGCCAGACAGAGTGGAAAAGCTATCTGCTAGCATGTAGACCACAAAAGACGCTAAAGGCGAAAGTACGATGCTCCTCGGAGCTAAGCGCCGCTCCCGGGCTTCTTTCGGCAGAAGCCGCGCTAAGAGAGCACTGTGAGCGGTACAATCGTCTTTGCGCGAAGAAGCCGCTTCTTCGGCTCCGGGAGCCGGAGAGAGCAGCAGCATCGGAAAGGTGAAGAAGGAAGCCGTACAACACTGGGATTGGGTGCACAGCTTGCCAACTGATAGAAAACAGTACATTACCACTTTCCTGACTTTTCCAATCACATGAATATTCGATTGGAAGCTGTTTTGGACAACTTTTCTTTTCTTCTTGTCGAACACTTGGCAGACCTCCGTGCAACGTCCAGAACACGATGGGAGATGTTTTCTGTGCTCGCGCAGGTTTTCCTTGCCAGACAGAGTGGAAAAGCTTTCTGCTAGCATGTAGACCACAAAAGACGCTAAAGACGAAGGTACGATGCTCCCCGGAGCTAAGCGCCGCTCCCGGGCTTCTTTCGGCAGAAGCCGCGCTAAGAGAGCGCTGCGAGCGGTACAATCGTCTTTGCGCGAAGAAGCCGCTTCTTCGGCTCCGGGAGCCGGAGAGAGCGGCAGCATCGGAAAGGTGAAGAAGGAAGCCGTACAACACTGGGATTGTGTGCACAGCTTGCCAACTGATAGAAAACAGTACATTACCACTTTCCTGACTTTTCCAATCACATGAATATTCGATAAGAAGCTGTTTTGGACAGATTTTCTTTTCTTTATGGCAAACACTTGGCAGACCTCTGTGCAACGTCCAGAACACGATGGGAGATGTTTTCTGTGCTCGCGCAGGTTTTCCTTGCCAGACAGAGTGGAAAAGCTTTCTGCTAGCATGTAGACCACAAAAGACGCTAAAGGCGAAGGTACGATGCTCCCCGGAGCTAATCGCCGCTCCCGGGCTTCTTTCGGCAGAAGCCGCGCTAAGAGAGCACTGTGAGCGGTACAATCGTCTTTGCGCGAAGAAGCCGCTTCTTCGGCTCCGGGAGCCGGAGAGAGCGGCATGATCGGAAAGGTGAAGAAGGAAGCTGTACAACACTGGGATTGTGTGCGCAGCTTGCCAACTGATAGACAGCAGTACATTACCACTTTCCTGACTTTTCCAATCACATGAATATTCGACTGGAAGCTGTTTTGGACAACTTTTCTTTTCTTCTTGTCGAACACTTGGCAGACCTCCGTGCAACGTCCAGAACACGATGGGAGATGTTTTCTGTGCTCGCGCAGGTTTTCCTTGCCAGACAGAGTGGAAAAGCTTTCTGCTAGCATGTAGACCACAAAAGACGCTAAAGACGAAGGTACGATGCTCCCCGGAGCTAAGCGCCGCTCCCGGGCTTCTTTCGGCAGAAGCCGCGCTAAGAGAGCACTGTGAGCGGTACAATCGTCTTAGCGCGAAGAAGCCGCTTCTTCGGCTCCGGGAGCCGGAGAGAGCGGCAGCATCGGAAAGGTGAAGAAGGAAGCTGTACAACACTGGGATTGTGTGCGCAGCTTGCCAACTGATAGAAAACAGTACATTACCACTTTCCTGACTTTTCCAATCACATGAATATTCGATTGGAAGCTGTTTTGGACAACTTTTCTTTTCTTCTTGTCGAACACTTGGCAGACCTCCGTGCAACGTCCAGAACACGATGGGAGATGTTTTCTGTGCTCGCGCAGGTTTTCCTTGCCAGACAGAGTGGAAAAGCTTTCTGCTAGCATGTAGACCACAAAAGACGCTAAAGACGAAGGTACGATGCTCCCCGGAGCTAAGCGCCGCTCCCGGGCTTCTTTCGGCAGAAGCCGCGCTAAGAGAGCGCTGCGAGCGGTACAATCGTCTTTGCGCGAAGAAGCCGCTTCTTCGGCTCCGGGAGCCGGAGAGAGCGGCAGCATCGGAAAGGTGAAGAAGGAAGCCGTACAACACTGGGATTGGGTGCACAGCTTGCCAACTGATAGAAAACAGTACATTACCACTTTCCTGACTTTTCCAATCACATGAATATTCGATAAGAAGCTGTTTTGGACAGATTTTCTTTTCTTTATGGCAAACACTTGGCAGACCTCCGTGCAACGTCCAGAACACGATGGGAGATGTTTTCTGTGCTCGCGCAGGTTTTCCTTGCCAGACAGAGTGGAAAAGCTTTCTGCTAGCATGTAGACCACAAAAGACGCTAAAGGCGAAGGTACGATGCTCCCCGGAGCTAATCGCCACTCCCGGGCTTCTTTCGGCAGAAGCCGCGCTAAGAGAGCACTGTGAGCGGTACAATCGTCTTTGCGCGAAGAAGCCGCTTCTTCGGCTCCGGGAGCCGGAGAGAGCGGCATGATCGGAAAGGTGAAGAAGGAAGCTGTACAACACTGGGATTGTGTGCGCAGCTTGCCAACTGATAGACAGTAGTACATTACCCCTTTCCTGACTTTTCCAATCACATGAATATTCGATTGGAAGCTGTTTTGGACAACTTTTCTTTTCTTCTTGTCGAACACTTGGCAGACCTCCGTGCAACGTCCAGAACACGATGGGAGATGTTTTCTGTGCTCGCGCAGGTTTTCCTTGCCAGACAGAGTGGAAAAGCTTTCTGCTAAGATGTAGACCACAAAAGACGCTAAAGGCGAAGGTACGATGCTCCCCGGAGCTAAGCGCCGCTCCCGGGCGTCTTTCGGCAGAAGCCGCGCTAAGAGAGCACTGTGAGCGGTACAATCGTCTTTGCGCGAAGAAGCCGCTTCTTCGGCTCCGGGAGCCGGAGAGAGCGGCAGCATCGGAAAGGTGAAGAAGGAAGCCGTACAACACTGGGATTGTGTGCGCAGCTTGCCAACTGATAGAAAACAGTACATTACCACTTTCCTGACTTTTCCAATCACATGAATCTTCGATTGGAAGCTGTTTTGGACAGATTTTCTTTTCTTTATGGCAAACACTTGGCAGACCTCCGTGCAACGTCCAGAACGCGTTGGAGATGTTTTCTGTGCTCGCGCAGGTTTTCCTTGCCAGACAGAGTGGAAAAGCTTTCTGCTATGATGTAGACCACAAAAGACGCTAAAGGCGAAGGTACGATGCTCCCCGGAGCTAAGCGCCGCTCCCGGGCGTCTTTCGGCAGAAGCCGCGCTAAGAGAGCACTGTGAGCGGTACAATCGTCTTAGCGCGAAGAAGCCGCTTCTTCGGCTCCGGGAGCCGGAGAGAGCGGCATGATCGGAAAGGTGAAGAAGGAAGCTGTACAACACTGGGATTGTATGCGCAGATTGCCAACTGATAGACAGCAGTTCATTACCACTTTCCTGACTTTTCCAATCACATGAATATTCGATAAGAAGCTGTTTTGGACAGATTTTCTTTTCTTTATGGCAAACACTTGGCAGACCTCCGTGCAACGTCCAGAACACGATGGGAGATGTTTTCTGTGCTCGCGCAGGTTTTCCTTGCCAGACAGAGTGGAAAAGCTTTCTGCTAGCATGTAGACCACAAAAGACGCTAAAGACGAAGGTACGATGCTCTCCGCAGCTAAGCGCCGCTCCCGGGCTTCTTTCGGCAGAAGCGGCGCTAAGAGAGCACAGTGAGCAGTACAATCGTCTTTGCGCGAAGAAGCCGCTTCTTCGGCTCCGGGAGCCGGAGAGAGCGGCATGATCGGAAAGGTGAAGAAGGAAGCTGTACAACACTGGGATTGTGTGCGCAGCTTGCCAACTGATAGAAAACAGTACATTACCACTTTCCTGACTTGTCCAATCACATGAATATTCGATAAGAAGAGGTTTTGGACAGATTTTCTTTTCTTTATGCCAAACACATGGCAGACCTCCGTGCAACGTCCAGAACACGATGGGAGATGTTTTCTGTGCTCGCGCAGGTTTTCCTTGCCAGACAGAGTGGAAAAGCTTTCTGCTAGCATGTAGACCACAAAAGACGCTAAAGACGAAGGTACGATGCTCCCCGGAGCTAAGCGCCGCTCCCGGGCTTCTTTCGGCAGAAGCCGCGCTAAGAGAGCACTGTGAGCGGTACAATCGTCTTTGCGCGAAGAAGCCGCTTCTTCGGCTCCGGGAGCCGGAGAGAGCGGCAGCATCGGAAAGGTGAAGAAGGAAGCTGTACAACAGTGGGATTGTGTGCGCAGCTTGCCAACTGATAGAAAACAGTACATTACCACTTTCCTGACTTTTCCAATCACATGAATATTCGATTGGAAGCTGTTTTGGACAACTTTTCTTTTCTTCTTGTCGAACACTTGGCAGACCTCCGTGCAACGTCCAGAACACGATGGGAGATGTTTTCTGTGCTCGCGCAGGTTTTCCTTGCCAGACAGAGTGGAAAAGCTTTCTGCTAGCATGTAGACCACAAAAGACGCTAAAGGCGAAGGTACGATGCTCCCCGGAGCTAAGCGCCGCTCCCGGGCGTCTTTCGGCAGAAGCCGCGCTAAGAGAGCGCTGCGAGCGGTACAATCGTCTTTGCGCGAAGAAGCCGCTTCTTCGGCTCCGGGAGCCGGAGAGAGCGGCAGCATCGGAAAGGTGAAGAAGGAAGCCGTACAACACTGGGATTGTGTGCGCAGCTTGCCAACTGATAGAAAACAGTACATTACCACTTTCCTGACTTTTCCAAACACATGAATATTCGATTGGAATTTGTTTTGGACAACTTTTCTTTTCTTCTTGTCGAACACTTGGCAGACCTCCGTGCAACGTCCAGAACACGATGGGAGATGTTTTCTGTGCTCGCGCAGGTTTTCCTTGCCAGACAGAGTGGAAAAGCTATCTGCTAGCATGTAGACCACAAAAGACGCTAAAGGCGAAGGTACGATGCTCCTCGGAGCTAAGCGCCGCTCCCGGGCTTCTTTCGGCAGAAGCCGCGCTAAGAGAGCACTGTGAGCGGTACAATCGTCTTTGCGCGAAGAAGCCGCTTCTTCGGCTCCGGGAGCCGGAGAGAGCAGCAGCATCGGAAAGGTGAAGAAGGAAGCCGTACAACACTGGGATTGGGTGCACAGCTTGCCAACTGATAGAAAACAGTACATTACCACTTTCCTGACTTTTCCAATCACATGAATATTCGATAAGAAGCTGTTTTGGACAGATTTTCTTTTCTTCTTGTCGAACACTTGGCAGACCTCCGTGCAACGTCCAGAACACGATGGGAGATGTTTTCTGTGCTCGCGCAGGTTTTCCTTGCCAGACAGAGTGGAAAAGCTTTCTGCTAGCATGTAGACCACAAAAGACGCTAAAGACGAAGGTACGATGCTCTCCGGAGCTAAGCGCCGCTCCCGGGCTTCTTTCGTCAGAAGCCGCGCTAAGAGAGCACTGTGAGCGGTACAATCGTCTTAGCGCGAAGAAGCCGCTTCTTCGGCTCCGGGAGCCGGAGAGAGCGGCAGCATCGGAAAGGTGAAGAAGGAAGCTGTACAACACTGGGATTGTGTGCGCAGCTTGCCAACTGATAGAAAACAGTACATTACCACTTTCCTGACTTTTCCAATCACATGAATATTCGATATAAGCTGTTTTGGACAACTTTTCTTTTCTTCTTGTCGAACACTTGGCAGACCTCCGTGCAACGTCCAGAACACGATGGGAGATGTTTTCTGTGCTCGCGCAGGTTTTCCTTGCCAGACAGAGTGGAAAAGCTTTCTGCTAGCATGTAGACCACAAAAGACGCTAAAGACGAAGGTACGATGCTCCCCGGAGCTAAGCGCCGCTCCCGGGCTTCTTTCGGCAGAAGCCGCGCTAAGAGAGCGCTGCGAGCGGTACAATCGTCTTTGCGCGAAGAAGCCGCTTCTTCGGCTCCGGGAGCCGGAGAGAGCGGCAGCATCGGAAAGGTGAAGAAGGAAGCCGTACAACACTGGGATTGTGTGCACAGCTTGCCAACTGATAGAAAACAGTACATTACCACTTTCCTGACTTTTCCAATCACATGAATATTCGATAAGAAGCTGTTTTGGACAGATTTTCTTTTCTTTATGGCAAACACTTGGCAGACCTCCGTGCAACGTCCAGAACACGATGGGAGATGTTTTCTGTGCTCGCGCAGGTTTTCCTTGCCAGACAGAGTGGAAAAGCTTTCTGCTAGCATGTAGACCACAAAAGACGCTAAAGGCGAAGGTACGATGCTCCCCGGAGCTAATCGCCGCTCCCGGGCTTCTTTCGGCAGAAGCCGCGCTAAGAGAGCACTGTGAGCGGTACAATCGTCTTTGCGCGAAGAAGCCGCTTCTTCGGCTCCGGGAGCCGGAGAGAGCGGCATGATCGGAAAGGTGAAGAAGGAAGCTGTACAACACTGGGATTGTGTGCGCAGCTTGCCAACTGATAGACAGCAGTACATTACCACTTTCCTGAGTTTTCCAATCACATGAATATTCGACTGGAAGCTGTTTTGGACAACTTTTCTTTTCTTCTTGTCGAACACTTGGCAGACCTCCGTGCAACGTCCAGAACACGATGGGAGATGTTTTCTGTGCTCGCGCAGGTTTTCCTTGCCAGACAGAGTGGAAAAGCTTTCTGCTAGCATGTAGACCACAAAAGACGCTAAAGACGAAGGTACGATGCTCCCCGGAGCTAAGCGCAGCTCCCGGGCTTCTTTCGGCAGAAGCCGCGCTAAGAGAGCACTGTGAGCGGTACAATCGTCTTAGCGCGAAGAAGCCGCTTCTTCGGCTCCGGGAGCCGGAGAGAGCGGCAGCATCGGAAAGGTGAAGAAGGAAGCTGTACAACACTGGGATTGTGTGCGCAGCTTGCCAACTGATAGAAAACAGTACATTACCACTTTCCTGACTTTTCCAATCACATGAATATTCGATTGGAAGCTGTTTTGGACAACTTTTCTTTTCTTCTTGTCGAACACTTGGCAGACCTCCGTGCAACGTCCAGAACACGATGGGAGATGTTTTCTGTGCTCGCGCAGGTTTTCCTTGCCAGACAGAGTGGAAAAGCTTTCTGCTAGCATGTAGACCACAAAAGACGCTAAAGACGAAGGTACGATGCTCCCCGGAGCTAAGCGCCGCTCCCGGGCTTCTTTCGGCAGAAGCCGCGCTAAGAGAGCGCTGCGAGCGGTACAATCGTCTTTGCGCGAAGAAGCCGCTTCTTCGGCTCCGGGAGCCGGAGAGAGCGGCAGCATCGGAAAGGTGAAGAAGGAAGCCGTACAACACTGGGATTGGGTGCACAGCTTGCCAACTGATAGAAAACAGTACATTACCACTTTCCTGACTTTTCCAATCACATGAATATTCGATAAGAAGCTGTTTTGGACAGATTTTCTTTTCTTTATGGCAAACACTTGGCAGACCTCCGTGCAACGTCCAGAACACGATGGGAGATGTTTTCTGTGCTCGCGCAGGTTTTCCTTGCCAGACAGAGTGGAAAAGCTTTCTGCTAGCATGTAGACCACAAAAGACGCTAAAGGCGAAGGTACGATGCTCCCCGGAGCTAATCGCCGCTCCCGGGCTTCTTTCGGCAGAAGCCGCGCTAAGAGAGCACTGTGAGCGGTACAATCGTCTTTGCGCGAAGAAGCCGCTTCTTCGGCTCCGGGAGCCGGAGAGAGCGGCATGATCGGAAAGGTGAAGAAGGAAGCTGTACAACACTGGGATTGTGTGCGCAGCTTGCCAACTGATAGACAGTAGTACATTACCCCTTTCCTGACTTTTCCAATCACATGAATATTCGATTGGAAGCTGTTTTGGACAACTTTTCTTTTCTTCTTGTCGAACACTTGGCAGACCTCCGTGCAACGTCCAGAACACGATGGGAGATGTTTTCTGTGCTCGCGCAGGTTTTCCTTGCCAGACAGAGTGGAAAAGCTTTCTGCTAAGATGTAGACCACAAAAGACGCTAAAGGCGAAGGTACGATGCTCCCCGGAGCTAAGCGCCGCTCCCGGGCGTCTTTCGGCAGAAGCCGCGCTAAGAGAGCACTGTGAGCGGTACAATCGTCTTTGCGCGAAGAAGCCGCTTCTTCGGCTCCGGGAGCCGGAGAGAGCGGCATGATCGGAAAGGTGAAGAAGGAAGCTGTACAACAGTGGGATTGTGTGCGCAGCTTGCCAACTGATAGAAAACAGTACATTACCACTTTCCTGACTTTTCCAATCACATGAATCTTCGATTGGAAGCTGTTTTGGACAGATTTTCTTTTCTTTATGGCAAACACTTGGCAGACCTCCGTGCAACGTCCAGAACGCGTTGGAGATGTTTTCTGTGCTCGCGCAGGTTTTCCTTGCCAGACAGAGTGGAAAAGCTTTCTGCTATGATGTAGACCACAAAAGACGCTAAAGGCGAAGGTACGATGCTCCCCGGAGCTAAGCGCCGCTCCCGGGCGTCTTTCGGCAGAAGCCGCGCTAAGAGAGCACTGTGAGCGGTACAATCGTCTTAGCGCGTAGAAGCCGCTTCTTCGGCTCCGGGAGCCGGAGAGAGCGGCATGATCGGAAAGGTGAAGAAGGAAGCTGTACAACACTGGGATTGTATGCGCAGATTGCCAACTGATAGACAGCAGTACATTACCACTTTCCTGACTTTTCCAATCACATGAATATTCGATAAGAAGCTGTTTTGGACAGATTTTCTTTTCTTTATGGCAAACACTTGGCAGACCTCCGTGCAACGTCCAGAACACGATGGGAGATGTTTTCTGTGCTCGCGCAGGTTTTCCTTGCCAGACAGAGTGGAAAAGCTTTCTGCTAGCATGTAGACCACAAAAGACGCTAAAGACGAAGGTACGATGCTCTCCGCAGCTAAGCGCCGCTCCCGGGCTTCTTTCGGCAGAAGCCGCGCTAAGAGAGCACAGTGAGCAGTACAATCGTCTTTGCGCGAAGAAGCCGCTTCTTCGGCTCCGGGAGCCGGAGAGAGCGGCATGATCGGAAAGGTGAAGAAGGAAGCTGTACAACAGTGGGATTGTGTGCGCAGCTTGCCAACTGATAGAAAACAGTACATTACCACTTTCCTGACTTGTCCAATCACATGAATATTCGATAAGAAGAGGTTTTGGACAGATTTTCTTTTCTTTATGCCAAACACATGGCAGACCTCCGTGCAACGTCCAGAACACGATGGGAGATGTTTTCTGTGCTCGCGCAGGTTTTCCTTGCCAGACAGAGTGGAAAAGCTTTCTGCTAGCATGTAGACCACAAAAGACGCTAAAGACGAAGGTACGATGCTCCCCGGAGCTAAGCGCCGCTCCCGGGCTTCTTTCGGCAGAAGCCGCGCTAAGAGAGCACTGTGAGCGGTACAATCGTCTTTGCGCGAAGAAGCCGCTTCTTCGGCTCCGGGAGCCGGAGAGAGCGGCAGCATCGGAAAGGTGAAGAAGGAAGCTGTACAACACTGGGATTGTGTGCGCAGCTTGCCAACTGATAGAAAACAGTACATTACCACTTTCCTGACTTTTCCAATCACATGAATATTCGATTGGAAGCTGTTTTGGACAACTTTTCTTTTCTTCTTGTCGAACACTTGGCAGACCTCCGTGCAACGTCCAGAACACGATGGGAGATGTTTTCTGTGCTCGCGCAGGTTTTCCTTGCCAGACAGAGTGGAAAAGCTTTCTGCTAGCATGTAGACCACAAAAGACGCTAAAGGCGAAGGTACGATGCTCCCCGGAGCTAAGCGCCGCTCCCGGGCGTCTTTCGGCAGAAGCCGCGCTAAGAGAGCGCTGCGAGCGGTACAATCGTCTTTGCGCGAAGAAGCCGCTTCTTCGGCTCCGGGAGCCGGAGAGAGCGGCAGCATCGGAAAGGTGAAGAAGGAAGCCGTACAACACTGGGATTGTGTGCGCAGCTTGCCAACTGATAGAAAACAGTACATTACCACTTTCCTGACTTTTCCAATCACATGAATATTCGATTGGAATTTGTTTTGGACAACTTTTCTTTTCTTCTTGTCGAACACTTGGCAGACCTCCGTGCAACGTCCAGAACACGATGGGAGATGTTTTCTGTGCTCGCGCAGGTTTTCCTTGCCAGACAGAGTGGAAAAGCTATCTGCTAGCATGTAGACCACAAAAGACGCTAAAGGCGAAGGTACGATGCTCCTCGGAGCTAATCGCCGCTCCCGGGCTTCTTTCGGCAGAAGCCGCGCTAAGAGAGCACTGTGAGCGGTACAATCGTCTTTGCGCGAAGAAGCCGCTTCTTCGGCTCCGGGAGCCGGAGAGAGCAGCAGCATCGGAAAGGTGAAGAAGGAAGCCGTACAACACTGGGATTGGGTGCACAGCTTGCCAACTGATAGAAAACAGTACATTACCACTTTCCTGACTTTTCCAATCACATGAATATTCGATAAGAAGCTGTTTTGGACAGATTTTCTTTTCTTCTTGTCGAACACTTGGCAGACCTCCGTGCAACGTCCAGAACACGATGGGAGATGTTTTCTGTGCTCGCGCAGGTTTTCCTTGCCAGACAGAGTGGAAAAGCTTTCTGCTAGCATGTAGACCACAAAAGACGCTAAAGACGAAGGTACGATGCTCTCCGGAGCTAAGCGCCGCTCCCGGGCTTCTTTCGTCAGAAGCCGCGCTAAGAGAGCACTGTGAGCGGTACAATCGTCTTAGCGCGAAGAAGCCGCTTCTTCGGCTCCGGGAGCCGGAGAGAGCGGCAGCATCGGAAAGGTGAAGAAGGAAGCTGTACAACACTGGGATTGTGTGCGCAGCTTGCCAACTGATAGAAAACAGTACATTACCACTTTCCTGACTTTTCCAATCACATGAATATTCGATATAAGCTGTTTTGGACAACTTTTCTTTTCTTCTTGTCGAACACTTGGCAGACCTCCGTGCAACGTCCAGAACACGATGGGAGATGTTTTCTGTGCTCGCGCAGGTTTTCCTTGCCAGACAGAGTGGAAAAGCTTTCTGCTAGCATGTAGACCACAAAAGACGCTAAAGACGAAGGTACGATGCTCCCCGGAGCTAAGCGCCGCTCCCGGGCTTCTTTCGGCAGAAGCCGCGCTAAGAGAGCGCTGCGAGCGGTACAATCGTCTTTGCGCGAAGAAGCCGCTTCTTCGGCTCCGGGAGCCGGAGAGAGCGGCAGCATCGGAAAGGTGAAGAAGGAAGCCGTACAACAGTGGGATTGTGTGCACAGCTTGCCAACTGATAGAAAACAGTACATTACCACTTTCCTGACTTTTCCAATCACATGAATATTCGATAAGAAGCTGTTTTGGACAGATTTTCTTTTCTTTATGGCAAACACTTGGCAGACCTCCGTGCAACGTCCAGAACACGATGGGAGATGTTTTCTGTGCTCGCGCAGGTTTTCCTTGCCAGACAGAGTGGAAAAGCTTTCTGCTAGCATGTAGACCACAAAAGACGCTAAAGGCGAAGGTACGATGCTCCCCGGAGCTAATCGCCGCTCCCGGGCTTCTTTCGGCAGAAGCCGCGCTAAGAGAGCACTGTGAGCGGTACAATCGTCTTTGCGCGAAGAAGCCGCTTCTTCGGCTCCGGGAGCCGGAGAGAGCGGCATGATCGGAAAGGTGAAGAAGGAAGCTGTACAACACTGGGATTGTGTGCGCAGCTTGCCAACTGATAGACAGCAGTACATTACCACTTTCCTGACTTTTCCAATCACATGAATATTCGACTGGAAGCTGTTTTGGACAACTTTTCTTTTCTTCTTGTCGAACACTTGGCAGACCTCCGTGCAACATCCAGAACACGATGGGAGATGTTTTCTGTGCTCGCGCAGGTTTTCCTTGCCAGACAGAGTGGAAAAGCTTTCTGCTAGCATGTAGACCACAAAAGACGCTAAAGACGAAGGTACGATGCTCCCCGGAGCTAAGCGCCGCTCCCGGGCTTCTTTCGGCAGAAGCCGCGCTAAGAGAGCACTGTGAGCGGTACAATCGTCTTAGCGCGAAGAAGCCGCTTCTTCGGCTCCGGGAGCCGGAGAGAGCGGCATGATCGGAAAGGTGAAGAAGGAAGCTGTACAACACTGGGATTGTGTGCGCAGCTTGCCAACTGATAGAAAACAGTACATTACCACTTTCCTGACTTTTCCAATCACATGAATCTTCGATTGGAAGCTGTTTTGGACAACTTTTCTTTTCTTCTTGTCGAACACTTGGCAGACCTCCGTGCAACGTCCAGAACGCGTTGGAGATGTTTTCTGTGCTCGCGCAGGTTTTCCTTGCCAGACAGAGTGGAAAAGCTTTCTGCTAGCATGTAGACCACAAAAGACGCTAAAGGCGAAGGTACGATGCTCCCCGGAGCTAAGCGCCGCTCCCGGGCGTCTTTCGGCAGAAGCCGCGCTAAGAGAGCACTGTGAGCGGTACAATCGTCTTTGCGCGAAGAAGCCGCTTCTTCGGCTCACGGAGCCGGAGAGAGCGGCATGATCGGAAAGGTGAAGAAGGAAGCTGTACAACACTGGGATTGTATGCGCAGATTGCCAACTGATAGACAGCAGTACATTACCACTTTCCTGACTTTTCCAATCACATGAATATTCGATAAGAAGCTGTTTTGGACAGATTTTCTTTTCTTTATGGCAAACACTTGGCAGACCTCCGTGCAACGTCCAGAACACGATGGGAGATGTTTTCTGTGCTCGCGCAGGTTTTCCTTGCCAGACAGAGTGGAAAAGCTTTCTGCTAGCATGTAGACCACAAAAGACGCTAAAGACGAAGGTACGATGCTCTCCGCAGCTAAGCGCCGCTCCCGGGCTTCTTTCGGCAGAAGCGGCGCTAAGAGAGCACAGTGAGCGGTACAATCGTCTTTGCGCGAAGAAGCCGCTTCTTCGGCTCCGGGAGCCGGAGAGAGCGGCATGATCGGAAAGGTGAAGAAGGAAGCTGTACAACACTGGGATTGTGTGCGCAGCTTGCCAACTGATAGAAAACAGTACATTACCACTTTCCTGACTTGTCCAATCACATGAATATTCGATAAGAAGAGGTTTTGGACAGATTTTCTTTTCTTTATGCCAAACACATGGCAGACCTCCGTGCAACGTCCAGAACACGATGGGAGATGTTTTCTGTGCTCGCGCAGGTTTTCCTTGCCAGACAGAGTGGAAAAGCTTTCTGCTAGCATGTAGACCACAAAAGACGCTAAAGACGAAGGTACGATGCTCCCCGGAGCTAAGCGCCGCTCCCGGGCTTCTTTCGGCAGAAGCCGCGCTAAGAGAGCACTGTGAGCGGTACAATCGTCTTTGCGCGAAGAAGCCGCTTCTTCGGCTCCGGGAGCCGGAGAGAGCGGCAGCATCGGAAAGGTGAAGAAGGAAGCTGTACAACAGTGGGATTGTGTGCGCAGCTTGCCAACTGATAGAAAACAGTACATTACCACTTTCCTGACTTTTCCAATCACATGAATATTCGATTGGAAGCTGTTTTGGACAACTTTTCTTTTCTTCTTGTCGAACACTTGGCAGACCTCCGTGCAACGTCCAGAACACGATGGGAGATGTTTTCTGTGCTCGCGCAGGTTTTCCTTGCCAGACAGAGTGGAAAAGCTTTCTGCTAGCATGTAGACCACAAAAGACGCTAAAGACGAAGGTACGATGCTCTCCGGAGCTAAGCGCCGCTCCCGGGCTTCTTTCGGCAGAAGCCGCGCTAAGAGAGCGCTGCGAGCGGTACAATCGTCTTTGCGCGAAGAAGCCGCTTCTTCGGCTCCGGGAGCCGGAGAGAGCGGCAGCATCGGAAAGGTGAAGAAGGAAGCCGTACAACACTGGGATTGTGTGCGCAGCTTGCCAACTGATAGAAAACAGTACATTACCACTTTCCTGACTTTTCCAATCACATGAATATTCGATATAAGCTGTTTTGGACCACTTTTCTTTTCTTCTTGTCAAACACTTGGCAGACTTCCGAGCAATGTCCAGAACACGATGGGAGATGTTTTCTGTGCTCCCGCAGGTTTTCCTTGCCAGACAGAGTGGAAAAGCTTTCTGCTAAGATGTAGACCACAAAAGACGCTAAAGGCGAAGGTACGATGCTCCCCGGAACTAATCGCCGCTCCCGGGCTTCTTTCGGCAGAAGCCGCGCTAAGAGAGCACTGTGAGCGGTACAATCGTCTTTGCGCGAAGAAGCCGCTTCTTCGGCTCCGGGAGCCGGAGAGAGCGGCAGCATCGGAAAGGTGAAGAAGGAAGCTGTACAACACTGGGATTGTGTGCGCAGCTTGCCAACTGATAGAAAACAGTACATTACCACTTTCCTGACTTTTCCAATCACATGAATATTCGATTGGAAGCTGTTTTGGACAACTTTTCTTTTCTTCTTGTCGAACACTTGGCAGACCTCCGTGCAACGTCCAGAACACGATGGGAGATGTTTTCTGTGCTCGCGCAGGTTTTCCTTGCCAGACAGAGTGGAAAAGCTTTCTGCTAGCATGTAGACCACAAAAGACGCTAAAGACGAAGGTACGATGCTCTCCGCAGCTAAGCGCCGCTCCCGGGCTTCTTTCGGCAGAAGCGGCGCTAAGAGAGCACAGTGAGCGGTACAATCGTCTTTGCGCGAAGAAGCCGCTTCTTCGGCTCCGGGAGCCGGAGAGAGCGGCATGATCGGAAAGGTGAAGAAGGAAGCTGTACAACACTGGGATTGTGTGCGCAGCTTGCCAACTGATAGAAAACAGTACATTACCACTTTCCTGACTTGTCCAATCACATGAATATTCGATAAGAAGAGGTTTTGGACAGATTTTCTTTTCTTTATGCCAAACACATGGCAGACCTCCGTGCAACGTCCAGAACACGATGGGAGATGTTTTCTGTGCTCGCGCAGGTTTTCCTTGCCAGACAGAGTGGAAAAGCTTTCTGCTAGCATGTAGACCACAAAAGACGCTAAAGACGAAGGTACGATGCTCCCCGGAGCTAAGCGCCGCTCCCGGGCTTCTTTCGGCAGAAGCCGCGCTAAGAGAGCACTGTGAGCGGTACAATCGTCTTTGCGCGAAGAAGCCGCTTCTTCGGCTCCGGGAGCCGGAGAGAGCGGCAGCATCGGAAAGGTGAAGAAGGAAGCTGTACAACAGTGGGATTGTGTGCGCAGCTTGCCAACTGATAGAAAACAGTACATTACCACTTTCCTGACTTTTCCAATCACATGAATATTCGATTGGAAGCTGTTTTGGACAACTTTTCTTTTCTTCTTGTCGAACACTTGGCAGACCTCCGTGCAACGTCCAGAACACGATGGGAGATGTTTTCTGTGCTCGCGCAGGTTTTCCTTGCCAGACAGAGTGGAAAAGCTTTCTGCTAGCATGTAGACCACAAAAGACGCTAAAGACGAAGGTACGATGCTCTCCGGAGCTAAGCGCCGCTCCCGGGCTTCTTTCGGCAGAAGCCGCGCTAAGAGAGCGCTGCGAGCGGTACAATCGTCTTTGCGCGAAGAAGCCGCTTCTTCGGCTCCGGGAGCCGGAGAGAGCGGCAGCATCGGAAAGGTGAAGAAGGAAGCCGTACAACACTGGGATTGTGTGCGCAGCTTGCCAACTGATAGAAAACAGTACATTACCACTTTCCTGACTTTTCCAATCACATGAATATTCGATATAAGCTGTTTTGGACCACTTTTCTTTTCTTCTTGTCAAACACTTGGCAGACTTCCGAGCAATGTCCAGAACACGATGGGAGATGTTTTCTGTGCTCCCGCAGGTTTTCCTTGCCAGACAGAGTGGAAAAGCTTTCTGCTAGCATGTAGACCACAAAAGACGCTAAAGGCGAAGGTACGATGCTCCCCGGAACTAATCGCCGCTCCCGGGCTTCTTTCGGCAGAAGCCGCGCTAAGAGAGCACTGTGAGCGGTACAATCGTCTTTGCGCGAAGAAGCCGCTTCTTCGGCTCCGGGAGCCGGAGAGAGCGGCAGCATCGGAAAGGTGAAGAAGGAAGCTGTACAACACTGGGATTGTGTGCGCAGCTTGCCAACTGATAGAAAACAGTACATTACCACTTTCCTGACTTTTCCAATCACATGAATATTCGATTGGAAGCTGTTTTGGACAACTTTTCTTTTCTTCTTGTCGAACACTTGGCAGACCTCCGTGCAACGTCCAGAACACGATCGGAGATGTTACCTGTGCTCGCGCAGGTTTTCCTTGCCAGACAGAGTGGAAAAGCTTTCTGCTAGCATGTAGACCACAAAAGACGCTAAAGACGAAGGTACGATGCTCCCCGGAGCTAAGCGCCGCTCCCGGGCGTCTTTCGGCAGAAGCCGCGCTAAGAGAGCGCTGCGAGCGGTACAATCGTCTTTGCGCGAAGAAGCCGCTTCTTCGGCTCCGGGAGCCGGAGAGAGCGGCAGCATCGGAAAGGTGAAGAAGGAAGCCGTACAACACTGGGATTGGGTGCACAGCTTGCCAACTGATAGAAAACAGTACATTACCACTTTCCTGACTTTTCCAATCACATGAATATTCGATAAGAAGCTGTTTTGGACAGATTTTCTTTTCTTTATGGCAAACACTTGGCAGACCTCCGTGCAACGTCCAGAACACGATGGGAGATGTTTTCTGTGCTCGCGCAGGTTTTCCTTGCCAGACAGAGTGGAAAAGCTTTCTGCTAGCATGTAGACCACAAAAGACGCTAAAGGCGAAGGTACGATGCTCCCCGGAGCTAATCGCCGCTCCCGGGCTTCTTTCGGCAGAAGCCGCGCTAAGAGAGCACTGTGAGCGGTACAATCGTCTTTGCGCGAAGAAGCCGCTTCTTCGGCTCCGGGAGCCGGAGAGAGCAGCAGCATCGGAAAGGTGAAGAAGGAAGCTGTACAACACTGGGATTGTGTGCGCAGCTTGCCAACTGATAGACAGTAGTACATTACCCCTTTCCTGACTTTTCCAATCACATGAATATTCGATAAGAAGCTGTTTTGGACAGATTTTCTTTTCTTCTTGTCGAACACTTGGCAGACCTCCGTGCAACGTCCAGAACACGATGGGAGATGTTTTCTGTGCTCGCGCAGGTTTTCCTTGCCAGACAGAGTGGAAAAGCTATCTGCTAGCATGTAGACCACAAAAGACGCTAAAGGCGAAGGTACGATGCTCCCCGGAGCTAAGCGCCGCTCCCGGGCGTCTTTCGGCAGAAGCCGCGCTAAGAGAGCACTGTGAGCGGTACAATCGTCTTTGCGCGAAGAAGCCGCTTCTTCGGCTCCGGGAGCCGGAGAGAGCGGCAGCATCGGAAAGGTGAAGAAGGAAGCCGTACAACACTGGGATTGTATGCGCAGCTTGCCAACTGATAGAAAACAGTACATTACCACTTTCCTGACTTTTCCAATCACATGAATATTCGATATAAGCTGTTTTGGACCACTTTTCTTTTCTTCTTGTCAAACACTTGGCAGACTTCCGAGCAATGTCCAGAACACGATGGGAGATGTTTTCTGTGCTCCCGCAGGTTTTCCTTGCCAGACAGAGTGGAAAAGCTTTCTGCTAAGATGTAGACCACAAAAGACGCTAAAGGCGAAGGTACGATGCTCCCCGGAACTAATCGCCGCTCCCGGGCTTCTTTCGGCAGAAGCCGCGCTAAGAGAGCACTGTGAGCGGTACAATCGTCTTTGCGCGAAGAAGCCGCTTCTTCGGCTCCGGGAGCCGGAGAGAGCGGCAGCATCGGAAAGGTGAAGAAGGAAGCTGTACAACACTGGGATTGTGTGCGCAGCTTGCCAACTGATAGAAAACAGTACATTACCACTTTCCTGACTTTTCCAATCACATGAATATTCGATTGGAAGCTGTTTTGGACAACTTTTCTTTTCTTCTTGTCGAACACTTGGCAGACCTCCGTGCAACGTCCAGAACACGATCGGAGATGTTACCTGTGCTCGCGCAGGTTTTCCTTGCCAGACAGAGTGGAAAAGCTTTCTGCTAGCATGTAGACCACAAAAGACGCTAAAGACGAAGGTACGATGCTCCCCGGAGCTAAGCGCCGCTCCCGGGCGTCTTTCGGCAGAAGCCGTGCTAAGAGAGCACTGTGAGCGGTACAATCGTCTTTGCGCGAAGAAGCCGCTTCTTCGGCTCCGGGAGCCGGAGAGAGCGGCAGCATCGGAAAGGTGAAGAAGGAAGCTGTACAACAGTGGGATTGTGTGCGCAGCTTGCCAACTGATAGACAGTAGTACATTACCCCTTTCCTGACTTTTCCAATCACATGAATATTCGATTGGAAGCTGTTTTGGACAACTTTTCTTTTCTTCTTGTCGAACACTTGGCAGACCTCCGTGCAACGTCCAGAACACGATGGGAGATGTTTTCTGTGCTCGCGCAGGTTTTCCTTGCCAGACAGAGTGGAAAAGCTTTCTGCTAGCATGTAGACCACAAAAGACGCTAAAGGCGAAGGTACGATGCTCCCCGGAGCTAAGCGCCGCTCCCGGGCGTCTTTCGGCAGAAGCCGCGCTAAGAGAGCACTGTGAGCGGTACAATCGTCTTTGCGCGAAGAAGCCGCTTCTTCGGCTCCGGGAGCCGGAGAGAGCAGCAGCATCGGAAAGGTGAAGAAGGAAGCCGTACAACACTGGGATTGGGTGCACAGCTTGCCAACTGATAGAAAACAGTACATTACCACTTTCCTGACTTTTCCAATCACATGAATATTCGATAAGAAGCTGTTTTGGACAGATTTTCTTTTCTTCTTGTCGAACACTTGGCAGACCTCCGTGCAACGTCCAGAACACGATGGGAGATGTTTTCTGTGCTCGCGCAGGTTTTCCTTGCCAGACAGAGTGGAAAAGCTTTCTGCTAGCATGTAGACCACAAAAGACGCTAAAGACGAAGGTACGATGCTCTCCGGAGCTAAGCGCCGCTCCCGGGCTTCTTTCGTCAGAAGCCGCGCTAAGAGAGCACTGTGAGCGGTACAATCGTCTTAGCGCGAAGAAGCCGCTTCTTCGGCTCCGGGAGCCGGAGAGAGCGGCAGCATCGGAAAGGTGAAGAAGGAAGCTGTACAACACTGGGATTGTGTGCGCAGCTTGCCAACTGATAGAAAACAGTACATTACCACTTTCCTGACTTTTCCAATCACATGAATATTCGATTGGAAGCTGTTTTGGACAACTTTTCTTTTCTTCTTGTCGAACACTTGGCAGACCTCCGTGCAACGTCCAGAACACGATGGGAGATGTTTTCTGTGCTCGCGCAGGTTTTCCTTGCCAGACAGAGTGGAAAAGCTTTCTGCTAGCATGTAGACCACAAAAGACGCTAAAGACGAAGGTACGATGCTCCCCGGAGCTAAGCGCCGCTCCCGGGCTTCTTTCGGCAGAAGCCGCGCTAAGAGAGCGCTGCGAGCGGTACAATCGTCTTTGCGCGAAGAAGCCGCTTCTTCGGCTCCGGGAGCCGGAGAGAGCGGCAGCATCGGAAAGGTGAAGAAGGAAGCCGTACAACACTGGGATTGTGTGCACAGCTTGCCAACTGATAGAAAACAGTACATTACCACTTTCCTGACTTTTCCAATCACATGAATATTCGATAAGAAGCTGTTTTGGACAGATTTTCTTTTCTTTATGGCAAACACTTGGCAGACCTCCGTGCAACGTCCAGAACACGATGGGAGATGTTTTCTGTGCTCGCGCAGGTTTTCCTTGCCAGACAGAGTGGAAAAGCTTTCTGCTAGCATGTAGACCACAAAAGACGCTAAAGGCGAAGGTACGATGCTCCCCGGAGCTAATCGCCGCTCCCGGGCTTCTTTCGGCAGAAGCCGCGCTAAGAGAGCACTGTGAGCGGTACAATCGTCTTAGCGCGAAGAAGCCGCTTCTTCGGCTCCGGGAGCCGGAGAGAGCGGCATGATCGGAAAGGTGAAGAAGGAAGCTGTACAACACTGGGATTGTGTGCGCAGCTTGCCAACTGATAGACAGCAGTACATTACCACTTTCCTGACTTTTCCAATCACATGAATATTCGACTGGAAGCTGTTTTGGACAACTTTTCTTTTCTTCTTGTCGAACACTTGGCAGACCTCCGTGCAACGTCCAGAACACGATGGGAGATGTTTTCTGTGCTCGCGCAGGTTTTCCTTGCCAGACAGAGTGGAAAAGCTTTCTGCTAGCATGTAGACCACAAAAGACGCTAAAGACGAAGGTACGATGCTCCCCGGAGCTAAGCGCCGCTCCCGGGCTTCTTTCGGCAGAAGCCGCGCTAAGAGAGCACTGTGAGCGGTACAATCGTCTTAGCGCGAAGAAGCCGCTTCTTCGGCTCCGGGAGCCGGAGAGAGCGGCAGCATCGGAAAGGTGAAGAAGGAAGCTGTACAACAGTGGGATTGTGTGCGCAGCTTGCCAACTGATAGAAAACAGTACATTACCACTTTCCTGACTTTTCCAATCACATGAATATTCGATTGGAAGCTGTTTTGGACAACTTTTCTTTTCTTCTTGTCGAACACTTGGCAGACCTCCGTGCAACGTCCAGAAGACGATGGGAGATGTTTTCTGTGCTCGCGCAGGTTTTCCTTGCCAGACAGAGTGGAAAAGCTTTCTGCTAGCATGTAGACCACAAAAGACGCTAAAGACGAAGGTACGATGCTCCCCGGAGCTAAGCGCCGCTCCCGGGCTTCTTTCGGCAGAAGCCGCGCTAAGAGAGCGCTGCGAGCGGTACAATCGTCTTTGCGCGAAGAAGCCGCTTCTTCGGCTCCGGGAGCCGGAGAGAGCGGCAGCATCGGAAAGGTGAAGAAGGAAGCTGTACAACACTGGGATTGTGTGCGCAGCTTGCCAACTGATAGACAGTAGTACATTACCCCTTTCCTGACTTTTCCAATCACATGAATATTCGATTGGAAGCTGTTTTGGACAACTTTTCTTTTCTTCTTGTCGAACACTTGGCAGACCTCCGTGCAACGTCCAGAACACGATGGGAGATGTTTTCTGTGCTCGCGCAGGTTTTCCTTGCCAGACAGAGTGGAAAAGCTTTCTGCTAAGATGTAGACCACAAAAGACGCTAAAGGCGAAGGTACGATGCTCCCCGGAGCTAAGCGCCGCTCCCGGGCGTCTTTCGGCAGAAGCCGCGCTAAGAGAGCACTGTGAGCGGTACAATCGTCTTTGCGCGAAGAAGCCGCTTCTTCGGCTCCGGGAGCCGGAGAGAGCGGCATGATCGGAAAGGTGAAGAAGGAAGCTGTACAACACTGGGATTGTGTGCGCAGCTTGCCAACTGATAGAAAACAGTACATTACCACTTTCCTGACTTTTCCAATCACATGAATCTTCGATTGGAAGCTGTTTTGGACAGATATTCTTTTCTTTATGGCAAACACTTGGCAGACCTCCGTGCAACGTCCAGAACGCGTTGGAGATGTTTTCTGTGCTCGCGCAGGTTTTCCTTGCCAGACAGAGTGGAAAAGCTTTCTGCTAGCATGTAGACCACAAAAGACGCTAAAGGCGAAGGTACGATGCTCCCCGGAGCTAAGCGCCGCTCCCGGGCGTCTTTCGGCAGAAGCCGCGCTAAGAGAGCACTGTGAGCGGTACAATCGTCTTTGCGCGAAGAAGCCGCTTCTTCGGCTCACGGAGCCGGAGAGAGCGGCATGATCGGAAAGGTGAAGAAGGAAGCTGTACAACACTGGGATTGTATGCGCAGATTGCCAACTGATAGACAGCAGTACATTACCACTTTCCTGACTTTTCCAATCACATGAATATTCGATAAGAAGCTGTTTTGGACAGATTTTCTTTTCTTTATGGCAAACACTTGGCAGACCTCCGTGCAACGTCCAGAACACGATGGGAGATGTTTTCTGTGCTCGCGCAGGTTTTCCTTGCCAGACAGAGTGGAAAAGCTTTCTGCTAGCATGTAGACCACAAAAGACGCTAAAGACGAAGGTACGATGCTCTCCGCAGCTAAGCGCCGCTCCCGGGCTTCTTTCGGCAGAAGCGGCGCTAAGAGAGCACAGTGAGCGGTACAATCGTCTTTGCGCGAAGAAGCCGCTTCTTCGGCTCCGGGAGCCGGAGAGAGCGGCAGCATCGGAAAGGTGAAGAAGGAAGCCGTACAACACTGGGATTGTGTGCACAGCTTGCCAACTGATAGAAAACAGTACATTACCACTTTCCTGACTTTTCCAATCACATGAATATTCGATAAGAAGCTGTTTTGGACAGATTTTCTTTTCTTTATGGCAAACACTTGGCAGACCTCCGTGCAACGTCCAGAACACGATGGGAGATGTTTTCTGTGCTCGCGCAGGTTTTCCTTGCCAGACAGAGTGGAAAAGCTTTCTGCTAGCATGTAGACCACAAAAGACGCTAAAGGCGAAGGTACGATGCTCCCCGGAGCTAATCGCCGCTCCCGGGCTTCTTTCGGCAGAAGCCGCGCTAAGAGAGCACTGTGAGCGGTACAATCGTCTTTGCGCGAAGAAGCCGCTTCTTCGGCTCCGGGAGCCGGAGAGAGCGGCATGATCGGAAAGGTGAAGAAGGAAGCTGTACAACACTGGGATTGTGTGCGCAGCTTGCCAACTGATAGACAGCAGTACATTACCACTTTCTTGACTTTTCCAATCACATGAATATTCGACTGGAAGCTGTTTTGGACAACTTTTCTTTTCTTCTTGTCGAACACTTGGCAGACCTCCGTGCAACGTCCAGAACACGATGGGAGATGTTTTCTGTGCTCGCGCAGGTTTTCCTTGCCAGACAGAGTGGAAAAGCTTTCTGCTAGCATGTAGACCACAAAAGACGCTAAAGACGAAGGTACGATGCTCCCCGGAGCTAAGCGCCGCTCCCGGGCGTCTTTCGGCAGAAGCCGCGCTAAGAGAGCGCTGCGAGCGGTACAATCGTTTTTGCGCGAAGAAGCCGCTTCTTCGGCTCCGGGAGCCGGAGAGAGCGGCATGATCGGAAAGGTGAAGAAGGAAGCTGTACAACACTGGGATTGTGTGCGCAGCTTGCCAACTGATAGAAAACAGTACATTACCACTTTCCTGACTTTTCCAATCACATGAATCTTCGATTGGAAGCTGTTTTGGACAGATTTTCTTTTCTTTATGGCAAACACTTGGCAGACCTCCGTGCAACGTCCAGAACGCGTTGGAGATGTTTTCTGTGCTCGCGCAGGTTTTCCTTGCCAGACAGAGTGGAAAAGCTTTCTGCTAGCATGTAGACCACAAAAGACGCTAAAGGCGAAGGTACGATGCTCCCCGGAGCTAAGCGCCGCTCCCGGGCGTCTTTCGGCAGAAGCCGCGCTAAGAGAGCACTGTGAGCGGTACAATCGTCTTAGCGCGAAGAAGCCGCTTCTTCGGCTCCGGGAGCCGGAGAGAGCGGCATGATCGGAAAGGTGAAGAAGGAAGCTGTACAACACTGGGATTGTATGCGCAGATTGCCAACTGATAGACAGCAGTACATTACCACTTTCCTGACTTTTCCAATCACATGAATATTCGATAAGAAGCTGTTTTGGACAGATTTTCTTTTCTTTATGGCAAACACTTGGCAGACCTCCGTGCAACGTCCAGAACACGATGGGAGATGTTTTCTGTGCTCGCGCAGGTTTTCCTTGCCAGACAGAGTGGAAAAGCTTTCTGCTAGCATGTAGACCACAAAAGACGCTAAAGACGAAGGTACGATGCTCTCCGCAGCTAAGCGCCGCTCCGGGGCTTCTTTCGGCAGAAGCCGCGCTAAGAGAGCACTGTGAGCGGTACAATCGTCTTTGCGCGAAGAAGCCGCTTCTTCGGCTCCGGGAGCTGGAGAGAGCGGCAGCATCGGAAAGGTGAAGAAGGAAGCTGTACAACAGTGGGATTGTGTGCGCAGCTTGCCAACTGATAGAAAACAGTACATTACCACTTTCCTGACTTTTCCAATCACATGAATATTCGATTGGAAGCTGTTTTGGACAACTTTTCTTTTCTTCTTGTCGAACACTTGGCAGACCTCCGTGCAACGTCCAGAACACGATGGGAGATGTTTTCTGTGCTCGCGCAGGTTTTCCTTGCCAGACAGAGTGGAAAAGCTTTCTGCTAGCATGTAGACCACAAAAGACGCTAAAGACGAAGGTACGATGCTCCCCGGAGCTAAGCGCCGCTCCCGGGCGTCTTTCGGCAGAAGCCGCGCTAAGAGAGCACTGTGAGCGGTACAATCGTCTTTGCGCGAAGAAGCCGCTTCTTCGGCTCCGGGAGCCGGAGAGAGCAGCAGCATCGGAAAGGTGAAGAAGGAAGCCGTACAACACTGGGATTGGGTGCACAGCTTGCCAACTGATAGAAAACAGTACATTACCACTTTCCTGACTTTTCCAATCACATGAATATTCGATAAGAAGCTGTTTTGGACAGATTTTCTTTTCTTCTTGTCGAACACTTGGCAGACCTCCGTGCAACGTCCAGAACACGATGGGAGATGTTTTCTGTGCTCGCGCAGGTTTTCCTTGCCAGACAGAGTGGAAAAGCTTTCTGCTAGCATGTAGACCACAAAAGACGCTAAAGACGAAGGTACGATGCTCTCCGGAGCTAAGCGCCGCTCCCGGGCTTCTTTCGTCAGAAGCCGCGCTAAGAGAGCACTGTGAGCGGTACAATCGTCTTAGCGCGAAGAAGCCGCTTCTTCGGCTCCGGGAGCCGGAGAGAGCGGCAGCATCGGAAAGGTGAAGAAGGAAGCTGTACAACACTGGGATTGTGTGCGCAGCTTGCCAACTGATAGAAAACAGTACATTACCACTTTCCTGACTTTTCCAATCACATGAATATTCGATTGGAAGCTGTTTTGGACAACTTTTCTTTTCTTCTTGTCGAACACTTGGCAGACCTCCGTGCAACGTCCAGAACACGATGGGAGATGTTTTCTGTGCTCGCGCAGGTTTTCCTTGCCAGACAGAGTGGAAAAGCTTTCTGCTAGCATGTAGACCACAAAAGACGCTAAAGACGAAGGTACGATGCTCTCCGCAGCTAAGCGCCGCTCCCGGGCTTCTTTCGGCAGAAGCGGCGCTAAGAGAGCACAGTGAGCGGTACAATCGTCTTTGCGCGAAGAAGCCGCTTCTTCGGCTCCGGGAGCCGGAGAGAGCGGCAGCATCGGAAAGGTGAAGAAGGAAGCCGTACAACACTGGGATTGTGTGCACAGCTTGCCAACTGATAGAAAACAGTACATTACCACTTTCCTGACTTTTCCAATCACATGAATATTCGATAAGAAGCTGTTTTGGACAGATTTTCTTTTCTTTATGGCAAACACTTGGCAGACCTCCGTGCAACGTCCAGAACACGATGGGAGATGTTTTCTGTGCTCGCGCAGGTTTTCCTTGCCAGACAGAGTGGAAAAGCTTTCTGCTAGCATGTAGACCACAAAAGACGCTAAAGGCGAAGGTACGATGCTCCCCGGAGCTAATCGCCGCTCCCGGGCTTCTTTCGGCAGAAGCCGCGCTAAGAGAGCACTGTGAGCGGTACAATCGTCTTTGCGCGAAGAAGCCGCTTCTTCGGCTCCGGGAGCCGGAGAGAGCGGCATGATCGGAAAGGTGAAGAAGGAAGCTGTACAACACTGGGATTGTGTGCGCAGCTTGCCAACTGATAGACAGCAGTACATTACCACTTTCCTGACTTTTCCAATCACATGAATATTCGACTGGAAGCTGTTTTGGACAACTTTTCTTTTCTTCTTGTCGAACACTTGGCAGACCTCCGTGCAACGTCCAGAACACGATGGGAGATGTTTTCTGTGCTCGCGCAGGTTTTCCTTGCCAGACAGAGTGGAAAAGCTTTCTGCTAGCATGTAGACCACAAAAGACGCTAAAGACGAAGGTACGATGCTCCCCGGAGCTAAGCGCCGCTCCCGGGCGTCTTTCGGCAGAAGCCGCGCTAAGAGAGCGCTGCGAGCGGTACAATCGTCTTTGCGCGAAGAAGCCGCTTCTTCGGCTCCGGGAGCCGGAGAGAGCGGCATGATCGGAAAGGTGAAGAAGGAAGCTGTACAACACTGGGATTGTGTGCGCAGCTTGCCAACTGATAGAAAACAGTACATTACCACTTTCCTGACTTTTCCAATCACATGAATCTTCGATTGGAAGCTGTTTTGGACAGATTTTCTTTTCTTTATGGCAAACACTTGGCAGACCTCCCTGCAACGTCCAGAACGCGTTGGAGATGTTTTCTGTGCTCGCGCAGGTTTTCCTTGCCAGACAGAGTGGAAAAGCTTTCTGCTAGCATGTAGACCACAAAAGACGCTAAAGGCGAAGGTACGATGCTCCCCGGAGCTAAGCGCCGCTCCCGGGCGTCTTTCGGCGGAAGCCGCGCTAAGAGAGCACTGTGAGCGGTACAATCGTCTTAGCGCGAAGAAGCCACTTCTTCGGCTCCGGGAGCCGGAGAGAGCGGCATGATCGGAAAGGTGAAGAAGGAAGCTGTACAACACTGGGATTGTATGCGCAGATTGCCAACTGATAGACAGCAGTACATTACCACTTTCCTGACTTTTCCAATCACATGAATATTCGATAAGAAGCTGTTTTGGACAGATTTTCTTTTCTTTATGGCAAACACTTGGCAGACCTCCGTGCAACGTCCAGAACACGATGGGAGATGTTTTCTGTGCTCGCGCAGGTTTTCCTTGCCAGACAGAGTGGAAAAGCTTTCTGCTAGCATGTAGACCACAAAAGACGCTAAAGACGAAGGTACGATGCTCTCCGCAGCTAAGCGCCGCTCCGGGGCTTCTTTCGGCAGAAGCCGCGCTAAGAGAGCACTGTGAGCGGTACAATCGTCTTTGCGCGAAGAAGCCGCTTCTTCGGCTCCGGGAGCTGGAGAGAGCGGCAGCATCGGAAAGGTGAAGAAGGAAGCTGTACAACAGTGGGATTGTGTGCGCAGCTTGCCAACTGATAGAAAACAGTACATTACCACTTTCCTGACTTTTCCAATCACATGAATATTCGATTGGAAGCTGTTTTGGACAACTTTTCTTTTCTTCTTGTCGAACACTTGGCAGACCTCCGTGCAACGTCCAGAACACGATGGGAGATGTTTTCTGTGCTCGCGCAGGTTTTCCTTGCCAGACAGAGTGGAAAAGCTTTCTGCTAGCATGTAGACCACAAAAGACGCTAAAGACGAAGGTACGATGCTCCCCGGAGCTAAGCGCCGCTCCCGGGCGTCTTTCGGCAGAAGCCGCGCTAAGAGAGCACTGTGAGCGGTACAATCGTCTTTGCGCGAAGAAGCCGCTTCTTCGGCTCCGGGAGCCGGAGAGAGCAGCAGCATCGGAAAGGTGAAGAAGGAAGCCGTACAACACTGGGATTGGGTGCACAGCTTGCCAACTGATAGAAAACAGTACATTACCACTTTCCTGACTTTTCCAATCACATGAATATTCGATAAGAAGCTGTTTTGGACAGATTTTCTTTTCTTCTTGTCGAACACTTGGCAGACCTCCGTGCAACGTCCAGAACACGATGGGAGATGTTTTCTGTGCTCGCGCAGGTTTTCCTTGCCAGACAGAGTGGAAAAGCTTTCTGCTAGCATGTAGACCACAAAAGACGCTAAAGACGAAGGTACGATGCTCTCCGGAGCTAAGCGCCGCTCCCGGGCTTCTTTCGTCAGAAGCCGCGCTAAGAGAGCACTGTGAGCGGTACAATCGTCTTAGCGCGAAGAAGCCGCTTCTTCGGCTCCGGGAGCCGGAGAGAGCGGCAGCATCGGAAAGGTGAAGAAGGAAGCTGTACAACACTGGGATTGTGTGCGCAGCTTGCCAACTGATAGAAAACAGTACATTACCACTTTCCTGACTTTTCCAATCACATGAATATTCGATTGGAAGCTGTTTTGGACAACTTTTCTTTTCTTCTTGTCGAACACTTGGCAGACCTCCGTGCAACGTCCAGAACACGATGGGAGATGTTTTCTGTGCTCGCGCAGGTTTTCCTTGCCAGACAGAGTGGAAAAGCTTTCTGCTAGCATGTAGACCACAAAAGACGCTAAAGACGAAGGTACGATGCTCCCCGGAGCTAAGCGCCGCTCCCGGGCTTCTTTCGGCAGAAGCCGCGCTAAGAGAGCGCTGCGAGCGGTACAATCGTCTTTGCGCGAAGAAGCCGCTTCTTCGGCTCCGGGAGCCGGAGAGAGCGGCAGCATCGGAAAGGTGAAGAAGGAAGCCGTACAACACTGGGATTGGGTGCACAGCTTGCCAACTGATAGAAAAAAGTACATTACCACTTTCCTGACTTTTCCAATCACATGAATATTCGATAAGAAGCTGTTTTGGACAGATTTTCTTTTCTTTATGGCAAACACTTGGCAGACCTCCGTGCAACGTCCAGAACACGATGGGAGATGTTTTCTGTGCTCGCGCAGGTTTTCCTTGCCAGACAGAGTGGAAAAGCTTTCTGCTAGCATGTAGACCACAAAAGACGCTAAAGGCGAAGGTACGATGCTCCCCGGAGCTAATCGCCGCTCCCGGGCTTCTTTCGGCAGAAGCCGCGCTAAGAGAGCACTGTGAGCGGTACAATCGTCTTTGCGCGAAGAAGCCGCTTCTTCGGCTCCGGGAGCCGGAGAGAGCGGCATGATCGGAAAGGTGAAGAAGGAAGCTGTACAACACTGGGATTGTGTGCGCAGCTTGCCAACTGATAGACAGCAGTACATTACCACTTTCCTGACTTTTCCAATCACATGAATATTCGACTGGAAGCTGTTTTGGACAACTTTTCTTTTCTTCTTGTCGAACACTTGGCAGACCTCCGTGCAACGTCCAGAACACGATGGGAGATGTTTTCTGTGCTCGCGCAGGTTTTCCTTGCCAGACAGAGTGGAAAAGCTTTCTGCTAGCATGTAGACCACAAAAGACGCTAAAGACGAAGGTACGATGCTCCCCGGAGCTAAGCGCCGCTCCCGGGCTTCTTTCGGCAGAAGCCGCGCTAAGAGAGCACTGTGAGCGGTACAATCGTCTTAGCGCGAAGAAGCCGCTTCTTCGGCTCCGGGAGCCGGAGAGAGCGGCAGCATCGGAAAGGTGAAGAAGGAAGCTGTACAACAGTGGGATTGTGTGCGCAGCTTGCCAACTGATAGAAAACAGTACATTACCACTTTCCTGACTTTTCCAATCACATGAATATTCGATTGGAAGCTGTTTTGGACAACTTTTCTTTTCTTCTTGTCGAACACTTGGCAGACCTCCGTGCAACGTCCAGAACACGATGGGAGATGTTTTCTGTGCTCGCGCAGGTTTTCCTTGCCAGACAGAGTGGAAAAGCTTTCTGCTAGCATGTAGACCACAAAAGACGCTAAAGACGAAGGTACGATGCTCCCCGGAGCTAAGCGCCGCTCCCGGGCTTCTTTCGGCAGAAGCCGCGCTAAGAGAGCGCTGCGAGCGGTACAATCGTCTTTGCGCGAAGAAGCCGCTTCTTCGGCTCCGGGAGCCGGAGAGAGCGGCAGCATCGGAAAGGTGAAGAAGGAAGCTGTACAACACTGGGATTGTGTGCGCAGCTTGCCAACTGATAGACAGTAGTACATTACCCCTTTCCTGACTTTTCCAATCACATGAATATTCGATTGGAAGCTGTTTTGGACAACTTTTCTTTTCTTCTTGTCGAACACTTGGCAGACCTCCGTGCAACGTCCAGAACACGATGGGAGATGTTTTCTGTGCTCGCGCAGGTTTTCCTTGCCAGACAGAGTGGAAAAGCTTTCTGCTAAGATGTAGACCACAAAAGACGCTAAAGGCGAAGGTACGATGCTCCCCGGAGCTAAGCGCCGCTCCCGGGCGTCTTTCGGCAGAAGCCGCGCTAAGAGAGCACTGTGAGCGGTACAATCGTCTTTGCGCGAAGAAGCCGCTTCTTCGGCTCCGGGAGCCGGAGAGAGCGGCATGATCGGAAAGGTGAAGAAGGAAGCTGTACAACACTGGGATTGTGTGCGCAGCTTGCCAACTGATAGAAAACAGTACATTACCACTTTCCTGACTTTTCCAATCACATGAATCTTCGATTGGAAGCTGTTTTGGACAGATATTCTTTTCTTTATGGCAAACACTTGGCAGACCTCCGTGCAACGTCCAGAACGCGTTGGAGATGTTTTCTGTGCTCGCGCAGGTTTTCCTTGCCAGACAGAGTGGAAAAGCTTTCTGCTAGCATGTAGACCACAAAAGACGCTAAAGGCGAAGGTACGATGCTCCCCGGAGCTAAGCGCCGCTCCCGGGCGTCTTTCGGCAGAAGCCGCGCTAAGAGAGCACTGTGAGCGGTACAATCGTCTTAGCGCGAAGAAGCCGCTTCTTCGGCTCCGGGAGCCGGAGAGAGCGGCATGATCGGAAAGGTGAAGAAGGAAGCTGTACAACACTGGGATTGTATGCGCAGATTGCCAACTGATAGACAGCAGTACATTACCACTTTCCTGACTTTTCCAATCACATGAATATTCGATAAGAAGCTGTTTTGGACAGATTTTCTTTTCTTTATGGCAAACACTTGGCAGACCTCCGTGCAACGTCCAGAACACGATGGGAGATGTTTTCTGTGCTCGCGCAGGTTTTCCTTGCCAGACAGAGTGGAAAAGCTTTCTGCTAGCATGTAGACCACAAAAGACGCTAAAGACGAAGGTACGATGCTCTCCGCAGCTAAGCGCCGCTCCCGGGCTTCTTTCGGCAGAAGCGGCGCTAAGAGAGCACAGTGAGCGGTACAATCGTCTTTGCGCGAAGAAGCCGCTTCTTCGGCTCCGGGAGCCGGAGAGAGCGGCAGCATCGGAAAGGTGAAGAAGGAAGCCGTACAACACTGGGATTGTGTGCACAGCTTGCCAACTGATAGAAAACAGTACATTACCACTTTCCTGACTTTTCCAATCACATGAATATTCGATAAGAAGCTGTTTTGGACAGATTTTCTTTTCTTTATGGCAAACACTTGGCAGACCTCCGTGCAACGTCCAGAACACGATGGGAGATGTTTTCTGTGCTCGCGCAGGTTTTCCTTGCCAGACAGAGTGGAAAAGCTTTCTGCTAGCATGTAGACCACAAAAGACGCTAAAGGCGAAGGTACGATGCTCCCCGGAGCTAATCGCCGCTCCCGGGCTTCTTTCGGCAGAAGCCGCGCTAAGAGAGCACTGTGAGCGGTACAATCGTCTTTGCGCGAAGAAGCCGCTTCTTCGGCTCCGGGAGCCGGAGAGAGCGGCATGATCGGAAAGGTGAAGAAGGAAGCTGTACAACACTGGGATTGTGTGCGCAGCTTGCCAACTGATAGACAGCAGTACATTACCACTTTCCTGACTTTTCCAATCACATGAATATTCGACTGGAAGCTGTTTTGGACAACTTTTCTTTTCTTCTTGTCGAACACTTGGCAGACCTCCGTGCAACGTCCAGAACACGATGGGAGATGTTTTCTGTGCTCGCGCAGGTTTTCCTTGCCAGACAGAGTGGAAAAGCTTTCTGCTAGCATGTAGACCACAAAAGACGCTAAAGACGAAGGTACGATGCTCCCCGGAGCTAAGCGCCGCTCCCGGGCTTCTTTCGGCAGAAGCCGCGCTAAGAGAGCACTGTGAGCGGTACAATCGTCTTAGCGCGAAGAAGCCGCTTCTTCGGCTCCGGGAGCCGGAGAGAGCGGCAGCATCGGAAAGGTGAAGAAGGAAGCTGTACAACAGTGGGATTGTGTGCGCAGCTTGCCAACTGATAGAAAACAGTACATTACCACTTTCCTGACTTTTCCAATCACATGAATATTCGATTGGAAGCTGTTTTGGACAACTTTTCTTTTCTTCTTGTCGAACACTTGGCAGACCTCCGTGCAACGTCCAGAACACGATGGGAGATGTTTTCTGTGCTCGCGCAGGTTTTCCTTGCCAGACAGAGTGGAAAAGCTTTCTGCTAGCATGTAGACCACAAAAGACGCTAAAGACGAAGGTACGATGCTCCCCGGAGCTAAGCGCCGCTCCCGGGCTTCTTTCGGCAGAAGCCGCGCTAAGAGAGCGCTGCGAGCGGTACAATCGTCTTTGCGCGAAGAAGCCGCTTCTTCGGCTCCGGGAGCCGGAGAGAGCGGCATGATCGGAAAGGTGAAGAAGGAAGCTGTACAACACTGGGATTGGGTGCACAGCTTGCCAACTGATAGAAAACAGTACATTACCACTTTCCTGACTTTTCCAATCACATGAATCTTCGATTGGAAGCTGTTTTGGACAGATTTTCTTTTCTTTATGGCAAACACTTGGCAGACCTCCGTGCAACGTCCAGAACGCGTTGGAGATGTTTTCTGTGCTCGCGCAGGTTTTCCTTGCCAGACAGAGTGGAAAAGCTTTCTGCTAGCATGTAGACCACAAAAGACGCTAAAGGCGAAGGTACGATGCTCCCCGGAGCTAAGCGCCGCTCCCGGGCGTCTTTCGGCAGAAGCCGCGCTAAGAGAGCACTGTGAGCGGTACAATCGTCTTTGCGCGAAGAAGCCGCTTCTTCGGCTCACGGAGCCGGAGAGAGCGGCAGCATCGGAAAGGTGAAGAAGGAAGCTGTACAACACTGGGATTGTGTGCGCAGCTTGCCAACTGATAGACAGTAGTACATTACCCCTTTCCTGACTTTTCCAATCACATGAATATTCGATTGGAAGCTGTTTTGGACAACTTTTCTTTTCTTCTTGTCGAACACTTGGCAGACCTCCGTGCAACGTCCAGAACACGATGGGAGATGTTTTCTGTGCTCGCGCAGGTTTTCCTTGCCAGACAGAGTGGAAAAGCTTTCTGCTAAGATGTAGACCACAAAAGACGCTAAAGGCGAAGGTACGATGCTCCCCGGAGCTAAGCGCCGCTCCCGGGCGTCTTTCGGCAGAAGCCGCGCTAAGAGACCACTGTGAGCGGTACAATCGTCTTTGCGCGAAGAAGCCGCTTCTTCGGCTCCGGGAGCCGGAGAGAGCGGCATGATCGGAAAGGTGAAGAAGGAAGCTGTACAACACTGGGATTGTGTGCGCAGCTTGCCAACTGATAGAAAACAGTACATTACCACTTTCCTGACTTTTCCAATCACATGAATCTTCGATTGGAAGCTGTTTTGGACAGATTTTCTTTTCTTTATGGCAAACACTTGGCAGACCTCCGTGCAACGTCCAGAACGCGTTGGAGATGTTTTCTGTGCTCGCGCAGGTTTTCCTTGCCAGACAGAGTGGAAAAGCTTTCTGCTAGCATGTAGACCACAAAAGACGCTAAAGGCGAAGGTACGATGCTCCCCGGAGCTAAGCGCCGCTCCCGGGCGTCTTTCGGCAGAAGCCGCGCTAAGAGAGCACTGTGAGCGGTACAATCGTCTTTGCGCGAAGAAGCCGCTTCTTCGGCTCACGGAGCCGGAGAGAGCGGCATGATCGGAAAGGTGAAGAAGGAAGCTGTACAACACTGGGATTGTATGCGCAGATTGCCAACTGATAGACAGCAGTACATTACCACTTTCCTGACTTTTCCAATCACATGAATATTCGATAAGAAGCTGTTTTGGACAGATTTTCTTTTCTTTATGGCAAACACTTGGCAGACCTCCGTGCAACGTCCAGAACACGATGGGAGATGTTTTCTGTGCTCGCGCAGGTTTTCCTTGCCAGACAGAGTGGAAAAGCTTTCTGCTAGCATGTAGACCACAAAAGACGCTAAAGACGAAGGTACGATGCTCTCCGCAGCTAAGCGCCGCTCCCGGGCTTCTTTCGGCAGAAGCGGCGCTAAGAGAGCACAGTGAGCGGTACAATCGTCTTTGCGCGAAGAAGCCGCTTCTTCGGCTCCGGGAGCCGGAGAGAGCGGCATGATCGGAAAGGTGAAGAAGGAAGCTGTACAACACTGGGATTGTGTGCGCAGCTTGCCAACTGATAGAAAACAGTACATTACCACTTTCCTGACTTGTCCAATCACATGAATATTCGATAAGAAGAGGTTTTGGACAGATTTTCTTTTCTTTATGCCAAACACATGGCAGACCTCCGTGCAACGTCCAGAACACGATGGGAGATGTTTTCTGTGCTCGCGCAGGTTTTCCTTGCCAGACAGAGTGGAAAAGCTTTCTGCTAGCATGTAGACCACAAAAGACGCTAAAGACGAAGGTACGATGCTCCCCGGAGCTAAGCGCCGCTCCCGGGCTTCTTTCGGCAGAAGCCGCGCTAAGAGAGCACTGTGAGCGGTACAATCGTCTTTGCGCGAAGAAGCCGCTTCTTCGGCTCCGGGAGCCGGAGAGAGCGGCAGCATCGGAAAGGTGAAGAAGGAAGCTGTACAACAGTGGGATTGTGTGCGCAGCTTGCCAACTGATAGAAAACAGTACATTACCACTTTCCTGACTTTTCCAATCACATGAATATTCGATTGGAAGCTGTTTTGGACAACTTTTCTTTTCTTCTTGTCGAACACTTGGCAGACCTCCGTGCAACGTCCAGAACACGATGGGAGATGTTTTCTGTGCTAGCGCAGGTTTTCCTTGCCAGACAGAGTGGAAAAGCTTTCTGCTAAGATGTAGACCACAAAAGACGCTAAAGGCGAAGGTACGATGCTCCCCGGAGCTAAGCGCCGCTCCCGGGCGTCTTTCGGCAGAAGCCGCGCTAAGAGACCACTGTGAGCGGTACAATCGTCTTTGCGCGAAGAAGCCGCTTCTTCGGCTCCGGGAGCCGGAGAGAGCGGCATGATCGGAAAGGTGAAGAAGGAAGCTGTACAACACTGGGATTGTGTGCGCAGCTTGCCAACTGATAGAAAACAGTACATTACCACTTTCCTGACTTGTCCAATCACATGAATATTCGATAAGAAGAGGTTTTGGACAGATTTTCTTTTCTTTATGCCAAACATATGGCAGACCTCCGTGCAACGTCCAGAACACGATGGGAGATGTTTTCTGTGCTCGCGCAGGTTTTCCTTGCCAGACAGAGTGGAAAAGCTTTCTGCTAGCATGTAGACCACAAAAGACGCTAAAGACGAAGGTACGATGCTCCCCGGAGCTAATCGCCGCTCCCGGGCTTCTTTCGGCAGAAGCCGCGCTAAGAGAGCACTGTGAGCGGTACAATCGTCTTTGCGCGAAGAAGCCGCTTCTTCGGCTCCGGGAGCCGGAGAGAGCGGCAGCATCGGAAAGGTGAAGAAGGAAGCTGTACAACACTGGGATTGTGTGCGCAGCTTGCCAACTGATAGAAAACAGTACATTACCACTTTCCTGACTTTTCCAATCACATGAATATTCGATTGGAAGCTGTTTTGGACAACTTTTCTTTTCTTCTTGTCGAACACTTGGCAGACCTCCGTGCAACGTCCAGAACACGATGGGAGATGTTTTCTGTGCTCGCGCAGGTTTTCCTTGCCAGACAGAGTGGAAAAGCTTTCTGCTAGCATGTAGACCACAAAAGACGCTAAAGACGAAGGTACGATGCTCTCCGGAGCTAAGCGCCGCTCCCGGGCTTCTTTCGGCAGAAGCCGCGCTAAGAGAGCGCTGCGAGCGGTACAATCGTCTTTGCGCGAAGAAGCCGCTTCTTCGGCTCCGGGAGCCGGAGAGAGCGGCAGCATCGGAAAGGTGAAGAAGGAAGCCGTACAACACTGGGATTGTGTGCGCAGCTTGCCAACTGATAGAAAACAGTACATTACCACTTTCCTGACTTTTCCAATCACATGAATATTCGATATAAGCTGTTTTGGACCACTTTTCTTTTCTTCTTGTCAAACACTTGGCAGACTTCCGAGCAATGTCCAGAACACGATGGGAGATGTTTTCTGTGCTCCCGCAGGTTTTCCTTGCCAGACAGAGTGGAAAAGCTTTCTGCTAAGATGTAGACCACAAAAGACGCTAAAGGCGAAGGTACGATGCTCCCCGGAACTAATCGCCGCTCCCGGGCTTCTTTCGGCAGAAGCCGCGCTAAGAGAGCACTGTGAGCGGTACAATCGTCTTTGCGCGAAGAAGCCGCTTCTTCGGCTCCGGGAGCCGGAGAGAGCGGCAGCATCGGAAAGGTGAAGAAGGAAGCTGTACAACACTGGGATTGTGTGCGCAGCTTGCCAACTGATAGAAAACAGTACATTACCACTTTCCTGACTTTTCCAATCACATGAATATTCGATTGGAAGCTGTTTTGGACAACTTTTCTTTTCTTCTTGTCGAACACTTGGCAGACCTCCGTGCAACGTCCAGAACACGATCGGAGATGTTACCTGTGCTCGCGCAGGTTTTCCTTGCCAGACAGAGTGGAAAAGCTTTCTGCTAGCATGTAGACCACAAAAGACGCTAAAGACGAAGGTACGATGCTCCCCGGAGCTAAGCGCCGCTCCCGGGCGTCTTTCGGCAGAAGCCGCGCTAAGAGAGCGCTGCGAGCGGTACAATCGTCTTTGCGCGAAGAAGCCGCTTCTTCGGCTCCGGGAGCCGGAGAGAGCGGCATGATCGGAAAGGTGAAGAAGGAAGCCGTACAACACTGGGATTGTGTGCACAGCTTGCCAACTGATAGAAAACAGTACATTACCACTTTCCTGACTTTTCCAATCACATGAATATTCGATAAGAAGCTGTTTAGGACAGATTTTCTTTTCTTTATGGCAAACACTTGGCAGACCTCCGTGCAACGTCCAGAACACGATGGGAGATGTTTTCTGTGCTCGCGCAGGTTTTCCTTGCCAGACAGAGTGGAAAAGCTTTCTGCTAGCATGTAGACCACAAAAGACGCTAAAGGCGAAGGTACGATGCTCCCCGGAGCTAATCGCCGCTCCCGGGCTTCTTTCGGCAGAAGCCGCGCTAAGAGAGCACTGTGAGCGGTACAATCGTCTTTGCGCAAAGAAGCCGCTTCTTCGGCTCCGGGAGCCGGAGAGAGCGGCATGATCGGAAAGGTGAAGAAGGAAGCTGTACAACACTGGGATTGTGTGCGCAGCTTGCCAACTGATAGACAGTAGTACATTACCCCTTTCCTGACTTTTCCAATCACATGAATATTCGATTGGAAGCTGTTTTGGACAACTTTTCTTTTCTTCTTGTCGAACACTTGGCAGACCTCCGTGCAACGTCCAGAACACGATGGGAGATGTTTTCTGTGCTCGCGCAGGTTTTCCTTGCCAGACAGAGTGGAAAAGCTATCTGCTAGCATGTAGACCACAAAAGACGCTAAAGGCGAAGGTACGATGCTCCCCGGAGCTAAGCGCCGCTCCCGGGCGTCTTTCGGCAGAAGCCGCGCTAAGAGAGCACTGTGAGCGGTACAATCGTCTTTGCGCGAAGAAGCCGCTTCTTCGGCTCCGGGAGCCGGAGAGAGCGGCATGATCGGAAAGGTGAAGAAGGAAGCTGTACAACACTGGGATTGTGTGCGCAGCTTGCCAACTGATAGAAAACAGTACATTACCACTTTCCTGACTTTTCCAATCACATGAATCTTCGATTGGAAGCTGTTTTGGACAGATTTTCTTTTCTTTATGGCAAACACTTGGCAGACCTCCGTGCAACGTCCAGAACGCGTTGGAGATGTTTTCTGTGCTCGCGCAGGTTTTCCTTGCCAGACAGAGTGGAAAAGCTTTCTGCTAGCATGTAGACCACAAAAGACGCTAAAGGCGAAGGTACGATGCTCCCCGGAGCTAAGCGCCGCTCCCGGGCGTCTTTCGGCAGAAGCCGCGCTAAGAGAGCACTGTGAGCGGTACAATCGTCTTAGCGCGAAGAAGCCGCTTCTTCGGCTCCGGGAGCCGGAGAGAGCGGCATGATCGGAAAGGTGAAGAAGGAAGCTGTACAACACTGGGATTGTATGCGCAGATTGCCAACTGATAGACAGCAGTACATTACCACTTTCCTGACTTTTCCAATCACATGAATATTCGATAAGAAGCTGTTTTGGACAGATTTTCTTTTCTTTATGGCAAACACTTGGCAGACCTCCGTGCAACGTCCAGAACACGATGGGAGATGTTTTCTGTGCTCGCGCAGGTTTTCCTTGCCAGACAGAGTGGAAAAGCTTTCTGCTAGCATGTAGACCACAAAAGACGCTAAAGACGAAGGTACGATGCTCTCCGCAGCTAAGCGCCGCTCCCGGGCTTCTTTCGGCAGAAGCGGCGCTAAGAGAGCACAGTGAGCGGTACAATCGTCTTTGCGCGAAGAAGCCGCTTCTTCGGCTCCGGGAGCCGGAGAGAGCGGCATGATCGGAAAGGTGAAGAAGGAAGCTGTACAACACTGGGATTGTGTGCGCAGCTTGCCAACTGATAGAAAACAGTACATTACCACTTTCCTGACTTGTCCAATCACATGAATATTCGATAAGAAGAGGTTTTGGACAGATTTTCTTTTCTTTATGCCAAACACATGGCAGACCTCCGTGCAACGTCCAGAACACGATGGGAGATGTTTTCTGTGCTCGCGCAGGTTTTCCTTGCCAGACAGAGTGGAAAAGCTTTCTGCTAGCATGTAGACCACAAAAGACGCTAAAGACGAAGGTACGATGCTCCCCGGAGCTAAGCGCCGCTCCCGGGCTTCTTTCGGCAGAAGCGGCGCTAAGAGAGCACTGTGAGCGGTACAATCGTCTTTGCGCGAAGAAGCCGCTTCTTCGGCTCCGGGAGCCGGAGAGAGCGGCAGCATCGGAAAGGTGAAGAAGGAAGCTGTACAACAGTGGGATTGTGTGCGCAGCTTGCCAACTGATAGAAAACAGTACATTACCACTTTCCTGACTTTTCCAATCACATGAATATTCGATTGGAAGCTGTTTTGGACAACTTTTCTTTTCTTCTTGTCGAACACTTGGCAGACCTCCGTGCAACGTCCAGAACACGATGGGAGATGTTTTCTGTGCTCGCGCAGGTTTTCCTTGCCAGACAGAGTGGAAAAGCTTTCTGCTAGCATGTAGACCACAAAAGACGCTAAAGACGAAGGTACGATGCTCCCCGGAGCTAAGCGCCGCTCCCGGGCGTCTTTCGGCAGAAGCCGCGCTAAGAGAGCGCTGCGAGCGGTACAATCGTCTTTGCGCGAAGAAGCCGCTTCTTCGGCTCCGGGAGCCGGAGAGAGCGGCAGCATCGGAAAGGTGAAGAAGGAAGCCGTACAACACTGGGATTGTGTGCGCAGCTTGCCAACTGATAGAAAACAGTACATTACCACTTTCCTGACTTTTCCAATCACATGAATATTCGATTGGAAGCTGTTTTGGACAACTTTTCTTTTCTTCTTGTCGAACACTTGGCAGACCTCCGTGCAACGTCCAGAACACGATGGGAGATGTTTTCTGTGCTCGCGCAGGTTTTCCTTGCCAGACAGAGTGGAAAAGCTTTCTGCTAGCATGTAGACCACAAAAGACGCTAAAGACGAAGGTACGATGCTCCCCGGAGCTAAGCGCCGCTCCCGGGCTTCTTTCGGCAGAAGCCGCGCTAAGAGAGCGCTGCGAGCGGTAAAATCGTCTTTGCGCGAAGAAGCCGCTTCTTCGGCTCCGGGAGCCGGAGAGAGCGGCAGCATCGGAAAGGTGAAGAAGGAAGCCGTACAACACTGGGATTGTGTGCACAGCTTGCCAACTGATAGAAAACAGTACATTACCACTTTCCTGACTTTTCCAATCACATGAATATTCGATAAGAAGCTGTTTTGGACAGATTTTCTTTTCTTTATGGCAAACACTTGGCAGACCTCCGTGCAACGTCCAGAACACGATGGGAGATGTTTTCTGTGCTCGCGCAGGTTTTCCTTGCCAGACAGAGTGGAAAAGCTTTCTGCTAGCATGTAGACCACAAAAGACGCTAAAGGCGAAGGTACGATGCTCCCCGGAGCTAATCGCCGCTCCCGGGCTTCTTTCGGCAGAAGCCGCGCTAAGAGAGCACTGTGAGCGGTACAATCGTCTTTGCGCGAAGAAGCCGCTTCTTCGGCTCCGGGAGCCGGAGAGAGCGGCATGATCGGAAAGGTGAAGAAGGAAGCTGTACAACACTGGGATTGTGTGCGCAGCTTGCCAACTGATAGACAGCAGTACATTACCACTTTCCTGACTTTTCCAATCACATGAATATTCGACTGGAAGCTGTTTTGGACAACTTTTCTTTTCTTCTTGTCGAACACTTGGCAGACCTCCGTGCAACGTCCAGAACACGATGGGAGATGTTTTCTGTGCTCGCGCAGGTTTTCCTTGCCAGACAGAGTGGAAAAGCTTTCTGCTAGCATGTAGACCACAAAAGACGCTAAAGACGAAGGTACGATGCTCCCCGGAGCTAAGCGCCGCTCCCGGCTTCTTTCGGCAGAAGCCGCGCTAAGAGAGCACTGTGAGCGGTACAATCGTCTTTGCGCGAAGAAGCCGCTTCTTCGGCTCCGGGAGCCGGAGAGAGCGGCAGCATCGGAAAGGTGAAGAAGGAAGCTGTACAACACTGGGATTGTGTGCGCAGCTTGCCAACTGATAGACAGTAGTACATTACCCCTTTCCTGACTTTTCCAATCACATGAATATTCGATTGGAAGCTGTTTTGGACAACTTTTCTTTTCTTCTTGTCGAACACTTGGCAGACCTCCGTGCAACGTCCAGAACACGATGGGAGATGTTTTCTGTGCTCGCGCAGGTTTTCCTTGCCAGACAGAGTGGAAAAGCTTTCTGCTAAGATGTAGACCACAAAAGACGCTAAAGGCGAAGGTACGATGCTCCCCGGAGCTAAGCGCCGCTCCCGGGCGTCTTTCGGCAGAAGCCGCGCTAAGAGACCACTGTGAGCGGTACAATCGTCTTTGCGCGAAGAAGCCGCTTCTTCGGCTCCGGGAGCCGGAGAGAGCGGCATGATCGGAAAGGTGAAGAAGGAAGCTGTACAACACTGGGATTGTGTGCGCAGCTTGCCAACTGATAGAAAACAGTACATTACCACTTTCCTGACTTTTCCAATCACATGAATCTTCGATTGGAAGCTGTTTTGGACAGATTTTCTTTTCTTTATGGCAAACACTTGGCAGACCTCCGTGCAACGTCCAGAACGCGTTGGAGATGTTTTCTGTGCTCGCGCAGGTTTTCCTTGCCAGACAGAGTGGAAAAGCTTTCTGCTAGCATGTAGACCACAAAAGACGCTAAAGGCGAAGGTACGATGCTCCCCGGAGCTAAGCGCCGCTCCCGGGCGTCTTTCGGCAGAAGCCGCGCTAAGAGAGCACTGTGAGCGGTACAATCGTCTTTGCGCGAAGAAGCCGCTTCTTCGGCTCACGGAGCCGGAGAGAGCGGCATGATCGGAAAGGTGAAGAAGGAAGCTGTACAACACTGGGATTGTATGCGCAGATTGCCAACTGATAGACAGCAGTACATTACCACTTTCCTGACTTTTCCAATCACATGAATATTCGATAAGAAGCTGTTTTGGACAGATTTTCTTTTCTTTATGGCAAACACTTGGCAGACCTCCGTGCAACGTCCAGAACACGATGGGAGATGTTTTCTGTGCTCGCGCAGGTTTTCCTTGCCAGACAGAGTGGAAAAGCTTTCTGCTAGCATGTAGACCACAAAAGACGCTAAAGACGAAGGTACGATGCTCTCCGCAGCTAAGCGCCGCTCCCGGGCTTCTTTCGGCAGAAGCGGCGCTAAGAGAGCACAGTGAGCGGTACAATCGTCTTTGCGCGAAGAAGCCGCTTCTTCGGCTCCGGGAGCCGGAGAGAGCGGCATGATCGGAAAGGTGAAGAAGGAAGCTGTACAACACTGGGATTGTGTGCGCAGCTTGCCAACTGATAGAAAACAGTACATTACCACTTTCCTGACTTGTCCAATCACATGAATATTCGATAAGAAGAGGTTTTGGACAGATTTTCTTTTCTTTATGCCAAACACATGGCAGACCTCCGTGCAACGTCCAGAACACGATGGGAGATGTTTTCTGTGCTCGCGCAGGTTTTCCTTGCCAGACAGAGTGGAAAAGCTTTCTGCTAGCATGTAGACCACAAAAGACGCTAAAGACGAAGGTACGATGCTCCCCGGAGCTAAGCGCCGCTCCCGGGCTTCTTTCGGCAGAAGCCGCGCTAAGAGAGCACTGTGAGCGGTACAATCGTCTTTGCGCGAAGAAGCCGCTTCTTCGGCTCCGGGAGCCGGAGAGAGCGGCAGCATCGGAAAGGTGAAGAAGGAAGCTGTACAACAGTGGGATTGTGTGCGCAGCTTGCCAACTGATAGAAAACAGTACATTACCACTTTCCTGACTTTTCCAATCACATGAATATTCGATTGGAAGCTGTTTTGGACAACTTTTCTTTTCTTCTTGTCGAACACTTGGCAGACCTCCGTGCAACGTCCAGAACACGATGGGAGATGTTTTCTGTGCTCGCGCAGGTTTTCCTTGCCAGACAGAGTGGAAAAGCTTTCTGCTAGCATGTAGACCACAAAAGACGCTAAAGACGAAGGTACGATGCTCCCCGGAGCTAAGCGCCGCTCCCGGGCGTCTTTCGGCAGAAGCCGCGCTAAGAGAGCACTGTGAGCGGTACAATCGTCTTTGCGCGAAGAAGCCGCTTCTTCGGCTCCGGGAGCCGGAGAGAGCAGCAGCATCGGAAAGGTGAAGAAGGAAGCCGTACAACACTGGGATTGGGTGCACAGCTTGCCAACTGATAGAAAACAGTACATTACCACTTTCCTGACTTTTCCAATCACATGAATATTCGATAAGAAGCTGTTTTGGACAGATTTTCTTTTCTTCTTGTCAAACACTTGGCAGACCTCCGTGCAACGTCCAGAACACGATGGGAGATGTTTTCTGTGCTCGCGCAGGTTTTCCTTGCCAGACAGAGTGGAAAAGCTTTCTGCTAGCATGTAGACCACAAAAGACGCTAAAGACGAAGGTACGATGCTCTCCGGAGCTAAGCGCCGCTCCCGGGCTTCTTTCGTCAGAAGCCGCGCTAAGAGAGCACTGTGAGCGGTACAATCGTCTTAGCGCGAAGAAGCCGCTTCTTCGGCTCCGGGAGCCGGAGAGAGCGGCAGCATCGGAAAGGTGAAGAAGGAAGCTGTACAACACTGGGATTGTGTGCGCAGCTTGCCAACTGATAGAAAACAGTACATTACCACTTTCCTGACTTTTCCAATCACATGAATATTCGATTGGAAGCTGTTTTGGACAACTTTTCTTTTCTTCTTGTCGAACACTTGGCAGACCTCCGTGCAACGTCCAGAACACGATGGGAGATGTTTTCTGTGCTCGCGCAGGTTTTCCTTGCCAGACAGAGTGGAAAAGCTTTCTGCTAGCATGTAGACCACAAAAGACGCTAAAGACGAAGGTACGATGCTCCCCGGAGCTAAGCGCCGCTCCCGGGCTTCTTTCGGCAGAAGCCGCGCTAAGAGAGCGCTGCGAGCGGTACAATCGTCTTTGCGCGAAGAAGCCGCTTCTTCGGCTCCGGGAGCCGGAGAGAGCGGCAGCATCGGAAAGGTGAAGAAGGAAGCCGTACAACACTGGGATTGTGTGCACAGCTTGCCAACTGATAGAAAACAGTACATTACCACTTTCCTGACTTTTCCAATCACATGAATATTCGATAAGAAGCTGTTTTGGACAGATTTTCTTTTCTTTATGGCAAACACTTGGCAGACCTCCGTGCAACGTCCAGAACACGATGGGAGATGTTTTCTGTGCTCGCGCAGGTTTTCCTTGCCAGACAGAGTGGAAAAGCTTTCTGCTAGCATGTAGACCACAAAAGACGCTAAAGGCGAAGGTACGATGCTCCCCGGAGCTAATCGCCGCTCCCGGGCTTCTTTCGGCAGAAGCCGCGCTAAGAGAGCACTGTGAGCGGTACAATCGTCTTTGCGCGAAGAAGCCGCTTCTTCGGCTCCGGGAGCCGGAGAGAGCGGCATGATCGGAAAGGTGAAGAAGGAAGCTGTACAACACTGGGATTGTGTGCGCAGCTTGCCAACTGATAGACAGCAGTACATTACCACTTTCCTGACTTTTCCAATCACATGAATATTCGACTGGAAGCTGTTTTGGACAACTTTTCTTTTCTTCTTGTCGAACACTTGGCAGACCTCCGTGCAACGTCCAGAACACGATGGGAGATGTTTTCTGTGCTCGCGCAGGTTTTCCTTGCCAGACAGAGTGGAAAAGCTTTCTGCTAGCATGTAGACCACAAAAGACGCTAAAGACGAAGGTACGATGCTCCCCGGAGCTAAGCGCCGCTCCCGGGCGTCTTTCGGCAGAAGCCGCGCTAAGAGAGCACTGTGAGCGGTACAATCGTCTTTGCGCGAAGAAGCCGCTTCTTCGGCTCCGGGAGCCGGAGAGAGCGGCAGCATCGGAAAGGTGAAGAAGGAAGCTGTACAACAGTGGGATTGTGTGCGCAGCTTGCCAACTGATAGAAAACAGTACATTACCACTTTCCTGACTTTTCCAATCACATGAATATTCGATTGGAAGCTGTTTTGGACAACTTTTCTTTTCTTCTTGTCGAACACTTGGCAGACCTCCGTGCAACGTCCAGAACACGATGGGAGATGTTTTCTGTGCTCGCGCAGGTTTTCCTTGCCAGACAGAGTGGAAAAGCTTTCTGCTAGCATGTAGACCACAAAAGACGCTAAAGACGAAGGTACGATGCTCCCCGGAGCTAAGCGCCGCTCCCGGGCTTCTTTCGGCAGAAGCCGCGCTAAGAGAGCGCTGCGAGCGGTACAATCGTCTTTGCGCGAAGAAGCCGCTTCTTCGGCTCCGGGAGCCGGAGAGAGCGGCAGCATCGGAAAGGTGAAGAAGGAAGCTGTACAACACTGGGATTGTGTGCGCAGCTTGCCAACTGATAGACAGTAGTACATTACCCCTTTCCTGACTTTTCCAATCACATGAATATTCGATTGGAAGCTGTTTTGGACAACTTTTCTTTTCTTCTTGTCGAACACTTGGCAGACCTCCGTGCAACGTCCAGAACACGATGGGAGATGTTTTCTGTGCTCGCGCAGGTTTTCCTTGCCAGACAGAGTGGAAAAGCTTTCTGCTAGCATGTAGACCACAAAAGACGCTAAAGGCGAAGGTACGATGCTCCCCGGAGCTAAGCGCCGCTCCCGGGCGTCTTTCGGCAGAAGCCGCGCTAAGAGAGCACTGTGAGCGGTACAATCGTCTTTGCGCGAAGAAGCCGCTTCTTCGGCTCACGGAGCCGGAGAGAGCGGCATGATCGGAAAGGTGAAGAAGGAAGCTGTACAACACTGGGATTGTATGCGCAGATTGCCAACTGATAGACAGCAGTACATTACCACTTTCCTGACTTTTCCAATCACATGAATATTCGATAAGAAGCTGTTTTGGACAGATTTTCTTTTCTTTATGGCAAACACTTGGCAGACCTCCGTGCAACGTCCAGAACACGATGGGAGATGTTTTCTGTGCTCGCGCAGGTTTTCCTTGCCAGACAGAGTGGAAAAGCTTTCTGCTAGCATGTAGACCACAAAAGACGCTAAAGACGAAGGTACGATGCTCTCCGCAGCTAAGCGCCGCTCCCGGGCTTCTTTCGGCAGAAGCGGCGCTAAGAGAGCACAGTGAGCGGTACAATCGTCTTTGCGCGAAGAAGCCGCTTCTTCGGCTCCGGGAGCCGGAGAGAGCGGCAGCATCGGAAAGGTGAAGAAGGAAGCCGTACAACACTGGGATTGTGTGCACAGCTTGCCAACTGATAGAAAACAGTACATTACCACTTTCCTGACTTTTCCAATCACATGAATATTCGATAAGAAACTGTTTTGGACAGATTTTCTTTTCTTTATGGCAAACACTTGGCAGACCTCCGTGCAACGTCCAGAACACGATGGGAGATGTTTTCTGTGCTCGCGCAGGTTTTCCTTGCCAGACAGAGTGGAAAAGCTTTCTGCTAGCATGTAGACCACAAAAGACGCTAAAGGCGAAGATACGATGCTCCCCGGAGCTAATCGCCGCTCCCGGGCTTCTTTCGGCAGAAGCCGCGCTAAGAGAGCACTGTGAGCGGTACAATCGTCTTTGCGCGAAGAAGCCGCTTCTTCGGCTCCGGGAGCCGGAGAGAGCGGCATGATCGGAAAGGTGAAGAAGGAAGCTGTACAACACTGGGATTGTGTGCGCAGCTTGCCAACTGATAGACAGCAGTACATTACCACTTTCCTGACTTTTCCAATCACATGAATATTCGACTGGAAGCTGTTTTGGACAACTTTTCTTTTCTTCTTGTCGAACACTTGGCAGACCTCCGTGCAACGTCCAGAACACGATGGGAGATGTTTTCTGTGCTCGCGCAGGTTTTCCTTGCCAGACAGAGTGGAAAAGCTTTCTGCTAGCATGTAGACCACAAAAGACGCTAAAGACGAAGGTACGATGCTCCCCGGAGCTAAGCGCCGCTCCCGGGCTTCTTTCGGCAGAAGCCGCGCTAAGAGAGCACTGTGAGCGGTACAATCGTCTTAGCGCGAAGAAGCCGCTTCTTCGGCTCCGGGAGCCGGAGAGAGCGGCAGCATCGGAAAGGTGAAGAAGGAAGCTGTACAACAGTGGGATTGTGTGCGCAGCTTGCCAACTGATAGAAAACAGTACATTACCACTTTCCTGACTTTTCCAATCACATGAATATTCGATTGGAAGCTGTTTTGGACAACTTTTCTTTTCTTCTTGTCGAACACTTGGCAGACCTCCGTGCAACGTCCAGAACACGATGGGAGATGTTTTCTGTGCTCGCGCAGGTTTTCCTTGCCAGACAGAGTGGAAAAGCTTTCTGCTAGCATGTAGACCACAAAAGACGCTAAAGACGAAGGTACGATGCTCCCCGGAGCTAAGCGCCGCTCCCGGGCTTCTTTCAGCAGAAGCCGCGCTAAGAGAGCGCTGCGAGCGGTACAATCGTCTTTGCGCGAAGAAGCCGCTTCTTCGGCTCCGGGAGCCGGAGAGAGCGGCAGCATCGGAAAGGTGAAGAAGGAAGCCGTACAACACTGGGATTGGGTGCACAGCTTGCCAACTGATAGAAAACAGTACATTACCACTTTCCTGACTTTTCCAATCACATGAATATTCGATAAGAAGCTGTTTTGGACAGATTTTCTTTTCTTTATGGCAAACACTTGGCAGACCTCCGTGCAACGTCCAGAACACGATGGGAGATGTTTTCTGTGCTCGCGCAGGTTTTCCTTGCCAGACAGAGTGGAAAAGCTTTCTGCTAGCATGTAGACCACAAAAGACGCTAAAGGCGAAGGTACGATGCTCCCCGGAGCTAATCGCCGCTCCCGGGCTTCTTTCGGCAGAAGCCGCGCTAAGAGAGCACTGTGAGCGGTACAATCGTCTTTGCGCGAAGAAGCCGCTTCTTCGGCTCCGGGAGCCGGAGAGAGCGGCAGCATCGGAAAGGTGAAGAAGGAAGCTGTACAACACTGGGATTGTGTGCGTAGCTTGCCAACTGATAGACAGTAGTACATTACCCCTTTCCTGACTTTTCCAATCACATGAATATTCGATTGGAAGCTGTTTTGGACAACTTTTCTTTTCTTCTTGTCGAACACTTGGCAGACCTCCGTGCAACGTCCAGAACACGATGGGAGATGTTTTCTGTGCTCGCGCAGGTTTTCCTTGCCAGACAGAGTGGAAAAGCTTTCTGCTAGCATGTAGACCACAAAAGACGCTAAAGGCGAAGGTACGATGCTCCCCGGAGCTAAGCGCCACTCCCGGGCGTCTTTCGGCAGAAGCCGCGCTAAGAGACCACTGTGAGCGGTACAATCGTCTTTGCGCGAAGAAGCCGCTTCTTCGGCTCCGGGAGCCGGAGAGAGCGGCATGATCGGAAATGTGAAGAAGGAAGCTGTACAACACTGGGATTGTGTGCGCAGCTTGCCAACTGATAGAAAACAGTACATTACCACTTTCCTGACTTTTCCAATCACATGAATCTTCGATTGGAAGCTGTTTTGGACAGATTTTCTTTTCTTTATGGCAAACACTTGGCAGACCTCCGTGCAACGTCCAGAACGCGTTGGAGATGTTTTCTGTGCTCGCGCAGGTTTTCCTTGCCAGACAGAGTGGAAAAGCTTTCTGCTAGCATGTAGACCACAAAAGACACTAAAGGCGAAGGTACGATGCTCCCCGGAGCTAAGCGCCGCTCCCGGGCGTCTTTCGGCAGAAGCCGCGCTAAGAGAGCACTGTGAGCGGTACAATCGTCTTTGCGCGAAGAAGCCGCTTCTTCGGCTCCGGGAGCCGGAGAGAGCGGCATGATCGGAAAGGTGAAGAAGGAAGCTGTACAACACTGGGATTGTATGCGCAGATTGCCAACTGATAGACAGCAGTACATTACCACTTTCCTGACTTTTCCAATCACATGAATATTCGATAAGAAGCTGTTTTGGACAGATTTTCTTTTCTTTATGGCAAACACTTGGCAGACCTCCGTGCAACGTCCAGAACACGATGGGAGATGTTTTCTGTGCTCGCGCAGGTTTTCCTTGCCAGACAGAGTGGAAAAGCTTTCTGCTAGCATGTAGACCACAAAAGACGCTAAAGACGAAGGTACGATGCTCTCCGCAGCTAAGCGCCGCTCCCGGGCTTCTTTCGGCAGAAGCGGCGCTAAGAGAGCACAGTGAGCGGTACAATCGTCTTTGCGCGAAGAAGCCGCTTCTTCGGCTCCGGGAGCCGGAGAGAGCGGCATGATCGGAAAGGTGAAGAAGGAAGCTGTACAACACTGGGATTGTGTGCGCAGCTTGCCAACTGATAGAAAACAGTACATTACCACTTTCCTGACTTGTCCAATCACATGAATATTCGATAAGAAGAGGTTTTGGACAGATTTTCTTTTCTTTATGCCAAACACATGGCAGACCTCCGTGCAACGTCCAGAACACGATGGGAGATGTTTTCTGTGCTCGCGCAGGTTTTCCTTGCCAGACAGAGTGGAAAAGCTTTCTGCTAGCATGTAGACCACAAAAGACGCTAAAGACGAAGGTACGATGCTCCCCGGAGCTAAGCGCCGCTCCCGGGCTTCTTTCGGCAGAAGCCGCGCTAAGAGAGCACTGTGAGCGGTACAATCGTCTTTGCGCGAAGAAGCCGCTTCTTCGGCTCCGGGAGCCGGAGAGAGCGGCAGCATCGGAAAGGTGAAGAAGGAAGCTGTACAACAGTGGGATTGTGTGCGCAGCTTGCCAACTGATAGAAAACAGTACATTACCACTTTCCTGACTTTTCCAATCACATGAATATTCGATTGGAAGCTGTTTTGGACAACTTTTCTTTTCTTCTTGTCGAACACTTGGCAGACCTCCGTGCAACGTCCAGAACACGATGGGAGATGTTTTCTGTGCTCGCGCAGGTTTTCCTTGCCAGACAGAGTGGAAAAGCTTTCTGCTAGCATGTAGACCACAAAAGACGCTAAAGACGAAGGTACGATGCTCCCCGGAGCTAAGCGCCGCTCCCGGGCGTCTTTCGGCAGTAGCCGCGCTAAGAGAGCACTGTGAGCGGTACAATCGTCTTTGCGCGAAGAAGCCGCTTCTTCGGCTCCGGGAGCCGAAGAGAGCAGCAGCATCGGAAAGGTGAAGAAGGAAGCCGTACAACACTGGGATTGGGTGCACAGCTTGCCAACTGATAGAAAACAGTACATTACCACTTTCCTGACTTTTCCAATCACATGAATATTCGATAAGAAGCTGTTTTGGACAGATTTTCTTTTCTTCTTGTCGAACACTTGGCAGACCTCCGTGCAACGTCCAGAACACGATGGGAGATGTTTTCTGTGCTCGCGCAGGTTTTCCTTGCCAGACAGAGTGGAAAAGCTTTCTGCTAGCATGTAGACCACAAAAGACGCTAAAGACGAAGGTACGATGCTCTCCGGAGCTAAGCGCCGCTCCCGGGCTTCTTTCGTCAGAAGCCGCGCTAAGAGAGCACTGTGAGCGGTACAATCGTCTTAGCGCGAAGAAGCCGCTTCTTCGGCTCCGGGAGCCGGAGAGAGCGGCAGCATCGGAAAGGTGAAGAAGGAAGCTGTACAACACTGGGATTGTGTGCGCAGCTTGCCAACTGATAGAAAACAGTACATTACCACTTTCCTGACTTTTCCAATCACATGAATATTCGATTGGAAGCTGTTTTGGACAACTTTTCTTTTCTTCTTGTCGAACACTTGGCAGACCTCCGTGCAACGTCCAGAACACGATGGGAGATGTTTTCTGTGCTCGCGCAGGTTTTCCTTGCCAGACAGAGTGGAAAAGCTTTCTGCTAGCATGTAGACCACAAAAGACGCTAAAGACGAAGGTACGATGCTCCCCGGAGCTAAGCGCCGCTCCCGGGCTTCTTTCGGCAGAAGCCGCGCTAAGAGAGCGCTGCGAGCGGTACAATCGTCTTTGCGCGAAGAAGCCGCTTCTTCGGCTCCGGGAGCCGGAGAGAGCGGCAGCATCGGAAAGGTGAAGAAGGAAGCCGTACAACACTGGGATTGTGTGCACAGCTTGCCAACTGATAGAAAACAGTACATTACCACTTTCCTGACTTTTCCAATCACATGAATATTCGATAAGAAGCTGTTTTGGACAGATTTTCTTTTCTTTATGGCAAACACTTGGCAGACCTCCGTGCAACGTCCAGAACACGATGGGAGATGTTTTCTGTGCTCGCGCAGGTTTTCCTTGCCAGACAGAGTGGAAAAGCTTTCTGCTAGCATGTAGACCACAAAAGACGCTAAAGGCGAAGGTACGATGCTCCCCGGAGCTAATCGCCGCTCCCGGGCTTCTTTCGGCAGAAGCCGCGCTAAGAGAGCACTGTGAGCGGTACAATCGTCTTTGCGCGAAGAAGCCGCTTCTTCGGCTCCGGGAGCCGGAGAGAGCGGCAGCATCGGAAAGGTGAAGAAGGAAGCTGTACAACACTGGGATTGTGTGCGCAGCTTGCCAACTGATAGACAGCAGTACATTACCACTTTCCTGACTTTTCCAATCACATGAATATTCGACTGGAAGCTGTTTTGGACAACTTTTCTTTTCTTCTTGTCGAACACTTGGCAGACCTCCGTGCAACGTCCAGAACACGATGGGAGATGTTTTCTGTGCTCGCGCAGGTTTTCCTTGCCAGACAGAGTGGAAAAGCTTTCTGCTAGCATGTAGACCACAAAAGACGCTAAAGGCGAAGGTACGATGCTCCCCGGAGCTAAGCGCCGCTCCCGGGCGTCTTTCGGCAGAAGCCGCGCTAAGAGAGCACTGTGAGCGGTACAATCGTCTTTGCGCGAAGAAGCCGCTTCTTCGGCTCCGGGAGCCGGAGAGAGCGGCATGATCGGAAAGGTGAAGAAGGAAGCTGTACAACACTGGGATTGTATGCGCAGATTGCCAACTGATAGACAGCAGTACATTACCACTTTCCTGACTTTTCCAATCACATGAATATTCGATAAGAAGCTGTTTTGGACAGATTTTCTTTTCTTTATGGCAAACACTTGGCAGACCTCCGTGCAACGTCCAGAACACGATGGGAGATGTTTTCTGTGCTCGCGCAGGTTTTCCTTGCCAGACAGAGTGGAAAAGCTTTCTGCTAGCATGTAGACCACAAAAGACGCTAAAGACGAAGGTACGATGCTCTCCGCAGCTAAGCGCCGCTCCCGGGCTTCTTTCGGCAGAAGCGGCGCTAAGAGAGCACAGTGAGCGGTACAATCGTCTTTGCGCGAAGAAGCCGCTTCTTCGGCTCCGGGAGCCGGAGAGAGCGGCATGATCGGAAAGGTGAAGAAGGAAGCTGTACAACACTGGGATTGTGTGCGCAGCTTGCCAACTGATAGAAAACAGTACATTACCACTTTCCTGACTTGTCCAATCACATGAATATTCGATAAGAAGAGGTTTTGGACAGATTTTCTTTTCTTTATGCCAAACACATGGCAGACCTCCGTGCAACGTCCAGAACACGATGGGAGATGTTTTCTGTGCTCGCGCAGGTTTTCCTTGCCAGACAGAGTGGAAAAGCTTTCTGCTAGCATGTAGACCACAAAAGACGCTAAAGACGAAGGTACGATGCTCCCCGGAGCTAAGCGCCGCTCCCGGGCTTCTTTCGGCAGAAGCCGCGCTAAGAGAGCACTGTGAGCGGTACAATCGTCTTTGCGCGAAGAAGCCGCTTCTTCGGCTCCGGGAGCCGGAGAGAGCGGCAGCATCGGAAAGGTGAAGAAGGAAGCTGTACAACAGTGGGATTGTGTGCGCAGCTTGCCAACTGATAGAAAACAGTACATTACCACTTTCCTGACTTTTCCAATCACATGAATATTCGATTGGAAGCTGTTTTGGACAACTTTTCTTTTCTTCTTGTCGAACACTTGGCAGACCTCCGTGCAACGTCCAGAACACGATGGGAGATGTTTTCTGTGCTCGCGCAGGTTTTCCTTGCCAGACAGAGTGGAAAAGCTTTCTGCTAGCATGTAGACCACAAAAGACGCTAAAGACGAAGGTACGATGCTCCCCGGAGCTAAGCGCCGCTCCCGGGCGTCTTTCGGCAGAAGCCGCGCTAAGAGAGCACTGTGAGCGGTACAATCGTCTTTGCGCGAAGAAGCCGCTTCTTCGGCTCCGGGAGCCGAAGAGAGCAGCAGCATCGGAAAGGTGAAGAAGGAAGCCGTACAACACTGGGATTGGGTGCACAGCTTGCCAACTGATAGAAAACAGTACATTACCACTTTCCTGACTTTTCCAATCACATGAATATTCGATAAGAAGCTGTTTTGGACAGATTTTCTTTTCTTCTTGTCGAACACTTGGCAGACCTCCGTGCAACGTCCAGAACACGATGGGAGATGTTTTCTGTGCTCGCGCAGGTTTTCCTTGCCAGACAGAGTGGAAAAGCTTTCTGCTAGCATGTAGACCACAAAAGACGCTAAAGACGAAGGTACGATGCTCTCCGGAGCTAAGCGCCGCTCCCGGGCTTCTTTCGTCAGAAGCCGCGCTAAGAGAGCACTGTGAGCGGTACAATCGTCTTAGCGCGAAGAAGCCGCTTCTTCGGCTCCGGGAGCCGGAGAGAGCGGCAGCATCGGAAAGGTGAAGAAGGAAGCTGTACAACACTGGGATTGTGTGCGCAGCTTGCCAACTGATAGAAAACAGTACATTACCACTTTCCTGACTTTTCCAATCACATGAATATTCGATTGGAAGCTGTTTTGGACAACTTTTCTTTTCTTCTTGTCGAACACTTGGCAGACCTCCGTGCAACGTCCAGAACACGATGGGAGATGTTTTCTGTGCTCGCGCAGGTTTTCCTTGCCAGACAGAGTGGAAAAGCTTTCTGCTAGCATGTAGACCACAAAAGACGCTAAAGACGAAGGTACGATGCTCCCCGGAGCTAAGCGCCGCTCCCGGGCTTCTTTCGGCAGAAGCCGCGCTAAGAGAGCGCTGCGAGCGGTACAATCGTCTTTGCGCGAAGAAGCCGCTTCTTCGGCTCCGGGAGCCGGAGAGAGCGGCAGCATCGGAAAGGTGAAGAAGGAAGCCGTACAACACTGGGATTGTGTGCACAGCTTGCCAACTGATAGAAAACAGTACATTACCACTTTCCTGACTTTTCCAATCACATGAATATTCGATAAGAAGCTGTTTTGGACAGATTTTCTTTTCTTTATGGCAAACACTTGGCAGACCTCCGTGCAACGTCCAGAACACGATGGGAGATGTTTTCTGTGCTCGCGCAGGTTTTCCTTGCCAGACAGAGTGGAAAAGCTTTCTGCTAGCATGTAGACCACAAAAGACGCTAAAGGCGAAGGTACGATGCTCCCCGGAGCTAATCGCCGCTCCCGGGCTTCTTTCGGCAGAAGCCGCGCTAAGAGAGCACTGTGAGCGGTACAATCGTCTTTGCGCGAAGAAGCCGCTTCTTCGGCTCCGGGAGCCGGAGAGAGCGGCAGCATCGGAAAGGTGAAGAAGGAAGCTGTACAACACTGGGATTGTGTGCGCAGCTTGCCAACTGATAGACAGCAGTACATTACCACTTTCCTGACTTTTCCAATCACATGAATATTCGACTGGAAGCTGTTTTGGACAACTTTTCTTTTCTTCTTGTCGAACACTTGGCAGACCTCCGTGCAACGTCCAGAACACGATGGGAGATGTTTTCTGTGCTCGCGCAGGTTTTCCTTGCCAGACAGAGTGGAAAAGCTTTCTGCTAGCATGTAGACCACAAAAGACGCTAAAGACGAAGGTACGATGCTCTCCGGAGCTAAGCGCCGCTCCCGGGCTTCTTTCGGCAGAAGCCGCGCTAAGAGAGCACTGTGAGCGGTACAATCGTCTTAGCGCGAAGAAGCCGCTTCTTCGGCTCCGGGAGCCGGAGAGAGCGGCAGCATCGGAAAGGTGAAGAAGGAAGCTGTACAACAGTGGGATTGTGTGCGCAGCTTGCCAACTGATAGAAAACAGTACATTACCACTTTCCTGACTTTTCCAATCACATGAATATTCGATTGGAAGCTGTTTTGGACAACTTTTCTTTTCTTCTTGTCGAACACTTGGCAGACCTCCGTGCAACGTCCAGAACACGATGGGAGATGTTTTCTGTGCTCGCGCAGGTTTTCCTTGCCAGACAGAGTGGAAAAGCTTTCTGCTAGCATGTAGACCACAAAAGACGCTAAAGACGAAGGTACGATGCTCCCCGGAGCTAAGCGCCGCTCCCGGGCTTCTTTCGGCAGAAGCCGCGCTAAGAGAGCGCTGCGAGCGGTACAATCGTCTTTGCGCGAAGAAGCCGCTTCTTCGGCTCCGGGAGCCGGAGAGAGCGGCAGCATCGGAAAGGTGAAGAAGGAAGCTGTACAACACTGGGATTGTGTGCGCAGCTTGCCAACTGATAGACAGTAGTACATTACCCCTTTCCTGACTTTTCCAATCACATGAATATTCGATTGGAAGCTGTTTTGGACAACTTTTCTTTTCTTCTTGTCGAACACTTGGCAGACCTCCGTGCAACGTCCAGAACACGATGGGAGATGTTTTCTGTGCTCGCACAGGTTTTCCTTGCCAGACAGAGTGGAAAAGCTTTCTGCTAAGATGTAGACCACAAAAGACGCTAAAGGCGAAGGTACGATGCTCCCCGGAGCTAAGCGCCGCTCCCGGGCGTCTTTCGGCAGAAGCCGCGCTAAGAGAGCACTGTGAGCGGTACAATCGTCTTTGCGCGAAGAAGCCGCTTCTTCGGCTCCGGGAGCCGGAGAGAGCGGCATGATCGGAAAGGTGAAGAAGGAAGCTGTACAACACTGGGATTGTGTGCGCAGCTTGCCAACTGATAGAAAACAGTACATTACCACTTTCCTGACTTTTCCAATCACATGAATCTTCGATTGGAAGCTGTTTTGGACAGATATTCTTTTCTTTATGGCAAACACTTGGCAGACCTCCGTGCAACGTCCAGAACGCGTTGGAGATGTTTTCTGTGCTCGCGCAGGTTTTCCTTGCCAGACAGAGTGGAAAAGCTTTCTGCTAGCATGTAGACCACAAAAGACGCTAAAGGCGAAGGTACGATGCTCCCCGGAGCTAAGCGCCGCTCCCGGGCGTCTTTCGGCAGAAGCCGCGCTAAGAGAGCACTGTGAGCGGTACAATCGTCTTTGCGCGAAGAAGCCGCTTCTTCGGCTCACGGAGCCGGAGAGAGCGGCATGATCGGAAAGGTGAAGAAGGAAGCTGTACAACACTGGGATTGTATGCGCAGATTGCCAAATGATAGACAGCAGTACATTACCACTTTCCTGACTTTTCCAATCACATGAATATTCGATAAGAAGCTGTTTTGGACAGATTTTCTTTTCTTTATGGCAAACACTTGGCAGACCTCCGTGCAACGTCCAGAACACGATGGGAGATGTTTTCTGTGCTCGCGCAGGTTTTCCTTGCCAGACAGAGTGGAAAAGCTTTCTGCTAGCATGTAGACCACAAAAGACGCTAAAGACGAAGGTACGATGCTCTCCGCAGCTAAGCGCCGCTCCCGGGCTTCTTTCGGCAGAAGCGGCGCTAAGAGAGCACAGTGAGCGGTACAATCGTCTTTGCGCGAAGAAGCCGCTTCTTCGGCTCCGGGAGCCGGAGAGAGCGGCAGCATCGGAAAGGTGAAGAAGGAAGCCGTACAACACTGGGATTGTGTGCACAGCTTGCCAACTGATAGAAAACAGTACATTACCACTTTCCTGACTTTTCCAATCACATGAATATTCGATAAGAAGCTGTTTTGGACAGATTTTCTTTTCTTTATGGCAAACACTTGGCAGACCTCCGTGCAACGTCCAGAACACGATGGGAGATGTTTTCTGTGCTCGCGCAGGTTTTCCTTGCCAGACAGAGTGGAAAAGCTTTCTGCTAGCATGTAGACCACAAAAGACGCTAAAGGCGAAGATACGATGCTCCCCGGAGCTAATCGCCGCTCCCGGGCTTCTTTCGGCAGAAGCCGCGCTAAGAGAGCACTGTGAGCGGTACAATCGTCTTTGCGCGAAGAAGCCGCTTCTTCGGCTCCGGGAGCCGGAGAGAGCGGCATGATCGGAAAGGTGAAGAAGGAAGCTGTACAACACTGGGATTGTGTGCGCAGCTTGCCAACTGATAGACAGCAGTACATTACCACTTTCCTGACTTTTCCAATCACATGAATATTCGACTGGAAGCTGTTTTGGACAACTTTTCTTTTCTTCTTGTCGAACACTTGGCAGACCTCCGTGCAACGTCCAGAACACGATGGGAGATGTTTTCTGTGCTCGCGCAGGTTTTCCTTGCCAGACAGAGTGGAAAAGCTTTCTGCTAGCATGTAGACCACAAAAGACGCTAAAGACGAAGGTACGATGCTCCCCGGAGCTAAGCGCCGCTCCCGGGCTTCTTTCGGCAGAAGCCGCGCTAAGAGAGCACTGTGAGCGGTACAATCGTCTTAGCGCGAAGAAGCCGCTTCTTCGGCTCCGGGAGCCGGAGAGAGCGGCAGCATCGGAAAGGTGAAGAAGGAAGCTGTACAACAGTGGGATTGTGTGCGCAGCTTGCCAACTGATAGAAAACAGTACATTACCACTTTCCTGACTTTTCCAATCACATGAATATTCGATTGGAAGCTGTTTTGGACAACTTTTCTTTTCTTCTTGTCGAACACTTGGCAGACCTCCGTGCAACGTCCAGAACACGATGGGAGATGTTTTCTGTGCTCGCGCAGGTTTTCCTTGCCAGACAGAGTGGAAAAGCTTTCTGCTAGCATGTAGACCACAAAAGACGCTAAAGACGAAGGTACGATGCTCCCCGGAGCTAAGCGCCGCTCCCGGGCTTCTTTCGGCAGAAGCCGCGCTAAGAGAGCGCTGCGAGCGGTACAATCGTCTTTGCGCGAAGAAGCCGCTTCTTCGGCTCCGGGAGCCGGAGAGAGCGGCAGCATCGGAAAGGTGAAGAAGGAAGCCGTACAACACTGGGATTGGGTGCACAGCTTGCCAACTGATAGAAAACAGTACATTACCACTTTCCTGACTTTTCCAATCACATGAATATTCGATAAGAAGCTGTTTTGGACAGATTTTCTTTTCTTTATGGCAAACACTTGGCAGACCTCCGTGCAACGTCCAGAACACGATGGGAGATGTTTTCTGTGCTCGCGCAGGTTTTCCTTGCCAGACAGAGTGGAAAAGCTTTCTGCTAGCATGTAGACCACAAAAGACGCTAAAGGCGAAGGTATGATGCTCCCCGGAGCTAATCGCCGCTCCCGGGCTTCTTTCGGCAGAAGCCGCGCTAAGAGAGCACTGTGAGCGGTACAATCGTCTTTGCGCGAAGAAGCCGCTTCTTCGGCTCCGGGAGCCGGAGAGAGCGGCATGATCGGAAAGGTGAAGAAGGAAGCTGTACAACACTGGGATTGTGTGCGCAGCTTGCCAACTGATAGACAGTAGTACATTACCCCTTTCCTGACTTTTCCAATCACATGAATATTCGATTGGAAGCTGTTTTGGACAACTTTTCTTTTCTTCTTGTCGAACACTTGGCAGACCTCCGTGCAACGTCCAGAACACGATGGGAGATGTTTTCTGTGCTCGCGCAGGTTTTCCTTGCCAGACAGAGTGGAAAAGCTTTCTGCTAAGATGTAGACCACAAAAGACGCTAAAGGCGAAGGTACGATGCTCCCCGGAGCTAAGCGCCACTCCCGGGCGTCTTTCGGCAGAAGCCGCGCTAAGAGACCACTGTGAGCGGTACAATCGTCTTTGCGCGAAGAAGCCGCTTCTTCGGCTCCGGGAGCCGGAGAGAGCGGCATGATCGGAAATGTGAAGAAGGAAGCTGTACAACACTGGGATTGTGTGCGCAGCTTGCCAACTGATAGAAAACAGTACATTACCACTTTCCTGACTTTTCCAATCACATGAATCTTCGATTGGAAGCTGTTTTGGACAGATTTTCTTTTCTTTATGGCAAACACTTGGCAGACCTCCGTGCAACGTCCAGAACGCGTTGGAGATGTTTTCTGTGCTAGCGCAGGTTTTCCTTGCCAGACAGAGTGGAAAAGCTTTCTGCTAGCATGTAGACCACAAAAGACGCTAAAGGCGAAGGTACGATGCTCCCCGGAGCTAAGCGCCGCTCCCGGGCGTCTTTCGGCAGAAGCCGCGCTAAGAGAGCACTGTGAGCGGTACAATCGTCTTTGCGCGAAGAAGCCGCTTCTTCGGCTCCGGGAGCCGGAGAGAGCGGCATGATCGGAAAGGTGAAGAAGGAAGCTGTACAACACTGGGATTGTATGCGCAGCTTGCCAACTGATAGACAGCAGTACATTACCACTTTCCTGACTTTTCCAATCACATGAATATTCGATAAGAAGCTGTTTTGGACAGATTTTCTTTTCTTTATGGCAAACACTTGGCAGACCTCCGTGCAACGTCCAGAACACGATGGGAGATGTTTTCTGTGCTCGCGCAGGTTTTCCTTGCCAGACAGAGTGGAAAAGCTTTCTGCTAGCATGTAGACCACAAAAGACGCTAAAGACGAAGGTACGATGCTCTCCGCAGCTAAGCGCCGCTCCCGGGCTTCTTTCGGCAGAAGCGGCGCTAAGAGAGCACAGTGAGCGGTACAATCGTCTTTGCGCGAAGAAGCCGCTTCTTCGGCTCCGGGAGCCGGAGAGAGCGGCATGATCGGAAAGGTGAAGAAGGAAGCTGTACAACACTGGGATTGTGTGCGCAGCTTGCCAACTGATAGAAAACAGTACATTACCACTTTCCTGACTTGTCCAATCACATGAATATTCGATAAGAAGAGGTTTTGGACAGATTTTCTTTTCTTTATGCCAAACACATGGCAGACCTCCGTGCAACGTCCAGAACACGATGGGAGATGTTTTCTGTGCTCGCGCAGGTTTTCCTTGCCAGACAGAGTGGAAAAGCTTTCTGCTAGCATGTAGACCACAAAAGACGCTAAAGACGAAGGTACGATGCTCCCCGGAGCTAAGCGCCGCTCCCGGGCTTCTTTCGGCAGAAGCCGCGCTAAGAGAGCACTGTGAGCGGTACAATCGTCTTTGCGCGAAGAAGCCGCTTCTTCGGCTCCGGGAGCCGGAGAGAGCGGCAGCATCGGAAAGGTGAAGAAGGAAGCTGTACAACAGTGGGATTGTGTGCGCAGCTTGCCAACTGATAGAAAACAGTACATTACCACTTTCCTGACTTTTCCAATCACATGAATATTCGATTGGAAGCTGTTTTGGACAACTTTTCTTTTCTTCTTGTCGAACACTTGGCAGACCTCCGTGCAACGTCCAGAACACGATGGGAGATGTTTTCTGTGCTCGCGCAGGTTTTCCTTGCCAGACAGAGTGGAAAAGCTTTCTGCTAGCATGTAGACCACAAAAGACGCTAAAGACGAAGGTACGATGCTCTCCGGAGCTAAGCGCCGCTCCCGGGCTTCTTTCGGCAGAAGCCGCGCTAAGAGAGCGCTGCGAGCGGTACAATCGTCTTTGCGCGAAGAAGCCGCTTCTTCGGCTCCGGGAGCCGGAGAGAGCGGCATGATCGGAAAGGTGAAGAAGGAAGCTGTACAACACTGGGATTGTGTGCGCAGCTTGCCAACTGATAGAAAACAGTACATTACCACTTTCCTGACTTTTCCAATCACATGAATATTCGATTGGAAGCTGTTTTGGACAACTTTTCTTTTCTTCTTGTCGAACACTTGGCAGACCTCCGTACAACGTCCAGAACACGATGGGAGATGTTTTCTGTGCTCGCGCAGGTTTTCCTTGCCAGACAGAGTGGAAAAGCTTTCTGCTAGCATGTAGACCACAAAAGACGCTAAAGACGAAGGTACGATGCTCCCCGGAGCTAAGCGCCGCTCCCGGGCGTCTTTCGGCAGAAGCCGCGCTAAGAGAGCACTGTGAGCGGTACAATCGTCTTTGCGCGAAGAAGCCGCTTCTTCGGCTCCGGGAGCCGGAGAGAGCGGCATGATCGGAAAGGTGAAGAAGGAAGCCGTACAACACTGGGATTGTGTGCACAGCTTGCCAACTGATAGAAAACAGTACATTACCACTTTCCTGACTTGTCCAATCACATGAATATTCGATAAGAAGCTGTTTAGGACAGATTTTCTTTTCTTTATGGCAAACACTTGGCAGACCTCCGTGCAACGTCCAGAACACGATGGGAGATGTTTTCTGTGCTCGCGCAGGTTTTCCTTGCCAGACAGAGTGGAAAAGCTTTCTGCTAGCATGTAGACCACAAAAGACGCTAAAGGCGAAGGTACGATGCTCCCCGGAGCTAATCGCCGCTCCCGGGCTTCTTTCGGCAGAAGCCGCGCTAAGAGAGCACTGTGAGCGGTACAATCGTCTTTGCGCGAAGAAGCCGCTTCTTCGGCTCCGGGAGCCGGAGGGAGCGGCATGATCGGAAAGGTGAAGAAGGAAGCTGTACAACACTGGGATTGTGTGCGCAGCTTGCCAACTGATAGACAGTAGTACATTACCCCTTTCCTGACTTTTCCAATCACATGAATATTCGATTGGAAGCTGTTTTGGACAACTTTTCTTTTCTTCTTGTCGAACACTTGGCAGACCTCCGTGCAACGTCCAGAACACGATGGGAGATGTTTTCTGTGCTCGCGCAGGTTTTCCTTGCCAGACAGAGTGGAAAAGCTATCTGCTAGCATGTAGACCACAAAAGACGCTAAAGGCGAAGGTACGATGCTCCCCGGAGCTAAGCGCCGCTCCCGGGCGTCTTTCGGCAGAAGCCGCGCTAAGAGAGCACTGTGAGCGGTACAATCGTCTTTGCGCGAAGAAGCCGCTTCTTCGGCTCCGGGAGCCGGAGAGAGCGGCATGATCGGAAAGGTGAAGAAGGAAGCTGTACAACACTGGGATTGTGTGCGCAGCTTGCCAACTGATAGAAAACAGTACATTACCACTTTCCTGACTTTTCCAATCACATGAATCTTCGATTGGAAGCTGTTTTGGACAGATTTTCTTTTCTTTATGGCAAACACTTGGCAGACCTCCGTGCAACGTCCAGAACGCGTTGGAGATGTTTTCTGTGCTCGCGCAGGTTTTCCTTGCCAGACAGAGTGGAAAAGCTTTCTGCTAGCATGTAGACCACAAAAGACGCTAAAGGCGAAGGTACGATGCTCCCCGGAGCTAAGCGCCGCTCCCGGGCGTCTTTCGGCAGAAGCCGCGCTAAGAGAGCACTGTGAGCGGTACAATCGTCTTAGCGCGAAGAAGCCGCTTCTTCGGCTCCGGGAGCCGGAGAGAGCGGCATGATCGGAAAGGTGAAGAAGGAAGCTGTACAACACTGGGATTGTATGCGCAGATTGCCAACTGATAGACAGCAGTACATTACCACTTTCCTGACTTTTCCAATCACATGAATATTCGATAAGAAGCTGTTTTGGACAGATTTTCTTTTCTTTATGGCAAACACTTGGCAGACCTCCGTGCAACGTCCAGAACACGATGGGAGATGTTTTCTGTGCTCGCGCAGGTTTTCCTTGCCAGACAGAGTGGAAAAGCTTTCTGCTAGCATGTAGACCACAAAAGACGCTAAAGACGAAGGTACGATGCTCTCCGCAGCTAAGCGCCGCTCCCGGGCTTCTTTCGGCAGAAGCGGCGCTAAGAGAGCACAGTGAGCGGTACAATCGTCTTTGCGCGAAGAAGCCGCTTCTTCGGCTCCGGGAGCCGGAGAGAGCGGCATGATCGGAAAGGTGAAGAAGGAAGCTGTACAACACTGGGATTGTGTGCGCAGCTTGCCAACTGATAGAAAACAGTACATTACCACTTTCCTGACTTGTCCAATCACATGAATATTCGATAAGAAGAGGTTTTGGACAGATTTTCTTTTCTTTATGCCAAACACATGGCAGACCTCCGTGCAACGTCCAGAACACGATGGGAGATGTTTTCTGTGCTCGCGCAGGTTTTCCTTGCCAGACAGAGTGGAAAAGCTTTCTGCTAGCATGTAGACCACAAAAGACGCTAAAGACGAAGGTACGATGCTCCCCGGAGCTAAGCGCCGCTCCCGGGCTTCTTTCGGCAGAAGCCGCGCTAAGAGAGCACTGTGAGCGGTACAATCGTCTTAGCGCGAAGAAGCCGCTTCTTCGGCTCCGGGAGCCGGAGAGAGCGGCAGCATCGGAAAGGTGAAGAAGGAAGCTGTACAACAGTGGGATTGTGTGCGCAGCTTGCCAACTGATAGAAAACAGTACATTACCACTTTCCTGACTTTTCCAATCACATGAATATTCGATTGGAAGCTGTTTTGGACAACTTTTCTTTTCTTTATGCCAAACACATGGCAGACCTCCGTGCAACGTCCAGAACACGATGGTAGATGTTTTCTGTGCTCGCGCAGGTTTTCCTTGCCAGACAGAGTGGAAAAGCTTTCTGCTAGCATGTAGACCACAAAAGACGCTAAAGACGAAGGTACGATGCTCCCCGGAGCTAAGCGCCGCTCCCGGGCTTCTTTCGGCAGAAGCCGCGCTAAGAGAGCACTGTGAGCGGTACAATCGTCTTTGCGCGAAGAAGCCGCTTCTTCGGCTCCGGGAGCCGGAGAGAGCGGCAGCATCGGAAAGGTGAAGAAGGAAGCTGTACAACAGTGGGATTGTGTGCGCAGCTTGCCAACTGATAGAAAACAGTACATTACCACTTTCCTGACTTTTCCAATCACATGAATATTCGATTGGAAGCTGTTTTGGACAACTTTTCTTTTCTTCTTGTCGAACACTTGGCAGACCTCCGTGCAACGTCCAGAACACGATGGGAGATGTTTTCTGTGCTCGCGCAGGTTTTCCTTGCCAGACAGAGTGGAAAAGCTTTCTGCTAGCATGTAGACCACAAAAGACGCTAAAGACGAAGGTACGATGCTCCCCGGAGCTAAGCGCCGCTCCCGGGCGTCTTTCGGCAGAAGCCGCGCTAAGAGAGCGCTGCGAGCGGTACAATCGTCTTTGCGCGAAGAAGCCGCTTCTTCGGCTCCGGGAGCCGGAGAGAGCGGCAGCATCGGAAAGGTGAAGAAGGAAGCCGTACAACACTGGGATTGTGTGCGCAGCTTGCCAACTGATAGAAAACAGTACATTACCACTTTCCTGACTTTTCCAATCACATGAATATTCGATTGGAATTTGTTTTGGACAACTTTTCTTTTCTTCTTGTCGAACACTTGGCAGACCTCCGTGCAACGTCCAGAACACGATGGGAGATGTTTTCTGTGCTCGCGCAGGTTTTCCTTGCCAGACAGAGTGGAAAAGCTATCTGCTAGCATGTAGACCACAAAAGACGCTAAAGGCGAAGGTACGATGCTCCTCGGAGCTAAGCGCCGCTCCCGGGCTTCTTTCGGCAGAAGCCGCGCTAAGAGAGCACTGTGAGCGGTACAATCGTCTTTGCGCGAAGAAGCCGCTTCTTCGGCTCCGGGAGCCGGAGAGAGCAGCAGCATCGGAAAGGTGAAGAAGGAAGCCGTACAACACTGGGATTGGGTGCACAGCTTGCCAACTGATAGAAAACAGTACATTACCACTTTCCTGACTTTTCCAATCACATGAATATTCGATAAGAAGCTGTTTTGGACAGATTTTCTTTTCTTCTTGTCGAACACTTGGCAGACCTCCGTGCAACGTCCAGAACACGATGGGAGATGTTTTCTGTGCTCGCGCAGGTTTTCCTTGCCAGACAGAGTGGAAAAGCTTTCTGCTAGCATGTAGACCACAAAAGACGCTAAAGACGAAGGTACGATGCTCTCCGGAGCTAAGCGCCGCTCCCGGGCTTCTTTCGTCAGAAGCCGCGCTAAGAGAGCACTGTGAGCGGTACAATCGTCTTAGCGCGAAGAAGCCGCTTCTTCGGCTCCGGGAGCCGGAGAGAGCGGCAGCATCGGAAAGGTGAAGAAGGAAGCTGTACAACACTGGGATTGTGTGCGCAGCTTGCCAACTGATAGAAAACAGTACATTACCACTTTCCTGACTTTTCCAATCACATGAATATTCGATTGGAAGCTGTTTTGGACAACTTTTCTTTTCTTCTTGTCGAACACTTGGCAGACCTCCGTGCAACGTCCAGAACACGATGGGAGATGTTTTCTGTGCTCGCGCAGGTTTTCCTTGCCAGACAGAGTGGAAAAGCTTTCTGCTAGCATGTAGACCACAAAAGACGCTAAAGACGAAGGTACGATGCTCCCCGGAGCTAAGCGCCGCTCCCGGGCTTCTTTCGGCAGAAGCCGCGCTAAGAGAGCGCTGCGAGCGGTAAAATCGTCTTTGCGCGAAGAAGCCGCTTCTTCGGCTCCGGGAGCCGGAGAGAGCGGCAGCATCGGAAAGGTGAAGAAGGAAGCCGTACAACACTGGGATTGTGTGCACAGCTTGCCAACTGATAGAAAACAGTACATTACCACTTTCCTGACTTTTCCAATCACATGAATATTCGATAAGAAGCTGTTTTGGACAGATTTTCTTTTCTTTATGGCAAACACTTGGCAGACCTCCGTGCAACGTCCAGAACACGATGGGAGATGTTTTCTGTGCTCGCGCAGGTTTTCCTTGCCAGACAGAGTGGAAAAGCTTTCTGCTAGCATGTAGACCACAAAAGACGCTAAAGACGAAGGTACGATGCTCCCCGGAGCTAAGCGCCGCTCCCGGGCTTCTTTCGGCAGAAGCCGCGCTAAGAGAGCACTGTGAGCGGTACAATCGTCTTAGCGCGAAGAAGCCGCTTCTTCGGCTCCGGGAGCCGGAGAGAGCGGCAGCATCGGAAAGGTGAAGAAGGAAGCTGTACAACAGTGGGATTGTGTGCGCAGCTTGCCAACTGATAGAAAACAGTACATTACCACTTTCCTGACTTTTCCAATCACATGAATATTCGATTGGAAGCTGTTTTGGACAACTTTTCTTTTCTTTATGCCAAACACATGGCAGACCTCCGTGCAACGTCCAGAACACGATGGGAGATGTTTTCTGTGCTCGCGCAGGTTTTCCTTGCCAGACAGAGTGGAAAAGCTTTCTGCTAGCATGTAGACCACAAAAGACGCTAAAGACGAAGGTACGATGCTCCCCGGAGCTAAGCGCCGCTCCCGGGCTTCTTTCGGCAGAAGCCGCGCTAAGAGAGCACTGTGAGCGGTACAATCGTCTTTGCGCGAAGAAGCCGCTTCTTCGGCTCCGGGAGCCGGAGAGAGCGGCAGCATCGGAAAGGTGAAGAAGGAAGCTGTACAACAGTGGGATTGTGTGCGCAGCTTGCCAACTGATAGAAAACAGTACATTACCACTTTCCTGACTTTTCCAATCACATGAATATTCGATTGGAAGCTGTTTTGGACAACTTTTCTTTTCTTCTTGTCGAACACTTGGCAGACCTCCGTGCAACGTCCAGAACACGATGGGAGATGTTTTCTGTGCTCGCGCAGGTTTTCCTTGCCAGACAGAGTGGAAAAGCTTTCTGCTAGCATGTAGACCACAAAAGACGCTAAAGACGAAGGTACGATGCTCCCCGGAGCTAAGCGCCGCTCCCGGGCGTCTTTCGGCAGAAGCCGCGCTAAGAGAGCGCTGCGAGCGGTACAATCGTCTTTGCGCGAAGAAGCCGCTTCTTCGGCTCCGGGAGCCGGAGAGAGCGGCAGCATCGGAAAGGTGAAGAAGGAAGCCGTACAACACTGGGATTGTGTGCGCAGCTTGCCAACTGATAGAAAACAGTACATTACCACTTTCCTGACTTTTCCAATCACATGAATATTCGATTGGAATTTGTTTTGGACAACTTTTCTTTTCTTCTTGTCGAACACTTGGCAGACCTCCGTGCAACGTCCAGAACACGATGGGAGATGTTTTCTGTGCTCGCGCAGGTTTTCCTTGCCAGACAGAGTGGAAAAGCTATCTGCTAGCATGTAGACCACAAAAGACGCTAAAGGCGAAGGTACGATGCTCCTCGGAGCTAAGCGCCGCTCCCGGGCTTCTTTCGGCAGAAGCCGCGCTAAGAGAGCACTGTGAGCGGTACAATCGTCTTTGCGCGAAGAAGCCGCTTCTTCGGCTCCGGGAGCCGGAGAGAGCAGCAGCATCGGAAAGGTGAAGAAGGAAGCCGTACAACACTGGGATTGGGTGCACAGCTTGCCAACTGATAGAAAACAGTACATTACCACTTTCCTGACTTTTCCAATCACATGAATATTCGATAAGAAGCTGTTTTGGACAGATTTTCTTTTCTTCTTGTCGAACACTTGGCAGACCTCCGTGCAACGTCCAGAACACGATGGGAGATGTTTTCTGTGCTCGCGCAGGTTTTCCTTGCCAGACAGAGTGGAAAAGCTTTCTGCTAGCATGTAGACCACAAAAGACGCTAAAGACGAAGGTACGATGCTCTCCGGAGCTAAGCGCCGCTCCCGGGCTTCTTTCGTCAGAAGCCGCGCTAAGAGAGCACTGTGAGCGGTACAATCGTCTTAGCGCGAAGAAGCCGCTTCTTCGGCTCCGGGAGCCGGAGAGAGCGGCAGCATCGGAAAGGTGAAGAAGGAAGCTGTACAACACTGGGATTGTGTGCGCAGCTTGCCAACTGATAGAAAACAGTACATTACCACTTTCCTGACTTTTCCAATCACATGAATATTCGATTGGAAGCTGTTTTGGACAACTTTTCTTTTCTTCTTGTCGAACACTTGGCAGACCTCCGTGCAACGTCCAGAACACGATGGGAGATGTTTTCTGTGCTCGCGCAGGTTTTCCTTGCCAGACAGAGTGGAAAAGCTTTCTGCTAGCATGTAGACCACAAAAGACGCTAAAGACGAAGGTACGATGCTCCCCGGAGCTAAGCGCCGCTCCCGGGCTTCTTTCGGCAGAAGCCGCGCTAAGAGAGCGCTGCGAGCGGTAAAATCGTCTTTGCGCGAAGAAGCCGCTTCTTCGGCTCCGGGAGCCGGAGAGAGCGGCAGCATCGGAAAGGTGAAGAAGGAAGCCGTACAACACTGGGATTGTGTGCACAGCTTGCCAACTGATAGAAAACAGTACATTACCACTTTCCTGACTTTTCCAATCACATGAATATTCGATAAGAAGCTGTTTTGGACAGATTTTCTTTTCTTTATGGCAAACACTTGGCAGACCTCCGTGCAACGTCCAGAACACGATGGGAGATGTTTTCTGTGCTCGCGCAGGTTTTCCTTGCCAGACAGAGTGGAAAAGCTTTCTGCTAGCATGTAGACCACAAAAGACGCTAAAGGCGAAGGTACGATGCTCCCCGGAGCTAATCGCCGCTCCCGGGCTTCTTTCGGCAGAAGCCGCGCTAAGAGAGCACTGTGAGCGGTACAATCGTCTTTGCGCGAAGAAGCCGCTTCTTCGGCTCCGGGAGCCGGAGAGAGCGGCATGATCGGAAAGGTGAAGAAGGAAGCTGTACAACACTGGGATTGTGTGCGCAGCTTGCCAACTGATAGACAGCAGTACATTACCACTTTCCTGACTTTTCCAATCACATGAATATTCGACTGGAAGCTGTTTTGGACAACTTTTCTTTTCTTCTTGTCGAACACTTGGCAGACCTCCGTGCAACGTCCAGAACACGATGGGAGATGTTTTCTGTGCTCGCGCAGGTTTTCCTTGCCAGACAGAGTGGAAAAGCTTTCTGCTAGCATGTAGACCACAAAAGACGCTAAAGACGAAGGTACGATGCTCCCCGGAGCTAAGCGCCGCTCCCGGGCTTCTTTCGGCAGAAGCCGCGCTAAGAGAGCACTGTGAGCGGTACAATCGTCTTTGCGCGAAGAAGCCGCTTCTTCGGCTCCGGGAGCCGGAGAGAGCGGCAGCATCGGAAAGGTGAAGAAGGAAGCTGTACAACACTGGGATTGTGTGCGCAGCTTGCCAACTGATAGAAAACAGTACATTACCACTTTCCTGACTTTTCCAATCACATGAATATTCGATTGGAAGCTGTTTTGGACAACTTTTCTTTTCTTCTTGTCGAACACTTGGCAGACCTCCGTGCAACGTCCAGAACACGATGGGAGATGTTTTCTGTGCTCGCGCAGGTTTTCCTTGCCAGACAGAGTGGAAAAGCTTTCTGCTAGCATGTAGACCACAAAAGACGCTAAAGACGAAGGTACGATGCTCCCCGGAGCTAAGCGCCGCTCCCGGGCTTCTTTCGGCAGAAGCCGCGCTAAGAGAGCGCTGCGAGCGGTACAATCGTCTTTGCGCGAAGAAGCCGCTTCTTCGGCTCCGGGAGCCGGAGAGAGCGGCAGCATCGGAAAGGTGAAGAAGGAAGCCGTACAACACTGGGATTGGGTGCACAGCTTGCCAACTGATAGAAAACAGTACATTACCACTTTCCTGACTTTTCCAATCACATGAATATTCGATAAGAAGCTGTTTTGGACAGATTTTCTTTTCTTTATGGCAAACACTTGGCAGACCTCCGTGCAACGTCCAGAACACGATGGGAGATGTTTTCTGTGCTCGCGCAGGTTTTCCTTGCCAGACAGAGTGGAAAAGCTTTCTGCTAGCATGTAGACCACAAAAGACGCTAAAGACGAAGGTACGATGCTCCCCGGAGCTAATCGCCGCTCCCGGGCTTCTTTCGGCAGAAGCCGCGCTAAGAGAGCACTGTGAGCGGTACAATCGTCTTTGCGCGAAGAAGCCGCTTCTTCGGCTCCGGGAGCCGGAGAGAGCGGCAGCATCGGAAAGGTGAAGAAGGAAGCTGTACAACACTGGGATTGTGTGCGCAGCTTGCCAACTGATAGACAGTAGTACATTACCCCTTTCCTGACTTTTCCAATCACATGAATATTCGATTGGAAGCTGTTTTGGACAACTTTTCTTTTCTTCTTGTCGAACACTTGGCAGACCTCCGTGCAACGTCCAGAACACGATGGGAGATGTTTTCTGTGCTCGCGCAGGTTTTCCTTGCCAGACAGAGTGGAAAAGCTTTCTGCTAAGATGTAGACCACAAAAGACGCTAAAGGCGAAGGTACGATGCTCCCCGGAGCTAAGCGCCGCTCCCGGGCGTCTTTCGGCAGAAGCCGCGCTAAGAGAGCACTGTGAGCGGTACAATCGTCTTTGCGCGAAGAAGCCGCTTCTTCGGCTCCGGGAGCCGGAGAGAGCGGCATGATCGGAAAGGTGAAGAAGGAAGCTGTACAACACTGGGATTGTGTGCGCAGCTTGCCAACTGATAGAAAACAGTACATTACCACTTTCCTGACTTTTCCAATCACATGAATCTTCGATTGGAAGCTGTTTTGGACAGATTTTCTTTTCTTTATGGCAAACACTTGGCAGACCTCCGTGCAACGTCCAGAACGCGTTGGAGATGTTTTCTGTGCTCGCGCAGGTTTTCCTTGCCAGACAGAGTGGAAAAGCTTTCTGCTAGCATGTAGACCACAAAAGACGCTAAAGGCGAAGGTACGATGCTCCCCGGAGCTAAGCGCCGCTCCCGGGCGTCTTTCGGCAGAAGCCGCGCTAAGAGAGCACTGTGAGCGGTACAATCGTCTTTGCGCGAAGAAGCCGCTTCTTCGGCTCACGGAGCCGGAGAGAGCGGCATGATCGGAAAGGTGAAGAAGGAAGCTGTACAACACTGGGATTGTATGCGCAGATTGCCAACTGATAGACAGCAGTACATTACCACTTTCCTGACTTTTCCAATCACATGAATATTCGATAAGAAGCTGTTTTGGACAGATTTTCTTTTCTTTATGGCAAACACTTGGCAGACCTCCGTGCAACGTCCAGAACACGATGGGAGATGTTTTCTGTGCTCGCGCAGGTTTTCCTTGCCAGACAGAGTGGAAAAGCTTTCTGCTAGCATGTAGACCACAAAAGACGCTAAAGACGAAGGTACGATGCTCCCCGGAGCTAAGCGCCGCTCCCGGGCTTCTTTCGGCAGAAGCGGCGCTAAGAGAGCACAGTGAGCGGTACAATCGTCTTTGCGCGAAGAAGCCGCTTCTTCGGCTCCGGGAGCCGGAGAGAGCGGCATGATCGGAAAGGTGAAGAAGGAAGCTGTACAACACTGGGATTGTGTGCGCAGCTTGCCAACTGATAGAAAACAGTACATTACCACTTTCCTGACTTGTCCAATCACATGAATATTCGATAAGAAGAGGTTTTGGACAGATTTTCTTTTCTTTATGCCAAACACATGGCAGACCTCCGTGCAACGTCCAGAACACGATGGGAGATGTTTTCTGTGCTCGCGCAGGTTTTCCTTGCCAGACAGAGTGGAAAAGCTTTCTGCTAGCATGTAGACCACAAAAGACGCTAAAGACGAAGGTACGATGCTCCCCGGAGCTAAGCGCCGCTCCCGGGCTTCTTTCGGCAGAAGCCGCGCTAAGAGAGCACAGTGAGCGGTACAATCGTCTTTGCGCGAAGAAGCCGCTTCTTCGGCTCCGGGAGCCGGAGAGAGCGGCAGCATCGGAAAGGTGAAGAAGGAAGCTGTACAACAGTGGGATTGTGTGCGCAGCTTGCCAACTGATAGAAAACAGTACATTACCACTTTCCTGACTTTTCCAATCACATGAATATTCGATTGGAAGCTGTTTTGGACAACTTTTCTTTTCTTCTTGTCGAACACTTGGCAGACCTCCGTGCAACGTCCAGAACACGATGGGAGATGTTTTCTGTGCTCGCGCAGGTTTTCCTTGCCAGACAGAGTGGAAAAGCTTTCTGCTAGCATGTAGACCACAAAAGACGCTAAAGACGAAGGTACGATGCTCTCCGGAGCTAAGCGCCGCTCCCGGGCTTCTTTCGGCAGAAGCCGCGCTAAGAGAGCGCTGCGAGCGGTACAATCGTCTTTGCGCGAAGAAGCCGCTTCTTCGGCTCCGGGAGCCGGAGAGAGCGGCATGATCGGAAAGGTGAAGAAGGAAGCTGTACAACACTGGGATTGTGTGCGCAGCTTGCCAACTGATAGACAGCAGTACATTACCACTTTCCTGACTTTTCCAATCACATGAATATTCGATAAGAAGCTGTTTTGGACAGATTTTCTTTTCTTTATGGCAAACACTTGGCAGACCTCCGTGCAACGTCCAGAACACGATGGGAGATGTTTTCTGTGCTCGCGCAGGTTTTCCTTGCCAGACAGAGTGGAAAAGCTTTCTGCTAGCATGTAGACCACAAAAGACGCTAAAGACGAAGGTACGATGCTCTCCGCAGCTAAGCGCCGCTCCCGGGCTTCTTTCGGCAGAAGCGGCGCTAAGAGAGCACAGTGAGCGGTACAATCGTCTTTGCGCGAAGAAGCCGCTTCTTCGGCTCCGGGAGCCGGAGAGAGCGGCATGATCGGAAAGGTGAAGAAGGAAGCTGTACAACACTGGGATTGTGTGCGCAGCTTGCCAACTGATAGAAAACAGTACATTACCACTTTCCTGACTTGTCCAATCACATGAATATTCGATAAGAAGAGGTTTTGGACAGATTTTCTTTTCTTTATGCCAAACACATGGCAGACCTCCGTGCAACGTCCAGAACACGATGGGAGATGTTTTCTGTGCTCGCGCAGGTTTTCCTTGCCAGACAGAGTGGAAAAGCTTTCTGCTAGCATGTAGACCACAAAAGACGCTAAAGACGAAGGTACGATGCTCCCCGGAGCTAAGTGCCGCTCCCGGGCTTCTTTCGGCAGAAGCCGCGCTAAGAGAGCACTGTGAGCGGTACAATCGTCTTTGCGCGAAGAAGCCGCTTCTTCGGCTCCGGGAGCCGGAGAGAGCGGCAGCATCGGAAAGGTGAAGAAGGAAGCTGTACAACAGTGGGATTGTGTGCGCAGCTTGCCAACTGATAGAAAACAGTACATTACCACTTTCCTGACTTTTCCAATCACATGAATATTCGATTGGAAGCTGTTTTGGACAACTTTTCTTTTCTTCTTGTCGAACACTTGGCAGACCTCCGTGCAACGTCCAGAACACGATGGGAGATGTTTTCTGTGCTCGCGCAGGTTTTCCTTGCCAGACAGAGTGGAAAAGCTTTCTGCTAGCATGTAGACCACAAAAGACGCTAAAGACGAAGGTACGATGCTCCCCGGAGCTAAGCGCCGCTCCCAGGCGTCTTTCGGCAGAAGCCGCTCTAAGAGAGCGCTGCGAGCGGTACAATCGTCTTTGCGCGAAGAAGCCGCTTCTTCGGCTCCGGGAGCCGGAGAGAGCGGCAGCATCGGAAAGGTGAAGAAGGAAGCCGTACAACACTGGGATTGTGTGCGCAGCTTGCCAACTGATAGAAAACAGTACATTACCACTTTCCTGACTTTTCCAATCACATGAATATTCGATTGGAATTTGTTTTGGACAACTTTTCTTTTCTTCTTGTCGAACACTTGGCAGACCTCCGTGCAACGTCCAGAACACGATGGGAGATGTTTTCTGTGCTCGCGCAGGTTTTCCTTGCCAGACAGAGTGGAAAAGCTATCTGCTAGCATGTAGACCACAAAAGACGCTAAAGGCGAAGGTACGATGCTCCTCGGAGCTAAGCGCCGCTCCCGGGCTTCTTTCGGCAGAAGCCGCGCTAAGAGAGCACTGTGAGCGGTACAATCGTCTTTGCGCGAAGAAGCCGCTTCTTCGGCTCCGGGAGCCGGAGAGAGCAGCAGCATCGGAAAGGTGAAGAAGGAAGCCGTACAACACTGGGATTGGGTGCACAGCTTGCCAACTGATAGAAAACAGTACATTACCACTTTCCTGACTTTTCCAATCACATGAATATTCGATAAGAAGCTGTTTTGGACAGATTTTCTTTTCTTCTTGTCGAACACTTGGCAGACCTCCGTGCAACGTCCAGAACACGATGGGAGATGTTTTCTGTGCTCGCGCAGGTTTTCCTTGCCAGACAGAGTGGAAAAGCTTTCTGCTAGCATGTAGACCACAAAAGACGCTAAAGACGAAGGTACGATGCTCCCCGGAGCTAAGCGCCGCTCCCGGGCTTCTTTCGTCAGAAGCCGCGCTAAGAGAGCACTGTGAGCGGTACAATCGTCTTAGCGCGAAGAAGCCGCTTCTTCGGCTCCGGGAGCCGGAGAGAGCGGCAGCATCGGAAAGGTGAAGAAGGAAGCCGTACAACACTGGGATTGTGTGCACAGCTTGCCAACTGATAGAAAACAGTACATTACCACTTTCCTGACTTTTCCAATCACATGAATATTCGATAAGAAGCTGTTTTGGACAGATTTTCTTTTCTTTATGGCAAACACTTGGCAGACCTCCGTGCAACGTCCAGAACACGATGGGAGATGTTTTCTGTGCTCGCGCAGGTTTTCCTTGCCAGACAGAGTGGAAAAGCTTTCTGCTAGCATGTAGACCACAAAAGACGCTAAAGGCGAAGGTACGATGCTCCCCGGAGCTAATCGCCGCTCCCGGGCTTCTTTCGGCAGAAGCCGCGCTAAGAGAGCACTGTGAGCGGTACAATCGTCTTTGCGCAAAGAAGCCGCTTCTTCGGCTCCGGGAGCCGGAGAGAGCGGCATGATCGGAAAGGTGAAGAAGGAAGCTGTACAACACTGGGATTGTGTGCGCAGCTTGCCAACTGATAGACAGCAGTACATTACCACTTTCCTGACTTTTCCAATCACATGAATATTCGACTGGAAGCTGTTTTGGACAACTTTTCTTTTCTTCTTGTCGAACACTTGGCAGACCTCCGTGCAACGTCCAGAACACGATGGGAGATGTTTTCTGTGCTCGCGCAGGTTTTCCTTGCCAGACAGAGTGGAAAAGCTTTCTGCTAGCATGTAGACCACAAAAGACGCTAAAGACGAAGGTACGATGCTCCCCGGAGCTAAGCGCCGCTCCCGGGCTTCTTTCGGCAGAAGCCGCGCTAAGAGAGCACTGTGAGCGGTACAATCGTCTTAGCGCGAAGAAGCCGCTTCTTCGGCTCCGGGAGCCGGAGAGAGCGGCAGCATCGGAAAGGTGAAGAAGGAAGCTGTACAACAGTGGGATTGTGTGCGCAGCTTGCCAACTGATAGAAAACAGTACATTACCACTTTCCTGACTTTTCCAATCACATGAATATTCGATTGGAAGCTGTTTTGGACAACTTTTCTTTTCTTCTTGTCGAACACTTGGCAGACCTCCGTGCAACGTCCAGAACACGATGGGAGATGTTTTCTGTGCTCGCGCAGGTTTTCCTTGCCAGACAGAGTGGAAAAGCTTTCTGCTAGCATGTAGACCACAAAAGACGCTAAAGACGAAGGTACGATGCTCCCCGGAGCTAAGCGCCGCTCCCGGGCTTCTTTCGGCAGAAGCCGCGCTAAGAGAGCGCTGCGAGCGGTACAATCGTCTTTGCGTGAAGAAGCCGCTTCTTCGGCTCCGGGAGCCGGAGAGAGCGGCAGCATCGGAAAGGTGAAGAAGGAAGCCGTACAACACTGGGATTGGGTGCACAGCTTGCCAACTGATAGAAAACAGTACATTACCACTTTCCTGACTTTTCCAATCACATGAATATTCGATAAGAAGCTGTTTTGGACAGATTTTCTTTTCTTTATGGCAAACACTTGGCAGACCTCCGTGCAACGTCCAGAACACGATGGGAGATGTTTTCTGTGCTCGCGCAGGTTTTCCTTGCCAGACAGAGTGGAAAAGCTTTCTGCTAGCATGTAGACCACAAAAGACGCTAAAGGCGAAGGTACGATGCTCCCCGGAGCTAATCGCCGCTCCCGGGCTTCTTTCGGCAGAAGCCGCGCTAAGAGAGCACTGTGAGCGGTACAATCGTCTTTGCGCGAAGAAGCCGCTTCTTCGGCTCCGGGAGCCGGAGAGAGCGGCAGCATCGGAAAGGTGAAGAAGGAAGCTGTACAACACTGGGATTGTGTGCGCAGCTTGCCAACTGATAGAAAACAGTACATTACCACTTTCCTGACTTGTCCAATCACATGAATATTCGATAAGAAGTGGTTTTGGACAGATTTTCTTTTCTTTATGCCAAACACATGGCAGACCTCCGTGCAACGTCCAGAACACGATGGGAGATGTTTTCTGTGCTCGCGCAGGTTTTCCTTGCCAGACAGAGTGGAAAAGCTTTCTGCTAGCATGTAGACCACAAAAGACGCTAAAGACGAAGGTACGATGCTCCCCGGAGCTAAGCGCCGCTCCCGGGCTTCTTTCGGCAGAAGCCGCGCTAAGAGAGCACTGTGAGCGGTACAATCGTCTTTGCGCGAAGAAGCCGCTTCTTCGGCTCCGGGAGCCGGAGAGAGCGGCAGCATCGGAAAGGTGAAGAAGGAAGCTGTACAACAGTGGGATTGTGTGCGCAGCTTGCCAACTGATAGAAAACAGTACATTACCACTTTCCTGACTTTTCCAATCACATGAATATTCGATTGGAAGCTGTTTTGGACAACTTTACTTTTCTTCTTGTCGAACACTTGGCAGACCTCCGTGCAACGTCCAGAACACGATGGGAGATGTTTTCTGTGCTCGCGCAGGTTTTCCTTGCCAGACAGAGTGGAAAAGCTTTCTGCTAAGATGTAGACCACAAAAGACGCTAAAGGCGAAGGTACGATGCTCCCCGGAGCTAAGCGCCGCTCCCGGGCGTCTTTCGGCAGAAGCCGCGCTAAGAGAGCACTGTGAGCGGTACAATCGTCTTTGCGCGAAGAAGCCGCTTCTTCGGCTCCGGGAGCCGGAGAGAGCGGCATGATCGGAAAGGTGAAGAAGGAAGCTGTACAACACTGGGATTGTGTGCGCAGCTTGCCAACTGATAGAAAACAGTACATTACCACTTTCCTGACTTTTCCAATCACATGAATCTTCGATTGGAAGCTGTTTTGGACAGATTTTCTTTTCTTTATGGCAAACACTTGGCAGACCTCCGTGCAACGTCCAGAACACGATGGGAGATGTTTTCTGTGCTCGCGCAGGTTTTCCTTGCCAGACAGAGTGGAAAAGCTTTCTGCTAGCATGTAGACCACAAAAGACGCTAAAGGCGAAGGTACGATGCTCCCCGGAGCTAAGCGCCGCTCCCGGGCGTCTTTCGGCAGAAGCCGCGCTAAGAGAGCACTGTGAGCGGTACAATCGTCTTAGCGCGAAGAAGCCGCTTCTTCGGCTCACGGAGCCGGAGAGAGCGGCATGATCGGAAAGGTGAAGAAGGAAGCTGTACAACACTGGGATTGTATGCGCAGATTGCCAACTGATAGACAGCAGTACATTACCACTTTCCTGACTTTTCCAATCACATGAATATTCGATAAGAAGCTGTTTTGGACAGATTTTCTTTTCTTTATGGCAAACACTTGGCAGACCTCCGTGCAACGTCCAGAACACGATGGGAGATGTTTTCTGTGCTCGCGCAGGTTTTCCTTGCCAGACAGAGTGGAAAAGCTTTCTGCTAGCATGTAGACCACAAAAGACGCTAAAGACGAAGGTACGATGCTCTCCGCAGCTAAGCGCCGCTCCCGGGCTTCTTTCGGCAGAAGCGGCGCTAAGAGAGCACAGTGAGCGGTACAATCGTCTTTGCGCGAAGAAGCCGCTTCTTCGGCTCCGGGAGCCGGAGAGAGCGGCATGATCGGAAAGGTGAAGAAGGAAGCTGTACAACACTGGGATTGTGTGCGCAGCTTGCCAACTGATAGAAAACAGTACATTACCACTTTCCTGACTTGTCCAATCACATGAATATTCGATAAGAAGAGGTTTTGGACAGATTTTCTTTTCTTTATGCCAAACACATGGCAGACCTCCGTGCAACGTCCAGAACACGATGGGAGATGTTTTCTGTGCTCGCGCAGGTTTTCCTTGCCAGACAGAGTGGAAAAGCTTTCTGCTAGCATGTAGACCACAAAAGACGCTAAAGACGAAGGTACGATGCTCCCCGGAGCTAAGCGCCGCTCCCGGGCTTCTTTCGGCAGAAGCCGCGCTAAGAGAGCACTGTGAGCGGTACAATCGTCTTTGCGCGAAGAAGCCGCTTCTTCGGCTCCGGGAGCCGGAGAGAGCGGCAGCATCGGAAAGGTGAAGAAGGAAGCTGTACAACACTGGGATTGTGTGCGCAGCTTGCCAACTGATAGAAAACAGTACATTACCACTTTCCTGACTTTTCCAATCACATGAATATTCGATTGGAAGCTGTTTTGGACAACTTTTCTTTTCTTCTTGTCGAACACTTGGCAGACCTCCGTGCAACGTCCAGAACACGATGGGAGATGTTTTCTGTGCTCGCGCAGGTTTTCCTTGCCAGACAGAGTGGAAAAGCTTTCTGCTAGCATGTAGACCACAAAAGACGCTAAAGACGAAGGTACGATGCTCTCCGGAGCTAAGCGCCGCTCCCGGGCTTCTTTCGGCAGAAGCCGCGCTAAGAGAGCGCTGCGAGCGGTACAATCGTCTTTGCGCGAAGAAGCCGCTTCTTCGGCTCCGGGAGCCGGAGAGAGCGGCAGCATCGGAAAGGTGAAGAAGGAAGCCGTACAACACTGGGATTGTGTGCGCAGCTTGCCAACTGATAGAAAACAGTACATTACCACTTTCCTGACTTTTCCAATCACATGAATATTCGATAAGAAGCTGTTTAGGACAGATTTTCTTTTCTTTATGGCAAACACTTGGCAGACCTCCGTGCAACGTCCAGAACACGATGGGAGATGTTTTCTGTGCTCGCGCAGGTTTTCCTTGCCAGACAGAGTGGAAAAGCTTTCTGCTAGCATGTAGACCACAAAAGACGCTAAAGACGAAGGTACGATGCTCTCCGCAGCTAAGCGCCGCTCCCGGGCTTCTTTCGGCAGAAGCCGCGCTAAGAGAGCGCTGTGAGCGGTACAATCGTCTTTGCGCGAAGAAGCCGCTTCTTCGGCTCCGGGAGCCGGAGAGAGCGGCATGATCGGAAAGGTGAAGAAGGAAGCTGTACAACACTGGGATTGTGTGCGCAGCTTGCCAACTGATAGACAGTAGTACATTACCCCTTTCCTGACTTTTCCAATCACATGAATATTCGATTGGAAGCTGTTTTGGACAACTTTTCTTTTCTTCTTGTCGAACACTTGGCAGACCTCCGTGCAACGTCCAGAACACGATGGGAGATGTTTTCTGTGCTCGCGCAGGTTTTCCTTGCCAGACAGAGTGGAAAAGCTATCTGCTAGCATGTAGACCACAAAAGACGCTAAAGGCGAAGGTACGATGCTCCCCGGAGCTAAGCGCCGCTCCCGGGCGTCTTTCGGCAGAAGCCGCGCTAAGAGAGCACTGTGAGCGGTACAATCGTCTTTGCGCGAAGAAGCCGCTTCTTCGGCTCCGGGAGCCGGAGAGAGCGGCATGATCGGAAAGGTGAAGAAGGAAGCTGTACAACACTGGGATTGTGTGCGCAGCTTGCCAACTGATAGAAAACAGTACATTACCACTTTCCTGACTTTTCCAATCACATGAATCTTCGATTGGAAGCTGTTTTGGACAGATTTTCTTTTCTTTATGGCAAACACTTGGCAGACCTCCGTGCAACGTCCAGAACACGATGGGAGATGTTTTCTGTGCTCGCGCAGGTTTTCCTTGCCAGACAGAGTGGAAAAGCTTTCTGCTAGCATGTAGACCACAAAAGACGCTAAAGACGAAGGTACGATGCTCTCCGCAGCTAAGCGCCGCTCCCGGGCTTCTTTCGGCAGAAGCGGCGCTAAGAGAGCACAGTGAGCGGTACAATCGTCTTTGCGCGAAGAAGCCGCTTCTTCGGCTCCGGGAGCCGGAGAGAGCGGCATGATCGGAAAGGTGAAGAAGGAAGCTGTACAACACTGGGATTGTGTGCGCAGCTTGCCAACTGATAGAAAACAGTACATTACCACTTTCCTGACTTGTCCAATCACATGAATATTCGATAAGAAGAGGTTTTGGACAGATTTTCTTTTCTTTATGCCAAACACATGGCAGACCTCCGTGCAACGTCCAGAACACGATGGGAGATGTTTTCTGTGCTCGCGCAGGTTTTCCTTGCCAGACAGAGTGGAAAAGCTTTCTGCTAGCATGTAGACCACAAAAGACGCTAAAGACGAAGGTACGATGCTCCCCGGAGCTAAGCGCCGCTCCCGGGCTTCTTTCGGCAGAAGCCGCGCTAAGAGAGCACTGTGAGCGGTACAATCGTCTTTGCGCGAAGAAGCCGCTTCTTCGGCTCCGGGAGCCGGAGAGAGCGGCAGCATCGGAAAGGTGAAGAAGGAAGCTGTACAACAGTGGGATTGTGTGCGCAGCTTGCCAACTGATAGAAAACAGTACATTACCACTTTCCTGACTTTTCCAATCACATGAATATTCGATTGGAAGCTGTTTTGGACAACTTTTCTTTTCTTCTTGTCGAACACTTGGCAGACCTCCGTGCAACGTCCAGAACACGATGGGAGATGTTTTCTGTGCTCGCGCAGGTTTTCCTTGCCAGACAGAGTGGAAAAGCTTTCTGCTAGCATGTAGACCACAAAAGACGCTAAAGACGAAGGTACGATGCTCCCCGGAGCTAAGCGCCGCTCCCGGGCGTCTTTCGGCAGAAGCCGCGCTAAGAGAGCGCTGCGAGCGGTACAATCGTCTTTGCGCGAAGAAGCCGCTTCTTCGGCTCCGGGAGCCGGAGAGAGCGGCAGCATCGGAAAGGTGAAGAAGGAAGCCGTACAACACTGGGATTGTGTGCGCAGCTTGCCAACTGATAGAAAACAGTACATTACCACTTTCCTGACTTTTCCAATCACATGAATATTCGATTGGAATTTGTTTTGGACAACTTTTCTTTTCTTCTTGTCGAACACTTGGCAGACCTCCGTGCAACGTCCAGAACACGATGGGAGATGTTTTCTGTGCTCGCGCAGGTTTTCCTTGCCAGACAGAGTGGAAAAGCTATCTGCTAGCATGTAGACCACAAAAGACGCTAAAGGCGAAGGTACGATGCTCCTCGGAGCTAAGCGCCGCTCCCGGGCTTCTTTCGGCAGAAGCCGCGCTAAGAGAGCACTGTGAGCGGTACAATCGTCTTTGCGCGAAGAAGCCGCTTCTTCGGCTCCGGGAGCCGGAGAGAGCAGCAGCATCGGAAAGGTGAAGAAGGAAGCCGTACAACACTGGGATTGGGTGCACAGCTTGCCAACTGATAGAAAACAGTACATTACCACTTTCCTGACTTTTCCAATCACATGAATATTCGATAAGAAGCTGTTTTGGACAGATTTTCTTTTCTTCTTGTCGAACACTTGGCAGACCTCCGTGCAACGTCCAGAACACGATGGGAGATGTTTTCTGTGCTCGCGCAGGTTTTCCTTGCCAGACAGAGTGGAAAAGCTTTCTGCTAGCATGTAGACCACAAAAGACGCTAAAGACGAAGGTACGATGCTCTCCGGAGCTAAGCGCCGCTCCCGGGCTTCTTTCGTCAGAAGCCGCGCTAAGAGAGCACTGTGAGCGGTACAATCGTCTTAGCGCGAAGAAGCCGCTTCTTCGGCTCCGGGAGCCGGAGAGAGCGGCAGCATCGGAAAGGTGAAGAAGGAAGCTGTACAACACTGGGATTGTGTGCGCAGCTTGCCAACTGATAGAAAACAGTACATTACCACTTTCCTGACTTTTCCAATCACATGAATATTCGATTGGAAGCTGTTTTGGACAACTTTTCTTTTCTTCTTGTCGAACACTTGGCAGACCTCCGTGCAACGTCCAGAACACGATGGGAGATGTTTTCTGTGCTCGCGCAGGTTTTCCTTGCCAGACAGAGTGGAAAAGCTTTCTGCTAGCATGTAGACCACAAAAGACGCTAAAGACGAAGGTACGATGCTCCCCGGAGCTAAGCGCCGCTCCCGGGCTTCTTTCGGCAGAAGCCGCGCTAAGAGTGCGCTGCGAGCGGTAAAATCGTCTTTGCGCGAAGAAGCCGCTTCTTCGGCTCCGGGAGCCGGAGAGAGCGGCAGCATCGGAAAGGTGAAGAAGGAAGCCGTACAACACTGGGATTGTGTGCACAGCTTGCCAACTGATAGAAAACAGTACATTACCACTTTCCTGACTTTTCCAATCACATGAATATTCGATAAGAAGCTGTTTTGGACAGATTTTCTTTTCTTTATGGCAAACACTTGGCAGACCTCCGTGCAACGTCCAGAACACGATGGGAGATGTTTTCTGTGCTCGCGCAGGTTTTCCTTGCCAGACAGAGTGGAAAAGCTTTCTGCTAGCATGTAGACCACAAAAGACGCTAAAGGCGAAGGTACGATGCTCCCCGGAGCTAATCGCCGCTCCCGGGCTTCTTTCGGCAGAAGCCGCGCTAAGAGAGCACTGTGAGCGGTACAATCGTCTTTGCGCGAAGAAGCCGCTTCTTCGGCTCCGGGAGCCGGAGAGAGCGGCATGATCGGAAAGGTGAAGAAGGAAGCTGTACAACACTGGGATTGTGTGCGCAGCTTGCCAACTGATAGACAGCAGTACATTACCACTTTCCTGACTTTTCCAATCACATGAATATTCGACTGGAAACTGTTTTGGACAACTTTTCTTTTCTTCTTGTCGAACACTTGGCAGACCTCCGTGCAACGTCCAGAACACGATGGGAGATGTTTTCTGTGCTCGCGCAGGTTTTCCTTGCCAGACAGAGTGGAAAAGCTTTCTGCTAGCATGTAGACCACAAAAGACGCTAAAGACGAAGGTACGATGCTCCCCGGAGCTAAGCGCCGCTCCCGGGCTTCTTTCGGCAGAAGCCGCGCTAAGAGAGCACTGTGAGCGGTACAATCGTCTTTGCGCGAAGAAGCCGCTTCTTCGGCTCCGGGAGCCGGAGAGAGCGGCAGCATCGGAAAGGTGAAGAAGGAAGCTGTACAACACTGGGATTGTGTGCGCAGCTTGCCAACTGATAGAAAACAGTACATTACCACTTTCCTGACTTTTCCAATCACATGAATCTTCGATTGGAAGCTGTTTTGGACAGATTTTCTTTTCTTTATGGCAAACACTTGGCAGACCTCCGTGCAACGTCCAGAACGCGTTGGAGATGTTTTCTGTGCTCGCGCAGGTTTTCCTTGCCAGACAGAGTGGAAAAGCTTTCTGCTAGCATGTAGACCACAAAAGACGCTAAAGGCGAAGGTACGATGCTCCCCGGAGCTAAGCGCCGCTCCCGGGCGTCTTTCGGCAGAAGCCGCGCTAAGAGAGCACTGTGAGCGGTACAATCGTCTTTGCGCGAAGAAGCCGCTTCTTCGGCTCGCGGAGCCGGAGAGAGCGGCATGATCGGAAAGGTGAAGAAGGAAGCTGTACAACACTGGGATTGTATGCGCAGATTGCCAACTGATAGACAGCAGTACATTACCACTTTCCTGACTTTTCCAATCACATGAATATTCGATAAGAAGCTGTTTTGGACAGATTTTCTTTTCTTTATGGCAAACACTTGGCAGACCTCCGTGCAACGTCCAGAACACGATGGGAGATGTTTTCTGTGCTCGCGCAGGTTTTCCTTGCCAGACAGAGTGGAAAAGCTTTCTGCTAGCATGTAGACCACAAAAGACGCTAAAGACGAAGGTACGATGCTCTCCGCAGCTAAGCGCCGCTCCCGGGCTTCTTTCGGCAGAAGCGGCGCTAAGAGAGCACAGTGAGCGGTACAATCGTCTTTGCGCGAAGAAGCCGCTTCTTCGGCTCCGGGAGCCGGAGAGAGCGGCATGATCGGAAAGGTGAAGAAGGAAGCTGTACAACACTGGGATTGTGTGCGCAGCTTGCCAACTGATAGAAAACAGTACATTACCACTTTCCTGACTTGTCCAATCACATGAATGTTCGATAAGAAGAGGTTTTGGACAGATTTTCTTTTCTTTATGCCAAACACATGGCAGACCTCCGTGCAACGTCCAGAACACGATGGGAGATGTTTTCTGTGCTCGCGCAGGTTTTCCTTGCCAGACAGAGTGGAAAAGCTTTCTGCTAGCATGTAGACCACAAAAGACGCTAAAGACGAAGGTACGATGCTCCCCGGAGCTAAGCGCCGCGCCCGGGCTTCTTTCGGCAGAAGCCGCGCTAAGAGAGCACTGTGAGCGGTACAATCGTCTTTGCGCGAAGAAGCCGCTTCTTCGGCTCCGGGAGCCGGAGAGAGCGGCAGCATCGGAAAGGTGAAGAAGGAAGCTGTACAACACTGGGATTGTGTGCGCAGCTTGCCAACTGATAGAAAACAGTACATTACCACTTTCCTGACTTTTCCAATCACATGAATATTCGATTGGAAGCTGTTTTGGACAACTTTTCTTTTCTTCTTGTCGAACACTTGGCAGACCTCCGTGCAACGTCCAGAACACGATGGGAGATGTTTTCTGTGCTCGCGCAGGTTTTCCTTGCCAGACAGAGTGGAAAAGCTTTCTGCTAGCATGTAGACCACAAAAGACGCTAAAGACGAAGGTACGATGCTCCCCGGAGCTAAGCGCCGTTCCCGGGCTTCTTTCGGCAGAAGCCGCGCTAAGAGAGCGCTGCGAGCGGTACAATCGCCTTTGCGCGAAGAAGCCGCTTCTTCGGCTCCGGGAGCCGGAGAGAGCGGCAGCATCGGAAAGGTGAAGAAGGAAGCCGTACAACACTGGGATTGTGTGCGCAGCTTGCCAACTGATAGAAAACAGTACATTACCACTTTCCTGACTTTTCCAATCACATGAATATTCGACAAGAAGCTGTTTTGGACCACTTTTCTTTTCTTCTTGTCAAACACTTGGCAGACTTCCGAGCAATGTCCAGAACACGATGGGAGATGTTTTCTGTGCTCCCGCAGGTTTTCCTTGCCAGACAGAGTGGAAAAGCTTTCTGCTAAGATGTAGACCACAAAAGACGCTAAAGGCGAAGGTACGATGCTCCCCGGAACTAATCGCCGCTCCCGGGCTTCTTTCGGCAGAAGCCGCGCTAAGAGAGCACTGTGAGCGGTACAATCGTCTTTGCGCGAAGAAGCCGCTTCTTCGGCTCCGGGAGCCGGAGAGAGCGGCAGCATCGGAAAGGTGAAGAAGGAAGCTGTACAACACTGGGATTGTGTGCGCAGCTTGCCAACTAATAGAAAACAGTACATTACCACTTTCCTGACTTTTCCAATCACATGAATATTCGATTGGAAGCTGTTTTGGACAACTTTTCTTTTCTTCTTGTCGAACACTTGGCAGACCTCCGTGCAACGTCCAGAACACGATGGGAGATGTTTTCTGTGCTCGCGCAGGTTTTCCTTGCCAGACAGAGTGGAAAAGCTTTCTGCTAGCATGTAGACCACAAAAGACGCTAAAGACGAAGGTACGATGCTCCCCGGAGCTAAGCGCCGCTCCCGGGCGTCTTTCGGCAGAAGCCGCGCTAAGAGAGCGCTGCGAGCGGTACAATCGTCTTTGCGCGAAGAAGCCGCTTCTTCGGCTCCGGGAGCCGGAGAGAGCGGCAGCATCGGAAAGGTGAAGAAGGAAGCCGTACAACACTGGGATTGGGTGCACAGCTTGCCAACTGATAGAAAACAGTACATTACCACTTTCCTGACTTTTCCAATCACATGAATATTCGATAAGAAGCCGTTTAGGACAGATTTTCTTTTCTTTATGGCAAACACTTGGCAGACCTCCGTGCAACGTCCAGAACACGATGGGAGATGTTTTCTGTGCTCGCGCAGGTTTTCCTTGCCAGACAGAGTGGAAAAGCTTTCTGCTAGCATGTAGACCACAAAAGACGCTAAAGGCGAAGGTACGATGCTCCCCGGAGCTAATCGCCGCTCCCGGGCTTCTTTCGGCAGAAGCGGCGCTAAGAGAGCACTGTGAGCGGTACAATCGTCTTTGCGCGAAGAAGCCGCTTCTTCGGCTCCGGGAGCCGGAGAGAGCGGCAGCATCGGAAAGGTGAAGAAGGAAGCTGTACAACAGTGGGATTGTGTGCGCAGCTTGCCAACTGATAGAAAACAGTACATTACCACTTTCCTGACTTTTCCAATCACATGAATATTCGATTGGAAGCTGTTTTGGACAACTTTTCTTTTCTTCTTGTCGAACACTTGGCAGACCTCCGTGCAACGTCCAGAACACGATGGGAGATGTTTTCTGTGCTCGCGCAGGTTTTCCTTGCCAGACAGAGTGGAAAAGCTTTCTGCTAAGATGTAGACCACAAAAGACGCTAAAGGCGAAGGTACGATGCTCCCCGGAGCTAAGCGCCGCTCCCGGGCGTCTTTCGGCAGAAGCCGCGCTAAGAGAGCACTGTGAGCGGTACAATCGTCTTTGCGCGAAGAAGCCGCTTCTTCGGCTCCGGGAGCCGGAGAGAGCGGCATGATCGGAAAGGTGAAGAAGGAAGCTGTACAACACTGGGATTGTGTGCGCAGCTTGCCAACTGATAGAAAACAGTACATTACCACTTTCCTGACTTTTCCAATCACATGAATATTCGATAAGAAGAGGTTTTGGACAGATTTTCTTTTCTTTATGGCAAACACTTGGCAGACCTCCGTGCAACGTCCAGAACGCGTTGGAGATATTTTCTGTGCTCGCGCAGGTTTTCCTTGCCAGACAGAGTGGAAAAGCTTTCTGCTAGCATGTAGACCACAAAAGACGCTAAAGGCGAAGGTACGATGCTCCCCGGAGCTAAGCGCCGCTCCCGGGCGTCTTTCGGCAGAAGCCGCGCTAAGAGAGCACTGTGAGCGGTACAATCGTCTTTGCGCGAAGAAGCCGCTTCTTCGGCTCACGGAGCCGGAGAGAGCGGCATGATCGGAAAGGTGAAGAAGGAAGCTGTACAACACTGGGATTGTATGCGCAGATTGCCAACTGATAGACAGCAATACATTACCACTTTCCTGACTTTTCCAATCACATGAATATTCGATAAGAAGCTGTTTTGGACAGATTTTCTTTTCTTTATGGCAAACACTTGGCAGACCTCCGTGCAACGTCCAGAACACGATGGGAGATGTTTTCTGTGCTCGCGCAGGTTTTCCTTGCCAGACAGAGTGGAAAAGCTTTCTGCTAGCATGTAGACCACAAAAGACGCTAAAGACGAAGGTACGATGCTCTCCGCAGCTAAGCGCCGCTCCCGGGCTTCTTTCGGCAGAAGCGGCGCTAAGAGAGCACAGTGAGCGGTACAATCGTCTTTGCGCGAAGAAGCCGCTTCTTCGGCTCCGGGAGCCGGAGAGAGCGGCAGCATCGGAAAGGTGAAGAAGGAAGCTGTACAACACTGGGATTGTGTGCGCAGCTTGCCAACTGATAGAAAACAGTACATTACCACTTTCCTGACTTTTCCAATCACATGAATATTCGATAAGAAGAGGTTTTGGACAGATTTTCTTTTCTTTATGCCAAACACATGGCAGACCTCCATGCAACGTCCAGAACACGATGGGAGATGTTTTCTGTGCTCGCGCAGGTTTTCCTTGCCAGACAGAGTGGAAAAGCTTTCTGCTAGCATGTAGACCACAAAAGACGCTAAAGACGAAGGTACGATGCTCCCCGGAGCTAAGCGCCGCTCCCGGGCGTCTTTCGGCAGAAGCCGCGCTAAGAGAGCACTGTGAGCGGTACAATCGCCTTTGCGCGAAGAAGCCGCTTCTTCGGCTCCGGGAGCCGGAGAGAGCGGCAGCATCGGAAAGGTGAAGAAGGAAGCTGTACAACAGTGGGATTGTGTGCGCAGCTTGCCAACTGATAGAAAACAGTACATTACCACTTTCCTGACTTTTCCAATCACATGAATATTCGATTGGAAGCTGTTTTGGACCACTTTTCTTTTCTTCTTGTCGAACACTTGGCAGACCTCCGTGCAACGTCCAGAACACGATGGGAGATGTTTTCTGTGCTCGCGCAGGTTTTCCTTGCCAGACAGAGTGGAAAAGCTTTCTGCTAAGATGTAGACCACAAAAGACGCTAAAGGCGAAGGTACGATGCTCCCCGGAGCTAAGCGCCGCTCCCGGGCTTCTTTCGGCAGAAGCCGCGCTAAAGAGCACTGTGAGCGGTACAATCGTCTTTGCGCGAAGAAGCCGCTTCTTCGGCTCCGGGAGCCGGAGAGAGCGGCAGCATCGGAAAGGTGAAGAAGGAAGCTGTACAACACTGGGATTGTGTGCGCAGCTTGCCAACTGATAGAAAACAGTACATTACCACTTTCCTGACTTTTCCAATCACATGAATATTCGATTGGAAGCTGTTTTGGACAACTTTTCTTTTCTTCTTGTCGAACACTTGGCAGACCTCCGTGCAACGTCCAGAACACGATGGGAGATGTTTTCTGTGCTCGCGCAGGTTTTCCTTGCCAGACAGAGTGGAAAAGCTTTCTGCTAGCATGTAGACCACAAAAGACGCTAAAGACGAAGGTACGATGCTCCCCGGAGCTAAGCGCCGCTCCCGGGCTTCTTTCGTCAGAAGCCGCGCTAAGAGAGCACTGTGAGCGGTACAATCGTCTTAGCGCGAAGAAGCCGCTTCTTCGGCTCCGGGAGCCGGAGAGAGCGGCAGCATCGGAAAGGTGAAGAAGGAAGCTGTACAACACTGGGATTGTGTGCGCAGCTTGCCAACTGATAGAAAACAGTACATTACCACTTTCCTGACTTTTCCAATCACATGAATATTCGATTGGAAGCTGTTTTGGACAACTTTTCTTTTCTTCTTGTCGAACACTTGGCAGACCTCCGTGCAACGTCCAGAACACGATGGGAGATGTTTTCTGTGCTCGCGCAGGTTTTCCTTGCCAGACAGAGTGGAAAAGCTTTCTGCTAGCATGTAGACCACAAAAGACGCTAAAGGCGAAGGTACGATGCTCCCCGGAGCTAAGCGCCGCTCCCGGGCTTCTTTCGGCAGAAGCCGCGCTAAGAGAGCGCTGCGAGCGGTACAATCGTCTTTGCGCGAAGAAGCCGCTTCTTCGGCTCCGGGAGCCGGAGAGAGCGGCAGCATCGGAAAGGTGAAGAAGGAAGCCGTACAACACTGGGATTGGGTGCACAGCTTGCCAACTGATAGAAAACAGTACATTACCACTTTCCTGACTTTTCCAATCACATGAATATTCGATAAGAAGCTGTTTTGGACAGATTTTCTTTTGTTTATGGCAAACACTTGGCAGACCTCCGTGCAACGTCCAGAACACGATGGGAGATGTTTTCTGTGCTCGCGCAGGTTTTCCTTGCCAGACAGAGTGGAAAAGCTTTCTGCTAGCATGTAGACCACAAAAGACGCTAAAGGCGAAGGTACGATGCTCCCCGGAGCTAATCGCCGCTCCCGGGCTTCTTTCGGCAGAAGCCGCGCTAAGAGAGCACTGTGAGCGGTACAATCGTCTTTGCGCGAAGAAGCCGCTTCTTCGGCTCCGGGAGCCGGAGAGAGCGGCATGATCGGAAAGGTGAAGAAGGAAGCTGTACAACACTGGGATTGTGTGCGCAGCTTGCCAACTGATAGACAGTAGTACATTACCCCTTTCCTGACTTTTCCAATCACATGAATATTCGATTGGAAGCTGTTTTGGACAACTTTTCTTTTCTTCTTGTCGAACACTTGGCAGACCTCCGTGCAACGTCCAGAACACGATGGGAGATGTTTTCTGTGCTCGCGCAGGTTTTCCTTGCCAGACAGAGTGGAAAAGCTTTCTGCTAAGATGTAGACCACAAAAGACGCTAAAGGCGAAGGTACGATGCTCCCCGGAGCTAAGCGCCGCTCCCGGGCGTCTTTCGGCAGAAGCCGCGCTAAGAGAGCACTGTGAGCGGTACAATCGTCTTAGCGCGAAGAAGCCGCTTCTTCGGCTCCGGGAGCCGGAGAGAGCGGCATGATCGGAAAGGTGAAGAAGGAAGCTGTACAACACTGGGATTGTATGCGCAGATTGCCAACTGATAGACAGCAGTACATTACCACTTTCCTGACTTTTCCAATCACATGAATATTCGATAAGAAGCTGTTTTGGACAGATTTTCTTTTCTTTATGGCAAACACTTGGCAGACCTCCGTGCAACGTCCAGAACACGATGGGAGATGTTTTCTGTGCTCGCGCAGGTTTTCCTTGCCAGACAGAGTGGAAAAGCTTTCTGCTAGCATGTAGACCACAAAAGACGCTAAAGACGAAGGTACGATGCTCTCCGCAGCTAAGCGCCGCTCCCGGGCTTCTTTCGGCAGAAGCGGCGCTAAGAGAGCACAGTGAGCGGTACAATCGTCTTTGCGCGAAGAAGCCGCTTCTTCGGCTCCGGGAGCCGGAGAGAGCGGCAGCATCGGAAAGGTGAAGAAGGAAGCTGTACAACACTGGGATTGTGTGCGCAGCTTGCCAACTGATAGAAAACAGTACATTACCACTTTCCTGACTTTTCCAATCACATGAATATTCGATAAGAAGCTGTTTTGGACAACTTTTCTTTTCTTCTTGTCGAACACTTGGCAGACCTCCGTGCAACGTCCAGAACACGATCGGAGATGTTACCTGTGCTCGCGCAGGTTTTCCTTGCCAGACAGAGTGGAAAAGCTTTCTGCTAGCATGTAGACCACAAAAGACGCTAAAGACGAAGGTACGATGCTCCCCGGAGCTAAGCGCCGCTCCCGGGCGTCTTTCGGCAGAAGCCGCGCTAAGAGAGCGCTGCGAGCGGTACAATCGTCTTTGCGCGAAGAAGCCGCTTCTTCGGCTCCGGGAGCCGGAGAGAGCGGCAGCATCGGAAAGGTGAAGAAGGAAGCCGTACAACACTGGGATTGGGTGCACAGCTTGCCAACTGATAGAAAACAGTACATTACCACTTTCCTGACTTTTCCAATCACATGAATATTCGATTGGAATTTGTTTTGGACAACTTTTCTTTTCTTCTTGTCGAACACTTGGCAGACCTCCGTGCAACGTCCAGAACACGATGGGAGATGTTTTCTGTGCTCGCGCAGGTTTTCCTTGCCAGACAGAGTGGAAAAGCTATCTGCTAGCATGTAGACCACAAAAGACGCTAAAGGCGAAGGTACGATGCTCCTCGGAGCTAAGCGCCGCTCCCGGGCTTCTTTCGGCAGAAGCCGCGCTAAGAGAGCACTGTGAGCGGTACAATCGTCTTTGCGCGAAGAAGCCGCTTCTTCGGCTCCGGGAGCCGGAGAGAGCAGCAGCATCGGAAAGGTGAAGAAGGAAGCCGTACAACACTGGGATTGGGTGCACAGCTTGCCAACTGATAGAAAACAGTACATTACCACTTTCCTGACTTTTCCAATCACATGAATATTCGATTGGAAGCTGTTTTGGACAACTTTTCTTTTCTTCTTGTCGAACACTTGGCAGACCTCCGTGCAACGTCCAGAACACGATGGGAGATGTTTTCTGTGCTCGCGCAGGTTTTCCTTGCCAGACAGAGTGGAAAAGCTTTCTGCTAGCATGTAGACCACAAAAGACGCTAAAGACGAAGGTACGATGCTCTCCGGAGCTAAGCGCCGCTCCCGGGCTTCTTTCGGCAGAAGCCGCGCTAAGAGAGCACTGTGAGCGGTACAATCGTCTTAGCGCGAAGAAGCCGCTTCTTCGGCTCCGGGAGCCGGAGAGAGCGGCAGCATCGGAAAGGTGAAGAAGGAAGCTGTACAACAGTGGGATTGTGTGCGCAGCTTGCCAACTGATAGAAAACAGTACATTACCACTTTCCTGACTTTTCCAATCACATGAATATTCGATTGGAAGCTGTTTTGGACAACTTTTCTTTTCTTCTTGTCGAACACTTGGCAGACCTCCGTGCAACGTCCAGAAGACGATGGGAGATGTTTTCTGTGCTCGCGCAGGTTTTCCTTGCCAGACAGAGTGGAAAAGCTTTCTGCTAGCATGTAGACCACAAAAGACGCTAAAGACGAAGGTACGATGCTCCCCGGAGCTAAGCGCCGCTCCCGGGCTTCTTTCGGCAGAAGCCGCGCTAAGAGAGCGCTGCGAGCGGTACAATCGTCTTTGCGCGAAGAAGCCGCTTCTTCGGCTCCGGGAGCCGGAGAGAGCGGCAGCATCGGAAAGGTGAAGAAGGAAGCCGTACAACACTGGGATTGTGTGCACAGCTTGCCAACTGATAGAAAACAGTACATTACCACTTTCCTGACTTTTCCAATCACATGAATATTCGATAAGAAGCTGTTTTGGACAGATTTTCTTTTCTTTATGGCAAACACTTGGCAGACCTCCGTGCAACGTCCAGAACACGATGGGAGATGTTTTCTGTGCTCGCGCAGGTTTTCCTTGCCAGACAGAGTGGAAAAGCTTTCTGCTAGCATGTAGACCACAAAAGACGCTAAAGGCGAAGGTACGATGCTCCCCGGAGCTAATCGCCGCTCCCGGGCTTCTTTCGGCAGAAGCCGCGCTAAGAGAGCACTGTGAGCGGTACAATCGTCTTTGCGCGAAGAAGCCGCTTCTTCGGCTCCGGGAGCCGGAGAGAGCGGCATGATCGGAAAGGTGAAGAAGGAAGCTGTACAACACTGGGATTGTGTGCGCAGCTTGCCAACTGATAGACAGCAGTACATTACCGCTTTCCTGACTTTTCCAATCACATGAATATTCGACTGGAAGCTGTTTTGGACAACTTTTCTTTTCTTCTTGTCGAACACTTGGCAGACCTCCGTGCAACGTCCAGAACACGATGGGAGATGTTTTCTGTGCTCGCGCAGGTTTTCCTTGCCAGACAGAGTGGAAAAGCTTTCTGCTAGCATGTAGACCACAAGAGACGCTAAAGACGAAGGTACGATGCTCCCCGGAGCTAAGCGCCGCTCCCGGGCTTCTTTCGGCAGAAGCCGCGCTAAAGAGCACTGTGAGCGGTACAATCGTCTTTGCGCGAAGAAGCCGCTTCTTCGGCTCCGGGAGCCGGAGAGAGCGGCAGCATCGGAAAGGTGAAGAAGGAAGCTGTACAACACTGGGATTGTGTGCGCAGCTTGCCAACTGATAGAAAACAGTACATTACCACTTTCCTGACTTTTCCAATCACATGAATATTCGATTGGAAGCTGTTTTGGACAACTTTTCTTTTCTTCTTGTCGAACACTTGGCAGACCTCTGTGCAACGTCCAGAACACGATGGGAGATGTTTTCTGTGCTCGCGCAGGTTTTCCTTGCCAGACAGAGTGGAAAAGCTTTCTGCTAGCATGTAGACCACAAAAGACGCTAAAGACGAAGGTACGATGCTCCCCGGAGCTAAGCGCCGCTCCCGGGCTTCTTTCGGCAGAAGCCGCGCTAAGAGAGCGCTGCGAGCGGTACAATCGTCTTTGCGCGAAGAAGCCGCTTCTTCGGCTCCGGGAGCCGGAGAGAGCGGCAGCATCGGAAAGGTGAAGAAGGAAGCCGTACAACACTGGGATTGGGTGCACAGCTTGCCAACTGATAGAAAACAGTACATTACCACTTTCCTGACTTTTCCAATCACATGAATATTCGATAAGAAGCTGTTTTGGACAGATTTTCTTTTCTTTATGGCAAACACTTGGCAGACCTCCGTGCAACGTCCAGAACACGATTGGAGATGTTTTCTGTGCTCGCGCAGGTTTTCCTTGCCAGACAGAGTGGAAGAGCTTTCTGCTAGCATGTAGACCACAAAAGACGCTAAAGACGAAGGTACGATGCTCCCCGGAGCTAAGCGCCGCTCCCGGGCTTCTTTCGGCAGAAGCCGCGCTAAGAGAGCGCTGCGAGCGGTACAATCGTCTTTGCGCGAAGAAGCCGCTTCTTCGGCTCCGGGAGCCGGAGAGAGCGGCAGCATCGGAAAGGTGAAGAAGGAAGCCGTACAACACTGGGATTGTGTGCACAGCTTGCCAACTGATAGAAAACAGTACATTACCACTTTCCTGACTTTTCCAATCACATGAATATTCGATAAGAAGCTGTTTTGGACAGATTTTCTTTTCTTTATGGCAAACACTTGGCAGACCTCCGTGCAACGTCCAGAACACGATGGGAGATGTTTTCTGTGCTCGCGCAGGTTTTCCTTGCCAGACAGAGTGGAAAAGCTTTCTGCTAGCATGTAGACCACAAAAGACGCTAAAGGCGAAGGTACGATGCTCCCCGGAGCTAATCGCCGCTCCCGGGCTTCTTTCGGCAGAAGCCGCGCTAAGAGAGCACTGTGAGCGGTACAATCGTCTTTGCGCGAAGAAGCCGCTTCTTCGGCTCCGGGAGCCGGAGAGAGCGGCATGATCGGAAAGGTGAAGAAGGAAGCTGTACAACACTGGGATTGTGTGCGCAGCTTGCCAACTGATAGACAGCAGTACATTACCACTTTCCTGACTTTTCCAATCACATGAATATTCGACTGGAAGCTGTTTTGGACAACTTTTCTTTTCTTCTTGTCGAACACTTGGCAGACCTCCGTGCAACGTCCAGAACACGATGGGAGATGTTTTCTGTGCTCGCGCAGGTTTTCCTTGCCAGACAGAGTGGAAAAGCTTTCTGCTAGCATGTAGACCACAAAAGACGCTAAAGACGAAGGTACGATGCTCCCCGGAGCTAAGCGCCGCTCCCGGGCTTCTTTCGGCAGAAGCCGCGCTAAAGAGCACTGTGAGCGGTACAATCGTCTTTGCGCGAAGAAGCCGCTTCTTCGGCTCCGGGAGCCGGAGAGAGCGGCAGCATCGGAAAGGTGAAGAAGGAAGCTGTACAACAGTGGGATTGTGTGCGCAGCTTGCCAACTGATAGAAAACAGTACATTACCACTTTCCTGACTTTTCCAATCACATGAATATTCGATTGGAAGCTGTTTTGGACAACTTTTCTTCTTGTCGAACACTTGGCAGACCTCCGTGCAACGTCCAGAACACGATGGGAGATGTTTTCTGTGCTCGCGCAGGTTTTCCTTGCCAGACAGAGTGGAAAAGCTTTCTGCTAGCATGTAGACCACAAAAGACGCTAAAGGCGAAGGTACGATGCTCCCCGGAGCTAAGCGCCGCTCCCGGGCGTCTTTCGGCAGAAGCCGCGCTAAGAGAGCGCTGCGAGCGGTACAATCGTCTTTGCGCGAAGAAGCCGCTTCTTCGGCTCCGGGAGCCGGAGAGAGCGGCATGATCGGAAAGGTGAAGAAGGAAGCCGTACAACACTGGGATTGGGTGCACAGCTTGCCAACTGATAGAAAACAGTACATTACCACTTTCCTGACTTTTCCAATCACATGAATATTCGATAAGAAGCTGTTTTGGACAGATTTTCTTTTCTTTATGGCAAACACTTGGCAGACCTCCGTGCAACGTCCAGAACACGATGGGAGATGTTTTCTGTGCTCGCGCAGGTTTTCCTTGCCAGACAGAGTGGAAAAGCTTTCTGCTAGCATGTAGACCACAAAAGACGCTAAAGACGAAGGTACGATGCTCCCCGGAGCTAATCGCCGCTCCCGGGCTTCTTTCGGCAGAAGCCGCGCTAAGAGAGCACTGTGAGCGGTACAATCGTCTTTGCGCGAAGAAGCCGCTTCTTCGGCTCCGGGAGCCGGAGAGAGCGGCAGCATCGGAAAGGTGAAGAAGGAAGCTGTACAACACTGGGATTGTGTGCGCAGCTTGCCAACTGATAGACAGTAGTACATTACCCCTTTCCTGACTTTTCCAATCACATGAATATTCGATTGGAAGCTGTTTTGGACAACTTTTCTTTTCTTCTTGTCGAACACTTGGCCGACCTCCGTGCAACGTCCAGAACACGATGGGAGATGTTTTCTGTGCTCGCGCAGGTTTTCCTTGCCAGACAGAGTGGAAAAGCTTTCTGCTAAGATGTAGACCACAAAAGACGCTAAAGGCGAAGGTACGATGCTCCCCGGAGCTAAGCGCCGCTCCCGGGCGTCTTTCGGCAGAAGCCGCGCTAAGAGACCACTGTGAGCGGTACAATCGTCTTTGCGCGAAGAAGCCGCTTCTTCGGCTCCGGGAGCCGGAGAGAGCGGCATGATCGGAAAGGTGAAGAAGGAAGCTGTACAACACTGGGATTGTGTGCGCAGCTTGCCAACTGATAGAAAACAGTACATTACCACTTTCCTGACTTTTCCAATCACATGAATCTTCGATTGGAAGCTGTTTTGGACAGATTTTCTTTTCTTTATGGCAAACACTTGGCAGACCTCCGTGCAACGTCCAGAACGCGTTGGAGATGTTTTCTGTGCTCGCGCAGGTTTTCCTTGCCAGACAGAGTGGAAAAGCTTTCTGCTAGCATGTAGACCACAAAAGACGCTAAAGGCGAAGGTACGATGCTCCCCGGAGCTAAGCGCCGCTCCCGGGCGTCTTTCGGCAGAAGCCGCGCTAAGAGAGCACTGTGAGCGGTACAATCGTCTTTGCGCGAAGAAGCCGCTTCTTCGGCTCACGGAGCCGGAGAGAGCGGCATGATCGGAAAGGTGAAGAAGGAAGCTGTACAACACTGGGATTGTATGCGCAGATTGCCAACTGATAGACAGCAGTACATTACCACTTTCCTGACTTTTCCAATCACATGAATATTCGATAAGAAGCTGTTTTGGACAGATTTTCTTTTCTTTATGGCAAACACTTGGCAGACCTCCGTGCAACGTCCAGAACACGATGGGAGATGTTTTCTGTGCTCGCGCAGGTTTTCCTTGCCAGACAGAGTGGAAAAGCTTTCTGCTAGCATGTAGACCACAAAAGACGCTAAAGACGAAGGTACGATGCTCTCCGCAGCTAAGCGCCGCTCCCGGGCTTCTTTCGGCAGAAGCGGCGCTAAGAGAGCACAGTGAGCGGTACAATCGTCTTTGCGCGAAGAAGCCGCTTCTTCGGCTCCGGGAGCCGGAGAGAGCGGCATGATCGGAAAGGTGAAGAAGGAAGCTGTACAACACTGGGATTGTGTGCGCAGCTTGCCAACTGATAGAAAACAGTACATTACCACTTTCCTGACTTGTCCAATCACATGAATATTCGATAAGAAGAGGTTTTGGACAGATTTTCTTTTCTTTATGCCAAACACATGGCAGACCTCCGTGCAACGTCCAGAACACGATGGGAGATGTTTTCTGTGCTCGCGCAGGTTTTCCTTGCCAGACAGAGTGGAAAAGCTTTCTGCTAGCATGTAGACCACAAAAGACGCTAAAGACGAAGGTACGATGCTCCCCGGAGCTAAGCGCCGCTCCCGGGCTTCTTTCGGCAGAAGCCGCGCTAAGAGAGCACTGTGAGCGGTACAATCGTCTTTGCGCGAAGAAGCCGCTTCTTCGGCTCCGGGAGCCGGAGAGAGCGGCAGCATCGGAAAGGTGAAGAAGGAAGCTGTACAACAGTGGGATTGTGTGCGCAGCTTGCCAACTGATAGAAAACAGTACATTACCACTTTCCTGACTTTTCCAATCACATGAATATTCGATTGGAAGCTGTTTTGGACAACTTTTCTTTTCTTCTTGTCGAACACTTGGCAGACCTCCGTGCAACGTCCAGAACACGATGGGAGATGTTTTCTGTGCTCGCGCAGGTTTTCCTTGCCAGACAGAGTGGAAAAGCTTTCTGCTAGCATGTAGACCACAAAAGACGCTAAAGACGAAGGTACGATGCTCCCCGGAGCTAAGCGCCGCTCCCGGGCTTCTTTCGGCAGAAGCCGCGCTAAGAGAGCGCTGCGAGCGGTACAATCGTCTTTGCGCGAAGAAGCCGCTTCTTCGGCTCCGGGAGCCGGAGAGAGCGGCAGCATCGCAAAGGTGAAGAAGGAAGCCGTACAACACTGGGATTGTGTGCGCAGCTTGCCAACTGATAGAAAACAGTACATTACCACTTTCCTGACTTTTCCAATCACATGAATATTCGATATAAGCTGTTTTGGACCACTTTTCTTTTCTTCTTGTCAAACACTTGGCAGACTTCCGAGCAATGTCCAGAACACGATGGGAGATGTTTTCTGTGCTCCCGCAGGTTTTCCTTGCCAGACAGAGTGGAAAAGCTTTCTGCTAAGATGTAGACCACAAAAGACGCTAAAGGCGAAGGTACGATGCTCCCCGGAACTAATCGCCGCTCCCGGGCTTCTTTCGGCAGAAGCCGCGCTAAGAGAGCACTGTGAGTGGTACAATCGTCTTTGCGCGAAGAAGCCGCTTCTTCGGCTCCGGGAGCCGGAGAGAGCGGCAGCATCGGAAAGGTGAAGAAGGAAGCTGTACAACACTGGGATTGTGTGCGCAGCTTGCCAACTGATAGAAAACAGTACATTACCACTTTCCTGACTTTTCCAATCACATGAATATTCGATTGGAAGCTGTTTTGGACAACTTTTCTTTTCTTCTTGTCGAACACTTGGCAGACCTCCGTGCAACGTCCAGAACACGATCGGAGATGTTACCTGTGCTCGCGCAGGTTTTCCTTGCCAGACAGAGTGGAAAAGCTTTCTGCTAGCATGTAGACCACAAAAGACGCTAAAGACGAAGGTACGATGCTCCCCGGAGCTAAGCGCCGCTCCCGGGCGTCTTTCGGCAGAAGCCGCGCTAAGAGAGCGCTGCGAGCGGTACAATCGTCTTTGCGCGAAGAAGCCGCTTCTTCGGCTCCGGGAGCCGGAGAGAGCGGCAGCATCGGAAAGGTGAAGAAGGAAGCCGTACAACACTGGGATTGGGTGCACAGCTTGCCAACTGATAGAAAACAGTACATTACCACTTTCCTGACTTTTCCAATCACATGAATATTCGATAAGAAGCTGTTTTGGACAGATTTTCTTTTCTTTATGGCAAACACTTGGCAGACCTCCGTGCAACGTCCAGAACACGATGGGAGATGTTTTCTGTGCTCGCGCAGGTTTTCCTTGCCAGACAGAGTGGAAAAGCTTTCTGCTAGCATGTAGACCACAAAAGACGCTAAAGGCGAAGGTACGATGCTCCCCGGAGCTAATCGCCGCTCCCGGGCTTCTTTCGGCAGAAGCCGCGCTAAGAGAGCACTGTGAGCGGTACAATCGTCTTTGCGCGAAGAAGCCGCTTCTTCGGCTCCGGGAGCCGGAGAGAGCGGCATGATCGGAAAGGTGAAGAAGGAAGCTGTACAACACTGGGATTGTGTGCGCAGCTTGCCAACTGATAGACAGTAGTACATTACCCCTTTCCTGACTTTTCCAATCACATGAATATTCGATTGGAAGCTGTTTTGGACAACTTTTCTTTTCTTCTTGTCGAACACTTGGCAGACCTCCGTGCAACGTCCAGAACACGATGGGAGATGTTTTCTGTGCTCGCGCAGGTTTTCCTTGCCAGACAGAGAGGAAAAGCTATCTGCTAGCATGTAGACCACAAAAGACGCTAAAGGCGAAGGTACGATGCTCCCCGGAGCTAAGCGCCGCTCCCGGGCGTCTTTCGGCAGAAGCCGCGCTAAGAGAGCACTGTGAGCGGTACAATCGTCTTTGCGCGAAGAAGCCGCTTCTTCGGCTCCGGGAGCCGGAGAGAGCGGCAGCATCGGAAAGGTGAAGAAGGAAGCCGTACAACACTGGGATTGTATGCGCAGCTTGCCAACTGATAGAAAACAGTACATTACCACTTTCCTGACTTTTCCAATCACATGAATATTCGATAAGAAGCTGTTTTGGACAGATTTTCTTTTCTTCTTGTCGAACACTTGGCAGACCTCCGTGCAACGTCCAGAACACGATGGGAGATGTTTTCTGTGCTCGCGCAGGTTTTCCTTGCCAGACAGAGTGGAAAAGCTTTCTGCTAGCATGTAGACCACAAAAGACGCTAAAGACGAAGGTACGATGCTCTCCGGAGCTAAGCGCCGCTCCCGGGCTTCTTTCGTCAGAAGCCGCGCTAAGAGAGCACTGTGAGCGGTACAATCGTCTTAGCGCGAAGAAGCCGCTTCTTCGGCTCCGGGAGCCGGAGAGAGCGGCATGATCGGAAAGGTGAAGAAGGAAGCTGTACAACACTGGGATTGTGTGCGCAGCTTGCCAACTGATAGAAAACAGTACATTACCACTTTCCTGACTTTTCCAATCACATGAATATTCGATTGGAAGCTGTTTTGGACAACTTTTCTTTTCTTCTTGTCGAACACTTGGCAGACCTCCGTGCAACGTCCAGAACACGATGGGAGATGTTTTCTGTGCTCGCGCAGGTTTTCCTTGCCAGACAGAGTGGAAAAGCTTTCTGCTAGCATGTAGACCACAAAAGACGCTAAAGACGAAGGTACGATGCTCCCCGGAGCTAAGCGCCGCTCCCGGGCTTCTTTCGGCAGAAGCGGCGCTAAGAGAGCACTGTGAGCAGTACAATCGTCTTTGCGCGAAGAAGCCGCTTCTTCGGCTCCGGGAGCCGGAGAGAGCGGCAGCATCGGAAAGGTGAAGAAGGAAGCCGTACAACACTGGGATTGTGTGCACAGCTTGCCAACTGATAGAAAACAGTACATTACCACTTTCCTGACTTTTCCAATCACATGAATATTCGATAAGAAGCTGTTTTGGACAGATTTTCTTTTCTTTATGGCAAACACTTGGCAGACCTCCGTGCAACGTCCAGAACACGATGGGAGATGTTTTCTGTGCTCGCGCAGGTTTTCCTTGCCAGACAGAGTGGAAAAGCTTTCTGCTAGCATGTAGACCACAAAAGACGCTAAAGGCGAAGGTACGATGCTCCCCGGAGCTAATCGCCGCTCCCGGGCTTCTTTCGGCAGAAGCCGCGCTAAGAGAGCACTGTGAGCGGTACAATCGTCTTTGCGCGAAGAAGCCGCTTCTTCGGCTCCGGGAGCCGGAGAGAGCGGCATGATCGGAAAGGTGAAGAAGGAAGCTGTACAACACTGGGATTGTGTGCGCAGCTTGCCAACTGATAGACAGCAGTACATTACCACTTTCCTGACTTTTCCAATCACATGAATATTCGACTGGAAGCTGTTTTGGACAACTTTTCTTTTCTTCTTGTCGAACACTTGGCAGACCTCCGTGCAACGTCCAGAACACGATGGGAGATGTTTTCTGTGCTCGCGCAGGTTTTCCTTGCCAGACAGAGTGGAAAAGCTTTCTGCTAGCATGTAGACCACAAAAGACGCTAAAGACGAAGGTACGATGCTCCCCGGAGCTAAGCGCCGCTCCCGGGCTTCTTTCGGCAGAAGCCGCGCTAAGAGAGCACTGTGAGCGGTACAATCGTCTTTGCGCGAAGAAGCCGCTTCTTCGGCTCCGGGAGCCGGAGAGAGCGGCAGCATCGGAAAGGTGAAGAAGGAAGCCGTACAACACTGGGATTGGGTGCACAGCTTGCCAACTGATAGAAAACAGTACATTACCACTTTCCTGACTTTTCCAATCACATGAATATTCGATAAGAAGCTGTTTTGGACAGATTTTCTTTTCTTTATGGCAAACACTTGGCAGACCTCCGTGCAACGTCCAGAACACGATGGGAGATGTTTTCTGTGCTCGCGCAGGTTTTCCTTGCCAGACAGAGTGGAAAAGCTTTCTGCTAGCATGTAGACCACAAAAGACGCTAAAGGCGAAGGTACGATGCTCCCCGGAGCTAATCGCCGCTCCCGGGCTTCTTTCGGCAGAAGCCGCGCTAAGAGAGCACTGTGAGCGGTACAATCGTCTTTGCGCGAAGAAGCCGCTTCTTCGGCTCCGGGAGCCGGAGAGAGCGGCATGATCGGAAAGGTGAAGAAGGAAGCTGTACAACACTGGGATTGTGTGCGCAGCTTGCCAACTGATAGACAGCAGTACATTACCACTTTCCTGACTTTTCCAATCACATGAATATTCGACTGGAAGCTGTTTTGGACAACTTTTCTTTTCTTCTTGTCGAACACTTGGCAGACCTCCGTGCAACGTCCAGAACACGATGGGAGATGTTTTCTGTGCTCGCGCAGGTTTTCCTTGCCAGACAGAGTGGAAAAGCTTTCTGCTAGCATGTAGACCACAAAAGACGCTAAAGACGAAGGTACGATGCTCCCCGGAGCTAAGCGCCGCTCCCGGGCTTCTTTCGGCAGAAGCCGCGCTAAGAGAGCACTGTGAGCGGTACAATCGTCTTTGCGCGAAGAAGCCGCTTCTTCGGCTCCGGGAGCCGGAGAGAGCGGCAGCATCGGAAAGGTGAAGAAGGAAGCCGTACAACACTGGGATTGTGTGCACAGCTTGCCAACTGATAGAAAACAGTACATTACCACTTTCCTGACTTTTCCAATCACATGAATATTCGATAAGAAGCTGTTTTGGACAGATTTTCTTTTCTTTATGGCAAACACTTGGCAGACCTCCGTGCAAGGTCCAGAACACGATGGGAGATGTTTTCTGTGCTCGCGCAGGTTTTCCTTGCCAGACAGAGTGGAAAAGCTTTCTGCTAGCATGTAGACCACAAAAGACGCTAAAGGCGAAGGTACGATGCTCCCCGGAGCTAATCGCCGCTCCCGGGCTTCTTTCGGCAGAAGCCGCGCTAAGAGAGCACTGTGAGCGGTACAATCGTCTTTGCGCGAAGAAGCCGCTTCTTCGGCTCCGGGAGCCGGAGAGAGCGGCAGCATCGGAAAGGTGAAGAAGGAAGCTGTACAACACTGGGATTGTGTGCGCAGCTTGCCAACTGATAGACAGTAGTACATTACCCCTTTCCTGACTTTTCCAATCACATGAATATTCGATTGGAAGCTGTTTTGGACAACTTTTCTTTTCTTCTTGTCGAACACTTGGCAGACCTCCGTGCAACGTCCAGAACACGATGGGAGATGTTTTCTGTGCTCGCGCAGGTTTTCCTTGCCAGACAGAGTGGAAAAGCTTTCTGCTAGCATGTAGACCACAAAAGACGCTAAAGACGAAGGTACGATGCTCCCCGGAGCTAAGCGCCGCTCCCGGGCTTCTTTCGGCAGAAGCCGCGCTAAGAGAGCACTGTGAGCGGTACAATCGTCTTTGCGCGAAGAAGCCGCTTCTTCGGCTCCGGGAGCCGGAGAGAGCGGCAGCATCGGAAAGGTGAAGAAGGAATCTGTACAACAGTGGGATTGTGTGCGCAGCTTGCCAACTGATAGAAAACAGTACATTACCACTTTCCTGACTTTTCCAATCACATGAATATTCGATTGGAAGCTGTTTTGGACAACTTTTCTTTTCTTCTTGTCGAACACTTGGCAGACCTCCGTGCAACGTCCAGAACACGATGGGAGATGTTTTCTGTGCTCGCGCAGGTTTTCCTTGCCAGACAGAGTGGAAAAGCTTTCTGCTAGCATGTAGACCACAAAAGACGCTAAAGGCGAAGGTACGATGCTCCCCGGAGCTAAGCGCCGCTCCCGGGCGTCTTTCGGCAGAAGCCGCGCTAAGAGAGCGCTGCGAGCGGTACAATCGTCTTTGCGCGAAGAAGCCGCTTCTTCGGCTCCGGGAGCCGGAGAGAGCGGCAGCATCGGAAAGGTGAAGAAGGAAGCCGTACAACACTGGGATTGTGTGCGCAGCTTGCCAACTGATAGAAAACAACACATTACCACTTTCCTGACTTTTCCAATCACATGAATATTCGATTGGAATTTGTTTTGGACAACTTTTCTTTTCTTCTTGTCGAACACTTGGCAGACCTCCGTGCAACGTCCAGAACACGATGGGAGATGTTTTCTGTGCTCGCGCAGGTTTTCCTTGCCAGACAGAGTGGAAAAGCTTTCTGCTAGCATGTAGACCACAAAAGACGCTAAAGACGAAGGTACGATGCTCCCCGGAGCTAAGCGCCGCTCCCGGGCGTCTTTCGGCAGAAGCCGCGCTAAGAGAGCACTGTGAGCGGTACAATCGTCTTTGCGCGAAGAAGCCGCTTCTTCGGCTCCGGGAGCCGGAGAGAGCAGCAGCATCGGAAAGGTGAAGAAGGAAGCTGTACAACACTGGGATTGGGTGCACAGCTTGCCAACTGATAGAAAACAGTACATTACCACTTTCCTGACTTTTCCAATCACATGAATATTCGATAAGAAGCTGTTTTGGACAGATTTTCTTTTCTTCTTGTCGAACACTTGGCAGACCTCCGTGCAACGTCCAGAACACGATGGGAGATGTTTTCTGTGCTCGCGCAGGTTTTCCTTGCCAGACAGAGTGGAAAAGCTTTCTGCTAGCATGTAGACCACAAAAGACGCTAAAGACGAAGGTACGATGCTCTCCGGAGCTAAGCGCCGCTCCCGGGCTTCTTTCGTCAGAAGCCGCGCTAAGAGAGCACTGTGAGCGGTACAATCGTCTTAGCGCGAAGAAGCCGCTTCTTCGGCTCCGGGAGCCGGAGAGAGCGGCAGCATCGGAAAGGTGAAGAAGGAAGCTGTACAACACTGGGATTGTGTGCGCAGCTTGCCAACTGATAGAAAACAGTACATTACCACTTTCCTGACTTTTCCAATCACATGAATATTCGATTGGAAGCTGTTTTGGACAACTTTTCTTTTCTTCTTGTCGAACACTTGGCAGACCTCCGTGCAACGTCCAGAACACGATGGGAGATGTTTTCTGTGCTCGCGCAGGTTTTCCTTGCCAGACAGAGTGGAAAAGCTTTCTGCTAGCATGTAGACCACAAAAGACGCTAAAGACGAAGGTACGATGCTCCCCGGAGCTAAGCGCCGCTCCCGGGCTTCTTTCGGCAGAAGCCGCGCTAAGAGAGCGCTGCGAGCGGTACAATCGTCTTTGCGCGAAGAAGCCGCTTCTTCGGCTCCGGGAGCCGGAGAGAGCGGCAGCATCGGAAAGGTGAAGAAGGAAGCCGTACAACACTGGGATTGGGTGCACAGCTTGCCAACTGATAGAAAACAGTACATTACCACTTTCCTGACTTTTCCAATCACATGAATATTCGATAAGAAGCTGTTTTGGACAGATTTTCTTTTCTTTATGGCAAACACTTGGCAGACCTCCGTGCAACGTCCAGAACACGATGGGAGATGTTTTCTGTGCTCGCGCAGGTTTTCCTTGCCAGACAGAGTGGAAAAGCTTTCTGCTAGCATGTAGACCACAAAAGACGCTAAAGACGAAGGTACGATGCTCCCCGGAGCTAAGCGCCGCTCCCGGGCTTCTTTCGGCAGAAGCCGCGCTAAGAGAGCGCTGCGAGCGGTACAATCGTCTTTGCGCGAAGAAGCCGCTTCTTCGGCTCCGGGAGCCGGAGAGAGCGGCAGCATCGGAAAGGTGAAGAAGGAAGCCGTACAACACTGGGATTGTGTGCACAGCTTGCCAACTGATAGAAAACAGTACATTACCACTTTCCTGACTTTTCCAATCACATGAATATTCGATAAGAAGCTGTTTTGGACAGATTTTCTTTTCTTTATGGCAAACACTTGGCAGACCTCCGTGCAACGTCCAGAACACGATGGGAGATGTTTTCTGTGCTCGCGCAGGTTTTCCTTGCCAGACAGAGTGGAAAAGCTTTCTGCTAGCATGTAGACCACAAAAGACGCTAAAGGCGAAGGTACGATGCTCCCCGGAGCTAATCGCCGCTCCCGGGCTTCTTTCGGCAGAAGCCGCGCTAAGAGAGCACTGTGAGCGGTACAATCGTCTTTGCGCGAAGAAGCCGCTTCTTCGGCTCCGGGAGTCGGAGAGAGCGGCATGATCGGAAAGGTGAAGAAGGAAGCTGTACAACACTGGGATTGTGTGCGCAGCTTGCCAACTGATAGACAGCAGTACATTACCACTTTCCTGACTTTTCCAATCACATGAATATTCGACTGGAAGCTGTTTTGGACAACTTTTCTTTTCTTCTTGTCGAACACTTGGCAGACCTCCGTGCAACGTCCAGAACACGATGGGAGATGTTTTCTGTGCTCGCGCAGGTTTTCCTTGCCAGACAGAGTGGAAAAGCTTTCTGCTAGCATGTAGACCACAAAAGACGCTAAAGACGAAGGTACGATGCTCCCCGGAGCTAAGCGCCGCTCCCGGGCTTCTTTCGGCAGAAGCCGCGCTAAAGAGCACTGTGAGCGGTACAATCGTCTTTGCGCGAAGAAGCCGCTTCTTCGGCTCCGGGAGCCGGAGAGAGCGGCAGCATCGGAAAGGTGAAGAAGGAAGCTGTACAACAGTGGGATTGTGTGCGCAGCTTGCCAACTGATAGAAAACAGTACATTACCACTTTCCTGACTTTTCCAATCACATGAATATTCGATTGGAAGCTGTTTTGGACAACTTTTCTTCTTGTCGAACACTTGGCAGACCTCCGTGCAACGTCCAGAACACGATGGGAGATGTTTTCTGTGCTCGCGCAGGTTTTCCTTGCCAGACAGAGTGGAAAAGCTTTCTGCTAGCATGTAGACCACAAAAGACGCTAAAGACGAAGGTACGATGCTCCCCGGAGCTAAGCGCCGCTCCCGGGCTTCTTTCGGCAGAAGCCGCGCTAAGAGAGCGCTGCGAGCGGTACAATCGTCTTTGCGCGAAGAAGCCGCTTCTTCGGCTCCGGGAGCCGGAGAGAGCGGCATGATCGGAAAGGTGAAGAAGGAAGCCGTACAACACTGGGATTGGGTGCACAGCTTGCCAACTGATAGAAAACAGTACATTACCACTTTCCTGACTTTTCCAATCACATGAATATTCGATAAGAAGCTGTTTTGGACAGATTTTCTTTTCTTTATGGCAAACACTTGGCAGACCTCCGTGCAACGTCCAGAACACGATGGGAGATGTTTTCTGTGCTCGCGCAGGTTTTCCTTGCCAGACAGAGTGGAAAAGCTTTCTGCTAGCATGTAGACCACAAAAGACGCTAAAGGCGAAGGTACGATGCTCCCCGGAGCTAATCGCCGCTCCCGGGCTTCTTTCGGCAGAAGCCGCGCTAAGAGAGCACTGTGAGCGGTACAATCGTCTTTGCGCGAAGAAGCCGCTTCTTCGGCTCCGGGAGCCGGAGAGAGCGGCAGCATCGGAAAGGTGAAGAAGGAAGCTGTACAACACTGGGATTGTGTGCGCAGCTTGCCAACTGATAGACAGTAGTACATTACCCCTTTCCTGACTTTTCCAATCACATGAATATTCGATTGGAAGCTGTTTTGGACAACTTTTCTTTTCTTCTTGTCGAACACTTGGCCGACCTCCGTGCAACGTCCAGAACACGATGGGAGATGTTTTCTGTGCTCGCGCAGGTTTTCCTTGCCAGACAGAGTGGAAAAGCTTTCTGCTAAGATGTAGACCACAAAAGACGCTAAAGGCGAAGGTACGATGCTCCCCGGAGCTAAGCGCCGCTCCCGGGCGTCTTTCGGCAGAAGCCGCGCTAAGAGAGCACTGTGAGCGGTACAATCGTCTTTGCGCGAAGAAGCCGCTTCTTCGGCTCCGGGAGCCGGAGAGAGCGGCATGATCGGAAAGGTGAAGAAGGAAGCTGTACAACACTGGGATTGTGTGCGCAGCTTGCCAACTGATAGAAAACAGTACATTACCACTTTCCTGACTTTTCCAATCACATGAATCTTCGATTGGAAGCTGTTTTGGACAGATTTTCTTTTCTTTATGGCAAACACTTGGCAGACCTCCGTGCAACGTCCAGAACGCGTTGGAGATGTTTTCTGTGCTCGCACAGGTTTTCCTTGCCAGACAGAGTGGAAAAGCTTTCTGCTAGCATGTAGACCACAAAAGACGCTAAAGGCGAAGGTACGATGCTCCCCGGAGCTAAGCGCCGCTCCCGGGCGTCTTTCGGCAGAAGCCGCGCTAAGAGAGCACTGTGAGCGGTACAATCGTCTTTGCGCGAAGAAGCCGCTTCTTCGGCTCACGGAGCCGGAGAGAGCGGCATGATCGGAAAGGTGAAGAAGGAAGCTGTACAACACTGGGATTGTATGCGCAGATTGCCAACTGATAGACAGCAGTACATTACCACTTTCCTGACTTTTCCAATCACATGAATATTCGATAAGAAGCTGTTTTGGACAGATTTTCTTTTCTTTATGGCAAACACTTGGCAGACCTCCGTGCAACGTCCAGAACACGATGGGAGATGTTTTCTGTGCTCGCGCAGGTTTTCCTTGCCAGACAGAGTGGAAAAGCTTTCTGCTAGCATGTAGACCACAAAAGACGCTAAAGACGAAGGTACGATGCTCTCCGCAGCTAAGCGCCGCTCCCGGGCTTCTTTCGGCAGAAGCGGCGCTAAGAGAGCACAGTGAGCGGTACAATCGTCTTTGCGCGAAGAAGCCGCTTCTTCGGCTCCGGGAGCCGGAGAGAGCGGCATGATCGGAAAGGTGAAGAAGGAAGCTGTACAACACTGGGATTGTGTGCGCAGCTTGCCAACTGATAGAAAACAGTACATTACCACTTTCCTGACTTGTCCAATCACATGAATATTCGATTGGAAGCTGTTTTGGACAACTTTTCTTTTCTTCTTGTCGAACACTTGGCAGACCTCCGTGCAACGTCCAGAACACGATGGGAGATGTTTTCTGTGCTCGCGCAGGTTTTCCTTGCCAGACAGAGTGGAAAAGCTTTCTGCTAGCATGTAGACCACAAAAGACGCTAAAGACGAAGGTACGATGCTCTCCGGAGCTAAGCGCCGCTCCCGGGCTTCTTTCGGCAGAAGCCGCGCTAAGAGAGCGCTGCGAGCGGTACAATCGTCTTTGCGCGAAGAAGCCGCTTCTTCGGCTCCGGGAGCCGGAGAGAGCGGCAGCATCGCAAAGGTGAAGAAGGAAGCCGTACAACACTGGGATTGTGTGCGCAGCTTGCCAACTGATAGAAAACAGTACATTACCACTTTCCTGACTTTTCCAATCACATGAATATTCGATTGGAAGCTGTTTTGGACAACTTTTCTTTTCTTCTTGTCGAACACTTGGCAGACCTCCGTGCAACGTCCAGAACACGATGGGAGATGTTTTCTGTGCTCGCGCAGGTTTTCCTTGCCAGACAGAGTGGAAAAGCTATCTGCTAGCATGTAGACCACAAAAGACGCTAAAGGCGAAGGTACGATGCTCCCCGGAGCTAAGCGCCGCTCCCGGGCGTCTTTCGGCAGAAGCCGCGCTAAGAGAGCACTGTGAGCGGTACAATCGTCTTTGCGCGAAGAAGCCGCTTCTTCGGCTCCGGGAGCCGGAGAGAGCGGCAGCATCGGAAAGGTGAAGAAGGAAGCCGTACAACACTGGGATTGTATGCGCAGCTTGCCAACTGATAGAAAACAGTACATTACCACTTTCCTGACTTTTCCAATCACATGAATATTCGATAAGAAGCTGTTTTGGACAGATTTTCTTTTCTTCTTGTCGAACACTTGGCAGACCTCCGTGCAACGTCCAGAACACGATGGGAGATGTTTTCTGTGCTCGCGCAGGTTTTCCTTGCCAGACAGAGTGGAAAAGCTTTCTGCTAGCATGTAGACCACAAAAGACGCTAAAGACGAAGGTACGATGCTCTCCGCAGCTAAGCGCCGCTCCCGGGCTTCTTTCGGCAGAAGCGGCGCTAAGAGAGCACAGTGAGCGGTACAATCGTCTTTGCGCGAAGAAGCCGCTTCTTCGGCTCCGGGAGCCGGAGAGAGCGGCATGATCGGAAAGGTGAAGAAGGAAGCTGTACAACACTGGGATTGTGTGCGCAGCTTGCCAACTGATAGAAAACAGTACATTACCACTTTCCTGTCTTGTCCAATCACATGAATATTCGATTGGAAGCTGTTTTGGACAACTTTTCTTTTCTTCTTGTCGAACACTTGGCAGACCTCCGTGCAACGTCCAGAACACGATGGGAGATGTTTTCTGTGCTCGCGCAGGTTTTCCTTGCCAGACAGAGTGGAAAAGCTTTCTGCTAGCATGTAGACCACAAAAGACGCTAAAGACGAAGGTACGATGCTCTCCGGAGCTAAGCGCCGCTCCCGGGCTTCTTTCGGCAGAAGCCGCGCTAAGAGAGCGCTGCGAGCGGTACAATCGTCTTTGCGCGAAGAAGCCGCTTCTTCGGCTCCGGGAGCCGGAGAGAGCGGCAGCATCGGAAAGGTGAAGAAGGAAGCCGTACAACACTGGGATTGTGTGCGCAGCTTGCCAACTGATAGAAAACAGTACATTACCACTTTCCTGACTTTTCCAATCACATGAATATTCGATATAAGCTGTTTTGGACCACTTTTCTTTTCTTCTTGTCAAACACTTGGCAGACTTCCGAGCAATGTCCAGAACACGATGGGAGATGTTTTCTGTGCTCCCGCAGGTTTTCCTTGCCAGACAGAGTGGAAAAGCTTTCTGCTAAGATGTAGACCACAAAAGACGCTAAAGACGAAGGTACGATGCTCCCCGGAACTAATCGCCGCTCCCGGGCTTCTTTCGGCAGAAGCCGCGCTAAGAGAGCACTGTGAGCGGTACAATCGTCTTTGCGCGAAGAAGCCGCTTCTTCGGCTCCGGGAGCCGGAGAGAGCGGCAGCATCGGAAAGGTGAAGAAGGAAGCTGTACAACACTGGGATTGTGTGCGCAGCTTGCCAACTGATAGAAAACAGTACATTACCACTTTCCTGACTTTTCCAATCACATGAATATTCGATTGGAAGCTGTTTTGGACAACTTTTCTTTTCTTCTTGTCGAACACTTGGCAGACCTCCGTGCAACGTCCAGAACACGATCGGAGATGTTACCTGTGCTCGCGCAGGTTTTCCTTGCCAGACAGAGTGGAAAAGCTTTCTGCTAGCATGTAGACCACAAAAGACGCTAAAGACGAAGGTACGATGCTCCCCGGAGCTAAGCGCCGCTCCCGGGCGTCTTTCGGCAGAAGCCGCGCTAAGAGAGCGCTGCGAGCGGTACAATCGTCTTTGCGCGAAGAAGCCGCTTCTTCGGCTCCGGGAGCCGGAGAGAGCGGCAGCATCGGAAAGGTGAAGAAGGAAGCCGTACAACACTGGGATTGGGTGCACAGCTTGCCAACTGATAGAAAACAGTACATTACCACTTTCCTGACTTTTCCAATCACATGAATATTCGATAAGAAGCTGTTTTGGACAGATTTTCTTTTCTTTATGGCAAACACTTGGCAGACCTCCGTGCAACGTCCAGAACACGATGGGAGATGTTTTCTGTGCTCGCGCAGGTTTTCCTTGCCAGACAGAGTGGAAAAGCTTTCTGCTAGCATGTAGACCACAAAAGACGCTAAAGGCGAAGGTACGATGCTCCCCGGAGCTAATCGCCGCTCCCGGGCTTCTTTCGGCAGAAGCCGCGCTAAGAGAGCACTGTGAGCGGTACAATCGTCTTTGCGCGAAGAAGCCGCTTCTTCGGCTCCGGGAGCCGGAGAGAGCGGCATGATCGGAAAGGTGAAGAAGGAAGCTGTACAACACTGGGATTGTGTGCGCAGCTTGCCAACTGATAGACAGTAGTACATTACCCCTTTCCTGACTTTTCCAATCACATGAATATTCGATTGGAAGCTGTTTTGGACAACTTTTCTTTTCTTCTTGTCGAACACTTGGCAGACCTCCGTGCAACGTCCAGAACACGATGGGAGATGTTTTCTGTGCTCGCGCAGGTTTTCCTTGCCAGACAGAGTGGAAAAGCTATCTGCTAGCATGTAGACCACAAAAGACGCTAAAGGCGAAGGTACGATGCTCCCCGGAGCTAAGCGCCGCTCCCGGGCGTCTTTCGGCAGAAGCCGCGCTAAGAGAGCACTGTGAGCGGTACAATCGTCTTTGCGCGAAGAAGCCGCTTCTTCGGCTCCGGGAGCCGGAGAGAGCGGCAGCATCGGAAAGGTGAAGAAGGAAGCCGTACAACACTGGGATTGTATGCGCAGCTTGCCAACTGATAGAAAACAGTACATTACCACTTTCCTGACTTTTCCAATCACATGAATATTCGATAAGAAGCTGTTTTGGACAGATTTTCTTTTCTTCTTGTCGAACACTTGGCAGACCTCCATGCAACGTCCAGAACACGATGGGAGATGTTTTCTGTGCTCGCGCAGGTTTTCCTTGCCAGACAGAGTGGAAAAGCTTTCTGCTAGCATGTAGACCACAAAAGACGCTAAAGACGAAGGTACGATGCTCTCCGGAGCTAAGCGCCGCTCCCGGGCTTCTTTCGTCAGAAGCCGCGCTAAGAGAGCACTGTGAGCGGTACAATCGTCTTAGCGCGAAGAAGCCGCTTCTTCGGCTCCGGGAGCCGGAGAGAGCGGCATGATCGGAAAGGTGAAGAAGGAAGCTGTACAACACTGGGATTGTGTGCGCAGCTTGCCAACTGATAGAAAACAGTACATTACCACTTTCCTGACTTTTCCAATCACATGAATCTTCGATTGGAAGCTGTTTTGGACAACTTTTCTTTTCTTCTTGTCGAACACTTGGCAGACCTCCGTGCAACGTCCAGAACACGATGGGAGATGTTTTCTGTGCTCGCGCAGGTTTTCCTTGCCAGACAGAGTGGAAAAGCTTTCTGCTAGCATGTAGACCACAAAAGACGCTAAAGACGAAGGTACGATGCTCCCCGGAGCTAAGCGCCGCTCCCGGGCTTCTTTCGGCAGAAGCCGCGCTAAGAGAGCACTGGGAGCAGTACAATCGTCTTTGCGCGAAGAAGCCGCTTCTTCGGCTCCGGGAGCCGGAGAGAGCGGCAGCATCGGAAAGGTGAAGAAGGAAGCCGTACAACACTGGGATTGTGTGCACAGCTTGCCAACTGATAGAAAACAGTACATTACCACTTTCCTGACTTTTCCAATCACATGAATATTCGATAAGAAGCTGTTTTGGACAGATTTTCTTTTCTTTGTGGCAAACACTTGGCAGACCTCCGTGCAACGTCCAGAACACGATGGGAGATGTTTTCTGTGCTCGCGCAGGTTTTCCTTGCCAGACAGAGTGGAAAAGCTTTCTGCTAGCATGTAGACCACAAAAGACGCTAAAGGCGAAGGTACGATGCTCCCCGGAGCTAATCGCCGCTCCCGGGCTTCTTTCGGCAGAAGCCGCGCTAAGAGAGCACTGTGAGCGGTACAATCGTCTTTGCGCGAAGAAGCCGCTTCTTCGGCTCCGGGAGCCGGAGAGAGCGGCATGATCGGAAAGGTGAAGAAGGAAGCTGTACAACACTGGGATTGTGTGCGCAGCTTGCCAACTGATAGACAGCAGTACATTACCACTTTCCTGACTTTTCCAATCACATGAATATTCGATAAGAAGCTGTTTTGGACAGATTTTCTTTTCTTTATGGCAAACACATGGCAGACCTCCGTGCAACGTCCAGAACACGATGGGAGATGTTTTCTGTGCTCGCGCAGGTTTTCCTTGCCAGACAGAGTGGAAAAGCTTTCTGCTAGCATGTAGACCACAAAAGACGCTAAAGGCGAAGGTACGATGCTCCCCGGAGCTAATCGCCGCTCCCGGGCTTCTTTCGGCAGAAGCCGCGCTAAGAGAGCACTGTGAGCGGTACAATCGTCTTTGCGCGAAGAAGCCGCTTCTTCGGCTCCGGGAGCCGGAGAGAGCGGCAGCATCGGAAAGGTGAAGAAGGAAGCCGTACAACACTGGGATTGGGTGCACAGCTTGCCAACTGATAGAAAACAGTACATTACCACTTTCCTGACTTTTCCAATCACATGAATATTCGATAAGAAGCTGTTTTGGACAGATTTTCTTTTCTTTATGGCAAACACTTGGCAGACCTCCGTGCAACGTCCAGAACACGATGGGAGATGTTTTCTGTGCTCGCGCAGGTTTTCCTTGCCAGACAGAGTGGAAAAGCTTTCTGCTAGCATGTAGACCACAAAAGACGCTAAAGGCGAAGGTACGATGCTCCCCGGAGCTAATCGCCGCTCCCGGGCTTCTTTCGGCAGAAGCCGCGCTAAGAGAGCACTGTGAGCGGTACAATCGTCTTTGCGCGAAGAAGCCGCTTCTTCGGCTCCGGGAGCCGGAGAGAGCGGCATGATCGGAAAGGTGAAGAAGGAAGCTGTACAACACTGGGATTGTGTGCGCAGCTTGCCAACTGATAGACAGCAGTACATTACCACTTTCCTGACTTTTCCAATCACATGAATATTCGACTGGAAGCTGTTTTGGACAACTTTTCTTTTCTTCTTGTCGAACACTTGGCAGACCTCCGTGCAACGTCCAGAACACGATGGGAGATGTTTTCTGTGCTCGCGCAGGTTTTCCTTGCCAGACAGAGTGGAAAAGCTTTCTGCTAGCATGTAGACCACAAAAGACGCTAAAGACGAAGGTACGATGCTCCCCGGAGCTAAGCGCCGCTCCCGGGCTTCTTTCGGCAGAAGCCGCGCTAAGAGAGCACTGTGAGCGGTACAATCGTCTTTGCGCGAAGAAGCCGCTTCTTCGGCTCCGGGAGCCGGAGAGAGCGGCATGATCGGAAAGGTGAAGAAGGAAGCCGTACAACACTGGGATTGGGTGCACAGCTTGCCAACTGATAGAAAACAGTACATTACCACTTTCCTGACTTTTCCAATCACATGAATATTCGATAAGAAGCTGTTTTGGACAGATTTTCTTTTCTTTATGGCAAACACTTGGCAGACCTCCGTGCAACGTCCAGAACACGATGGGAGATGTTTTCTGTGCTCGCGCAGGTTTTCCTTGCCAGACAGAGTGGAAAAGCTTTCTGCTAGCATGTAGACCACAAAAGACGCTAAAGGCGAAGGTACGATGCTCCCCGGAGCTAATCGCCGCTCCCGGGCTTCTTTCGGCAGAAGCCGCGCTAAGAGAGCACTGTGAGCGGTACAATCGTCTTTGCGCGAAGAAGCCGCTTCTTCGGCTCCGGGAGCCGGAGAGAGCGGCATGATCGGAAAGGTGAAGAAGGAAGCTGTACAACACTGGGATTGTGTGCGCAGCTTGCCAACTGATAGACAGTAGTACATTACCCCTTTCCTGACTTTTCCAATCACATGAATATTCGATTGGAAGCTGTTTTGGACAACTTTTCTTTTCTTCTTGTCGAACACTTGGCAGACCTCCGTGCAACGTCCAGAACACGATGGGAGATGTTTTCTGTGCTCGCGCAGGTTTTCCTTGCCAGACAGAGTGGAAAAGCTTTCTGCTAAGATGTAGACCACAAAAGACGCTAAAGGCGAAGGTACGATGCTCCCCGGAGCTAAGCGCCGCTCCCGGGCGTCTTTCGGCAGAAGCCGCGCTAAGAGAGCACTGTGAGCGGTACAATCGTCTTTGCGCGAAGAAGCCGCTTCTTCGGCTCCGGGAGCCGGAGAGAGCGGCATGATCGGAAAGGTGAAGAAGGAAGCTGTACAACACTGGGATTGTGTGCGCAGCTTGCCAACTGATAGAAAACAGTACATTACCACTTTCCTGCCTTTTCCAATCACATGAATCTTCGATTGGAAGCTGTTTTGGACAGATTTTCTTTTCTTTATGGCAAACACTTGGCAGACCTCCGTGCAACGTCCAGAACGCGTTGGAGATGTTTTCTGTGCTCGCGCAGGTTTTCCTTGCCAGACAGAGTGGAAAAGCTTTCTGCTATGATGTAGACCACAAAAGACGCTAAAGGCGAAGGTACGATGCTCCCCGGAGCTAAGCGCCGCTCCCGGGCGTCTTTCGGCAGAAGCCGCGCTAAGAGAGCACTGTGAGCGGTACAATCGTCTTAGCGCGAAGAAGCCGCTTCTTCGGCTCCGGGAGCCGGAGAGAGCGGCATGATCGGAAAGGTGAAGAAGGAAGCTGTACAACACTGGGATTGTATGCGCAGATTGCCAACTGATAGACAGCAGTACATTACCACTTTCCTGACTTTTCCAATCACATGAATATTCGATTGGAAGCTGTTTTGGACAGATTTTCTTTTCTTTATGGCAAACACTTGGCAGACCTCCGTGCAACGTCCAGAACACGATGGGAGATGTTTTCTGTGCTCGCGCAGGTTTTCCTTGCCAGACAGAGTGGAAAAGCTTTCTGCTAGCATGTAGACCACAAAAGACGCTAAAGACGAAGGTACGATGCTCTCCGGAGCTAAGCGCCGCTCCCGGGCTTCTTTCGGCAGAAGCGGCGCTAAGAGAGCACAGTGAGCGGTACAATCGTCTTTGCGCGAAGAAGCCGCTTCTTCGGCTCCGGGAGCCGGAGAGAGCGGCATGATCGGAAAGGTGAAGAAGGAAGCTGTACAACACTGGGATTGTGTGCGCAGCTTGCCAACTGATAGAAAACAGTACATTACCACTTTCCTGACTTGTCCAATCACATGAATATTCGATAAGAAGAGGTTTTGGACAGATTTTCTTTTCTTTATGCCAAACACATGGCAGACCTCCGTGCAACGTCCAGAACACGATGGGAGATGTTTTCTGTGCTCGCGCAGGTTTTCCTTGCCAGACAGAGTGGAAAAGCTTTCTGCTAGCATGTAGACCACAAAAGACGCTAAAGACGAAGGTACGATGCTCCCCGGAGCTAAGCGCCGCTCCCGGGCTTCTTTCGGCAGAAGCCGCGCTAAGAGAGCACTGTGAGCGGTACAATCGTCTTTGCGCGAAGAAGCCGCTTCTTCGGCTCCGGGAGCCGGAGAGAGCGGCAGCATCGGAAAGGTGAAGAAGGAAGCTGTACAACAGTGGGATTGTGTGCGCAGCTTGCCAACTGATAGAAAACAGTACATTACCACTTTCCTGACTTTTCCAATCACATGAATATTCGATTGGAAGCTGTTTTGGACAACTTTTCTTTTCTTCTTGTCGAACACTTGGCAGACCTCCGTGCAACGTCCAGAACACGATGGGAGATGTTTTCTGTGCTCGCGCAGGTTTTCCTTGCCAGACAGAGTGGAAAAGCTTTCTGCTAGCATGTAGACCACAAAAGACGCTAAAGGCGAAGGTACGATGCTCCCCGGAGCTAAGCGCCGCTCCCGGGCGTCTTTCGGCAGAAGCCGCGCTAAGAGAGCGCTGCGAGCGGTACAATCGTCTTTGCGCGAAGAAGCCGCTTCTTCGGCTCCGGGAGCCGGAGAGAGCGGCAGCATCGGAAAGGTGAAGAAGGAAGCCGTACAACACTGGGATTGTGTGCGCAGCTTGCCAACTGATAGAAAACAGTACATTACCACTTTCCTGACTTTTCCAATCACATGAATATTCGATAAGAAGCTGTTTTGGACAGATTTTCTTTTCTTCTTGTCGAACACTTGGCAGACCTCCGTGCAACGTCCAGAACACGATGGGAGATGTTTTCTGTGCTCGCGCAGGTTTTCCTTGCCAGACAGAGTGGAAAAGCTTTCTGCTAGCATGTAGACCACAAAAGACGCTAAAGGCGAAGGTACGATGCTCCCCGGAGCTAATCGCCGCTCCCGGGCTTCTTTCGGCAGAAGCCGCGCTAAGAGAGCACTGTGAGCGGTACAATCGTCTTTGCGCGAAGAAGCCGCTTCTTCGGCTCCGGGAGCCGGAGAGAGCGGCATGATCGGAAAGGTGAAGAAGGAAGCTGTACAACACTGGGATTGTGTGCGCAGCTTGCCAACTGATAGACAGTAGTACATTACCCCTTTCCTGACTTTTCCAATCACATGAATATTCGATTGGAAGCTGTTTTGGACAACTTTTCTTTTCTTCTTGTCGAACACTTGGCAGACCTCCGTGCAACGTCCAGAACACGATGGGAGATGTTTTCTGTGCTCGCGCAGGTTTTCCTTGCCAGACAGAGTGGAAAAGCTATCTGCTAGCATGTAGACCACAAAAGACGCTAAAGGCGAAGGTACGATGCTCCCCGGAGCTAAGCGCCGCTCCCGGGCGTCTTTCGGCAGAAGCCGCGCTAAGAGAGCACTGTGAGCGGTACAATCGTCTTTGCGCGAAGAAGCCGCTTCTTCGGCTCCGGGAGCCGGAGAGAGCGGCAGCATCGGAAAGGTGAAGAAGGAAGCCGTACAACACTGGGATTGGGTGCACAGCTTGCCAACTGATAGAAAACAGTACATTACCACTTTCCTGACTTTTCCAATCACATGAATATTCGATAAGAAGCTGTTTTGGACAGATTTTCTTTTCTTCTTGTCGAACACTTGGCAGACCTCCGTGCAACGTCCAGAACACGATGGGAGATGTTTTCTGTGCTCGCGCAGGTTTTCCTTGCCAGACAGAGTGGAAAAGCTTTCTGCTAGCATGTAGACCACAAAAGACGCTAAAGACGAAGGTACGATGCTCTCCGGAGCTAAGCGCCGCTCCCGGGCTTCTTTCGTCAGAAGCCGCGCTAAGAGAGCACTGTGAGCGGTACAATCGTCTTAGCGCGAAGAAGCCGCTTCTTCGGCTCCGGGAGCCGGAGAGAGCGGCATGATCGGAAAGGTGAAGAAGGAAGCTGTACAACACTGGGATTGTGTGCGCAGCTTGCCAACTGATAGAAAACAGTACATTACCACTTTCCTGACTTTTCCAATCACATGAATATTCGATTGGAAGCTGTTTTGGACAACTTTTCTTTTCTTCTTGTCGAACACTTGGCAGACCTCCGTGCAACGTCCAGAACACGATGGGAGATGTTTTCTGTGCTCGCGCAGGTTTTCCTTGCCACACAGAGTGGAAAAGCTTTCTGCTAGCATGTAGACCACAAAAGACGCTAAAGACGAAGGTACGATGCTCCCCGGAGCTAAGCGCCGCTCCCGGGCTTCTTTCGGCAGAAGCCGCGCTAAGAGAGCACTGTGAGCAGTACAATCGTCTTTGCGCGAAGAAGCCGCTTCTTCGGCTCCGGGAGCCGGAGAGAGCGGCAGCATCGGAAAGGTGAAGAAGGAAGCCGTACAACACTGGGATTGTGTGCACAGCTTGCCAACTGATAGAAAACAGTACATTACCACTTTCCTGACTTTTCCAATCACATGAATATTCGATAAGAAGCTGTTTTGGACAGATTTTCTTTTCTTTATGGCAAACACTTGGCAGACCTCCGTGCAACGTCCAGAACACGATGGGAGATGTTTTCTGTGCTCGCGCAGGTTTTCCTTGCCAGACAGAGTGGAAAAGCTTTCTGCTAGCATGTAGACCACAAAAGACGCTAAAGGCGAAGGTACGATGCTCCCCGGAGCTAATCGCCGCTCCCGGGCTTCTTTCGGCAGAAGCCGCGCTAAGAGAGCACTGTGAGCGGTACAATCGTCTTTGCGCGAAGAAGCCGCTTCTTCGGCTCCGGGAGCCGGAGAGAGCGGCATGATCGGAAAGGTGAAGAAGGAAGCTGTACAACACTGGGATTGTGTGCGCAGCTTGCCAACTGATAGACAGCAGTACATTACCACTTTCCTGACTTTTCCAATCACATGAATATTCGATAAGAAGCTGTTTTGGACAGATTTTCTTTTCTTTATGGCAAACACATGGCAGACCTCCGTGCAACGTCCAGAACACGATGGGAGATGTTTTCTGTGCTCGCGCAGGTTTTCCTTGCCAGACAGAGTGGAAAAGCTTTCTGCTAGCATGTAGACCACAAAAGACGCTAAAGGCGAAGGTACGATGCTCCCCGGAGCTAATCGCCGCTCCCGGGCTTCTTTCGGCAGAAGCCGCGCTAAGAGAGCACTGTGAGCGGTACAATCGTCTTTGCGCGAAGAAGCCGCTTCTTCGGCTCCGGGAGCCGGAGAGAGCGGCAGCATCGAAAAGGTGAAGAAGGAAGCCGTACAACACTGGGATTGGGTGCACAGCTTGCCAACTGATAGAAAACAGTACATTACCACTTTCCTGACTTTTCCAATCACATGAATATTCGATAAGAAGCTGTTTTGGACAGATTTTCTTTTCTTTATGGCAAACACTTGGCAGACCTCCGTGCAACGTCCAGAACACGATGGGAGATGTTTTCTGTGCTCGCGCAGGTTTTCCTTGCCAGACAGAGTGGAAAAGCTTTCTGCTAGCATGTAGACCACAAAAGACGCTAAAGGCGAAGGTACGATGCTCCCCGGAGCTAATCGCCGCTCCCGGGCTTCTTTCGGCAGAAGCCGCGCTAAGAGAGCACTGTGAGCGGTACAATCGTCTTTGCGCGAAGAAGCCGCTTCTTCGGCTCCGGGAGCCGGAGAGAGCGGCATGATCGGAAAGGTGAAGAAGGAATCTGTACAACACTGGGATTGTGTGCGCAGCTTGCCAACTGATAGACAGCAGTACATTACCACTTTCCTGACTTTTCCAATCACATGAATATTCGACTGGAAGCTGTTTTGGACAACTTTTCTTTTCTTCTTGTCGAACACTTGGCAGACCTCCGTGCAACGTCCAGAACACGATGGGAGATGTTTTCTGTGCTCGCGCAGGTTTTCCTTGCCAGACAGAGTGGAAAAGCTTTCTGCTAGCATGTAGACCACAAAAGACGCTAAAGACGAAGGTACGATGCTCCCCGGAGCTAAGCGCCGCTCCCGGGCTTCTTTCGGCAGAAGCCGCGCTAAGAGAGCACTGTGAGCGGTACAATCGTCTTTGCGCGAAGAAGCCGCTTCTTCGGCTCCGGGAGCCGGAGAGAGCGGCAGCATCGGAAAGGTGAAGAAGGAAGCCGTACAACACTGGGATTGGGTGCACAGCTTGCCAACTGATAGAAAACAGTACATTACCACTTTCCTGACTTTTCCAATCACATGAATATTCGATAAGAAGCTGTTTTGGACAGATTTTCTTTTCTTTATGGCAAACACTTGGCAGACCTCCGTGCAACGTCCAGAACACGATGGGAGATGTTTTCTGTGCTCGCGCAGGTTTTCCTTGCCAGACAGAGTGGAAAAGCTTTCTGCTAGCATGTAGACCACAAAAGACGCTAAAGGCGAAGGTACGATGCTCCCCGGAGCTAATCGCCGCTCCCGGGCTTCTTTCGGCAGAAGCCGCGCTAAGAGAGCACTGTGAGCGGTACAATCGTCTTTGCGCGAAGAAGCCGCTTCTTCGGCTCCGGGAGCCGGAGAGAGCGGCATGATCGGAAAGGTGAAGAAGGAAGCTGTACAACACTGGGATTGTGTGCGCAGCTTGCCAACTGATAGACAGTAGTACATTACCCCTTTCCTGACTTTTCCAATCACATGAATATTCGATTGGAAGCTGTTTTGGACAACTTTTCTTTTCTTCTTGTCGAACACTTGGCAGACCTCCGTGCAACGTCCAGAACACGATGGGAGATGTTTTCTGTGCTCGCGCAGGTTTTCCTTGCCAGACAGAGTGGAAAAGCTTTCTGCTAAGATGTAGACCACAAAAGACGCTAAAGGCGAAGGTACGATGCTCCCCGGAGCTAAGCGCCGCTCCCGGGCGTCTTTCGGCAGAAGCCGCGCTAAGAGAGCACTGTGAGCGGTACAATCGTCTTTGCGCGAAGAAGCCGCTTCTTCGGCTCCGGGAGCCGGAGAGAGCGGCAGCATCGGAAAGGTGAAGAAGGAAGCTGTACAACACTGGGATTGTGTGCGCAGCTTGCCAACTGATAGAAAACAGTACATTACCACTTTCCTGACTTTTCCAATCACATGAATCTTCGATTGGAAGCTGTTTTGGACAGATTTTCTTTTCTTTATGGCAAACACTTGGCAGACCTCCGTGCAACGTCCAGAACGCGTTGGAGATGTTTTCTGTGCTCGCGCAGGTTTTCCTTGCCAGACAGAGTGGAAAAGCTTTCTGCTATGATGTAGACCACAAAAGACGCTAAAGGCGAAGGTACGATGCTCCCCGGAGCTAAGCGCCGCTCCCGGGCGTCTTTCGGCAGAAGCCGCGCTAAGAGAGCACTGTGAGCGGTACAATCGTCTTAGCGCGAAGAAGCCGCTTCTTCGGCTCCGGGAGCCGGAGAGAGCGGCATGATCGGAAAGGTGAAGAAGGAAGCTGTACAACACTGGGATTGTATGCGCAGATTGCCAACTGATAGACAGCAGTACATTACCACTTTCCTGACTTTTCCAATCACATGAATATTCGATAAGAAGCTGTTTTGGACAGATTTTCTTTTCTTTATGGCAAACACTTGGCAGACCTCCGTGCAACGTCCAGAACACGATGGGAGATGTTTTCTGTGCTCGCGCAGGTTTTCCTTGCCAGACAGAGTGGAAAAGCTTTCTGCTAGCATGTAGACCACAAAAGACGCTAAAGACGAAGGTACGATGCTCTCCGCAGCTAAGCGCCGCTCCCGGGCTTCTTTCGGCAGAAGCGGCGCTAAGAGAGCACAGTGAGCGGTACAATCGTCTTTGCGCGAAGAAGCCGCTTCTTCGGCTCCGGGAGCCGGAGAGAGCGGCATGATCGGAAAGGTGAAGAAGGAAGCTGTACAACACTGGGATTGTGTGCGCAGCTTGCCAACTGATAGAAAACAGTACATTACCACTTTCCTGACTTGTCCAATCACATGAATATTCGATAAGAAGAGGTTTTGGACAGATTTTCTTTTCTTTATGCCAAACACATGGCAGACCTCCGTGCAACGTCCAGAACACGATGGGAGATGTTTTCTGTGCTCGCGCAGGTTTTCCTTGCCAGACAGAGTGGAAAAGCTTTCTGCTAGCATGTAGACCACAAAAGACGCTAAAGACGAAGGTACGATGCTCCCCGGAGCTAAGCGCCGCTCCCGGGCTTCTTTCGGCAGAAGCCGCGCTAAGAGAGCACTGTGAGCGGTACAATCGTCTTTGCGCGAAGAAGCCGCTTCTTCGGCTCCGGGAGCCGGAGAGAGCGGCAGCATCGGAAAGGTGAAGAAGGAAGCTGTACAACAGTGGGATTGTGTGCGCAGCTTGCCAACTGATAGAAAACAGTACATTACCACTTTCCTGACTTTTCCAATCACATGAATATTCGATTGGAAGCTGTTTTGGACAACTTTTCTTTTCTTCTTGTCGAACACTTGGCAGACCTCCGTGCAACGTCCAGAACACGATGGGAGATGTTTTCTGTGCTCGCGCAGGTTTTCCTTGCCAGACAGAGTGGAAAAGCTTTCTGCTAGCATGTAGACCACAAAAGACGCTAAAGGCGAAGGTACGATGCTCCCCGGAGCTAAGCGCCGCTCCCGGGCGTCTTTCGGCAGAAGCCGCGCTAAGAGAGCGCTGCGAGCGGTACAATCGTCTTTGCGCGAAGAAGCCGCTTCTTCGGCTCCGGGAGCCGGAGAGAGCGGCAGCATCGGAAAGGTGAAGAAGGAAGCCGTACAACACTGGGATTGTGTGCGCAGCTTGCCAACTGATAGAAAACAGTACATTACCACTTTCCTGACTTTTCCAATCACATGAATATTCGATTGGAATTTGTTTTGGACAACTTTTCTTTTCTTCTTGTCGAACACTTGGCAGACCTCCGTGCAACGTCCAGAACACGATGGGAGATGTTTTCTGTGCTCGCGCAGGTTTTCCTTGCCAGACAGAGTGGAAAAGCTATCTGCTAGCATGTAGACCACAAAAGACGCTAAAGGCGAAGGTACGATGCTCCTCGGAGCTAAGCGCCGCTCCCGGGCTTCTTTCGGCAGAAGCCGCGCTAAGAGAGCACTGTGAGCGGTACAATCGTCTTTGCGCGAAGAAGCCGCTTCTTCGGCTCCGGGAGCCGGAGAGAGCAGCAGCATCGGAAAGGTGAAGAAGGAAGCCGTACAACACTGGGATTGGGTGCACAGCTTGCCAACTGATAGAAAACAGTACATTACCACTTTCCTGACTTTTCCAATCACATGAATATTCGATAAGAAGCTGTTTTGGACAGATTTTCTTTTCTTCTTGTCGAACACTTGGCAGACCTCCGTGCAACGTCCAGAACACGATGGGAGATGTTTTCTGTGCTCGCGCAGGTTTTCCTTGCCAGACAGAGTGGAAAAGCTTTCTGCTAGCATGTAGACCACAAAAGACGCTAAAGACGAAGGTACGATGCTCTCCGCAGCTAAGCGCCGCTCCCGGGCTTCTTTCGGCAGAAGCCGCGCTAAGAGAGCACTGTGAGCGGTACAATCGTCTTAGCGCGAAGAAGCCGCTTCTTCGGCTCCGGGAGCCGGAGAGAGCGGCAGCATCGGAAAGGTGAAGAAGGAAGCTGTACAACACTGGGATTGTGTGCGCAGCTTGCCAACTGATAGAAAACAGTACATTACCACTCTCCTGACTTTTCCAATCACATGAATATTCGATAAGAAGCTGTTTTGGACAGATTTTCTTTTCTTTATGGCAAACACATGGCAGACCTCCGTGCGACGTCCAGAACACGATGGGAGATGTTTTCTGTGCTCGCGCAGGTTTTCCTTGCCAGACAGAGTGGAAAAGCTTTCTGCTAGCATGTAGACCACAAAAGACGCTAAAGGCGAAGGTACGATGCTCCCCGGAGCTAATCGCCGCTCCCGGGCTTCTTTCGGCAGAAGCCGCGCTAAGAGAGCACTGTGAGCGGTACAATCGTCTTTGCGCGAAGAAGCCGCTTCTTCGGCTCCGGGAGCCGGAGAGAGCGGCATGATCGGAAAGGTGAAGAAGGAAGCTGTACAACACTGGGATTGTGTGCGCAGCTTGCCAACTGATAGACAGCAGTACATTACCACTTTCCTGACTTTTCCAATCACATGAATATTCGACTGGAAGCTGTTTTGGACAACTTTTCTTTTCTTCTTGTCGAACACTTGGCAGACCTCCGTGCAACGTCCAGAACACGATGGGAGATGTTTTCTGTGCTCGCGCAGGTTTTCCTTGCCAGACAGAGTGGAAAAGCTTTCTGCTAGCATGTAGACCACAAAAGACGCTAAAGACGAAGGTACGATGCTCCCCGGAGCTAAGCGCCGCTCCCGGGCTTCTTTCGGCAGAAGCCGCGCTAAGAGAGCACTGTGAGCGGTACAATCGTCTTTGCGCGAAGAAGCCGCTTCTTCGGCTCCGGGAGCCGGAGAGAGCGGCAGCATCGGAAAGGTGAAGAAGGAAGCTGTACAACAGTGGGATTGTGTGCGCAGCTTGCCAACTGATAGAAAACAGTACATTACCACTTTCCTGACTTTTCCAATCACATGAATATTCGATTGGAAGCTGTTTTGGACAACTTTTCTTTTCTTCTTGTCGAACACTTGGCAGACCTCCGTGCAACGTCCAGAACACGATGGGAGATGTTTTCTGTGCTCGCGCAGGTTTTCCTTGCCAGACAGAGTGGAAAAGCTTTCTGCTAGCATGTAGACCACAAAAGACGCTAAAGACGAAGGTACGATGCTCCCCGGAGCTAAGCGCCGCTCCCGGGCTTCTTTCGGCAGAAGCCGCGCTAAGAGAGCGCTGCGAGCGGTACAATCGTCTTTGCGCGAAGAAGCCGCTTCTTCGGCTCCGGGAGCCGGAGAGAGCGGCATGATCGGAAAGGTGAAGAAGGAAGCCGTACAACACTGGGATTGGGTGCACAGCTTGCCAACTGATAGAAAACAGTACATTACCACTTTCCTGACTTTTCCAATCACATGAATATTCGATAAGAAGCTGTTTTGGACAGATTTTCTTTTCTTTATGGCAAACACTTGGCAGACCTCCGTGCAACGTCCAGAACACGATGGGAGATGTTTTCTGTGCTCGCGCAGGTTTTCCTTGCCAGACAGAGTGGAAAAGCTTTCTGCTAGCATGTAGACCACAAAAGACGCTAAAGGCGAAGGTACGATGCTCCCCGGAGCTAAGCGCCGCTCCCGGGCTTCTTTCGGCAGAAGCCGCGCTAAGAGAGCACTGTGAGCGGTACAATCGTCTTTGCGCGAAGAAGCCGCTTCTTCGGCTCCGGGAGCCGGAGAGAGCGGCAGCATCGGAAAGGTGAAGAAGGAAGCTGTACAACACTGGGATTGTGTGCGCAGCTTGCCAACTGATTGAAAACAGTACATTACCGCTTTCCTGACTTTTCCAATCACATGAATATTCGATTGGAAGCTGTTTTGGACAACTTTTCTTTTCTTCTTGTCGAACACTTGGCAGACCTCCGTGCAACGTCCAGAACACGATGGGAGATGTTTTCTGTGCTCGCGCAGGTTTTCCTTGCCAGACAGAGTGGAAAAGCTTTCTGCTAAGATGTAGACCACAAAAGACGCTAAAGGCGAAGGTACGATGCTCCCCGGAGCTAAGCGCCGCTCCCGGGCGTCTTTCGGCAGAAGCCGCGCTAAGAGAGCACTGTGAGCGGTACAATCGTCTTTGCGCGAAGAAGCCGCTTCTTCGGCTCCGGGAGCCGGAGAGAGCGGCATGATCGGAAAGGTGAAGAAGGAAGCTGTACAACACTGGGATTGTGTGCGCAGCTTGCCAACTGATAGAAAACAGTACCTTACCACTTTCCTGACTTTTCCAATCACATGAATCTTCGATTGGAAGCTGTTTTGGACAGATTTTCTTTTCTTTATGGCAAACACTTGGCAGACCTCCGTGCAACGTCCAGAACGCGTTGGAGATGTTTTCTGTGCTCGCGCAGGTTTTCCTTGCCAGACAGAGTGGAAAAGCTTTCTGCTAGCATGTAGACCACAAAAGACGCTAAAGACGAAGGTACGATGCTCTCCGGAGCTAAGCGCCGCTCCCGGGCTTCTTTCGGCAGAAGCCGCGCTAAGAGAGCCCTGTGACCGGTACAATCGTCTTTGCGCGAAGAAGCCGCTTCTTCGGCTCCGGGAGCCGGAGAGAGCGGCAGCATCGGAAAGGTGAAGAAGGAAGCCGTACAACACTGGGATTGTGTGCGCAGCTTGCCAACTGATAGAAAACAGTACATTACCACTTTCCTGACTTTTCCAATCACATGAATATTCGATATAAGCTGTTTTGGACCACTTTTCTTTTCTTCTTGTCAAACACTTGGCAGATTTCCGAGCAATGTCCAGAACACGATGGGAGATGTTTTCTGTGCTCCCGCAGGTTTTCCTTGCCAGACAGAGTGGAAAAGCTATCTGCTAGCATGTAGACCACAAAAGACGCTAAAGGCGAAGGTACGATGCTCCCCGAACTAAGCGCCGCTCCCGGGCGTCTTTCGGCAGAAGCCGCGCTAAGAGAGCACTGTGAGCGGTACAATCGTCTTTGCGCGAAGAAGCCGCTTCTTCGGCTCCGGGAGCCGGAGAGAGCGGCAGCATCGGAAAGGTGAAGAAGGAAGCCGTACAACACTGGGATTGTATGCGCAGCTTGCCAACTGATAGAAAACAGTACATTACCACTTTCCTGACTTTTCCAATCACATGAATATTCGATATAAGCTGTTTTGGACCACTTTTCTTTTCTTCTTGTCAAACACTTGGCAGACTTCCGAGCAATGTCCAGAACACGATGGGAGATGTTTTCTGTGCTCCCGCAGGTTTTCCTTGCCAGACAGAGTGGAAAAGCTATCTGCTAGCATGTAGACCACAAAAGACGCTAAAGGCGAAGGTACGATGCTCCCCGAAGCTAAGCGCCGCTCCCGGGCTTCTTTCGGCAGAAGCCGCGCTAAGAGAGCACTGTGAGCGGTACAATCGTCTTTGCGCGAAGAAGCCGCTTCTTCGGCTCCGGGAGCCGGAGAGAGCGGCAGCATCGGAAAGGTGAAGAAGGAAGCTGTACAACACTGGGATTGTGTGCGCAGCTTGCCAACTGATAGAAAACAGTACATTACCACTTTCCTGACTTTTCCAATCACATGAATATTCGATTGGAAGCTGTTTTGGACAACTTTTCTTTTCTTCTTGTCGAACACTTGGCAGACCTCCGTGCAACGTCCAGAAGACGATGGGAGATGTTTTCTGTGCTCGCGCAGGTTTTCCTTGCCAGACAGAGTGGAAAAGCTTTCTGCTAGCATGTAGACCACAAAAGACGCTAAAGACGAAGGTACGATGCTCTCCGCAGCTAAGCGCCGCTCCCGGGCTTCTTTCGGCAGAAGCGGCGCTAAGAGAGCACAGTGAGCGGTACAATCGTCTTTGCGCGAAGAAGCCGCTTCTTCGGCTCCGGGAGCCGGAGAGAGCGGCATGATCGGAAAGGTGAAGAAGGAAGCTGTACAACACTGGGATTGTGTGCGCAGCTTGCCAACTGATAGAAAACAGTACATTACCACTTTCCTGACTTGTCCAATCACATGAATATTCGATAAGAAGAGGTTTTGGACAGATTTTGTTTTCTTTATGCCAAACACATGGCAGACCTCCGTGCAATGTCCAGAACACGATGGGAGATGTTTTCTGTGCTCGCGCAGGTTTTCCTTGCCAGACAGAGTGGAAAAGCTTTCTGCTAGCATGTAGACCACAAAAGACGCTAAAGACGAAGGTACGATGCTCCCCGGAGCTAAGCGCCGCTCCCGGGCTTCTTTCGGCAGAAGCCGCGCTAAGAGAGCACTGTGAGCGGTACAATCGTCTTTGCGCGAAGAAGCCGCTTCTTCGGCTCCGGGAGCCGGAGAGAGCGGCAGCATCGGAAAGGTGAAGAAGGAAGCTGTACAACACTGGGATTGTGTGCGCAGCTTGCCATCTGATAGAAAACAGTACATTACCACTTTCCTGACTTTTCCAATCACATGAATATTCGATTGGAAGCTGTTTTGGACAACTTTTCTTTTCTTCTTGTCGAACACTTGGCAGACCTCCGTGCAACGTCCAGAACACGATGGGAGATGTTTTCTGTGCTCGCGCAGGTTTTCCTTGCCAGACAGAGTGGAAAAGCTATCTGCTAGCATGTAGACCACAAAAGACGCTAAAGGCGAAGGTACGATGCTCCCCGAAGCTAAGCGCCGCTCCCGGGCGTCTTTCGGCAGAAGCCGCGCTAAGAGAGCACTGTGAGCGGTACAATCGTCTTTGCGCGAAGAAGCCGCTTCTTCGGCTCCGGGAGCCGGAGAGAGCGGCAGCATCGGAAAGGTGAAGAAGGAAGCCGTACAACACTGGGATTGTATGCGCAGCTTGCCAACTGATAGAAAACAGTACATTACCACTTTCCTGACTTTTCCAATCACATGAATATTCGATATAAGCTGTTTTGGACCACTTTTCTTTTCTTCTTGTCAAACACTTGGCAGACTTCCGAGCAATGTCCAGAACACGATGGGAGATGTTTTCTGTGCTCGCGCAGGTTTTCCTTGCCAGACAGAGTGGAAAAGCTTTCTGCTAAGATGTAGACCACAAAAGACGCTAAAGGCGAAGGTACGATGCTCCCCGGAACTAATCGCCGCTCCCGGGCTTCTTTCGGCAGAAGCCGCGCTAAGAGAGCACTGTGAGCGGTACAATCGTCTTTGCGCGAAGAAGCCGCTTCTTCGGCTCCGGGAGCCGGAGAGAGCGGCATGATCGGAAAGGTGAAGAAGGAAGCTGTACAACACTGGGATTGTGTGCGCAGCTTGCCAACTGATAGAAAACAGTACATTACCACTTTCCTGACTTTTCCAATCACATGAATATTCGATTGGAAGCTGTTTTGGACAACTTTTCTTTTCTTCTTGTCGAACACTTGGCAGACCTCCGTGCAACGTCCAGAACACGATGGGAGATGTTTTCTGTGCTCGCGCAGGTTTTCCTTGCCAGACAGAGTGGAAAAGCTTTCTGCTAGCATGTAGACCACAAAAGACGCTAAAGACGAAGGTACGATGCTCCCCGGAGCTAAGCGCCGCTCCCGGGCGTCTTTCGGCAGAAGCCGCGCTAAGAGAGCGCTGCGAGCGGTACAATCGTCTTTGCGCGAAGAAGCCGCTTCTTCGGCTCCGGGAGCCGGAGAGAGCGGCAGCATCGGAAAGGTGAAGAAGGAAGCCGTACAACCCTGGGATTGGGTGCACAGCTTGCCAACTGATAGAAAACAGTACATTACCACTTTCCTGACTTTTCCAATCACATGAATATTCGATAAGAAGCTGTTTAGGACAGATTTTCTTTTCTTTATGGCAAACACTTGGCAGACCTCCGTGCAACGTCCAGAACACGATGGGAGATGTTTTCTGTGCTCGCGCAGGTTTTCCTTGCCAGACAGAGTGGAAAAGCTTTCTGCTAGCATGTAGACCACAAAAGACGCTAAAGGCGAAGGTACGATGCTCCCCGGAGCTAATCGCCGCTCCCGGGCTTCTTTCGGCAGAAGCCGCGCTAAGAGAGCACTGTGAGCGGTACAATCGTCTTTGCGCGAAGAAGCCGCTTCTTCGGCTCCGGGAGCCGGAGAGAGCGGCATGATCGGAAAGGTGAAGAAGGAAGCTGTACAACACTGGGATTGTGTGCGCAGCTTGCCAACTGATAGACAGTAGTACATTACCCCTTTCCTGACTTTTCCAATCACATGAATATTCGATTGGAAGCTGTTTTGGACAACTTTTCTTTTCTTCTTGTCGAACACTTGGCAGACCTCCGTGCAACGTCCAGAACACGATGGGAGATGTTTTCTGTGCTCGCGCAGGTTTTCCTTGCCAGACAGAGTGGAAAAGCTTTCTGCTAGCATGTAGACCACAAAAGACGCTAAAGGCGAAGGTACGATGCTCCCCGGAGCTAAGCGCCGCTCCCGGGCGTCTTTCGGCAGAAGCCGCGCTAAGAGACCACTGTGAGCGGTACAATCGTCTTTGCGCGAAGAAGCCGCTTCTTCGGCTCCGGGAGCCGGAGAGAGCGGCATGATCGGAAAGGTGAAGAAGGAAGCTGTACAACACTGGGATTGTGTGCGCAGCTTGCCAACTGATAGAAAACAGTACATTACCACTTTCCTGACTTTTCCAATCACATGAATCTTCGATTGGAAGCTGTTTTGGACAGATTTTCTTTTCTTTATGGCAAACACTTGGCAGACCTCCGTGCAACGTCCAGAACGCGTTGGAGATGTTTTCTGTGCTCGCGCAGGTTTTCCTTGCCAGACAGAGTGGAAAAGCTTTCTGCTAGCATGTAGACCACAAAAGACGCTAAAGGCGAAGGTACGATGCTCCCCGGAGCTAAGCGCCGCTCCCGGGCGTCTTTCGGCAGAAGCCGCGCTAAGAGAGCACTGTGAGCGGTACAATCGTCTTTGCGCGAAGAAGCCGCTTCTTCGGCTCCGGGAGCCGGAGAGAGCGGCATGATCGGAAAGGTGAAGAAGGAAGCCGTACAACACTGGGATTGTGTGCGCAGCTTGCCAACTGATAGAAAACAGTACATTACCACTTTCCTGACTTTTCCAATCACATGAATATTCGATTGGAATTTGTTTTGGACAACTTTTCTTTTCTTCTTGTCGAACACTTGGCAGACCTCCGTGCAACGTCCAGAACACGATGGGAGATGTTTTCTGTGCTCGCGCAGGTTTTCCTTGCCAGACAGAGTGGAAAAGCTATCTGCTAGCATGTAGACCACAAAAGACGCTAAAGGCGAAGGTACGATGCTCCTCGGAGCTAAGCGCCGCTCCCGGGCTTCTTTCGGCAGAAGCCGCGCTAAGAGAGCACTGTGAGCGGTACAATCGTCTTTGCGCGAAGAAGCCGCTTCTTCGGCTCCGGGAGCCGGAGAGAGCAGCAGCATCGGAAAGGTGAAGAAGGAAGCCGTACAACACTGGGATTGGGTGCACAGCTTGCCAACTGATAGAAAACAGTACATTACCACTTTCCTGACTTTTCCAATCACATGAATATTCGATAAGAAGCTGTTTTGGACAGATTTTCTTTTCTTCTTGTCGAACACTTGGCAGACCTCCGTGCAACGTCCAGAACACGATGGGAGATGTTTTCTGTGCTCGCGCAGGTTTTCCTTGCCAGACAGAGTGGAAAAGCTTTCTGCTAGCATGTAGACCACAAAAGACGCTAAAGACGAAGGTACGATGCTCTCCGGAGCTAAGCGCCGCTCCCGGGCTTCTTTCGTCAGAAGCCGCGCTAAGAGAGCACTGTGAGCGGTACAATCGTCTTAGCGCGAAGAAGCCGCTTCTTCGGCTCCGGGAGCCGGAGAGAGCGGCATGATCGGAAAGGTGAAGAAGGAAGCTGTACAACACTGGGATTGTGTGCGCAGCTTGCCAACTGATAGACAGCAGTACATTACCACTTTCCTGACTTTTCCAATCACATGAATATTCGACTGGAAGCTGTTTTGGACAACTTTTCTTTTCTTCTTGTCGAACACTTGGCAGACCTCCGTGCAACGTCCAGAACACGATGGGAGATGTTTTCTGTGCTCGCGCAGGTTTTCCTTGCCAGACAGAGTGGAAAAGCTTTCTGCTAGCATGTAGACCACAAAAGACGCTAAAGACGAAGGTACGATGCTCCCCGGAGCTAAGCGCCGCTCCCGGGCTTCTTTCGGCAGAAGCCGCGCTAAGAGAGCACTGTGAGCGGTACAATCGTCTTTGCGCGAAGAAGCCGCTTCTTCGGCTCCGGGAGCCGGAGAGAGCGGCAGCATCGGAAAGGTGAAGAAGGAAGCTGTACAACAGTGGGATTGTGTGCGCAGCTTGCCAACTGATAGAAAACAGTACATTACCACTTTCCTGACTTTTCCAATCACATGAATATTCGATTGGAAGCTGTTTTGGACAACTTTTCTTTTCTTCTTGTCGAACACTTGGCAGACCTCCGTGCAACGTCCAGAACACGATGGGAGATGTTTTCTGTGCTCGCGCAGGTTTTCCTTGCCAGACAGAGTGGAAAAGCTTTCTGCTAGCATGTAGACCACAAAAGACGCTAAAGACGAAGGTACGATGCTCCCCGGAGCTAAGCGCCGCTCCCGGGCTTCTTTCGGCAGAAGCCGCGCTAAGAGAGCGCTGCGAGCGGTACAATCGTCTTTGCGCGAAGAAGGCGCTTCTTCGGCTCCGGGAGCCGGAGAGAGCGGCATGATCGGAAAGGTGAAGAAGGAAGCCGTACAACACTGGGATTGGGTGCACAGCTTGCCAACTGATAGAAAACAGTACATTACCACTTTCCTGACTTTTCCAATCACATGAATATTCGATAAGAAGCTGTTTTGGACAGATTTTCTTTTCTTTATGGCAAACACTTGGCAGACCTCCGTGCAACGTCCAGAACACGATGGGAGATGTTTTCTGTGCTCGCGCAGGTTTTCCTTGCCAGACAGAGTGGAAAAGCTTTCTGCTAGCATGTAGACCACAAAAGACGCTAAAGGCGAAGGTACGATGCTCCCCGGAGCTAATCGCCGCTCCCGGGCGTCTTTCGGCAGAAGCCGCGCTAAGAGAGCACTGTGAGCGGTACAATGGTCTTTGCGCGAAGAAGCCGCTTCTTCGGCTCCGGGAGCCGGAGAGAGCGGCAGCATCGGAAAGGTGAAGAAGGAAGCTGTACAACACTGGGATTGTGTGCGCAGCTTGCCAACTGATAGACAGTAGTACATTACCCCTTTCCTGACTTTTCCAATCACATGAATATTCGATTGGAAGCTGTTTTGGACAACTTTTCTTTTCTTCTTGTCGAACACTTGGCAGACCTCCGTGCAACGTCCAGAACACGATGGGAGATGTTTTCTGTGCTCGCGCAGGTTTTCCTTGCCAGACAGAGTGGAAAAGCTTTCTGCTAGCATGTAGACCACAAAAGACGCTAAAGGCGAAGGTACGATGCTCCCCGGAGCTAAGCGCCGCTCCCGGGCGTCTTTCGGCAGAAGCCGCGCTAAGAGACCACTGTGAGCGGTACAATCGTCTTTGCGCGAAGAAGCCGCTTCTTCGGCTCCGGGAGCCGGAGAGAGCGGCATGATCGGAAAGGTGAAGAAGGAAGCTGTACAACACTGGGATTGTGTGCGCAGCTTGCCAACTGATAGAAAACAGTACATTACCACTTTCCTGACTTTTCCAATCACATGAATCTTCGATTGGAAGCTGTTTTGGACAGATTTTCTTTTCTTTATGGCAAACACTTGGCAGACCTCCGTGCAACGTCCAGAACGCGTTGGAGATGTTTTCTGTGCTCGCGCAGGTTTTCCTTGCCAGACAGAGTGGAAAAGCTTTCTGCTAGCATGTAGACCACAAAAGACGCTAAAGGCGAAGGTACGATGCTCCCCGGAGCTAAGCGCCGCTCCCGGGCGTCTTTCGGCAGAAGCCGCGCTAAGAGAGCACTGTGAGCGGTACAATCGTCTTTGCGCGAAGAAGCCGCTTCTTCGGCTCCGGGAGCCGGAGAGAGCGGCATGATCGGAAAGGTGAAGAAGGAAGCCGTACAACACTGGGATTGTGTGCGCAGCTTGCCAACTGATAGAAAACAGTACATTACCACTTTCCTGACTTTTCCAATCACATGAATATTCGATTGGAATTTGTTTTGGACAACTTTTCTTTTCTTCTTGTCGAACACTTGGCAGACCTCCGTGCAACGTCCAGAACACGATGGGAGATGTTTTCTGTGCTCGCGCAGGTTTTCCTTGCCAGACAGAGTGGAAAAGCTATCTGCTAGCATGTAGACCACAAAAGACGCTAAAGGCGAAGGTACGATGCTCCTCGGAGCTAAGCGCCGCTCCCGGGCTTCTTTCGGCAGAAGCCGCGCTAAGAGAGCACTGTGAGCGGTACAATCGTCTTTGCGCGAAGAAGCCGCTTCTTCGGCTCCGGGAGCCGGAGAGAGCAGCAGCATCGGAAAGGTGAAGAAGGAAGCCGTACAACACTGGGATTGGGTGCACAGCTTGCCAACTGATAGAAAACAGTACATTACCACTTTCCTGACTTTTCCAATCACATGAATATTCGATAAGAAGCTGTTTTGGACAGATTTTCTTTTCTTCTTGTCGAACACTTGGCAGACCTCCGTGCAACGTCCAGAACACGATGGGAGATGTTTTCTGTGCTCGCGCAGGTTTTCCTTGCCAGACAGAGTGGAAAAGCTTTCTGCTAGCATGTAGACCACAAAAGACGCTAAAGACGAAGGTACGATGCTCTCCGGAGCTAAGCGCCGCTCCCGGGCTTCTTTCGTCAGAAGCCGCGCTAAGAGAGCACTGTGAGCGGTACAATCGTCTTAGCGCGAAGAAGCCGCTTCTTCGGCTCCGGGAGCCGGAGAGAGCGGCATGATCGGAAAGGTGAAGAAGGAAGCTGTACAACACTGGGATTGTGTGCGCAGCTTGCCAACTGATAGACAGCAGTACATTACCACTTTCCTGACTTTTCCAATCACATGAATATTCGACTGGAAGCTGTTTTGGACAACTTTTCTTTTCTTCTTGTCGAACACTTGGCAGACCTCCGTGCAACGTCCAGAACACGATGGGAGATGTTTTCTGTGCTCGCGCAGGTTTTCCTTGCCAGACAGAGTGGAAAAGCTTTCTGCTAGCATGTAGACCACAAAAGACGCTAAAGACGAAGGTACGATGCTCCCCGGAGCTAAGCGCCGCTCCCGGGCTTCTTTCGGCAGAAGCCGCGCTAAGAGAGCACTGTGAGCGGTACAATCGTCTTTGCGCGAAGAAGCCGCTTCTTCGGCTCCGGGAGCCGGAGAGAGCGGCAGCATCGGAAAGGTGAAGAAGGAAGCTGTACAACAGTGGGATTGTGTGCGCAGCTTGCCAACTGATAGAAAACAGTACATTACCACTTTCCTGACTTTTCCAATCACATGAATATTCGATTGGAAGCTGTTTTGGACAACTTTTCTTTTCTTCTTGTCGAACACTTGGCAGACCTCCGTGCAACGTCCAGAACACGATGGGAGATGTTTTCTGTGCTCGCGCAGGTTTTCCTTGCCAGACAGAGTGGAAAAGCTTTCTGCTAGCATGTAGACCACAAAAGACGCTAAAGACGAAGGTACGATGCTCCCCGGAGCTAAGCGCCGCTCCCGGGCTTCTTTCGGCAGAAGCCGCGCTAAGAGAGCGCTGCGAGCGGTACAATCGTCTTTGCGCGAAGAAGGCGCTTCTTCGGCTCCGGGAGCCGGAGAGAGCGGCATGATCGGAAAGTGAAGAAGGAAGCCGTACAACACTGGGATTGGGTGCACAGCTTGCCAACTGATAGAAAACAGTACATTACCACTTTCCTGACTTTTCCAATCACATGAATATTCGATAAGAAGCTGTTTTGGACAGATTTTCTTTTCTTTATGGCAAACACTTGGCAGACCTCCGTGCAACGTCCAGAACACGATGGGAGATGTTTTCTGTGCTCGCGCAGGTTTTCCTTGCCAGACAGAGTGGAAAAGCTTTCTGCTAGCATGTAGACCACAAAAGACGCTAAAGGCGAAGGTACGATGCTCCCCGGAGCTAATCGCCGCTCCCGGGCTTCTTTCGGCAGAAGCCGCGCTAAGAGAGCACTGTGAGCGGTACAATCGTCTTTGCGCGAAGAAGCCGCTTCTTCGGCTCCGGGAGCCGGAGAGAGCGGCATGATCGGAAAGGTGAAGAAGGAAGCTGTACAACACTGGGATTGTGTGCGCAGCTTGCCAACTGATAGACAGTAGTACATTACCCCTTTCCTGACTTTTCCAATCACATGAATATTCGATTGGAAGCTGTTTTGGACAACTTTTCTTTTCTTCTTGTCGAACACTTGGCAGACCTCCGTGCAACGTCCAGAACACGATGGGAGATGTTTTCTGTGCTCGCGCAGGTTTTCCTTGCCAGACAGAGTGGAAAAGCTTTCTGCTAAGATGTAGACCACAAAAGACGCTAAAGGCGAAGGTACGATGCTCCCCGGAGCTAAGCGCCGCTCCCGGGCGTCTTTCGGCAGAAGCCGCGCTAAGAGAGCACTGTGAGCGGTACAATCGTCTTTGCGCGAAGAAGCCGCTTCTTCGGCTCCGGGAGCCGGAGAGAGCGGCATGATCGGAAAGGTGAAGAAGGAAGCTGTACAACACTGGGATTGTGTGCGCAGCTTGCCAACTGATAGAAAACAGTACATTACCACTTTCCTGACTTTTCCAATCACATGAAACTTCGATTGGAAGCTGTTTTGGACAGATTTTCTTTTCTTTATGGCAAACACTTGGCAGACCTCCGTGCAACGTCCAGAACGCGTTGGAGATGTTTTCTGTGCTCGCGCAGGTTTTCCTTGCCAGACAGAGTGGAAAAGCTTTCTGCTAGCATGTAGACCACAAAAGACGCTAAAGGCGAAGGTACGATGCTCCCCGGAGCTAAGCGCCGCTCCCGGGCGTCTTTCGGCAGAAGCCGCGCTAAGAGAGCACTGTGAGCGGTACAATCGTCTTTGCGCGAAGAAGCCGCTTCTTCGGCTCACGGAGCCGGAGAGAGCGGCATGATCGGAAAGGTGAAGAAGGAAGCTGTACAACACTGGGATTGTATGCGCAGATTGCCAACTGATAGACAGCAGTACATTACCACTTTCCTGACTTTTCCAATCACATGAATATTCGACTGGAAGCTGTTTTGGACAGATTTTCTTTTCTTTATGGCAAACACTTGGCAGACCTCCGTGCAACGTCCAGAACACGATGGGAGATGTTTTCTGTGCTCGCGCAGGTTTTCCTTGCCAGACAGAGTGGAAAAGCTTTCTGCTAGCATGTAGACCACAAAAGACGCTAAAGACGAAGGTACGATGCTCTCCGCAGCTAAGCGCCGCTCCCGGGCTTCTTTCGGCCGAAGCGGCGCTAAGAGAGCACAGTGAGCGGTACAATCGTCTTTGCGCGAAGAAGCCGCTTCTTCGGCTCCGGGAGCCGGAGAGAGCGGCATGATCGGAAAGGTGAAGAAGGAAGCTGTACAACACTGGGATTGTGTGCGCAGCTTGCCAACTGATAGAAAACAGTACATTACCACTTTCCTGACTTGTCCAATCACATGAATATTCGATAAGAAGAGGTTTTGGACAGATTTTCTTTTCTTTATGCCAAACACATGGCAGACCTCCGTGCAACGTCCAGAACACGATGGGAGATGTTTTCTGTGCTCGCGCAGGTTTTCCTTGCCAGACAGAGTGGAAAAGCTTTCTGCTAGCATGTAGACCACAAAAGACGCTAAAGACGAAGGTACGATGCTCCCCGGAGCTAAGCGCCGCTCCCGGGCTTCTTTCGGCAGAAGCCGCGCTAAGAGAGCACTGTGAGCGGTACAATCGTCTTTGCGCGAAGAAGCCGCTTCTTCGGCTCCGGGAGCCGGAGAGAGCGGCAGCATCGGAAAGGTGAAGAAGGAAGCTGTACAACAGTGGGATTGTGTGCGCAGCTTGCCAACTGATAGAAAACAGTACATTACCACTTTCCTGACTTTTCCAATCACATGAATATTCGATTGGAAGCTGTTTTGGACAACTTTTCTTTTCTTCTTGTCGAACACTTGGCAGACCTCCGTGCAACGTCCAGAACACGATGGGAGATGTTTTCTGTGCTCGCGCAGGTTTTCCTTGCCAGACAGAGTGGAAAAGCTTTCTGCTAGCATGTAGACCACAAAAGACGCTAAAGACGAAGGTACGATGCTCTCCGGAGCTAAGCGCCGCTCCCGGGCTTCTTTCGGCAGAAGCCGCGCTAAGAGAGCGCTGCGAGCGGTACAATCGTCTTTGCGCGAAGAAGCCGCTTCTTCGGCTCCGGGAGCCGGAGAGAGCGGCAGCATCGGAAAGGTGAAGAAGGAAGCCGTACAACACTGGGATTGTGTGCGCAGCTTGCCAACTGATAGAAAACAGTACATTACCACTTTCCTGACTTTTCCAATCACATGAATATTCGATATAAGCTGTTTTGGACCACTTTTCTTTTCTTCTTGTCAAACACTTGGCAGACTTCCGAGCAATGTCCAGAACACGATGGGAGATGTTTTCTGTGCTCCCGCAGGTTTTCCTTGCCAGACAGAGTGGAAAAGCTTTCTGCTAAGATGTAGACCACAAAAGACGCTAAAGGCGAAGGTACGATGCTCCCCGGAACTAATCGCCGCTCCCGGGCTTCTTTCGGCAGAAGCCGCGCTAAGAGAGCACTGTGAGCGGTACAATCGTCTTTGCGCGAAGAAGCCGCTTCTTCGGCTCCGGGAGCCGGAGAGAGCGGCAGCATCGGAAAGGTGAAGAAGGAAGCTGTACAACACTGGGATTGTGTGCGCAGCTTGCCAACTGATAGAAAACAGTACATTACCACTTTCCTGACTTTTCCAATCACATGAATATTCGATTGGAAGCTGTTTTGGACAACTTTTCTTTTCTTCTTGTCGAACACTTGGCAGACCTCCGTGCAACGTCCAGAACACGATGGGAGATGTTTTCTGTGCTCGCGCAGGTTTTCCTTGCCAGACAGAGTGGAAAAGCTTTCTGCTAGCATGTAGACCACAAAAGACGCTAAAGACGAAGGTACGATGCTCTCCGGAGCTAAGCGCCGCTCCCGGGCTTCTTTCGGCAGAAGCCGCGCTAAGAGAGCGCTGCGAGCGGTACAATCGTCTTTGCGCGAAGAAGCCGCTTCTTCGGCTCCGGGAGCCGGAGAGAGCGGCAGCATCGGAAAGGTGAAGAAGGAAGCCGTACAACACTGGGATTGGGTGCACAGCTTGCCAACTGATAGAAAACAGTACATTACCACTTTCCTGACTTTTCCAATCACATGAATATTCGATAAGAAGCTGTTTAGGACAGATTTTCTTTTCTTTATGGCAAACACTTGGCAGACCTCCGTGCAACGTCCAGAACACGATGGGAGATGTTTTCTGTGCTCGCGCAGGTTTTCCTTGCCAGACAGAGTGGAAAAGCTTTCTGCTAGCATGTAGACCACAAAAGACGCTAAAGGCGAAGGTACGATGCTCCCCGGAGCTAATCGCCGCTCCCGGGCTTCTTTCGGCAGAAGCCGCGCTAAGAGAGCACTGTGAGCGGTACAATCGTCTTTGCGCGAAGAAGCCGCTTCTTCGGCTCCGGGAGCCGGAGAGAGCGGCATGATCGGAAAGGTGAAGAAGGAAGCTGTACAACACTGGGATTGTGTGCGCAGCTTGCCAACTGATAGACAGTAGTACATTACCCCTTTCATGACTTTTCCAATCACATGAATATTCGATTGGAAGCTGTTTTGGACAACTTTTCTTTTCTTCTTGTCGAACACTTGGCAGACCTCCGTGCAACGTCCAGAACACGATGGGAGATGTTTTCTGTGCTCGCGCAGGTTTTCCTTGCCAGACAGAGTGGAAAAGCTTTCTGCTAGCATGTAGACCACAAAAGACGCTAAAGGCGAAGGTACGATGCTCCCCGGAGCTAAGCGCCGCTCCCGGGCGTCTTTCGGCAGAAGCCGCGCTAAGAGAGCACTGTGAGCGGTACAATCGTCTTTGCGCGAAGAAGCCGCTTCTTCGGCTCCGGGAGCCGGAGAGAGCGGCATGATCGGAAAGGTGAAGAAGGAAGCTGTACAACACTGGGATTGTGTGCGCAGCTTGCCAACTGATAGAAAACAGTACATTACCACTTTCCTGACTTTTCCAATCACATGAATCTTCGATTGGAAGCTGTTTTGGACAGATTTTCTTTTCTTTATGGCAAACACTTGGCAGACCTCCGTGCAACGTCCAGAACGCGTTGGAGATGTTTTCTGTGCTCGCGCTGGTTTTCCTTGCCAGACAGAGTGGAAAAGCTTTCTGCTAGCATGTAGACCACAAAAGACGCTAAAGGCGAAGGTACGATGCTCCCCGGAGCTAAGCGCCGCTCCCGGGCGTCTTACGGCAGAAGCCGCGCTAAGAGAGCACTGTGAGCGGTACAATCGTCTTTGCGCGAAGAAGCCGCTTCTTCGGCTCCGGGAGCCGGAGAGAGCGGCAGCATCGGAAAGGTGAAGAAGGAAGCTGTACAACACTGGGATTGTGTGCGCAGCTTGCCAACTGATAGACAGCAGTACATTACCACTTTCCTGACTTTTCCAATCACATGAATATTCGATAAGAAGCTGTTTTGGACAGATTTTCTTTTCTTTATGGCAAACACTTGGCAGACCTCCGTGCAACGTCCAGAACACGATGGGAGATGTTTTCTGTGCTCGCGCAGGTTTTCCTTGCCAGACAGAGTGGAAAAGCTTTCTGCTAGCATGTAGACCACAAAAGACGCTAAAGACGAAGGTACGATGCTCTCCGCAGCTAAGCGCCGCTCCCGGGCTTCTTTCGGCCGAAGCGGCGCTAAGAGAGCACAGTGAGCGGTACAATCGTCTTTGCGCGAAGAAGCCGCTTCTTCGGCTCCGGGAGCCGGAGAGAGCGGCATGATCGGAAAGGTGAAGAAGGAAGCTGTACAACACTGGGATTGTGTGCGCAGCTTGCCAACTGATAGAAAACAGTACATTACCACTTTCCTGACTTGTCCAATCACATGAATATTCGATAAGAAGAGGTTTTGGACAGATTTTCTTTTCTTTATGCCAAACACATGGCAGACCTCCGTGCAACGTCCAGAACACGATGGGAGATGTTTTCTGTGCTCGCGCAGGTTTTCCTTGCCAGACAGAGTGGAAAAGCTTTCTGCTAGCATGTAGACCACAAAAGACGCTAAAGACGAAGGTACGATGCTCCCCGGAGCTAAGCGCCGCTCCCGGGCTTCTTTCGGCAGAAGCCGCGCTAAGAGAGCACTGTGAGCGGTACAATCGTCTTTGCGCGAAGAAGCCGCTTCTTCGGCTCCGGGAGCCGGAGAGAGCGGCAGCATCGGAAAGGTGAAGAAGGAAGCTGTACAACAGTGGGATTGTGTGCGCAGCTTGCCAACTGATAGAAAACAGTACATTACCACTTTCCTGACTTTTCCAATCACATGAATATTCGATTGGAAGCTGTTTTGGACAACTTTTCTTTTCTTCTTGTCGAACACTTGGCAGACCTCCGTGCAACGTCCAGAACACGATGGGAGATGTTTTCTGTGCTCGCGCAGGTTTTCCTTGCCAGACAGAGTGGAAAAGCTTTCTGCTAGCATGTAGACCACAAAAGACGCTAAAGACGAAGGTACGATGCTCTCCGGAGCTAAGCGCCGCTCCCGGGCTTCTTTCGGCAGAAGCCGCGCTAAGAGAGCGCTGCGAGCGGTACAATCGTCTTTGCGCGAAGAAGCCGCTTCTTCGGCTCCGGGAGCCGGAGAGAGCGGCAGCATCGGAAAGGTGAAGAAGGAAGCCGTACAACACTGGGATTGTGTGCGCAGCTTGCCAACTGATAGAAAACAGTACATTACCACTTTCCTGACTTTTCCAATCACATGAATATTCGATATAAGCTGTTTTGGACCACTTTTCTTTTCTTCTTGTCAAACACTTGGCAGACTTCCGAGCAATGTCCAGAACACGATGGGAGATGTTTTCTGTGCTCCCGCAGGTTTTCCTTGCCAGACAGAGTGGAAAAGCTTTCTGCTAAGATGTAGACCACAAAAGACGCTAAAGGCGAAGGTACGATGCTCCCCGGAACTAATCGCCGCTCCCGGGCTTCTTTCGGCAGAAGCCGCGCTAAGAGAGCACTGTGAGCGGTACAATCGTCTTTGCGCGAAGAAGCCGCTTCTTCGGCTCCGGGAGCCGGAGAGAGCGGCAGCATCGGAAAGGTGAAGAAGGAAGCTGTACAACACTGGGATTGTGTGCGCAGCTTGCCAACTGATAGAAAACAGTACATTACCACTTTCCTGACTTTTCCAATCACATGAATATTCGATTGGAAGCTGTTTTGGACAACTTTTCTTTTCTTCTTGTCGAACACTTGGCAGACCTCCGTGCAACGTCCAGAACACGATGGGAGATGTTTTCTGTGCTCGCGCAGGTTTTCCTTGCCAGACAGAGTGGAAAAGCTTTCTGCTAGCATGTAGACCACAAAAGACGCTAAAGACGAAGGTACGATGCTCCCCGGAGCTAAGCGCCGCTCCCGGGCTTCTTTCGGCAGAAGCCGCGCTAAGAGAGCGCTGCGAGCGGTACAATCGTCTTTGCGCGAAGAAGGCGCTTCTTCGGCTCCGGGAGCCGGAGAGAGCGGCATGATCGGAAAGGTGAAGAAGGAAGCCGTACAACACTGGGATTGGGTGCACAGCTTGCCAACTGATAGAAAACAGTACATTACCACTTTCCTGACTTTTCCAATCACATGAATATTCGATAAGAAGCTGTTTTGGACAGATTTTCTTTTCTTTATGGCAAACACTTGGCAGACCTCCGTGCAACGTCCAGAACACGATGGGAGATGTTTTCTGTGCTCGCGCAGGTTTTCCTTGCCAGACAGAGTGGAAAAGCTTTCTGCTAGCATGTAGACCACAAAAGACGCTAAAGGCGAAGGTACGATGCTCCCCGGAGCTAATCGCCGCTCCCGGGCTTCTTTCGGCAGAAGCCGCGCTAAGAGAGCACTGTGAGCGGTACAATCGTCTTTGCGCGAAGAAGCCGCTTCTTCGGCTCCGGGAGCCGGAGAGAGCGGCATGATCGGAAAGGTGAAGAAGGAAGCTGTACAACACTGGGATTGTGTGCGCAGCTTGCCAACTGATAGACAGTAGTACATTACCCCTTTCCTGACTTTTCCAATCACATGAATATTCGATTGGAAGCTGTTTTGGACAACTTTTCTTTTCTTCTTGTCGAACACTTGGCAGACCTCCGTGCAACGTCCAGAACACGATGGGAGATGTTTTCTGTGCTCGCGCAGGTTTTCCTTGCCAGACAGAGTGGAAAAGCTTTCTGCTAAGATGTAGACCACAAAAGACGCTAAAGGCGAAGGTACGATGCTCCCCGGAGCTAAGCGCCGCTCCCGGGCGTCTTTCGGCAGAAGCCGCGCTAAGAGAGCACTGTGAGCGGTACAATCGTCTTTGCGCGAAGAAGCCGCTTCTTCGGCTCCGGGAGCCGGAGAGAGCGGCATGATCGGAAAGGTGAAGAAGGAAGCTGTACAACACTGGGATTGTGTGCGCAGCTTGCCAACTGATAGAAAACAGTACATTACCACTTTCCTGACTTTTCCAATCACATGAATCTTCGATTGGAAGCTGTTTTGGACAGATTTTCTTTTCTTTATGGCAAACACTTGGCAGACCTCCGTGCAACGTCCAGAACGCGTTGGAGATGTTTTCTGTGCTCGCGCAGGTTTTCCTTGCCAGACAGAGTGGAAAAGCTTTCTGCTAGCATGTAGACCACAAAAGACGCTAAAGGCGAAGGTACGATGCTCCCCGGAGCTAAGCGCCGCTCCCGGGCGTCTTTCGGCAGAAGCCGCGCTAAGAGAGCACTGTGAGCGGTACAATCGTCTTTGCGCGAAGAAGCCGCTTCTTCGGCTCACGGAGCCGGAGAGAGCGGCATGATCGGAAAGGTGAAGAAGGAAGCTGTACAACACTGGGATTGTATGCGCAGATTGCCAACTGATAGACAGCAGTACATTACCACTTTCCTGACTTTTCCAATCACATGAATATTCGACTGGAAGCTGTTTTGGACAGATTTTCTTTTCTTTATGGCAAACACTTGGCAGACCTCCGTGCAACGTCCAGAACACGATGGGAGATGTTTTCTGTGCTCGCGCAGGTTTTCCTTGCCAGACAGAGTGGAAAAGCTTTCTGCTAGCATGTAGACCACAAAAGACGCTAAAGACGAAGGTACGATGCTCTCCGCAGCTAAGCGCCGCTCCCGGGCTTCTTTCGGCCGAAGCGGCGCTAAGAGAGCACAGTGAGCGGTACAATCGTCTTTGCGCGAAGAAGCCGCTTCTTCGGCTCCGGGAGCCGGAGAGAGCGGCATGATCGGAAAGGTGAAGAAGGAAGCTGTACAACACTGGGATTGTGTGCGCAGCTTGCCAACTGATAGAAAACAGTACATTACCACTTTCCTGACTTGTCCAATCACATGAATATTCGATAAGAAGAGGTTTTGGACAGATTTTCTTTTCTTTATGCCAAACACATGGCAGACCTCCGTGCAACGTCCAGAACACGATGGGAGATGTTTTCTGTGCTCGCGCAGGTTTTCCTTGCCAGACAGAGTGGAAAAGCTTTCTGCTAGCATGTAGACCACAAAAGACGCTAAAGACGAAGGTACGATGCTCCCCGGAGCTAAGCGCCGCTCCCGGGCTTCTTTCGGCAGAAGCCGCGCTAAGAGAGCACTGTGAGCGGTACAATCGTCTTTGCGCGAAGAAGCCGCTTCTTCGGCTCCGGGAGCCGGAGAGAGCGGCAGCATCGGAAAGGTGAAGAAGGAAGCTGTACAACAGTGGGATTGTGTGCGCAGCTTGCCAACTGATAGAAAACAGTACATTACCACTTTCCTGACTTTTCCAATCACATGAATATTCGATTGGAAGCTGTTTTGGACAACTTTTCTTTTCTTCTTGTCGAACACTTGGCAGACCTCCGTGCAACGTCCAGAACACGATGGGAGATGTTTTCTGTGCTCGCGCAGGTTTTCCTTGCCAGACAGAGTGGAAAAGCTTTCTGCTAGCATGTAGACCACAAAAGACGCTAAAGACGAAGGTACGATGCTCTCCGGAGCTAAGCGCCGCTCCCGGGCTTCTTTCGGCAGAAGCCGCGCTAAGAGAGCGCTGCGAGCGGTACAATCGTCTTTGCGCGAAGAAGCCGCTTCTTCGGCTCCGGGAGCCGGAGAGAGCGGCAGCATCGGAAAGGTGAAGAAGGAAGCCGTACAACACTGGGATTGTGTGCGCAGCTTGCCAACTGATAGAAAACAGTACATTACCACTTTCCTGACTTTTCCAATCACATGAATATTCGATATAAGCTGTTTTGGACCACTTTTCTTTTCTTCTTGTCAAACACTTGGCAGACTTCCGAGCAATGTCCAGAACACGATGGGAGATGTTTTCTGTGCTCCCGCAGGTTTTCCTTGCCAGACAGAGTGGAAAAGCTTTCTGCTAAGATGTAGACCACAAAAGACGCTAAAGGCGAAGGTACGATGCTCCCCGGAACTAATCGCCGCTCCCGGGCTTCTTTCGGCAGAAGCCGCGCTAAGAGAGCACTGTGAGCGGTACAATCGTCTTTGCGCGAAGAAGCCGCTTCTTCGGCTCCGGGAGCCGGAGAGAGCGGCAGCATCGGAAAGGTGAAGAAGGAAGCTGTACAACACTGGGATTGTGTGCGCAGCTTGCCAACTGATAGAAAACAGTACATTACCACTTTCCTGACTTTTCCAATCACATGAATATTCGATTGGAAGCTGTTTTGGACAACTTTTCTTTTCTTCTTGTCGAACACTTGGCAGACCTCCGTGCAACGTCCAGAACACGATGGGAGATGTTTTCTGTGCTCGCGCAGGTTTTCCTTGCCAGACAGAGTGGAAAAGCTTTCTGCTAGCATGTAGACCACAAAAGACGCTAAAGACGAAGGTACGATGCTCCCCGGAGCTAAGCGCCGCTCCCGGGCGTCTTTCGGCAGAAGCCGCGCTAAGAGAGCGCTGCGAGCGGTACAATCGTCTTTGCGCGAAGAAGCCGCTTCTTCGGCTCCGGGAGCCGGAGAGAGCGGCAGCATCGGAAAGGTGAAGAAGGAAGCCGTACAACACTGGGATTGGGTGCACAGCTTGCCAACTGATAGAAAACAGTACATTACCACTTTCCTGACTTTTCCAATCACATGAATATTCGATAAGAAGCTGTTTAGGACAGATTTTCTTTTCTTTATGGCAAACACTTGGCAGACCTCCGTGCAACGTCCAGAACACGATGGGAGATGTTTTCTGTGCTCGCGCAGGTTTTCCTTGCCAGACAGAGTGGAAAAGCTTTCTGCTAGCATGTAGACCACAAAAGACGCTAAAGGCGAAGGTACGATGCTCCCCGGAGCTAATCGCCGCTCCCGGGCTTCTTTCGGCAGAAGCCGCGCTAAGAGAGCACTGTGAGCGGTACAATCGTCTTTGCGCGAAGAAGCCGCTTCTTCGGCTCCGGGAGCCGGAGAGAGCGGCATGATCGGAAAGGTGAAGAAGGAAGCTGTACAACACTGGGATTGTGTGCGCAGCTTGCCAACTGATAGACAGTAGTACATTACCCCTTTCATGACTTTTCCAATCACATGAATATTCGATTGGAAGCTGTTTTGGACAACTTTTCTTTTCTTCTTGTCGAACACTTGGCAGACCTCCGTGCAACGTCCAGAACACGATGGGAGATGTTTTCTGTGCTCGCGCAGGTTTTCCTTGCCAGACAGAGTGGAAAAGCTTTCTGCTAGCATGTAGACCACAAAAGACGCTAAAGGCGAAGGTACGATGCTCCCCGGAGCTAAGCGCCGCTCCCGGGCGTCTTTCGGCAGAAGCCGCGCTAAGAGAGCACTGTGAGCGGTACAATCGTCTTTGCGCGAAGAAGCCGCTTCTTCGGCTCCGGGAGCCGGAGAGAGCGGCATGATCGGAAAGGTGAAGAAGGAAGCTGTACAACACTGGGATTGTGTGCGCAGCTTGCCAACTGATAGAAAACAGTACATTACCACTTTCCTGACTTTTCCAATCACATGAATCTTCGATTGGAAGCTGTTTTGGACAGATTTTCTTTTCTTTATGGCAAACACTTGGCAGACCTCCGTGCAACGTCCAGAACGCGTTGGAGATGTTTTCTGTGCTCGCGCTGGTTTTCCTTGCCAGACAGAGTGGAAAAGCTTTCTGCTAGCATGTAGACCACAAAAGACGCTAAAGGCGAAGGTACGATGCTCCCCGGAGCTAAGCGCCGCTCCCGGGCGTCTTACGGCAGAAGCCGCGCTAAGAGAGCACTGTGAGCGGTACAATCGTCTTAGCGCGAAGAAGCCGCTTCTTCGGCTCCGGGAGCCGGAGAGAGCGGCATGATCGGAAAGGTGAAGAAGGAAGCTGTACAACACTGGGATTGTGTGCGCAGCTTGCCAACTGATAGACAGCAGTACATTACCACTTTCCTGACTTTTCCAATCACATGAATATTCGACTGGAAGCTGTTTTGGACAACTTTTCTTTTCTTCTTGTCGAACACTTGGCAGACCTCCGTGCAACGTCCAGAACACGATGGGAGATGTTTTCTGTGCTCGCGCAGGTTTTCCTTGCCAGACAGAGTGGAAAAGCTTTCTGCTAGCATGTAGACCACAAAAGACGCTAAAGACGAAGGTACGATGCTCCCCGGAGCTAAGCGCCGCTCCCGGGCTTCTTTCGGCAGAAGCCGCGCTAAGAGAGCACTGTGAGCGGTACAATCGTCTTTGCGCGAAGAAGCCGCTTCTTCGGCTCCGGGAGCCGGAGAGAGCGGCAGCATCGGAAAGGTGAAGAAGGAAGCTGTACAACAGTGGGATTGTGTGCGCAGCTTGCCAACTGATAGAAAACAGTACATTACCACTTTCCTGACTTTTCCAATCACATGAATATTCGATTGGAAGCTGTTTTGGACAACTTTTCTTTTCTTCTTGTCGAACACTTGGCAGACCTCCGTGCAACGTCCAGAACACGATGGGAGATGTTTTCTGTGCTCGCGCAGGTTTTCCTTGCCAGACAGAGTGGAAAAGCTTTCTGCTAGCATGTAGACCACAAAAGACGCTAAAGACGAAGGTACGATGCTCCCCGGAGCTAAGCGCCGCTCCCGGGCTTCTTTCGGCAGAAGCCGCGCTAAGAGAGCGCTGCGAGCGGTACAATCGTCTTTGCGCGAAGAAGCCGCTTCTTCGGCTCCGGGAGCCGGAGAGAGCGGCATGATCGGAAAGGTGAAGAAGGAAGCCGTACAACACTGGGATTGGGTGCACAGCTTGCCAACTGATAGAAAACAGTACATTACCACTTTCCTGACTTTTCCAATCACATGAATATTCGATAAGAAGCTGTTTTGGACAGATTTTCTTTTCTTTATGGCAAACACTTGGCAGACCTCCGTGCAACGTCCAGAACACGATGGGAGATGTTTTCTGTGCTCGCGCAGGTTTTCCTTGCCAGACAGAGTGGAAAAGCTTTCTGCTAGCATGTAGACCACAAAAGACGCTAAAGGCGAAGGTACGATGCTCCCCGGAGCTAAGCGCCGCTCCCGGGCTTCTTTCGGCAGAAGCCGCGCTAAGAGAGCACTGTGAGCGGTACAATCGTCTTTGCGCGAAGAAGCCGCTTCTTCGGCTCCGGGAGCCGGAGAGAGCGGCAGCATCGGAAAGGTGAAGAAGGAAGCTGTACAACACTGGGATTGTGTGCGCAGCTTGCCAACTGATTGAAAACAGTACATTACCGCTTTCCTGACTTTTCCAATCACATGAATATTCGATTGGAAGCTGTTTTGGACAACTTTTCTTTTCTTCTTGTCGAACACTTGGCAGACCTCCGTGCAACGTCCAGAACACGATGGGAGATGTTTTCTGTGCTCGCGCAGGTTTTCCTTGCCAGACAGAGTGGAAAAGCTTTCTGCTAAGATGTAGACCACAAAAGACGCTAAAGGCGAAGGTACGATGCTCCCCGGAGCTAAGCGCCGCTCCCGGGCGTCTTTCGGCAGAAGCCGCGCTAAGAGAGCACTGTGAGCGGTACAATCGTCTTTGCGCGAAGAAGCCGCTTCTTCGGCTCCGGGAGCCGGAGAGAGCGGCATGATCGGAAAGGTGAAGAAGGAAGCTGTACAACACTGGGATTGTGTGCGCAGCTTGCCAACTGATAGAAAACAGTACCTTACCACTTTCCTGACTTTTCCAATCACATGAATCTTCGATTGGAAGCTGTTTTGGACAGATTTTCTTTTCTTTATGGCAAACACTTGGCAGACCTTCGTGCAACGTCCAGAACGCGTTGGAGATATTTTCTGTGCTCGCGCAGGTTTTCCTTGCCAGACAGAGTGGAAAAGCTTTCTGCTAGCATGTAGACCACAAAAGACGCTAAAGACGAAGGTACGATGCTCTCCGGAGCTAAGCGCCGCTCCCGGGCTTCTTTCGGCAGAAGCCGCGCTAAGAGAGCCCTGTGACCGGTACAATCGTCTTTGCGCGAAGAAGCCGCTTCTTCGGCTCCGGGAGCCGGAGAGAGCGGCAGCATCGGAAAGGTGAAGAAGGAAGCCGTACAACACTGGGATTGTGTGCGCAGCTTGCCAACTGATAGAAAACAGTACATTACCACTTTCCTGACTTTTCCAATCACATGAATATTCGATATAAGCTGTTTTGGACCACTTTTCTTTTCTTCTTGTCAAACACTTGGCAGACTTCCGAGCAATGTCCAGAACACGATGGGAGATGTTTTCTGTGCTCCCGCAGGTTTTCCTTGCCAGACAGAGTGGAAAAGCTATCTGCTAGCATGTAGACCACAAAAGACGCTAAAGGCGAAGGTACGATGCTCCCCGAAGCTAAGCGCCGCTCCCGGGCGTCTTTCGGCAGAAGCCGCGCTAAGAGAGCACTGTGAGCGGTACAATCGTCTTTGCGCGAAGAAGCCGCTTCTTCGGCTCCGGGAGCCGGAGAGAGCGGCAGCATCGGAAAGGTGAAGAAGGAAGCCGTACAACACTGGGATTGTATGCGCAGCTTGCCAACTGATAGAAAACAGTACATTACCACTTTCCTGACTTTTCCAATCACATGAATATTCGATATAAGCTGTTTTGGACCACTTTTCTTTTCTTCTTGTCAAACACTTGGCAGACTTCCGAGCAATGTCCAGAACACGATGGGAGATGTTTTCTGTGCTCCCGCAGGTTTTCCTTGCCAGACAGAGTGGAAAAGCTATCTGCTAGCATGTAGACCACAAAAGACGCTAAAGGCGAAGGTACGATGCTCCCCGAAGCTAAGCGCCGCTCCCGGGCTTCTTTCGGCAGAAGCCGCGCTAAGAGAGCACTGTGAGCGGTACAATCGTCTTTGCGCGAAGAAGCCGCTTCTTCGGCTCCGGGAGCCGGAGAGAGCGGCAGCATCGGAAAGGTGAAGAAGGAAGCTGTACAACACTGGGATTGTGTGCGCAGCTTGCCAACTGATAGAAAACAGTACATTACCACTTTCCTGACTTTTCCAATCACATGAATATTCGATTGGAAGCTGTTTTGGACAACTTTTCTTTTCTTCTTGTCGAACACTTGGCAGACCTCCGTGCAACGTCCAGAACACGATGGGAGATGTTTTCTGTGCTCGCGCAGGTTTTCCTTGCCAGACAGAGTGGAAAAGCTTTCTGCTAGCATGTAGACCACAAAAGACGCTAAAGACGAAGGTACGATGCTCTCCGCAGCTAAGCGCCGCTCCCGGGCTTCTTTCGGCAGAAGCGGCGCTAAGAGAGCACAGTGAGCGGTACAATCGTCTTTGCGCGAAGAAGCCGCTTCTTCGGCTCCGGGAGCCGGAGAGAGCGGCATGATCGGAAAGGTGAAGAAGGAAGCTGTACAACACTGGGATTGTGTGCGCAGCTTGCCAACTGATAGAAAACAGTACATTACCACTTTCCTGACTTGTCCAATCACATGAATATTCGATAAGAAGAGGTTTTGGACAGATTTTCTTTTCTTTATGCCAAACACATGGCAGACCTCCGTGCAACGTCCAGAACACGATGGGAGATGTTTTCTGTGCTCGCGCAGGTTTTCCTTGCCAGACAGAGTGGAAAAGCTTTCTGCTAGCATGTAGACCACAAAAGACGCTAAAGACGAAGGTACGATGCTCCCCGGAGCTAAGCGCCGCTCCCGGGCTTCTTTCGGCAGAAGCCGCGCTAAGAGAGCGCTGCGAGCGGTACAATCGTCTTTGCGCGAAGAAGCCGCTTCTTCGGCTCCGGGAGCCGGAGAGAGCGGCAGCATCGGAAAGGTGAAGAAGGAAGCCGTACAACACTGGGATTGGGTGCACAGCTTGCCAACTGATAGAAAACAGTACATTACCACTTTCCTGACTTTTCCAATCACATGAATATTCGATAAGAAGCTGTTTTGGACAGATTTTCTTTTCTTTATGGCAAACACTTGGCAGACCTCCGTGCAACGTCCAGAACACGATGGGAGATGTTTTCTGTGCTCGCGCAGGTTTTCCTTGCCAGACAGAGTGGAAAAGCTTTCTGCTAGCATGTAGACCACAAAAGACGCTAAAGGCGAAGGTACGATGCTCCCCGGAGCTAATCGCCGCTCCCGGGCTTCTTTCGGCAGAAGCCGCGCTAAGAGAGCACTGTGAGCGGTACAATCGTCTTTGCGCGAAGAAGCCGCTTCTTCGGCTCCGGGAGCCGGAGAGAGCGGCAGCATCGGAAAGGTGAAGAAGGAAGCTGTACAACACTGGGATTGTGTGCGCAGCTTGCCAACTGATAGACATTAGTACATTACCCCTTTCCTGACTTTTCCAAACACATGAATATTCGATTGGAAGCTGTTTTGGACAACTTTTCTTTTCTTCTTGTCGAACACTTGGCAGACCTCCGTGCAACGTCCAGAACACGATGGGAGATGTTTTCTGTGCTCGCGCAGGTTTTCCTTGCCAGACAGAGTGGAAAAGCTTTCTGCTAAGATGTAGACCACAAAAGACGCTAAAGGCGAAGGTACGATGCTCCCCGGAGCTAAGCGCCGCTCCCGGGCGTCTTTCGGCAGAAGCCGCGCTAAGAGAGCACTGTGAGCGGTACAATCGTCTTTGCGCGAAGAAGCCGCTTCTTCGGCTCCGGGAGCCGGAGAGAGCGGCATGATCGGAAAGGTGAAGAAGGAAGCTGTACAACACTGGGATTGTGTGCGCAGCTTGCCAACTGATAGAAAACAGTACATTACCACTTTCCTGACTTTTCCAATCACATGAATCTTCGATTGGAAGCTGTTTTGGACAGATATTCTTTTCTTTATGACAAACACTTGGCAGACCTCCGTGCAACGTCCAGAACGCGTTGGAGATGTTTTCTGTGCTCGCGCAGGTTTTCCTTGCCAGACAGAGTGGAAAAGCTTTCTGCTAGCATGTAGACCACAAAAGACGCTAAAGACGAAGGTACGATGCTCCCCGGAGCTAAGCGCCGCTCCCGGGCTTCTTTCGGCAGAAGCGGCGCTAAGAGTGCGCTGCGAGCGGTACAATCGTCTTTGAGCGAAGAAGCCGCTTCTTCGGCTCCGGGAGCCGGAGAGAGCGGCAGCATCGGAAAGGTGAAGAAGGAAGCCGTACAACACTGGGATTGTGTGCACAGCTTGCCAACTGATAGAAAACAGTACATTACCACTTTCCTGACTTTTCCAATCACATGAATATTCGATAAGAAGCTGTTTTGGACAGATTTTCTTTTCTTTATGGCAAACACTTGGCAGACCTCCGTGCAACGTCCAGAACACGATGGGAGATGTTTTCTGTGCTCGCGCAGGTTTTCCTTGCCAGACAGAGTGGAAAAGCTTTCTGCTAGCATGTAGACCACAAAAGACGCTAAAGGCGAAGGTACGATGCTCCCCGGAGCTAATCGCCGCTCCCGGGCTTCTTTCGGCAGAAGCCGCGCTAAGAGAGCACTGTGAGCGGTACAATCGTCTTTGCGCGAAGAAGCCGCTTCTTCGGCTCCGGGAGCCGGAGAGAGCGGCATGATCGGAAAGGTGAAGAAGGAAGCTGTACAACACTGGGATTGTGTGCGCAGCTTGCCAACTGATAGACAGCAGTACATTACCACTTTCCTGACTTTTCCAATCACATGAATATTCGACTGGAAGCTGTTTTGGACAACTTTTCTTTTCTTCTTGTCGAACACTTGGCAGACCTCCGTGCAACGTCCAGAACACGATGGGAGATGTTTTCTGTGCTCGCGCAGGTTTTCCTTGCCAGACAGAGTGGAAAAGCTTTCTGCTAGCATGTAGACCACAAAAGACGCTAAAGACGAAGGTACGATGCTCCCCGGAGCTAAGCGCCGCTCCCGGGCTTCTTTCGGCAGAAGCCGCGCTAAGAGAGCACTGTGAGCGGTACAATCGTCTTTGCGCGAAGAAGCCGCTTCTTCGGCTCCGGGAGCCGGAGAGAGCGGCAGCATCGGAAAGGTGAAGAAGGAAGCTGTACAACACTGGGATTGTGTGCGCAGCTTGCCAACTGATAGAAAACAGTACATTACCACTTTCCTGACTTTTCCAATCACATGAATATTCGATTGGAAGCTGTTTTGGACAACTTTTCTTTTCTTCTTGTCGAACACTTGGCAGACCTCCGTGCAACGTCCAGAAGACGATGGGAGATGTTTTCTGTGCTCGCGCAGGTTTTCCTTGCCAGACAGAGTGGAAAAGCTTTCTGCTAGCATGTAGACCACAAAAGACGCTAAAGACGAAGGTACGATGCTCCCCGGAGCTAAGCGCCGCTCCCGGGCTTCTTTCGGCAGAAGCCGCGCTAAGAGAGCGCTGCGAGCGGTACAATCGTCTTTGCGCGAAGAAGCCGCTTCTTCGGCTCCGGGAGCCGGAGAGAGCGGCAGCATCGGAAAGGTGAAGAAGGAAGCCGTACAACACTGGGATTGGGTGCACAGCTTGCCAACTGATAGAAAACAGTACATTACCACTTTCCTGACTTTTCCAATCACATGAATATTCGATAAGAAGCTGTTTTGGACAGATTTTCTTTTCTTTATGGCAAACACTTGGCAGACCTCCGTGCAACGTCCAGAACACGATGGGAGATGTTTTCTGTGCTCGCGCAGGTTTTCCTTGCCAGACAGAGTGGAAAAGCTTTCTGCTAGCATGTAGACCACAAAAGACGCTAAAGGCGAAGGTACGATGCTCCCCGGAGCTAATCGCGGCTCACGGGCTTCTTTCGGCAGAAGCCGCGCTAAGAGAGCACTGTGAGCGGTACAATCGTCTTTGCGCGAAGAAGCCGCTTCTTCGGCTCCGGGAGCCGGAGAGAGCGGCAGCATCGGAAAGGTGAAGAAGGAAGCTGTACAACACTGGGATTGTGTGCGCAGCTTGCCAACTGATAGACATTAGTACATTACCCCTTTCCTGACTTTTCCAAACACATGAATATTCGATTGGAAGCTGTTTTGGACAACTTTTCTTTTCTTCTTGTCGAACACTTGGCAGACCTCCGTGCAACGTCCAGAACACGATGGGAGATGTTTTCTGTGCTCGCGCAGGTTTTCCTTGCCAGACAGAGTGGAAAAGCTTTCTGCTAAGATGTAGACCACAAAAGACGCTAAAGGCGAAGGTACGATGCTCCCCGGAGCTAAGCGCTGCTCCCGGGCGTCTTTCGGCAGAAGCCGCGCTAAGAGAGCACTGTGAGCGGTACAATCGTCTTTGCGCGAAGAAGCCGCTTCTTCGGCTCCGGGAGCCGGAGAGAGCGGCATGATCGGAAAGGTGAAGAAGGAAGCTGTACAACACTGGGATTGTGTGCGCAGCTTGCCAACTGATAGAAAACAGTACATTACCACTTTCCTGACTTTTCCAATCACATGAATCTTCGATTGGAAGCTGTTTTGGACAGATATTCTTTTCTTTATGACAAACACTTGGCAGACCGCCGCGCAACGTCCAGAACGCGTTGGAGATGTTTTCTGTGCTCGCGCAGGTTTTCCTTGCCAGACAGAGTGGAAAAGCTTTCTGCTAGCATGTAGACCACAAAAGACGCTAAAGGCGAAGGTACGATGCTCCCCGGAGCTAAGCGCCGCTCCCGGGCGTCTTTCGGCAGAAGCCGCGCTAAGAGAGCACTGTGAGCGGTACAATCGTCTTTGCGCGAAGAAGCCGCTTCTTCGGCTCACGGAGCCGGAGAGAGCGGCATGATCGGAAAGGTGAAGAAGGAAGCTGTACAACACTGGGATTGTATGCGCAGATTGCCAACTGATATACAGCAGTACATTACCACTTTCCTGACTTTTCCAATCACATGAATATTCGATAAGAAGCTGTTTTGGACAGATTTTCTTTTCTTTATGGCAAACACTTGGCAGACCTCCGTGCAACGTCCAGAACACGATGGGAGATGTTTTCTGTGCTCGCGCAGGTTTTCCTTGCCAGACAGAGTGGAAAAGCTTTCTGCTAGCATGTAGACCACAAAAGACGCTAAAGACGAAGGTACGATGCTCTCCGCAGCTAAGCGCCGCTCCCGGGCTTCTTTCGGCAGAAGCGGCGCTAAGAGAGCACAGTGAGCGGTACAATCGTCTTTGCGCGAAGAAGCCGCTTCTTCGGCTCCGGGAGCCGGAGAGAGCGGCAGCATCGGAAAGGTGAAGAAGGAAGCCGTACAACACTGGGATTGTGTGCACAGCTTGCCAACTGATAGAAAACAGTACATTACCACTTTCCTGACTTTTCCAATCACATGAATATTCGATAAGAAGCTGTTTTGGACAGATTTTCTTTTCTTTATGGCAAAGACTTGGCAGACCTCCGTGCAACGTCCAGAACACGATGGGAGATGTTTTCTGTGCTCGCGCAGGTTTTCCTTGCCAGACAGAGTGGAAAAGCTTTCTGCTAGCATGTAGACCACAAAAGACGCTAAAGGCGAAGGTACGATGCTCCCCGGAGCTAATCGCCGCTCCCGGGCTTCTTTCGGCAGAAGCGGCGCTAAGAGAGCACAGTGAGCGGTACAATCGTCTTTGCGCGAAGAAGCCGCTTCTTCGGCTCCGGGAGCCGGAGAGAGCGGCAGCATCGGAAAGGTGAAGAAGGAAGCCGTACAACACTGGGATTGTGTGCACAGCTTGCCAACTGATAGAAAACAGTACATTACCACTTTCCTGACTTTTCCAATCACATGAATATTCGATAAGAAGCTGTTTTGGACAGATTTTCTTTTCTTTATGGCAAACACTTGGCAGACCTCCGTGCAACGTCCAGAACACGATGGGAGATGTTTTCTGTGCTCGCGCAGGTTTTCCTTGCCAGACAGAGTGGAAAAGCTTTCTGCTAGCATGTAGACCACAAAAGACGCTAAAGGCGAAGGTACGATGCTCCCCGGAGCTAATCGCCGCTCCCGGGCTTCTTTCGGCAGAAGCCGCGCTAAGAGAGCACTGTGAGCGGTACAATCGTCTTTGCGCGAAGAAGCCGCTTCTTCGGCTCCGGGAGCCGGAGAGAGCGGCAGCATCGGAAAGGTGAAGAAGGAAGCTGTACAACACTGTGATTGTGTGCGCAGCTTGCCAACTGATAGACAGTAGTACATTACCCCTTTCCTGACTTTTCCAATCACATGAATATTCGATTGGAAGCTGTTTTGGACAACTTTTCTTTTCTTCTTGTCGAACACTTGGCAGACCTCCGTGCAACGTCCAGAACACGATGGGAGATGTTTTCTGTGCTCGCGCAGGTTTTCCTTGCCAGACAGAGTGGAAAAGCTTTCTGCTAAGATGTAGACCACAAAAGACGCTAAAGGCGAAGGTACGATGCTCCCCGGAGCTAAGCGCCGCTCCCGGGCGTCTTTCGGCAGAAGCCGCGCTAAGAGAGCACTGTGAGCGGTACAATCGTCTTTGCGCGAAGAAGCCGCTTCTTCGGCTCCGGGAGCCGGAGAGAGCGGCAGCATCGGAAAGGTGAAGAAGGAAGCTGTACAACACTGGGATTGTGTGCGCAGCTTGCCAACTGATAGAAAACAGTACATTACCACTTTCCTGACTTTTCCAATCACATGAATCTTCGATTGGAAGCTCTTTTGGACAGATTTTCTTTTCTTTATGGCAAACACTTGGCAGACCTCCGTGCAACGTCCAGAACGCGTTGGAGATGTTTTCTGTGCTCGCGCAGGTTTTCCTTGCCAGACAGAGTGGAAAAGCTTTCTGCTAGCATGTAGACCACAAAAGACGCTAAAGGCGAAGGTACGATGCTCCCCGGAGCTAAGCGCCGCTCCCGGGCGTCTTTCGGCAGAAGCCGCGCTAAGAGAGCACTGTGAGCGGTACAATCGTCTTTGCGCGAAGAAGCCGCTTCTTCGGCTCACGGAGCCGGAGAGAGCGGCATGATCGGAAAGGTGAAGAAGGAAGCTGTACAACACTGGGATTGTATGCGCAGATTGCCAACTGATAGACAGCAGTACATTACCACTTTCCTGACTTTTCCAATCACATGAATATTCGATAAGAAGCTGTTTTGGACAGATTTTCTTTTCTTTATGGCAAACACTTGGCAGACCTCCGTGCAACGTCCAGAACACGATGGGAGATGTTTTCTGTGCTCGCGCAGGTTTTCCTTGCCAGACAGAGTGGAAAAGCTTTCTGCTAGCATGTAGACCACAAAAGACGCTAAAGACGAAGGTACGATGCTCTCCGCAGCTAAGCGCCGCTCCCGGGCTTCTTTCGGCAGAAGCCGCGCTAAGAGAGCACAGTGAGCGGTACAATCGTCTTTGCGCGAAGAAGCCGCTTCTTCGGCTCCGGGAGCCGGAGAGAGCGGCAGCATCGGAAAGGTGAAGAAGGAAGCTGTACAACACTGGGATTGTGTGCGCAGCTTGCCAACTGATAGAAAACAGTACATTACCACTTTCCTGACTTGTCCAATCACATGAATATTCGATAAGAAGAGGTTTTGGACAGATTTTCTTTTCTTTATGCCAAACACATGGCAGACCTCCGTGCAACGTCCAGAACACGATGGGAGATGTTTTCTGTGCTCGCGCAGGTTTTCCTTGCCAGACAGAGTGGAAAAGCTTTCTGCTAGCATGTAGACCACAAAAGACGCTAAAGACGAAGGTACGATGCTCCCCGGAGCTAAGCGCCGCTCCCGGGCTTCTTTCGGCAGAAGCCGCGCTAAGAGAGCACTGTGAGCGGTACAATCGTCTTTGCGCGAAGAAGCCGCTTCTTCGGCTCCGGGAGCCGGAGAGAGCGGCAGCATCGGAAAGGTGAAGAAGGAAGCTGTACAACAGTGGGATTGTGTGCGCAGCTTGCCAACTGATAGAAAACAGTACATTACCACTTTCCTGACTTTTCCAATCACATGAATATTCGATTGGAAGCTGTTTTGGACAACTTTTCTTTTCTTCTTGTCGAACACTTGGCAGACCTCCGTGCAACGTCCAGAACACGATGGGAGATGTTTTCTGTGCTCGCGCAGGTTTTCCTTGCCAGACAGAGTGGAAAAGCTTTCTGCTAGCATGTAGACCACAAAAGACGCTAAAGACGAAGGTACGATGCTCCCCGGAGCTAAGCGCCGCTCCCGGGCGTCTTTCGGCAGAAGCCGCGCTAAGAGAGCGCTGCGAGCGGTACAATCGTCTTTGCGCGAAGAAGCCGCTTCTTCGGCTCCGGGAGCCGGAGAGAGCGGCAGCATCGGAAAGGTGAAGAAGGAAGCCGTACAACACTGGGATTGTGTGCGCAGCTTGCCAACTGATAGAAAACAGTACATTACCACTTTCCTGACTTTTCCAATCACATGAATATTCGATATAAGCTGTTTTGGACCACTTTTCTTTTCTTCTTGTCAAACACTTGGCAGACTTCCGAGCAATGTCCAGAACACGATGGGAGATGTTTTCTGTGCTCCCGCAGGTTTTCCTTGCCAGACAGAGTGGAAAAGCTTTCTGCTAAGATGTAGACCACAAAAGACGCTAAAGGCGAAGGTACGATGCTCCCCGGAACTAATCGCCGCTCCCGGGCTTCTTTCGGCAGAAGCCGCGCTAAGAGAGCACTGTGAGCGGTACAATCGTCTTTGCGCGAAGAAGCCGCTTCTTCGGCTCCGGGAGCCGGAGAGAGCGGCAGCATCGCAAAGGTGAAGAAGGAAGCTGTACAACACTGGGATTGTGTGCGCAGCTTGCCAACTGATAGAAAACAGTACATTACCACTTTCCTGACTTTTCCAATCACATGAATATTCGATTGGAAGCTGTTTTGGACAACTTTTCTTTTCTTCTTGTCGAACACTTGGCAGACCTCCGTGCAACGTCCAGAACACGATCGGAGATGTTACCTGTGCTCGCGCAGGTTTTCCTTGCCAGACAGAGTGGAAAAGCTTTCTGCTAGCATGTAGACCACAAAAGACGCTAAAGACGAAGGTACGATGCTCCCCGGAGCTAAGCGCCGCTCCCGGGCGTCTTTCGGCAGAAGCCGCGCTAAGAGAGCGCTGCGAGCGGTACAATCGTCTTTGCGCGAAGAAGCCGCTTCTTCGGCTCCGGGAGCCGGAGAGAGCAGCAGCATCGGAAAGGTGAAGAAGGAAGCCGTACAACACTGGGATTGTGTGCACAGCTTGCCAACTGATAGAAAACAGTACATTACCACTTTCCTGACTTTTCCAATCACATGAATATTCGATAAGAAGCTGTTTAGGACAGATTTTCTTTTCTTTATGGCAAACACTTGGCAGACCTCCGTGCAACGTCCAGAACACGATGGGAGATGTTTTCTGTGCTCGCGCAGGTTTTCCTTGCCAGACAGAGTGGAAAAGCTTTCTGCTAGCATGTAGACCACAAAAGACGCTAAAGGCGAAGGTACGATGCTCCCCGGAGCTAATCGCCGCTCCCGGGCTTCTTTCGGCAGAAGCGGCGCTAAGAGAGCGCTGCGAGCGGTACAATCGTCTTTGCGCGAAGAAGCCGCTTCTTCGGCTCCGGGAGCCGGAGAGAGCGGCATGATCGGAAAGGTGAAGAAGGAAGCTGTACAACACTGGGATTGTGTGCGCAGCTTGCCAACTGATAGACAGTAGTACATTACCCCTTTCCTGACTTTTCCAATCACATGAATATTCGATTGGAAGCTGTTTTGGACAGATTTTCTTTTCTTTATGGCAAACACTTGGCAGACCTCCGTGCAACGTCCAGAACACGATGGGAGATGTTTTCTGTGCTCGCGCAGGTTTTCCTTGCCAGACAGAGTGGAAAAGCTTTCTGCTAGCATGTAGACCACAAAAGACGCTAAAGGCGAAGGTACGATGCTCCCCGGAGCTAAGCGCCGCTCCCGGGCGTCTTTCGGCAGAAGCCGCGCTAAGAGAGCACTGTGAGCGGTACAATCGTCTTTGCGCGAAGAAGCCGCTTCTTCGGCTCCGGGAGCCGGAGAGAGCGGCATGATCGGAAAGGTGAAGAAGGAAGCTGTACAACACTGGGATTGTATGCGCAGATTGCCAACTGATAGACAGCAGTACATTACCACTTTCCTGACTTTTCCAATCACATGAATATTCGATAAGAAGCTGTTTTGGACAGATTTTCTTTTCTTTATGGCAAACACTTGGCAGACCTCCGTGCAACGTCCAGAACACGATGGGAGATGTTTTCTGTGCTCGCGCAGGTTTTCCTTGCCAGACAGAGTGGAAAAGCTTTCTGCTAGCATGTAGACCACAAAAGACGCTAAAGACGAAGGTACGATGCTCTCCGCAGCTAAGCGCCGCTCCCGGGCTTCTTTCGTCAGAAGCCGCGCTAAGAGAGCACAGTGAGCGGTACAATCGTCTTTGCGCGAAGAAGCCGCTTCTTCGGCTCCGGGAGCCGGAGAGAGCGGCATGATCGGAAAGGTGAAGAAGGAAGCTGTACAACACTGGGATTGTGTGCGCAGCTTGCCAACTGATAGAAAACAGTACATTACCACTTTCCTGACTTGTCCAATCACATGAATATTCGATAAGAAGAGGTTTTGGACAGATTTTCTTTTCTTTATGCCAAACACATGGCAGACCTCCGTGCAACGTCCAGAACACGATGGGAGATGTTTTCTGTGCTCGCGCAGGTTTTCCTTGCCAGACAGAGTGGAAAAGCTTTCTGCTAGCATGTAGACCACAAAAGACGCTAAAGACGAAGGTACGATGCTCCCCGGAGCTAAGCGCCGCTCCCGGGCTTCTTTCGGCAGAAGCCGCGCTAAGAGAGCGCTGCGAGCGGTACAATCGTCTTTGCGCGAAGAAGCCGCTTCTTCGGCTCCGGGAGCCGGAGAGAGCGGCAGCATCGGAAAGGTGAAGAAGGAAGCCGTACAACACTGGGATTGGGTGCACAGCTTGCCAACTGATAGAAAACAGTACATTACCACTTTCCTGACTTTTCCAATCACATGAATATTCGATAAGAAGCTGTTTTGGACAGATTTTCTTTTCTTTATGGCAAACACTTGGCAGACCTCCGTGCAACGTCCAGAACACGATGGGAGATGTTTTCTGTGCTCGCGCAGGTTTTCCTTGCCAGACAGAGTGGAAAAGCTTTCTGCTAGCATGTAGACCACAAAAGACGCTAAAGGCGAAGGTACGATGCTCCCCGGAGCTAATCGCCGCTCCCGGGCTTCTTTCGGCAGAAGCCGCGCTAAGAGAGCACTGTGAGCGGTACAATCGTCTTTGCGCGAAGAAGCCGCTTCTTCGGCTCCGGGAGCCGGAGAGAGCGGCAGCATCGGAAAGGTGAAGAAGGAAGCTGTACAACACTGGGATTGTGTGCGCAGCTTGCCAACTGATAGACAGTAGTACATTACCCCTTTCCTGACTTTTCCAATCACATGAATATTCGATTGGAAGCTGTTTTGGACAACTTTTCTTTTCTTCTTGTCGAACACTTGGCCGACCTCCGTGCAACGTCCAGAACACGATGGGAGATGTTTTCTGTGCTCGCGCAGGTTTTCCTTGCCAGACAGAGTGGAAAAGCTTTCTGCTAAGATGTAGACCACAAAAGACGCTAAAGGCGAAGGTACGATGCTCCCCGGAGCTAAGCGCCGCTCCCGGGCGTCTTTCGGCAGAAGCCGCGCTAAGAGACCACTGTGAGCGGTACAATCGTCTTTGCGCGAAGAAGCCGCTTCTTCGGCTCCGGGAGCCGGAGAGAGCGGCATGATCGGAAAGGTGAAGAAGGAAGCTGTACAACACTGGGATTGTGTGCGCAGCTTGCCAACTGATAGAAAACAGTACATTACCACTTTCCTGACTTTTCCAATCACATGAATCTTCGATTGGAAGCTGTTTTGGACAGATATTCTTTTCTTTATGGCAAACACTTGGCAGACATCCGTGCAACGTCCAGAACGCGTTGGAGATGTTTTCTGTGCTCGCGCAGGTTTTCCTTGCCAGACAGAGTGGAAAAGCTTTCTGCTAGCATGTAGACCACAAAAGACGCTAAAGGCGAAGGTACGATGCTCCCCGGAGCTAAGCGCCGCTCCCGGGCGTCTTTCGGCAGAAGCCGCGCTAAGAGAGCACTGTGAGCGGTAAAATCGTCTTTGCGCGAAGAAGCCGCTTCTTCGGCTCCGGGAGCCGGAGAGAGCGGCAGCATCGGAAAGGTGAAGAAGGAAGCCGTACAACACTGGGATTGTGTGCACAGCTTGCCAACTGATAGAAAACAGTACATTACCACTTTCCTGACTTTTCCAATCACATGAATATTCGATAAGAAGCTGTTTTGGACAGATTTTCTTTTCTTTATGGCAAACACTTGGCAGACCTCCGTGCAACGTCCAGAACACGATGGGAGATGTTTTCTGTGCTCGCGCAGGTTTTCCTTGCCAGACAGAGTGGAAAAGCTTTCTGCTAGCATGTAGACCACAAAAGACGCTAAAGGCGAAGGTACGATGCTCCCCGGAGCTAATCGCCGCTCCCGGGCTTCTTTCGGCAGAAGCCGCGCTAAGAGAGCACTGTGAGCGGTACAATCGTCTTTGCGCGAAGAAGCCGCTTCTTCGGCTCCGGGAGCCGGAGAGAGCGGCAGCATCGGAAAGGTGAAGAAGGAAGCTGTACAACACTGGGATTGTGTGCGCAGCTTGCCAACTGATAGACAGCAGTACATTACCACTTTCCTGACTTTTCCAATCACATGAATATTCGACTGGAAGCTGTTTTGGACAACTTTTCTTTTCTTCTTGTCGAACACTTGGCAGACCTCCGTGCAACGTCCAGAACACGATGGGAGATGTTTTCTGTGCTCGCGCAGGTTTTCCTTGCCAGACAGAGTGGAAAAGCTTTCTGCTAGCATGTAGACCACAAAAGACGCTAAAGGCGAAGGTACGATGCTCCCCGGAGCTAAGCGCCGCTCCCGGGCGTCTTTCGGCAGAAGCCGCGCTAAGAGAGCACTGTGAGCGGTACAATCGTCTTTGCGCGAAGAAGCCGCTTCTTCGGCTCCGGGAGCCGGAGAGAGCGGCAGCATCGGAAAGGTGAAGAAGGAAGCTGTACAACACTGGGATTGTATGCGCAGATTGCCAACTGATAGACAGCAGTACATTACCACTTTCCTGACTTTTCCAATCACATGAATATTCGATAAGAAGCTGTTTTGGACAGATTTTCTTTTCTTTATGGCAAACACTTGGCAGACCTCCGTGCAACGTCCAGAACACGATGGGAGATGTTTTCTGTGCTCGCGCAGGTTTTCCTTGCCAGACAGAGTGGAAAAGCTTTCTGCTAGCATGTAGACCACAAAAGACGCTAAAGACGAAGGTACGATGCTCTCCGCAGCTAAGCGCCGCTCCCGGGCTTCTTTCGTCAGAAGCCGCGCTAAGAGAGCACAGTGAGCGGTACAATCGTCTTTGCGCGAAGAAGCCGCTTCTTCGGCTCCGGGAGCCGGAGAGAGCGGCATGATCGGAAAGGTGAAGAAGGAAGCTGTACAACACTGGGATTGTGTGCGCAGCTTGCCAACTGATAGAAAACAGTACATTACCACTTTCCTGACTTGTCCAATCACATGAATATTCGATAAGAAGAGGTTTTGGACAGATTTTCTTTTCTTTATGCCAAACACATGGCAGACCTCCGTGCAACGTCCAGAACACGATGGGAGATGTTTTCTGTGCTCGCGCAGGTTTTCCTTGCCAGACAGAGTGGAAAAGCTTTCTGCTAGCATGTAGACCACAAAAGACGCTAAAGACGAAGGTACGATGCTCCCCGGAGCTAATCGCCGCTCCCGGGCTTCTTTCGGCAGAAGCCGCGCTAAGAGAGCACTGTGAGCGGTACAATCGTCTTTGCGCGAAGAAGCCGCTTCTTCGGCTCCGGGAGCCGGAGAGAGCGGCAGCATCGGAAAGGTGAAGAAGGAAGCTGTACAACACTGGGATTGTGTGCGCAGCTTGCCAACTGATAGACAGCAGTACATTACCACTTTCCTGACTTTTCCAATCACATGAATATTCGACTGGAAGCTGTTTTGGACAACTTTTCTTTTCTTCTTGTCGAACACTTGGCAGACCTCCGTGCAACGTCCAGAACACGATGGGAGATGTTTTCTGTGCTCGCGCAGGTTTTCCTTGCCAGACAGAGTGGAAAAGCTTTCTGCTAGCATGTAGACCACAAAAGACGCTAAAGGCGAAGGTACGATGCTCCCCGGAGCTAAGCGCCGCTCCCGGGCGTCTTTCGGCAGAAGCCGCGCTAAGAGAGCACTGTGAGCGGTACAATCGTCTTTGCGCGAAGAAGCCGCTTCTTCGGCTCCGGGAGCCGGAGAGAGCGGCATGATCGGAAAGGTGAAGAAGGAAGCTGTACAACACTGGGATTGTATGCGCAGCTTGCCAACTGATAGAAAACAGTACATTACCACTTTCCTGACTTTTCCAATCACATGAATATTCGATAAGAAGCTGTTTTGGACAGATTTTCTTTTCTTTATGGCAAACACTTGGCAGACCTCCGTGCAACGTCCAGAACACGATGGGAGATGTTTTCTGTGCTCGCGCAGGTTTTCCTTGCCAGACAGAGTGGAAAAGCTTTCTGCTAGCATGTAGACCACAAAAGACGCTAAAGACGAAGGTACGATGCTCTCCGCAGCTAAGCGCCGCTCCCGGGCTTCTTTCGTCAGAAGCCGCGCTAAGAGAGCACAGTGAGCGGTACAATCGTCTTTGCGCGAAGAAGCCGCTTCTTCGGCTCCGGGAGCCGGAGAGAGCGGCAGCATCGGAAAGGTGAAGAAGGAAGCCGTACAACACTGGGATTGTGTGCACAGCTTGCCAACTGATAGAAAACAGTACATTACCACTTTCCTGACTTTTCCAATCACATGAATATTCGATAAGAAGCTGTTTTGGACAGATTTTCTTTTCTTTATGGCAAACACTTGGCAGACCTCCGTGCAACGTCCAGAACACGATGGGAGATGTTTTCTGTGCTCGCGCAGGTTTTCCTTGCCAGACAGAGTGGAAAAGCTTTCTGCTAGCATGTAGACCACAAAAGACGCTAAAGGCGAAGGTACGATGCTCCCCGGAGCTAATCGCCGCTCCCGGGCTTCTTTCGGCAGAAGCCGCGCTAAGAGAGCACTGTGAGCGGTACAATCGTCTTTGCGCGAAGAAGCCGCTTCTTCGGCTCCGGGAGCCGGAGAGAGCGGCATGATCGGAAAGGTGAAGAAGGAAGCTGTACAACACTGGGATTGTGTGCGCAGCTTGCCAACTGATAGACAGTAGTACATTACCCCTTTCCTGACTTTTCCAATCACATGAATATTCGATTGGAAGCTGTTTTGGACAACTTTTCTTTTCTTCTTGTCGAACACTTGGCAGACCTCCGTGCAACGTCCAGAACACGATGGGAGATGTTTTCTGTGCTCGCGCAGGTTTTCCTTGCCAGACAGAGTGGAAAAGCTTTCTGCTAAGATGTAGACCACAAAAGACGCAAAAGGCGAAGGTACGATGCTCCCCGGAGCTAAGCGCCGCCCCCGGGCGTCTTTCGGCAGAAGCCGCGCTAAGAGAGCACTGTGAGCGGTACAATCGTCTTTGCGCGAAGAAGCCGCTTCTTCGGCTCCGGGAGCCGGAGAGAGCGGCATGATCGGAAAGGTGAAGAAGGAAGCTGTACAACACTGGGATTGTGTGCGCAGCTTGCCAACTGATAGAAAACAGTACATTACCACTTTCCTGACTTTTCCAATCACATGAATCTTCGATTGGAAGCTGTTTTGGACAGATATTCTTTTCTTTATGGCAAACACTTGGCAGACATCCGTGCAACGTCCAGAACGCGTTGGAGATGTTTTCTGTGCTCGCGCAGGTTTTCCTTGCCAGACAGAGTGGAAAAGCTTTCTGCTAGCATGTAGACCACAAAAGACGCTAAAGGCGAAGGTACGATGCTCCCCGGAGCTAAGCGCCGCTCCCGGGCGTCTTTCGGCAGAAGCCGCGCTAAGAGAGCACTGTGAGCGGTAAAATCGTCTTTGCGCGAAGAAGCCGCTTCTTCGGCTCCGGGAGCCGGAGAGAGCGGCAGCATCGGAAAGGTGAAGAAGGAAGCCGTACAACACTGGGATTGTGTGCACAGCTTGCCAACTGATAGAAAACAGTACATTACCACTTTCCTGACTTTTCCAATCACATGAATATTCGACTGGAAGCTGTTTTGGACAACTTTTCTTTTCTTCTTGTCGAACACTTGGCAGACCTCCGTGCAACGTCCAGAACACGATGGGAGATGTTTTCTGTGCTCGCGCAGGTTTTCCTTGCCAGACAGAGTGGAAAAGCTTTCTGCTAGGATGTAGACCACAAAAGACGCTAAAGACGAAGGTACGATGCTCCCCGGAGCTAAGCGCCGCTCCCGGGCTTCTTTCGGCAGAAGCCGCGCTAAGAGAGCACTGTGAGCGGTACAATCGTCTTAGCGCGAAGAAGCCGCTTCTTCGGCTCCGGGAGCCGGAGAGAGCGGCAGCATCGGAAAGGTGAAGAAGGAAGCTGTACAACAGTGGGATTGTGTGCGCAGCTTGCCAACTGATAGAAAACAGTACATTACCACTTTCCTGACTTTTCCAATCACATGAATATTCGATTGGAAGCTGTTTTGGACAACTTTTCTTTTCTTCTTGTCGAACACTTGGCAGACCTCCGTGCAACGTCCAGAACACGATGGGAGATGTTTTCTGTGCTCGCGCAGGTTTTCCTTGCCAGACAGAGTGGAAAAGCTTTCTGCTAGCATGTAGACCACAAAAGACGCTAAAGACGAAGGTACGATGCTCTCCGGAGCTAAGCGCCGCTCCCGGGCTTCTTTCGGCAGAAGCCGCGCTAAGAGAGCGCTGCGAGCGGTACAATCGTCTTTGCGCGAAGAAGCCGCTTCTTCGGCTCCGGGAGCCGGAGAGAGCGGCAGCATCGGAAAGGTGAAGAAGGAAGCCGTACAACACTGGGATTGTGTGCGCAGCTTGCCAACTGATAGAAAACAGTACATTACCACTTTCCTGACTTTTCCAATCACATGAATATTCGATATAAGCTGTTTTGGAACACTTTTCTTTTCTTCTTGTCAAACACTTGGCAGACTTCCGAGCAATGTCCAGAACACGATGGGAGATGTTTTCTGTGCTCCCGCAGGTTTTCCTTGCCAGACAGAGTGGAAAAGCTTTCTGCTAAGATGTAGACCACAAAAGACGCTAAAGGCGAAGGTACGATGCTCCCCGGAACTAATCGCCGCTCCCGGGCTTCTTTCGGCAGAAGCCGCGCTAAGAGAGCACTGTGAGCGGTACAATCGTCTTTGCGCGAAGAAGCCGCTTCTTCGGCTCCGGGAGCCGGAGAGAGCGGCAGCATCGGAAAGGTGAAGAAGGAAGCTGTACAACAGTGGGATTGTGTGCGCAGCTTGCCAACTGATAGAAAACAGTACATTACCACTTTCCTGACTTTTCCAATCACATGAATATTCGATTGGAAGCTGTTTTGGACAACTTTTCTTTTCTTCTTGTCGAACACTTGGCAGACCTCCGTGCAACGTCCAGAACACGATGGGAGATGTTTTCTGTGCTCGCGCAGGTTTTCCTTGCCAGACAGAGTGGAAAAGCTTTCTGCTAGCATGTAGACCACAAAAGACGCTAAAGACGAAGGTACGATGCTCCCCGGAGCTAAGCGCCGCTCCCGGGCGTCTTTCGGCAGAAGCCGCGCTAAGAGAGCGCTGCGAGCGGTACAATCGTCTTTGCGCGAAGAAGCCGCTTCTTCGGCTCCGGGAGCCGGAGAGAGCGGCAGCATCGGAAAGGTGAAGAAGGAAGCCGTACAACACTGGGATTGTGTGCACAGCTTGCCAACTGATAGAAAACAGTACATTACCACTTTCCTGACTTTTCCAATCACATGAATATTCGATAAGAAGCTGTTTAGGACAGATTTTCTTTTCTTTATGGCAAACACTTGGCAGACCTCCGTGCAACGTCCAGAACACGATGGGAGATGTTTTCTGTGCTCGCGCAGGTTTTCCTTGCCAGACAGAGTGGAAAAGCTTTCTGCTAGCATGTAGACCACAAAAGACGCTAAAGGCGAAGGTACGATGCTCCCCGGAGCTAATCGCCGCTCCCGGGCTTCTTTCGGCAGAAGCCGCGCTAAGAGAGCACTGTGAGCGGTACAATCGTCTTTGCGCGAAGAAGCCGCTTCTTCGGCTCCGGGAGCCGGAGAGAGCGGCATGATCGGAAAGGTGAAGAAGGAAGCTGTACAACACTGGGATTGTGTGCGCAGCTTGCCAACTGATAGACAGTAGTACATTACCCCTTTCCTGACTTTTCCAATCACATGAATATTCGATTGGAAGCTGTTTTGGACAACTTTTCTTTTCTTCTTGTCGAACACTTGGCAGACCTCCGTGCAACGTCCAGAACACGATGGGAGATGTTTTCTGTGCTCCCGCAGGTTTTCCTTGCCAGACAGAGTGGAAAAGCTATCTGCTAGCATGTAGACCACAAAAGACGCTAAAGGCGAAGGTACGATGCTCCCCGGAGCTAAGCGCCGCTCCCGGGCGTCTTTCGGCAGAAGCCGCGCTAAGAGAGCACTGTGAGCGGTACAATCGTCTTTGCGCGAAGAAGCCGCTTCTTCGGCTCCGGGAGCCGGAGAGAGCGGCATGATCGGAAAGGTGAAGAAGGAAGCTGTACAACACTGGGATTGTGTGCGCAGCTTGCCAACTGATAGAAAACAGTACATTACCACTTTCCTGACTTTTCCAATCACATGAATCTTCGATTGGAAGCTGTTTTGGACAGATTTTCTTTTCTTTATGGCAAACACTTGGCAGACCTCCGTGCAACGTCCAGAACGCGTTGGAGATGTTTTCTGTGCTCGCGCAGGTTTTCGTTGCCAGACAGAGTGGAAAAGCTTTCTGCTAGCATGTAGACCACAAAAGACGCTAAAGGCGAAGGTACGATGCTCCCCGGAGCTAAGCGCCGCTCCCGGGCGTCTTTCGGCAGAAGCCGCGCTAAGAGAGCACTGTGAGCGGTACAATCGTCTTAGCGCGAAGAAGCCGCTTCTTCGGCTCCGGGAGCCGGAGAGAGCGGCATGATCGGAAAGGTGAAGAAGGAAGCTGTACAACACTGGGATTGTATGCGCAGATTGCCAACTGATAGACAGCAGTACATTACCACTTTCCTGACTTTTCCAATCACATGAATATTCGATAAGAAGCTGTTTTGGACAGATTTTCTTTTCTTTATGGCAAACACTTGGCAGACCTCCGTGCAACGTCCAGAACACGATGGGAGATGTTTTCTGTGCTCGCGCAGGTTTTCCTTGCCAGACAGAGTGGAAAAGCTTTCTGCTAGCATGTAGACCACAAAAGACGCTAAAGACGAAGGTACGATGCTCTCCGCAGCTAAGCGCCGCTCCCGGGCTTCTTTCGGCAGAAGCGGCGCTAAGAGAGCACAGTGAGCGGTACAATCGTCTTTGCGCGAAGAAGCCGCTTCTTCGGCTCCGGGAGCCGGAGAGAGCGGCATGATCGGAAAGGTGAAGAAGGAAGCTGTACAACACTGGGATTGTGTGCGCAGCTTGCCAACTGATAGAAAACAGTACATTACCACTTTCCTGACTTGTCCAATCACATGAATATTCGATAAGAAGAGGTTTTGGACAGATTTTCTTTTCTTTATGCCAAACACATGGCAGACCTCCGTGCAACGTCCAGAACACGATGGGAGATGTTTTCTGTGCTCGCGCAGGTTTTCCTTGCCAGACAGAGTGGAAAAGCTTTCTGCTAGCATGTAGACCACAAAAGACGCTAAAGACGAAGGTACGATGCTCCCCGGAGCTAAGCGCCGCTCCCGGGCTTCTTTCGGCAGAAGCCGCGCTAAGAGAGCGCTGCGAGCGGTACAATCGTCTTTGCGCGAAGAAGCCGCTTCTTCGGCTCCGGGAGCCGGAGAGAGCGGCAGCATCGGAAAGGTGAAGAAGGAAGCCGTACAACACTGGGATTGGGTGCACAGCTTGCCAACTGATAGAAAACAGTACATTACCACTTTCCTGACTTTTCCAATCACATGAATATTCGATAAGAAGCTGTTTTGGACAGATTTTCTTTTCTTTATGGCAAACACTTGGCAGACCTCCGTGCAACGTCCAGAACACGATGGGAGATGTTTTCTGTGCTCGCGCAGGTTTTCCTTGCCAGACAGAGTGGAAAAGCTTTCTGCTAGCATGTAGACCACAAAAGACGCTAAAGGCGAAGGTACGATGCTCCCCGGAGCTAATCGCCGCTCCCGGGCTTCTTTCGGCAGAAGCCGCGCTAAGAGAGCACTGTGAGCGGTACAATCGTCTTTGCGCGAAGAAGCCGCTTCTTCGGCTCCGGGAGCCGGAGAGAGCGGCAGCATCGGAAAGGTGAAGAAGGAAGCTGTACAACACTGGGATTGTGTGCGCAGCTTGCCAACTGATAGACAGTAGTACATTACCCCTTTCCTGACTTTTCCAATCACATGAATATTCGATTGGAAGCTGTTTTGGACAACTTTTCTTTTCTTCTTGTCGAACACTTGGCAGACCTCCGTGCAACGTCCAGAACACGATGGGAGATGTTTTCTGTGCTCGCGCAGGTTTTCCTTGCCAGACAGAGTGGAAAAGCTTTCTGCTAAGATGTAGACCACAAAAGACGCTAAAGGCGAAGGTACGATGCTCCCCGGAGCTAAGCGCCGCTCCCGGGCGTCTTTCGGCAGAAGCCGCGCTAAGAGAGCACTGTGAGCGGTACAATCGTCTTTGCGCGAAGAAGCCGCTTCTTCGGCTCCGGGAGCCGGAGAGAGCGGCATGATCGGAAAGGTGAAGAAGGAAGCTGTACAACACTGGGATTGTGTGCGCAGCTTGCCAACTGATAGAAAACAGTACATTACCACTTTCCTGACTTTTCCAATCACATGAATCTTCGATTGGAAGCTGTTTTGGACAGATATTCTTTTCTTTATGGCAAACACTTGGCAGACATCCGTGCAACGTCCAGAACGCGTTGGAGATGTTTTCTGTGCTCCCGCAGGTTTTCCTTGCCAGACAGAGTGGAAAAGCTTTCTGCTAGCATGTAGACCACAAAAGACGCTAAAGGCGAAGGTACGATGCTCCCCGGAGCTAATCGCCGCTCCCGGGCGTCTTTCGGCAGAAGCCGCGCTAAGAGAGCACTGTGAGCGGTACAATCGTCTTTGCGCGAAGAAGCCGCTTCTTCGGCTCCGGGAGCCGGAGAGAGCGGCATGATCGGAAAGGTGAAGAAGGAAGCTGTACAACACTGGGATTGTGTGCGCAGCTTGCCAATTGATAGAAAACAGTACATTACCACTTTCCTGACTTTTCCAATCACATGAATCTTCGATTGGAAGCTGTTTTGGACAGATATTCTTTTCTTTATGGCAAACACTTGGCAGACATCCGTGCAACGTCCAGAACGCGTTGGAGATGTTTTCTGTGCTCGCGCAGGTTTTCCTTGCCAGACAGAGTGGAAAAGCTTTCTGCTAGCATGTAGACCACAAAAGACGCTAAAGGCGAAGGTACGATGCTCCCCGGAGCTAAGCGCCGCTCCCGGGCGTCTTTCGGCAGAAGCCGCGCTAAGAGAGCACTGTGAGCGGTAAAATCGTCTTTGCGCGAAGAAGCCGCTTCTTCGGCTCCGGGAGCCGGAGAGAGCGGCAGCATCGGAAAGGTGAAGAAGGAAGCCGTACAACACTGGGATTGTGTGCACAGCTTGCCAACTGACAGAAAACAGTACATTACCACTTTCCTGACTTTTCCAATCACATGAATATTCGATAAGAAGCTGTTTTGGACAGATTTTCTTTTCTTTATGGCAAACACTTGGCAGACCTCCGTGCAACGTCCAGAACACGATGGGAGATGTTTTCTGTGCTCGCGCAGGTTTTCCTTGCCAGACAGAGTGGAAAAGCTTTCTGCTAGCATGTAGACCACAAAAGACGCTAAAGGCGAAGGTACGATGCTCCCCGGAGCTAATCGCCGCTCCCGGGCTTCTTTCGGCAGAAGCCGCGCTAAGAGAGCACTGTGAGCGGTACAATCGTCTTTGCGCGAAGAAGCCGCTTCTTCGGCTCCGGGAGCCGGAGAGAGCGGCAGCATCGGAAAGGTGAAGAAGGAAGCTGTACAACACTGGGATTGTGTGCGCAGCTTGCCAACTGATAGACAGCAGTACATTACCACTTTCCTGACTTTTCCAATCACATGAATATTCGACTGGAAGCTGTTTTGGACAACTTTTCTTTTCTTCTTGTCGAACACTTGGCAGACCTCCGTGCAACGTCCAGAACACGATGGGAGATGTTTTCTGTGCTCGCGCAGGTTTTCCTTGCCAGACAGAGTGGAAAAGCTTTCTGCTAGGATGTAGACCACAAAAGACGCTAAAGACGAAGGTACGATGCTCCCCGGAGCTAAGCGCCGCTCCCGGGCTTCTTTCGGCAGAAGCCGCGCTAAGAGAGCACTGTGAGCGGTACAATCGTCTTAGCGCGAAGAAGCCGCTTCTTCGGCTCCGGGAGCCGGAGAGAGCGGCAGCATCGGAAAGGTGAAGAAGGAAGCTGTACAACAGTGGGATTGTGTGCGCAGCTTGCCAACTGATAGAAAACAGTACATTACCACTTTCCTGACTTTTCCAATCACATGAATATTCGATTGGAAGCTGTTTTGGACAACTTTTCTTTTCTTCTTGTCGAACACTTGGCAGACCTCCGTGCAACGTCCAGAACACGATGGGAGATGTTTTCTGTGCTCGCGCAGGTTTTCCTTGCCAGACAGAGTGGAAAAGCTTTCTGCTAGCATGTAGACCACAAAAGACGCTAAAGACGAAGGTACGATGCTCTCCGGAGCTAAGCGCCGCTCCCGGGCTTCTTTCGGCAGAAGCCGCGCTAAGAGAGCGCTGCGAGCGGTACAATCGTCTTTGCGCGAAGAAGCCGCTTCTTCGGCTCCGGGAGCCGGAGAGAGCGGCAGCATCGGAAAGGTGAAGAAGGAAGCCGTACAACACTGGGATTGTGTGCGCAGCTTGCCAACTGATAGAAAACAGTACATTACAACTTTCCTGACTTTTCCAATCACATGAATATTCGATATAAGCTGTTTTGGACCACTTTTCTTTTCTTCTTGTCAAACACTTGGCAGACTTCCGAGCAATGTCCAGAACACGATGGGAGATGTTTTCTGTGCTCCCGCAGGTTTTCCTTGCCAGACAGAGTGGAAAAGCTTTCTGCTAAGATGTAGACCACAAAAGACGCTAAAGGCGAAGGTACGATGCTCCCCGGAACTAATCGCCGCTCCCGGGCTTCTTTCGGCAGAAGCCGCGCTAAGAGAGCACTGTGAGCGGTACAATCGTCTTTGCGCGAAGAAGCCGCTTCTTCGGCTCCGGGAGCCGGAGAGAGCGGCAGCATCGGAAAGGTGAAGAAGGAAGCTGTACAACACTGGGATTGTGTGCGCAGCTTGCCAACTGATAGAAAACAGTACATTACCACTTTCCTGACTTTTCCAATCACATGAATATTCGATTGGAAGCTGTTTTGGACAACTTTTCTTTTCTTCTTGTCGAACACTTGGCAGACCTCCGTGCAACGTCCAGAACACGATCGGAGATGTTACCTGTGCTCGCGCAGGTTTTCCTTGCCAGACAGAGTGGAAAAGCTTTCTGCTAGCATGTAGACCACAAAAGACGCTAAAGACGAAGGTACGATGCTCCCCGGAGCTAAGCGCCGCTCCCGGGCGTCTTTCGGCAGAAGCCGCGCTAAGAGAGCGCTGCGAGCGGTACAATCGTCTTTGCGCGAAGAAGCCGCTTCTTCGGCTCCGGGAGCCGGAGAGAGCGGCAGCATCGGAAAGGTGAAGAAGGAAGCCGTACAACACTGGGATTGTGTGCACAGCTTGCCAACTGATAGAAAACAGTACATTACCACTTTCCTGACTTTTCCAATCACATGAATATTCGATAAGAAGCTGTTTAGGACAGATTTTCTTTTCTTTATGGCAAACACTTGGCAGACCTCCGTGCAACGTCCAGAACACGATGGGAGATGTTTTCTGTGCTCGCGCAGGTTTTCCTTGCCAGACAGAGTGGAAAAGCTTTCTGCTAGCATGTAGACCACAAAAGACGCTAAAGGCGAAGGTACGATGCTCCCCGGAGCTAATCGCCGCTCCCGGGCTTCTTTCGGCAGAAGCCGCGCTAAGAGAGCACTGTGAGCGGTACAATCGTCTTTGCGCGAAGAAGCCGCTTCTTCGGCTCCGGGAGCCGGAGAGAGCGGCATGATCGGAAAGGTGAAGAAGGAAGCTGTACAACACTGGGATTGTGTGCGCAGCTTGCCAACTGATAGACAGTAGTACATTACCCCTTTCCTGACTTTTCCAATCACATGAATATTCGATTGGAAGCTGTTTTGGACAACTTTTCTTTTCTTCTTGTCGAACACTTGGCAGACCTCCGTGCAACGTCCAGAACACGATGGGAGATGTTTTCTGTGCTCGCGCAGGTTTTCCTTGCCAGACAGAGTGGAAAAGCTATCTGCTAGCATGTAGACCACAAAAGACGCTAAAGGCGAAGGTACGATGCTCCCCGGAGCTAAGCGCCGCTCCCGGGCGTCTTTCGGCAGAAGCCGCGCTAAGAGAGCACTGTGAGCGGTACAATCGTCTTTGCGCGAAGAAGCCGCTTCTTCGGCTCCGGGAGCCGGAGAGAGCGGCATGATCGGAAAGGTGAAGAAGGAAGCTGTACAACACTGGGATTGTGTGCGCAGCTTGCCAACTGATAGAAAACAGTACATTACCACTTTCCTGACTTTTCCAATCACATGAATCTTCGATTGGAAGCTGTTTTGGACAGATTTTCTTTTCTTTATGGCAAACACTTGGCAGACCTCCGTGCAACGTCCAGAACGCGTTGGAGATGTTTTCTGTGCTCGCGCAGGTTTTCGTTGCCAGACAGAGTGGAAAAGCTTTCTGCTAGCATGTAGACCACAAAAGACGCTAAAGGCGAAGGTACGATGCTCCCCGGAGCTAAGCGCCGCTCCCGGGCGTCTTTCGGCAGAAGCCGCGCTAAGAGAGCACTGTGAGCGGTACAATCGTCTTAGCGCGAAGAAGCCGCTTCTTCGGCTCCGGGAGCCGGAGAGAGCGGCATGATCGGAAAGGTGAAGAAGGAAGCTGTACAACACTGGGATTGTATGCGCAGATTGCCAACTGATAGACAGCAGTACATTACCACTTTCCTGACTTTTCCAATCACATGAATATTCGATAAGAAGCTGTTTTGGACAGATTTTCTTTTCTTTATGGCAAACACTTGGCAGACCTCCGTGCAACGTCCAGAACACGATGGGAGATGTTTTCTGTGCTCGCGCAGGTTTTCCTTGCCAGACAGAGTGGAAAAGCTTTCTGCTAGCATGTAGACCACAAAAGACGCTAAAGACGAAGGTACGATGCTCCCCGGAGCTAAGCGCCGCTCCCGGGCTTCTTTCGGCAGAAGCGGCGCTAAGAGAGCACAGTGAGCGGTACAATCGTCTTTGCGCGAAGAAGCCGCTTCTTCGGCTCCGGGAGCCGGAGAGAGCGGCATGATCGGAAAGGTGAAGAAGGAAGCTGTACAACACTGGGATTGTGTGCGCAGCTTGCCAACTGATAGAAAACAGTACATTACCACTTTCCTGACTTTTCCAATCACATGAATATTCGATAAGAAGAGGTTTTGGACAGATTTTCTTTTCTTTATGCCAAACACATGGCAGACCTCCGTGCAACGTCCAGAACACGATGGGAGATGTTTTCTGTGCTCGCGCAGGTTTTCCTTGCCAGACAGAGTGGAAAAGCTTTCTGCTAGCATGTAGACCACAAAAGACGCTAAAGACGAAGGTACGATGCTCCCCGGAGCTAAGCGCCGCTCCCGGGCTTCTTTCGGCAGAAGCCGCGCTAAGAGAGCGCTGCGAGCGGTACAATCGTCTTAGCGCGAAGAAGCCGCTTCTTCGGCTCCGGGAGCCGGAGAGAGCGGCAGCATCGGAAAGGTGAAGAAGGAAGCCGTACAACACTGGGATTGGGTGCACAGCTTGCCAACTGATAGAAAACAGTACATTACCACTTTCCTGACTTTTCCAATCACATGAATATTCGATAAGAAGCTGTTTTGGACAGATTTTCTTTTCTTTATGGCAAACACTTGGCAGACCTCCGTGCAACGTCCAGAACACGATGGGAGATGTTTTCTGTGCTCGCGCAGGTTTTCCTTGCCAGACAGAGTGGAAAAGCTTTCTGCTAGCATGTAGACCACAAAAGACGCTAAAGGCGAAGGTACGATGCTCCCCGGAGCTAATCGCCGCTCCCGGGCTTCTTTCGGCAGAAGCCGCGCTAAGAGAGCACTGTGAGCGGTACAATCGTCTTTGCGCGAAGAAGCCGCTTCTTCGGCTCCGGGAGCCGGAGAGAGCGGCATGATCGGAAAGGTGAAGAAGGAAGCTGTACAACACTGGGATTGTGTGCGCAGCTTGCCAACTGATAGACAGTAGTACATTACCCCTTTCCTGACTTTTCCAATCACATGAATATTCGATTGGAAGCTGTTTTGGACAACTTTTCTTTTCTTCTTGTCGAACACTTGGCAGACCTCCGTGCAACGTCCAGAACACGATGGGAGATGTTTTCTGTGCTCGCGCAGGTTTTCCTTGCCAGACAGAGTGGAAAAGCTATCTGCTAGCATGTAGACCACAAAAGACGCTAAAGGCGAAGGTACGATGCTCCCCGGAGCTAAGCGCCGCTCCCGGGCGTCTTTCGGCAGAAGCCGCGCTAAGAGAGCACTGTGAGCGGTACAATCGTCTTTGCGCGAAGAAGCCGCTTCTTCGGCTCCGGGAGCCGGAGAGAGCGGCATGATCGGAAAGGTGAAGAAGGAAGCTGTACAACACTGGGATTGTGTGCGCAGCTTGCCAACTGATAGAAAACAGTACATTACCACTTTCCTGACTTTTCCAATCACATGAATCTTCGATTGGAAGCTGTTTTGGACAGATTTTCTTTTCTTTATGGCAAACACTTGGCAGACCTCCGTGCAACGTCCAGAACGCGTTGGAGATGTTTTCTGTGCTCGCGCAGGTTTTCGTTGCCAGACAGAGTGGAAAAGCTTTCTGCTAGCATGTAGACCACAAAAGACGCTAAAGGCGAAGGTACGATGCTCCCCGGAGCTAAGCGCCGCTCCCGGGCGTCTTTCGGCAGAAGCCGCGCTAAGAGAGCACTGTGAGCGGTACAATCGTCTTTGCGCGAAGAAGCCGCTTCTTCGGCTCCGGGAGCCGGAGAGAGCGGCATGATCGGAAAGGTGAAGAAGGAAGCTGTACAACACTGGGATTGTATGCGCAGATTGCCAACTGATAGACAGCAGTACATTACCACTTTCCTGACTTTTCCAATCACATGAATATTCGATAAGAAGCTGTTTTGGACAGATTTTCTTTTCTTTATGGCAAACACTTGGCAGACCTCCGTGCAACGTCCAGAACACGATGGGAGATGTTTTCTGTGCTCGCGCAGGTTTTCCTTGCCAGACAGAGTGGAAAAGCTTTCTGCTAGCATGTAGACCACAAAAGACGCTAAAGACGAAGGTACGATGCTCCCCGGAGCTAAGCGCCGCTCCCGGGCTTCTTTCGGCAGAAGCGGCGCTAAGAGAGCACAGTGAGCGGTACAATCGTCTTTGCGCGAAGAAGCCGCTTCTTCGGCTCCGGGAGCCGGAGAGAGCGGCATGATCGGAAAGGTGAAGAAGGAAGCTGTACAACACTGGGATTGTGTGCGCAGCTTGCCAACTGATAGAAAACAGTACATTACCACTTTCCTGACTTGTCCAATCACATGAATATTCGATAAGAAGAGGTTTTGGACAGATTTTCTTTTCTTTATGCCAAACACATGGCAGACCTCCGTGCAACGTCCAGAACACGATGGGAGATGTTTTCTGTGCTCGCGCAGGCTTTCCTTGCCAGACAGAGTGGAAAAGCTTTCTGCTAGCATGTAGACCACAAAAGACGCTAAAGACGAAGGTACGATGCTCCCCGGAGCTAATCGCCGCTCCCGGGCTTCTTTCGGCAGAAGCCGCGCTAAGAGAGCGCTGCGAGCGGTACAATCGTCTTAGCGCGAAGAAGCCGCTTCTTCGGCTCCGGGAGCCGGAGAGAGCGGCAGCATCGGAAAGGTGAAGAAGGAAGCCGTACAACACTGGGATTGGGTGCACAGCTTGCCAACTGATAGAAAACAGTACATTACCACTTTCCTGACTTTTCCAATCACATGAATATTCGATAAGAAGCTGTTTTGGACAGATTTTCTTTTCTTTATGGCAAACACTTGGCAGACCTCCGTGCAACGTCCAGAACACGATGGGAGATGTTTTCTGTGCTCGCGCAGGTTTTCCTTGCCAGACAGAGTGGAAAAGCTTTCTGCTAGCATGTAGACCACAAAAGACGCTAAAGGCGAAGGTACGATGCTCCCCGGAGCTAATCGCCGCTCCCGGGCTTCTTTCGGCAGAAGCCGCGCTAAGAGAGCACTGTGAGCGGTACAATCGTCTTTGCGCGAAGAAGCCGCTTCTTCGGCTCCGGGAGCCGGAGAGAGCGGCAGCATCGGAAAGGTGAAGAAGGAAGCTGTACAACACTGGGATTGTGTGCGCAGCTTGCCAACTGATAGACAGTAGTACATTACCCCTTTCCTGACTTTTCCAATCACATGAATATTCGATTGGAAGCTGTTTTGGACAACTTTTCTTTTCTTCTTGTCGAACACTTGGCAGACCTCCGTGCAACGTCCAGAACACGATGGGAGATGTTTTCTGTGCTCGCGCAGGTTTTCCTTGCCAGACAGAGTGGAAAAGCTTTCTGCTAAGATGTAGACCACAAAAGACGCTAAAGGCGAAGGTACGATGCTCCCCGGAGCTAAGCGCCGCTCCCGGGCGTCTTTCGGCAGAAGCCGCGCTAAGAGAGCACTGTGAGCGGTACAATCGTCTTTGCGCGAAGAAGCCGCTTCTTCGGCTCCGGGAGCCGGAGAGAGCGGCAGCATCGGAAAGGTGAAGAAGGAAGCTGTACAACACTGGGATTGTGTGCGCAGCTTGCCAACTGATAGAAAACAGTACATTACCACTTTCCTGACTTTTCCAATCACATGAATCTTCGATTGGAAGCTGTTTTGGACAGATATTCTTTTCTTTATGGCAAACACTTGGCAGACATCCGTGCAACGTCCAGAACGCGTTGGAGATGTTTTCTGTGCTCGCGCAGGTTTTCCTTGCCAGACAGAGTGGAAAAGCTTTCTGCTAGCATGTAGACCACAAAAGACGCTAAAGGCGAAGGTACGATGCTCCCCGGAGCTAAGCGCCGCTCCCGGGCGTCTTTCGGCAGAAGCCGCGCTAAGAGAGCACTGTGAGCGGTACAATCGTCTTTGCGCGAAGAAGCCGCTTCTTCGGCTCCGGGAGCCGGAGAGAGCGGCAGCATCGGAAAGGTGAGGAAGGAAGCCGTACAACACTGGGATTGTGTGCACAGCTTGCCAACTGATAGAAAACAGTACATTACCACTTTCCTGACTTTTCCAATCACATGAATATTCGATAAGAAGCTGTTTTGGACAGATTTTCTTTTCTTTATGGCAAACACTTGGCAGACCTCCGTGCAACGTCCAGAACACGATGGGAGATGTTTTCTGTGCTCGCGCAGGTTTTCCTTGCCAGACAGAGTGGAAAAGCTTTCTGCTAGCATGTAGACCACAAAAGACGCTAAAGGCGAAGGTACGATGCTCCCCGGAGCTAATCGCCGCTCCCGGGCTTCTTTCGGCAGAAGCCGCGCTAAGAGAGCACTGTGAGCGGTACAATCGTCTTTGCGCGAAGAAGCCGCTTCTTCGGCTCCGGGAGCCGGAGAGAGCGGCAGCATCGGAAAGGTGAAGAAGGAAGCTGTACAACACTGGGATTGTGTGCGCAGCTTGCCAACTGATAGACAGCAGTACATTACCACTTTCCTGACTTTTCCAATCACATGAATATTCGACTGGAAGCTGTTTTGGACAACTTTTCTTTTCTTCTTGTCGAACACTTGGCAGACCTCCGTGCAACGTCCAGAACACGATGGGAGATGTTTTCTGTGCTCGCGCAGGTTTTCCTTGCCAGACAGAGTGGAAAAGCTTTCTGCTAGGATGTAGACCACAAAAGACGCTAAAGACGAAGGTACGATGCTCCCCGGAGCTAAGCGCCGCTCCCGGGCTTCTTTCGGCAGAAGCCGCGCTAAGAGAGCACTGTGAGCGGTACAATCGTCTTTGCGCGAAGAAGCCGCTTCTTCGGCTCCGGGAGCCGGAGAGAGCGGCAGCATCGGAAAGGTGAAGAAGGAAGCTGTACAACACTGGGATTGTGTGCGCAGCTTGCCAACTGATAGAAAACAGTACATTACCACTTTCCTGACTTTTCCAATCACATGAATATTCGATTGGAAGCTGTTTTGGACAACTTTTCTTTTCTTCTTGTCGAACACTTGGCAGACCTCCGTGCAACGTCCAGAACACGATCGGAGATGTTACCTGTGCTCGCGCAGGTTTTCCTTGCCAGACAGAGTGGAAAAGCTTTCTGCTAGCATGTAGACCACAAAAGACGCTAAAGACGAAGGTACGATGCTCCCCGGAGCTAAGCGCCGCTCCCGGGCTTCTTTCGGCAGAAGCCGCGCTAAGAGAGCGCTGCGAGCGGTACAATCGTCTTTGCGCGAAGAAGCCGCTTCTTCGGCTCCGGGAGCCGGAGAGAGCGGCAGCATCGGAAAGGTGAAGAAGGAAGCCGTACAACACTGGGATTGTGTGCACAGCTTGCCAACTGATAGAAAACAGTACATTACCACTTTCCTGACTTTTCCAATCACATGAATATTCGATAAGAAGCTGTTTAGGACAGATTTTCTTTTCTTTATGGCAAACACTTGGCAGACCTCCGTGCAACGTCCAGAACACGATGGGAGATGTTTTCTGTGCTCGCGCAGGTTTTCCTTGCCAGACAGAGTGGAAAAGCTTTCTGCTAGCATGTAGACCACAAAAGACGCTAAAGGCGAAGGTACGATGCTCCCCGGAGCTAATCGCCGCTCCCGGGCTTCTTTCGGCAGAAGCCGCGCTAAGAGAGCACTGTGAGCGGTACAATCGTCTTTGCGCGAAGAAGCCGCTTCTTCGGCTCCGGGAGCCGGAGAGAGCGGCAGCATCGGAAAGGTGAAGAAGGAAGCTGTACAACACTGGGATTGTGTGCGCAGCTTGCCAACTGATAGACAGTAGTACATTACCCCTTTCCTGACTTTTCCAATCACATGAATATTCGATTGGAAGCTGTTTTGGACAACTTTTCTTTTCTTCTTGTCGAACACTTGGCAGACCTCCGTGCAACGTCCAGAACACGATGGGAGATGTTTTCTGTGCTCGCGCAGGTTTTCCTTGCCAGACAGAGTGGAAAAGCTTTCTGCTAAGATGTAGACCACAAAAGACGCTAAAGGCGAAGGTACGATGCTCCCCGGAGCTAAGCGCCGCTCCCGGGCGTCTTTCGGCAGAAGCCGCGCTAAGAGACCACTGTGAGCGGTACAATCGTCTTTGCGCGAAGAAGCCGCTTCTTCGGCTCCGGGAGCCGGAGAGAGCGGCATGATCGGAAAGGTGAAGAAGGAAGCTGTACAACACTGGGATTGTGTGCGCAGCTTGCCAACTGATAGAAAACAGTACATTACCACTTTCCTGACTTTTCCAATCACATGAATATTCGATTGGAAGCTGTTTTGGACAGATTTTCTTTTCTTTATGGCAAACACTTGGCAGACCTCCGTGCCACGTCCAGAACGCGTTGGAGATGTTTTCTGTGCTCGCGCAGGTTTTCCTTGCCAGACAGAGTGGAAAAGCTTTCTGCTAGCATGTAGACCACAAAAGACGCTAAAGGCGAAGGTACGATGCTCCCCGGAGCTAAGCGCCGCTCCCGGGCGTCTTTCGGCAGAAGCCGCGCTAAGAGAGCACTGTGAGCGGTACAATCGTCTTTGCGCGAAGAAGCCGCTTCTTCGGCTCACGGAGCCGGAGAGAGCGGCATGATCGGAAAGGTGAAGAAGGAAGCTGTACAACACTGGGATTGTATGCGCAGCTTGCCAACTGATAGACAGCAGTACATTACCACTTTCCTGACTTTTCCAATCACATGAATATTCGATAAGAAGCTGTTTTGGACAGATTTTCTTTTCTTTATGCCAAACACTTGGCAGACCTCCGTGCAACGTCCAGAACACGATGGGAGATGTTTTCTGTGCTCGCGCAGGTTTTCCTTGCCAGACAGAGTGGAAAAGCTTTCTGCTAGCATGTAGACCACAAAAGACGCTAAAGACGAAGGTACGATGCTCTCCGCAGCTAAGCGCCGCTCCCGGGCTTCTTTCGGCAGAAGCGGCGCTAAGAGAGCACAGTGAGCGGTACAATCGTCTTTGCGCGAAGAAGCCGCTTCTTCGGCTCCGGGAGCCGGAGAGAGCGGCATGATCGGAAAGGTGAAGAAGGAAGCTGTACAACACTGGGATTGTGTGCGCAGCTTGCCAACTGATAGAAAACAGTACATTACCACTTTCCTGACTTGTCCAATCACATGAATATTCGATAAGAAGAGGTTTTGGACAGATTTTCTTTTCTTTATGCCAAACACATGGCAGACCTCCGTGCAACGTCCAGAACACGATGGGAGATGTTTTCTGTGCTCGCGCAGGTTTTCCTTGCCAGACAGAGTGGAAAAGCTTTCTGCTAGCATGTAGACCACAAAAGACGCTAAAGACGAAGGTACGATGCTCCCCGGAGCTAAGCGCCGCTCCCGGGCTTCTTTCGGCAGAAGCCGCGCTAAGAGAGCACTGTGAGCGGTACAATCGTCTTTGCGCGAAGAAGCCGCTTTTTCGGCTCCGGGAGCCGGAGAGAGCGGCAGCATCGGAAAGGTGAAGAAGGAAGCTGTACAACAGTGGGATTGTGTGCGCAGCTTGCCAACTGATAGAAAACAGTACATTACCACTTTCCTGACTTTTCCAATCACATGAATATTTGATTGGAAGCTGTTTTGGACAACTTTTCTTTTCTTCTTGTCGAACACTTGGCAGACCTCCGTGCAACGTCCAGAACACGATGGGAGATGTTTTCTGTGCTCGCGCAGGTTTTCCTTGCCAGACAGAGTGGAAAAGCTTTCTGCTAGCATGTAGACCACAAAAGACGCTAAAGACGAAGGTACGATGCTCTCCGGAGCTAAGCGCCGCTCCCGGGCTTCTTTCGGCAGAAGCCGCGCTAAGAGAGCGCTGCGAGCGGTACAATCGTCTTTGCGCGAAGAAGCCGCTTCTTCGGCTCCGGGAGCCGGAGAGAGCGGCAGCATCGGAAAGGTGAAGAAGGAAGCCGTACAACACTGGGATTGTGTGCGCAGCTTGCCAACTGATAGAAAACAGTACATTACCACTTTCCTGACTTTTCCAATCACATGAATATTCGATATAAGCTGTTTTGGACCACTTTTCTTTTCTTCTTGTCAAACACTTGGCAGACTTCCGAGCAATGTCCAGAACACGATGGGAGATGTTTTCTGTGCTCCCGCAGGTTTTCCTTGCCAGACAGAGTGGAAAAGCTTTCTGCTAAGATGTAGACCACAAAAGACGCTAAAGGCGAAGGTACGATGCTCCCCGGAACTAATCGCCGCTCCCGGGCTTCTTTCGGCAGAAGCGGCGCTAAGAGAGCACTGTGAGCGGTACAATCGTCTTTGCGCGAAGAAGCCGCTTCTTCGGCTCCGGGAGCCGGAGAGAGCGGCAGCATCGGAAAGGTGAAGAAGGAAGCTGTACAACACTGGGATTGTGTGCGCAGCTTGCCAACTGATAGAAAACAGTACATTACCACTTTCCTGACTTTTCCAATCACATGAATATTCGATTGGAAGCTGTTTTGGACAACTTTTCTTTTCTTCTTGTCGAACACTTGGCAGACCTCCGTGCAACGTCCAGAACACGATCGGAGATGTTACCTGTGCTCGCGCAGGTTTTCCTTGCCAGACAGAGTGGAAAAGCTTTCTGCTAGCATGTAGACCACAAAAGACGCTAAAGGCGAAGGTACGATGCTCCCCGGAGCTAAGCGCCGCTCCCGGGCGTCTTTCGGCAGAAGCCGCGCTAAGAGAGCGCTGCGAGCGGTACAATCGTCTTTGCGCGAAGAAGCCGCTTCTTCGGCTCCGGGAGCCGGAGAGAGCGGCAGCATCGGAAAGGTGAAGAAGGAAGCCGTACAACACTGGGATTGTGTGCACAGCTTGCCAACTGATAGAAAACAGTACATTACCACTTTCCTGACTTTTCCAATCACATGAATATTCGATAAGAAGCTGTTTAGGACAGATTTTCTTTTCTTTATGGCAAACACTTGGCAGACCTCCGTGCAACGTCCAGAACACGATGGGAGATGTTTTCTGTGCTCGCGCAGGTTTTCCTTGCCAGACAGAGTGGAAAAGCTTTCTGCTAGCATGTAGACCACAAAAGACGCTAAAGGCGAAGGTACGATGCTCCCCGGAGCTAATCGCCGCTCCCGGGCTTCTTTCGGCAGAAGCCGCGCTAAGAGAGCACTGTGAGCGGTACAATCGTCTTTGCGCGAAGAAGCCGCTTCTTCGGCTCCGGCAGCCGGAGAGAGCGGCATGATCGGAAAGGTGAAGAAGGAAGCTGTACAACACTGGGATTGTGTGCGCAGCTTGCCAACTGATAGACAGTAGTACATTACCCCTTTCCTGACTTTTCCAATCACATGAATATTCGATTGGAAGCTGTTTTGGACAACTTTTCTTTTCTTCTTGTCGAACACTTGGCAGACCTCCGTGCAACGTCCAGAACACGATGGGAGATGTTTTCTGTGCTCGCGCAGGTTTTCCTTGCCAGACAGAGTGGAAAAGCTATCTGCTAGCATGTAGACCACAAAAGACGCTAAAGGCGAAGGTACGATGCTCCCCGGAGCTAAGCGCCGCTCCCGGGCGTCTTTCGGCAGAAGCCGCGCTAAGAGACCACTGTGAGCGGTACAATCGTCTTTGCGCGAAGAAGCCGCTTCTTCGGCTCCGGGAGCCGGAGAGAGCGGCATGATCGGAAAGGTGAAGAAGGAAGCTGTACAACACTGGGATTGTGTGCGCAGCTTGCCAACTGATAGAAAACAGTACATTACCACTTTCCTGACTTTTCCAATCACATGAATCTTCGATTGGAAGCTGTTTTGGACAGATTTTCTTTTCTTTATGGCAAACACTTGGCAGACCTCCGTGCAACGTCCAGAACACGATGGGAGATGTTTTCTGTGCTCGCGCAGGCTTTCCTTGCCAGACAGAGTGGAAAAGCTTTCTGCTAGCATGTAGACCACAAAAGACGCTAAAGACGAAGGTACGATGCTCCCCGGAGCTAAGCGCCGCTCCCGGGCTTCTTTCGGCAGAAGCCGCGCTAAGAGAGCGCTGCGAGCGGTAAAATCGTCTTTGCGCGAAGAAGCCGCTTCTTCGGCTCCGGGAGCCGGAGAGAGCGGCAGCATCGGAAAGGTGAAGAAGGAAGCCGTACAACACTGGGATTGGGTGCACAGCTTGCCAACTGATAGAAAACAGTACATTACCACTTTCCTGACTTTTCCAATCACATGAATATTCGATAAGAAGCTGTTTTGGACAGATTTTCTTTTCTTTATGGCAAACACTTGGCAGACCTCCGTGCAACGTCCAGAACACGATGGGAGATGTTTTCTGTGCTCGCGCAGGTTTTCCTTGCCAGACAGAGTGGAAAAGCTTTCTGCTAGCATGTAGACCACAAAAGACGCTAAAGGCGAAGGTACGATGCTCCCCGGAGCTAATCGCCGCTCCCGGGCTTCTTTCGGCAGAAGCCGCGCTAAGAGAGCACTGTGAGCGGTACAATCGTCTTTGCGCGAAGAAGCCGCTTCTTCGGCTCCGGGAGCCGGAGAGAGCGGCAGCATCGGAAAGGTGAAGAAGGAAGCTGTACAACACTGGGATTGTGTGCGCAGCTTGCCAACTGATAGACAGTAGTACATTACCCCTTTCCTGACTTTTCCAATCACATGAATATTCGATTGGAAGCTGTTTTGGACAACTTTTCTTTTCTTCTTGTCGAACACTTGGCAGACCTCCGTGCAACGTCCAGAACACGATGGGAGATGTTTTCTGTGCTCGCGCAGGTTTTCCTTGCCAGACAGAGTGGAAAAGCTTTCTGCTAAGATGTAGACCACAAAAGACGCTAAAGGCGAAGGTACGATGCTCCCCGGAGCTAAGCGCCGCTCCCGGGCGTCTTTCGGCAGAAGCCGCGCTAAGAGAGCACTGTGAGCGGTACAATCGTCTTTGCGCGAAGAAGCCGCTTCTTCGGCTCCGGGAGCCGGAGAGAGCGGCAGCATCGGAAAGGTGAAGAAGGAAGCTGTACAACACTGGGATTGTGTGCGCAGCTTGCCAACTGATAGAAAACAGTACATTACCACTTTCCTGACTTTTCCAATCACATGAATCTTCGATTGGAAGCTGTTTTGGACAGATATTCTTTTCTTTATGGCAAACACTTGGCAGACATCCGTGCAACGTCCAGAACGCGTTGGAGATGTTTTCTGTGCTCGCGCAGGTTTTCCTTGCCAGACAGAGTGGAAAAGCTTTCTGCTAGCATGTAGACCACAAAAGACGCTAAAGGCGAAGGTACGATGCTCCCCGGAGCTAAGCGCCGCTCCCGGGCGTCTTTCGGCAGAAGCCGCGCTAAGAGAGCACTGTGAGCGGTACAATCGTCTTTGCGCGAAGAAGCCGCTTCTTCGGCTCCGGGAGCCGGAGAGAGCGGCAGCATCGGAAAGGTGAAGAAGGAAGCCGTACAACACTGGGATTGTGTGCACAGCTTGCCAACTGATAGAAAACAGTACATTACCACTTTCCTGACTTTTCCAATCACATGAATATTCGATAAGAAGCTGTTTTGGACAGATTTTCTTTTCTTTATGGCAAACACTTGGCAGACCTCCGTGCAACGTCCAGAACACGATGGGAGATGTTTTCTGTGCTCGCGCAGGTTTTCCTTGCCAGACAGAGTGGAAAAGCTTTCTGCTAGCATGTAGACCACAAAAGACGCTAAAGGCGAAGGTACGATGCTCCCCGGAGCTAATCGCCGCTCCCGGGCTTCTTTCGGCAGAAGCCGCGCTAAGAGAGCACTGTGAGCGGTACAATCGTCTTTGCGCGAAGAAGCCGCTTCTTCGGCTCCGGGAGCCGGAGAGAGCGGCAGCATCGGAAAGGTGAAGAAGGAAGCTGTACAACACTGGGATTGTGTGCGCAGCTTGCCAACTGATAGACAGCAGTACATTACCACTTTCCTGACTTTTCCAATCACATGAATATTCGACTGGAAGCTGTTTTGGACAACTTTTCTTTTCTTCTTGTCGAACACTTGGCAGACCTCCGTGCAACGTCCAGAACACGATGGGAGATGTTTTCTGTGCTCGCGCAGGTTTTCCTTGCCAGACAGAGTGGAAAAGCTTTCTGCTAGGATGTAGACCACAAAAGACGCTAAAGACGAAGGTACGATGCTCCCCGGAGCTAAGCGCCGCTCCCGGGCTTCTTTCGGCAGAAGCCGCGCTAAGAGAGCACTGTGAGCGGTACAATCGTCTTTGCGCGAAGAAGCCGCTTCTTCGGCTCCGGGAGCCGGAGAGAGCGGCAGCATCGGAAAGGTGAAGAAGGAAGCTGTACAACACTGGGATTGTGTGCGCAGCTTGCCAACTGATAGAAAACAGTACATTACCACTTTCCTGACTTTTCCAATCACATGAATATTCGATTGGAAGCTGTTTTGGACAACTTTTCTTTTCTTCTTGTCGAACACTTGGCAGACCTCCGTGCAACGTCCAGAACACGATCGGAGATGTTACCTGTGCTCGCGCAGGTTTTCCTTGCCAGACAGAGTGGAAAAGCTTTCTGCTAGCATGTAGACCACAAAAGACGCTAAAGACGAAGGTACGATGCTCCCCGGAGCTAAGCGCCGCTCCCGGGCTTCTTTCGGCAGAAGCCGCGCTAAGAGAGCGCTGCGAGCGGTACAATCGTCTTTGCGCGAAGAAGCCGCTTCTTCGGCTCCGGGAGCCGGAGAGAGCGGCAGCATCGGAAAGGTGAAGAAGGAAGCCGTACAACACTGGGATTGTGTGCACAGCTTGCCAACTGATAGAAAACAGTACATTACCACTTTCCTGACTTTTCCAATCACATGAATATTCGATAAGAAGCTGTTTAGGACAGATTTTCTTTTCTTTATGGCAAACACTTGGCAGACCTCCGTGCAACGTCCAGAACACGATGGGAGATGTTTTCTGTGCTCGCGCAGGTTTTCCTTGCCAGACAGAGTGGAAAAGCTTTCTGCTAGCATGTAGACCACAAAAGACGCTAAAGGCGAAGGTACGATGCTCCCCGGAGCTAATCGCCGCTCCCGGGCTTCTTTCGGCAGAAGCCGCGCTAAGAGAGCACTGTGAGCGGTACAATCGTCTTTGCGCGAAGAAGCCGCTTCTTCGGCTCCGGGAGCCGGAGAGAGCGGCATGATCGGAAAGGTGAAGAAGGAAGCTGTACAACACTGGGATTGTGTGCGCAGCTTGCCAACTGATAGACAGTAGTACATTACCCCTTTCCTGACTTTTCCAATCACATGAATATTCGATTGGAAGCTGTTTTGGACAACTTTTCTTTTCTTCTTGTCGAACACTTGGCAGACCTCCGTGCAACGTCCAGAACACGATGGGAGATGTTTTCTGTGCTCGCGCAGGTTTTCCTTGCCAGACAGAGTGGAAAAGCTTTCTGCTAAGATGTAGACCACAAAAGACGCTAAAGGCGAAGGTACGATGCTCCCCGGAGCTAAGCGCCGCTCCCGGGCGTCTTTCGGCAGAAGCCGCGCTAAGAGACCACTGTGAGCGGTACAATCGTCTTTGCGCGAAGAAGCCGCTTCTTCGGCTCCGGGAGCCGGAGAGAGCGGCATGATCGGAAAGGTGAAGAAGGAAGCTGTACAACACTGGGATTGTGTGCGCAGCTTGCCAACTGATAGAAAACAGTACATTACCACTTTCCTGACTTTTCCAATCACATGAATATTCGATTGGAAGCTGTTTTGGACAGATTTTCTTTTCTTTATGGCAAACACTTGGCAGACCTCCGTGCCACGTCCAGAACGCGTTGGAGATGTTTTCTGTGCTCGCGCAGGTTTTCCTTGCCAGACAGAGTGGAAAAGCTTTCTGCTAGCATGTAGACCACAAAAGACGCTAAAGGCGAAGGTACGATGCTCCCCGGAGCTAAGCGCCGCTCCCGGGCGTCTTTCGGCAGAAGCCGCGCTAAGAGAGCACTGTGAGCGGTACAATCGTCTTTGCGCGAAGAAGCCGCTTCTTCGGCTCACGGAGCCGGAGAGAGCGGCATGATCGGAAAGGTGAAGAAGGAAGCTGTACAACACTGGGATTGTATGCGCAGATTGCCAACTGATAGACAGCAGTACATTACCACTTTCCTGACTTTTCCAATCACATGAATATTCGATAAGAAGCTGTTTTGGACAGATTTTCTTTTCTTTATGGCAAACACTTGGCAGACCTCCGTGCAACGTCCAGAACACGATGGGAGATGTTTTCTGTGCTCGCGCAGGTTTTCCTTGCCAGACAGAGTGGAAAAGCTTTCTGCTAGCATGTAGACCACAAAAGACGCTAAAGACGAAGGTACGATGCTCTCCGCAGCTAAGCGCCGCTCCCGGGCTTCTTTCGGCAGAAGCGGCGCTAAGAGAGCACAGTGAGCGGTACAATCGTCTTTGCGCGAAGAAGCCGCTTCTTCGGCTCCGGGAGCCGGAGAGAGCGGCATGATCGGAAAGGTGAAGAAGGAAGCTGTACAACACTGGGATTGTGTGCGCAGCTTGCCAACTGATAGAAAACAGTACATTACCACTTTCCTGACTTGTCCAATCACATGAATATTCGATAAGAAGAGGTTTTGGACAGATTTTCTTTTCTTTATGCCAAACACATGGCAGACCTCCGTGCAACGTCCAGAACACGATGGGAGATGTTTTCTGTGCTCGCGCAGGTTTTCCTTGCCAGACAGAGTGGAAAAGCTTTCTGCTAGCATGTAGACCACAAAAGACGCTAAAGACGAAGGTACGATGCTCCCCGGAGCTAAGCGCCGCTCCCGGGCTTCTTTCGGCAGAAGCCGCGCTAAGAGAGCACTGTGAGCGGTACAATCGTCTTTGCGCGAAGAAGCCGCTTCTTCGGCTCCGGGAGCCGGAGAGAGCGGCAGCATCGGAAAGGTGAAGAAGGAAGCTGTACAACAGTGGGATTGTGTGCGCAGCTTGCCAACTGATAGAAAACAGTACATTACCACTTTCCTGACTTTTCCAATCACATGAATATTCGATTGGAAGCTGTTTTGGACAACTTTTCTTTTCTTCTTGTCGAACACTTGGCAGACCTCCGTGCAACGTCCAGAACACGATGGGAGATGTTTTCTGTGCTCGCGCAGGTTTTCCTTGCCAGACAGAGTGGAAAAGCTTTCTGCTAGCATGTAGACCACAAAAGACGCTAAAGACGAAGGTACGATGCTCTCCGGAGCTAAGCGCCGCTCCCGGGCTTCTTTCGGCAGAAGCCGCGCTAAGAGAGCGCTGCGAGCGGTACAATCGTCTTTGCGCGAAGAAGCCGCTTCTTCGGCTCCGGGAGCCGGAGAGAGCGGCAGCATCGGAAAGGTGAAGAAGGAAGCCGTACAACACTGGGATTGTGTGCGCAGCTTGCCAACTGATAGAAAACAGTACATTACCACTTTCCTGACTTTTCCAATCACATGAATATTCGATATAAGCTGTTTTGGACCACTTTTCTTTTCTTCTTGTCAAACACTTGGCAGACTTCCGAGCAATGTCCAGAACACGATGGGAGATGTTTTCTGTGCTCCCGCAGGTTTTCCTTGCCAGACAGAGTGGAAAAGCTTTCTGCTAAGATGTAGACCACAAAAGACGCTAAAGGCGAAGGTACGATGCTCCCCGGAACTAATCGCCGCTCCCGGGCTTCTTTCGGCAGAAGCCGCGCTAAGAGAGCACTGTGAGCGGTACAATCGTCTTTGCGCGAAGAAGCCGCTTCTTCGGCTCCGGGAGCCGGAGAGAGCGGCAGCATCGGAAAGGTGAAGAAGGAAGCTGTACAACAGTGGGATTGTGTGCGCAGCTTGCCAACTGATAGAAAACAGTACATTACCACTTTCCTGACTTTTCCAATCACATGAATATTCGATTGGAAGCTGTTTTGGACAACTTTTCTTTTCTTCTTGTCGAACACTTGGCAGACCTCCGTGCAACGTCCAGAACACGATCGGAGATGTTACCTGTGCTCGCGCAGGTTTTCCTTGCCAGACAGAGTGGAAAAGCTTTCTGCTAGCATGTAGACCACAAAAGACGCTAAAGACGAAGGTACGATGCTCCCCGGAGCTAAGCGCCGCTCCCGGGCGTCTTTCGGCAGAAGCCGCGCTAAGAGAGCGCTGCGAGCGGTACAATCGTCTTTGCGCGAAGAAGCCGCTTCTTCGGCTCCGGGAGCCGGAGAGAGCGGCAGCATCGGAAAGGTGAAGAAGGAAGCCGTACAACACTGGGATTGCGTGCACAGCTTGCCAACTGATAGAAAACAGTACATTACCACTTTCCTGACTTTTCCAATCACATGAATATTCGATAAGAAGCTGTTTAGGACAGATTTTCTTTTCTTTATGGCAAACACTTGGCAGACCTCCGTGCAACGTCCAGAACACGATGGGAGATGTTTTCTGTGCTCGCGCAGGTTTTCCTTGCCAGACAGAGTGGAAAAGCTTTCTGCTAGCATGTAGACCACAAAAGACGCTAAAGGCGAAGGTACGATGCTCCCCGGAGCTAATCGCCGCTCCCGGGCTTCTTTCGGCAGAAGCCGCGCTAAGAGAGCACTGTGAGCGGTACAATCGTCTTTGCGCGAAGAAGCCGCTTCTTCGGCTCCGGGAGCCGGAGAGAGCGGCATGATCGGAAAGGTGAAGAAGGAAGCTGTACAACACTGGGATTGTGTGCGCAGCTTGCCAACTGATAGACAGTAGTACATTACCCCTTTCCTGACTTTTCCAATCACATGAATATTCGATTGGAAGCTGTTTTGGACAACTTTTCTTTTCTTCTTGTCGAACACTTGGCAGACCTCCGTGCAACGTCCAGAACACGATGGGAGATGTTTTCTGTGCTCGCGCAGGTTTTCCTTGCCAGACAGAGTGGAAAAGCTTTCTGCTAGCATGTAGACCACAAAAGACGCTAAAGGCGAAGGTACGATGCTCCCCGGAGCTAAGCGCCGCTCCCGGGCGTCTTTCGGCAGAAGCCGCGCTAAGAGAGCACTGTGAGCGGTACAATCGTCTTTGCGCGAAGAAGCCGCTTCTTCGGCTCACGGAGCCGGAGAGAGCGGCATGATCGGAAAGGTGAAGAAGGAAGCTGTACAACACTGGGATTGTATGCGCAGATTGCCAACTGATAGACAGCAGTACATTACCACTTTCCTGACTTTTCCAATCACATGAATATTCGATAAGAAGCTGTTTTGGACAGATTTTCTTTTCTTTATGGCAAACACTTGGCAGACCTCCGTGCAACGTCCAGAACACGATGGGAGATGTTTTCTGTGCTCGCGCAGGTTTTCCTTGCCAGACAGAGTGGAAAAGCTTTCTGCTAGCATGTAGACCACAAAAGACGCTAAAGACGAAGGTACGATGCTCTCCGCAGCTAAGCGCCGCTCCCGGGCTTCTTTCGGCAGAAGCGGCGCTAAGAGAGCACAGTGAGCGGTACAATCGTCTTTGCGCGAAGAAGCCGCTTCTTCGGCTCCGGGAGCCGGAGAGAGCGGCATGATCGGAAAGGTGAAGAAGGAAGCTGTACAACACTGGGATTGTGTGCGCAGCTTGCCAACTGATAGAAAACAGTACATTACCACTTTCCTGACTTTTCCAATCACATGAATATTCGATTGGAAGCTGTTTTGGACAGATTTTCTTTTCTTTATGGCAAACACTTGGCAGACCTCCGTGCCACGTCCAGAACGCGTTGGAGATGTTTTCTGTGCTCGCGCAGGTTTTCCTTGCCAGACAGAGTGGAAAAGCTTTCTGCTAGCATGTAGACCACAAAAGACGCTAAAGGCGAAGGTACGATGCTCCCCGGAGCTAAGCGCCGCTCCCGGGCGTCTTTCGGCAGAAGCCGCGCTAAGAGAGCACTGTGAGCGGTACAATCGTCTTTGCGCGAAGAAGCCGCTTCTTCGGCTCACGGAGCCGGAGAGAGCGGCATGATCGGAAAGGTGAAGAAGGAAGCTGTACAACACTGGGATTGTATGCGCAGATTGCCAACTGATAGACAGCAGTACATTACCACTTTCCTGACTTTTCCAATCACATGAATATTCGATAAGAAGCTGTTTTGGACAGATTTTCTTTTCTTTATGGCAAACACTTGGCAGACCTCCGTGCAACGTCCAGAACACGATGGGAGATGTTTTCTGTGCTCGCGCAGGTTTTCCTTGCCAGACAGAGTGGAAAAGCTTTCTGCTAGCATGTAGACCACAAAAGACGCTAAAGACGAAGGTACGATGCTCTCCGCAGCTAAGCGCCGCTCCCGGGCTTCTTTCGGCCGAAGCGGCGCTAAGAGAGCACAGTGAGCGGTACAATCGTCTTTGCGCGAAGAAGCCGCTTCTTCGGCTCCGGGAGCCGGAGAGAGCGGCATGATCGGAAAGGTGAAGAAGGAAGCTGTACAACACTGGGATTGTGTGCGCAGCTTGCCAACTGATAGAAAACAGTACATTACCACTTTCCTGACTTGTCCAATCACATGAATATTCGATAAGAAGAGGTTTTGGACAGATTTTCTTTTCTTTATGCCAAACACATGGCAGACCTCCGTGCAACGTCCAGAACACGATGGGAGATGTTTTCTGTGCTCGCGCAGGTTTTCCTTGCCAGACAGAGTGGAAAAGCTTTCTGCTAGCATGTAGACCACAAAAGACGCTAAAGACGAAGGTACGATGCTCCCCGGAGCTAAGCGCCGCTCCCGGGCTTCTTTCGGCAGAAGCCGCGCTAAGAGAGCACTGTGAGCGGTACAATCGTCTTTGCGCGAAGAAGCCGCTTCTTCGGCTCCGGGAGCCGGAGAGAGCGGCAGCATCGGAAAGGTGAAGAAGGAAGCTGTACAACAGTGGGATTGTGTGCGCAGCTTGCCAACTGATAGAAAACAGTACATTACCACTTTCCTGACTTTTCCAATCACATGAATATTCGATTGGAAGCTGTTTTGGACAACTTTTCTTTTCTTCTTGTCGAACACTTGGCAGACCTCCGTGCAACGTCCAGAACACGATGGGAGATGTTTTCTGTGCTCGCGCAGGTTTTCCTTGCCAGACAGAGTGTAAAAGCTTTCTGCTAGCATGTAGACCACAAAAGACGCTAAAGACGAAGGTACGATGCTCTCCGGAGCTAAGCGCCGCTCCCGGGCTTCTTTCGGCAGAAGCCGCGCTAAGAGAGCGCTGCGAGCGGTACAATCGTCTTTGCGCGAAGAAGCCGCTTCTTCGGCTCCGGGAGCCGGAGAGAGCGGCAGCATCGGAAAGGTGAAGAAGGAAGCCGTACAACACTGGGATTGTGTGCGCAGCTTGCCAACTGATAGAAAACAGTACATTACCACTTTCCTGACTTTTCCAATCACATGAATATTCGATATAAGCTGTTTTGGACCACTTTTCTTTTCTTCTTGTCAAACACTTGGCAGACTTCCGAGCAATGTCCAAAACACGATGGGAGATGTTTTCTGTGCTCCCGCAGGTTTTCCTTGCCAGACAGAGTGGAAAAGCTTTCTGCTAAGATGTAGACCACAAAAGACGCTAAAGGCGAAGGTACGATGCTCCCCGGAACTAATCGCCGCTCCCGGGCTTCTTTCGGCAGAAGCGGCGCTAAGAGAGCACTGTGAGCGGTACAATCGTCTTTGCGCGAAGAAGCCGCTTCTTCGGCTCCGGGAGCCGGAGAGAGCGGCAGCATCGGAAAGGTGAAGAAGGAAGCTGTACAACAGTGGGATTGTGTGCGCAGCTTGCCAACTGATAGAAAACAGTACATTACCACTTTCCTGACTTTTCCAATCACATGAATATTCGATTGGAAGCTGTTTTGGACAACTTTTCTTTTCTTCTTGTCGAACACTTGGCAGACCTCCGTGCAACGTCCAGAACACGATCGGAGATGTTACCTGTGCTCGCGCAGGTTTTCCTTGCCAGACAGAGTGGAAAAGCTTTCTGCTAGCATGTAGACCACAAAAGACGCTAAAGACGAAGGTACGATGCTCCCCGGAGCTAAGCGCCGCTCCCGGGCGTCTTTCGGCAGAAGCCGCGCTAAGAGAGCGCTGCGAGCGGTACAATCGTCTTTGCGCGAAGAAGCCGCTTCTTCGGCTCCGGGAGCCGGAGAGAGCGGCAGCATCGGAAAGGTGAAGAAGGAAGCCGTACAACACTGGGATTGTGTGCACAGCTTGCCAACTGATAGAAAACAGTACATTACCACTTTCCTGACTTTTCCAATCACATGAATATTCGATAAGAAGCTGTTTAGGACAGATTTTCTTTTCTTTATGGCAAACACTTGGCAGACCTCCGTGCAACGTCCAGAACACGATGAGAGATGTTTTCTGTGCTCGCGCAGGTTTTCCTTGCCAGACAGAGTGGAAAAGCTTTCTGCTAGCATGTAGACCACAAAAGACGCTAAAGGCGAAGGTACGATGCTCCCCGGAGCTAATCGCCGCTCCCGGGCTTCTTTCGGCAGAAGCCGCGCTAAGAGAGCACTGTGAGCGGTACAATCGTCTTTGCGCGAAGAAGCCGCTTCTTCGGCTCCGGGAGCCGGAGAGAGCGGCAGCATCGGAAAGGTGAAGAAGGAAGCTGTACAACACTGGGATTGTGTGCGCAGCTTGCCAACTGATAGACAGTAGTACATTACCCCTTTCCTGACTTTTCCAATCACATGAATATTCGATTGGAAGCTGTTTTGGACAACTTTTCTTTTCTTCTTGTCGAACACTTGGCAGACCTCCGTGCAACGTCCAGAACACGATGGGAGATGTTTTCTGTGCTCGCGCAGGTTTTCCTTGCCAGACAGAGTGGAAAAGCTATCTGCTAGCATGTAGACCACAAAAGACGCTAAAGGCGAAGGTACGATGCTCCCCGGAGCTAAGCGCCGCTCCCGGGCTTCTTTCGGCAGAAGCCGCGCTAAGAGAGCACTGTGAGCGGTACAATCGTCTTTGCGCGAAGAAGCCGCTTCTTCGGCTCCGGGAGCCGGAGAGAGCGGCATGATCGGAAAGGTGAAGAAGGAAGCTGTACAACACTGGGATTGTGTGCGCAGCTTGCCAACTGATAGAAAACAGTACATTACCACTTTCCTGACTTTTCCAATCACATGAATATTCGATTGGAAGCTGTTTTGGACAACTTTTCTTTTCTTTATGGCAAACACTTGGCAGACCTCCGTGCAACGTCCAGAACACGATGGGAGATGTTTTCTGTGCTCGCGCAGGTTTTCCTTGCCAGACAGAGTGGAAAAGCTTTCTGCTAGCATGTAGACCACAAAAGACGCTAAAGGCGAAGGTACGATGCTCCCCGGAGCTAAGCGCCGCTCCCGGGCGTCTTTCGGCAGAAGCCGCGCTAAGAGAGCACTGTGAGCGGTACAATCGTCTTTGCGCGAAGAAGCCGCTTCTTCGGCTCCGGGAGCCGGAGAGAGCGGCATGATCGGAAAGGTGAAGAAGGAAGCTGTACAACACTGGGATTGTATGCGCAGATTGCCAACTGATAGACAGCAGTACATTACCACTTTCCTGACTTTTCCAATCACATGAATATTCGATAAGAAGCTGTTTTGGACAGATTTTCTTTTCTTTATGGCAAACACTTGGCAGACCTCCGTGCAACGTCCAGAACACGATGGGAGATGTTTTCTGTGCTCGCGCAGGTTTTCCTTGCCAGACAGAGTGGAAAAGCTTTCTGCTAGCATGTAGACCACAAAAGACGCTAAAGACGAAGGTACGATGCTCTCCGCAGCTAAGCGCCGCTCCCGGGCTTCTTTCGGCAGAAGCGGCGCTAAGAGAGCACAGTGAGCGGTACAATCGTCTTTGCGCGAAGAAGCCGCTTCTTCGGCTCCGGGAGCCGGAGAGAGCGGCATGATCGGAAAGGTGAAGAAGGAAGCTGTACAACAGTGGGATTGTGTGCGCAGCTTGCCAACTGATAGAAAACAGTACATTACCACTTTCCTGACTTTTCCAATCACATGAATATTCGATATAAGCTGTTTTGGACCACTTTTCTTTTCTTCTTGTCAAACACTTGGCAGACTTCCGAGCAATGTCCAGAACACGATGGGAGATGTTTTCTGTGCTCCCGCAGGTTTTCCTTGCCAGACAGAGTGGAAAAGCTTTCTGCTAAGATGTAGACCACAAAAGACGCTAAAGGCGAAGGTACGATGCTCCCCGGAACTAATCGCCGCTCCCGGGCTTCTTTCGGCAGAAGCCGCGCTAAGAGAGCACTGTGAGCGGTACAATCGTCTTTGCGCGAAGAAGCCGCTTCTTCGGCTCCGGGAGCCGGAGAGAGCGGCAGCATCGGAAAGGTGAAGAAGGAAGCTGTACAACAGTGGGATTGTGTGCGCAGCTTGCCAACTGATAGAAAACAGTACATTACCACTTTCCTGACTTTTCCAATCACATGAATATTCGATTGGAAGCTGTTTTGGACAACTTTTCTTTTCTTCTTGTCGAACACTTGGCAGACCTCCGTGCAACGTCCAGAACACGATCGGAGATGTTACCTGTGCTCGCGCAGGTTTTCCTTGCCAGACAGAGTGGAAAAGCTTTCTGCTAGCATGTAGACCACAAAAGACGCTAAAGACGAAGGTACGATGCTCCCCGGAGCTAAGCGCCGCTCCCGGGCGTCTTTCGGCAGAAGCCGCGCTAAGAGAGCGCTGCGAGCGGTACAATCGTCTTTGCGCGAAGAAGCCGCTTCTTCGGCTCCGGGAGCCGGAGAGAGCGGCAGCATCGGAAAGGTGAAGAAGGAAGCCGTACAACACTGGGATTGTGTGCACAGCTTGCCAACTGATAGAAAACAGTACATTACCACTTTCCTGACTTTTCCAATCACATGAATATTCGATAAGAAGCTGTTTAGGACAGATTTTCTTTTCTTTATGGCAAACACTTGGCAGACCTCCGTGCAACGTCCAGAACACGATGGGAGATGTTTTCTGTGCTCGCGCAGGTTTTCCTTGCCAGACAGAGTGGAAAAGCTTTCTGCTAGCATGTAGACCACAAAAGACGCTAAAGGCGAAGGTACGATGCTCCCCGGAGCTAATCGCCGCTCCCGGGCTTCTTTCGGCAGAAGCCGCGCTAAGAGAGCACTGTGAGCGGTACAATCGTCTTTGCGCGAAGAAGCCGCTTCTTCGGCTCCGGGAGCCGGAGAGAGCGGCATGATCGGAAAGGTGAAGAAGGAAGCTGTACAACACTGGGATTGTGTGCGCAGCTTGCCAACTGATAGACAGTAGTACATTACCCCTTTCCTGACTTTTCCAATCACATGAATATTCGATTGGAAGCTGTTTTGGACAACTTTTCTTTTCTTCTTGTCGAACACTTGGCAGACCTCCGTGCAACGTCCAGAACACGATGGGAGATGTTTTCTGTGCTCGCGCAGGTTTTCCTTGCCAGACAGAGTGGAAAAGCTATCTGCTAGCATGTAGACCACAAAAGACGCTAAAGGCGAAGGTACGATGCTCCCCGGAGCTAAGCGCCGCTCCCGGGCGTCTTTCGGCAGAAGCCGCGCTAAGAGAGCACTGTGAGCGGTACAATCGTCTTTGCGCGAAGAAGCCGCTTCTTCGGCTCCGGGAGCCGGAGAGAGCGGCATGATCGGAAAGGTGAAGAAGGAAGCTGTACAACACTGGGATTGTGTGCGCAGCTTGCCAACTGATAGAAAACAGTACATTACCACTTTCCTGACTTTTCCAATCACATGAATCTTCGATTGGAAGCTGTTTTGGACAGATTTTCTTTTCTTTATGGCAAACACTTGGCAGACCTCCGTGCAACGTCCAGAACACGATGGGAGATGTTTTCTGTGCTCGCGCAGGTTTTCCTTGCCAGACAGAGTGGAAAAGCTTTCTGCTAGCATGTAGACCACAAAAGACGCTAAAGGCGAAGGTACGATGCTCCCCGGAGCTAAGCGCCGCTCCCGGGCGTCTTTCGGCAGAAGCCGCGCTAAGAGAGCACTGTGAGCGGTACAATCGTCTTTGCGCGAAGAAGCCGCTTCTTCGGCTCACGGAGCCGGAGAGAGCGGCATGATCGGAAAGGTGAAGAAGGAAGCTGTACAACACTGGGATTGTATGCGCAGATTGCCAACTGATAGACAGCAGTACATTACCACTTTCCTGACTTTTCCAATCACATGAATATTCGATAAGAAGCTGTTTTGGACAGATTTTCTTTTCTTTATGGCAAACACTTGGCAGACCTCCGTGCAACGTCCAGAACACGATGGGAGATGTTTTCTGTGCTCGCGCAGGTTTTCCTTGCCAGACAGAGTGGAAAAGCTTTCTGCTAGCATGTAGACCACAAAAGACGCTAAAGACGAAGGTACGATGCTCTCCGCAGCTAAGCGCCGCTCCCGGGCTTCTTTCGGCAGAAGCGGCGCTAAGAGAGCACAGTGAGCGGTACAATCGTCTTTGCGCGAAGAAGCCGCTTCTTCGGCTCCGGGAGCCGGAGAGAGCGGCATGATCGGAAAGGTGAAGAAGGAAGCTGTACAACACTGGGATTGTGTGCGCAGCTTGCCAACTGATAGAAAACAGTACATTACCACTTTCCTGACTTGTCCAATCACATGAATATTCGATAAGAAGAGGTTTTGGACAGATTTTCTTTTCTTTATGCCAAACACATGGCAGACCTCCGTGCAACGTCCAGAACACGATGGGAGATGTTTTCTGTGCTCGCGCAGGTTTTCCTTGCCAGACAGAGTGGAAAAGCTTTCTGCTAGCATGTAGACCACAAAAGACGCTAAAGACGAAGGTACGATGCTCCCCGGAGCTAAGCGCCGCTCCCGGGCTTCTTTCGGCAGAAGCCGCGCTAAGAGAGCACTGTGAGCGGTACAATCGTCTTTGCGCGAAGAAGCCGCTTCTTCGGCTCCGGGAGCCGGAGAGAGCGGCAGCATCGGAAAGGTGAAGAAGGAAGCTGTACAACAGTGGGATTGTGTGCGCAGCTTGCCAACTGATAGAAAACAGTACATTACCACTTTCCTGACTTTTCCAATCACATGAATATTCGATTGGAAGCTGTTTTGGACAACTTTTCTTTTCTTCTTGTCGAACACTTGGCAGACCTCCGTGCAACGTCCAGAACACGATGGGAGATGTTTTCTGTGCTCGCGCAGGTTTTCCTTGCCAGACAGAGTGGAAAAGCTTTCTGCTAGCATGTAGACCACAAAAGACGCTAAAGACGAAGGTACGATGCTCTCCGGAGCTAAGCGCCGCTCCCGGGCTTCTTTCGGCAGAAGCCGCGCTAAGAGAGCGCTGCGAGCGGTACAATCGTCTTTGCGCGAAGAAGCCGCTTCTTCGGCTCCGGGAGCCGGAGAGAGCGGCAGCATCGGAAAGGTGAAGAAGGAAGCCGTACAACACTGGGATTGTGTGCGCAGCTTGCCAACTGATAGAAAACAGTACATTACCACTTTCCTGACTTTTCCAATCACATGAATATTCGATATAAGCTGTTTTGGACCACTTTTCTTTTCTTCTTGTCAAACACTTGGCAGACTTCCGAGCAATGTCCAGAACACGATGGGAGATGTTTTCTGTGCTCCCGCAGGTTTTCCTTGCCAGACAGAGTGGAAAAGCTTTCTGCTAAGATGTAGACCACAAAAGACGCTAAAGGCGAAGGTACGATGCTCCCCGGAACTAATCGCCGCTCCCGGGCTTCTTTCGGCAGAAGCCGCGCTAAGAGAGCACTGTGAGCGGTACAATCGTCTTTGCGCGAAGAAGCCGCTTCTTCGGCTCCGGGAGCCGGAGAGAGCGGCAGCATCGGAAAGGTGAAGAAGGAAGCTGTACAACAGTGGGATTGTGTGCGCAGCTTGCCAACTGATAGAAAACAGTACATTACCACTTTCCTGACTTTTCCAATCACATGAATATTCGATTGGAAGCTGTTTTGGACAACTTTTCTTTTCTTCTTGTCGAACACTTGGCAGACCTCCGTGCAACGTCCAGAACACGATCGGAGATGTTACCTGTGCTCGCGCAGGTTTTCCTTGCCAGACAGAGTGGAAAAGCTTTCTGCTAGGATGTAGACCACAAAAGACGCTAAAGACGAAGGTACGATGCTCCCCGGAGCTAAGCGCCGCTCCCGGGCGTCTTTCGGCAGAAGCCGCGCTAAGAGAGCGCTGCGAGCGGTACAATCGTCTTTGCGCGAAGAAGCCGCTTCTTCGGCTCCGGGAGCCGGAGAGAGCGGCAGCATCGGAAAGGTGAAGAAGGAAGCCGTACAACACTGGGATTGTGTGCACAGCTTGCCAACTGATAGAAAACAGTACATTACCACTTTCCTGACTTTTCCAATCACATGAATATTCGATAAGAAGCTGTTTAGGACAGATTTTCTTTTCTTTATGGCAAACACTTGGCAGACCTCCGTGCAACGTCCAGAACACGATGGGAGATGTTTTCTGTGCTCGCGCAGGTTTTCCTTGCCAGACAGAGTGGAAAAGCTTTCTGCTAGCATGTAGACCACAAAAGACGCTAAAGGCGAAGGTACGATGCTCCCCGGAGCTAATCGCCGCTCCCGGGCTTCTTTCGGCAGAAGCCGCGCTAAGAGAGCACTGTGAGCGGTACAATCGTCTTTGCGCGAAGAAGCCGCTTCTTCGGCTCCGGGAGCCGGAGAGAGCGGCATGATCGGAAAGGTGAAGAAGGAAGCTGTACAACACTGGGATTGTGTGCGCAGCTTGCCAACTGATAGACAGTAGTACATTACCCCTTTCCTGACTTTTCCAATCACATGAATATTCGATTGGAAGCTGTTTTGGACAACTTTTCTTTTCTTCTTGTCGAACACTTGGCAGACCTCCGTGCAACGTCCAGAACACGATGGGAGATGTTTTCTGTGCTCGCGCAGGTTTTCCTTGCCAGACAGAGTGGAAAAGCTTTCTGCTAGCATGTAGACCACAAAAGACGCTAAAGGCGAAGGTACGATGCTCCCCGGAGCTAAGCGCCGCTCCCGGGCTTCTTTCGGCAGAAGCCGCGCTAAGAGAGCACTGTGAGCGGTACAATCGTCTTTGCGCGAAGAAGCCGCTTCTTCGGCTCCGGGAGCCGGAGAGAGCGGCATGATCGGAAAGGTGAAGAAGGAAGCTGTACAACACTGGGATTGTATGCGCAGATTGCCAACTGATAGACAGCAGTACATTACCACTTTCCTGACTTTTCCAATCACATGAATATTCGATATAAGCTGTTTTGGACCACTTTTCTTTTCTTCTTGTCAAACACTTGGCAGACTTCCGAGCAATGTCCAGAACACGATGGGAGATGTTTTCTGTGCTCCCGCAGGTTTTCCTTGCCAGACAGAGTGGAAAAGCTTTCTGCTAAGATGTAGACCACAAAAGACGCTAAAGGCGAAGGTACGATGCTCCCCGGAACTAATCGCCGCTCCCGGGCTTCTTTCGGCAGAAGCCGCGCTAAGAGAGCACTGTGAGCGGTACAATCGTCTTTGCGCGAAGAAGCCGCTTCTTCGGCTCCGGGAGCCGGAGAGAGCGGCAGCATCGGAAAGGTGAAGAAGGAAGCTGTACAACAGTGGGATTGTGTGCGCAGCTTGCCAACTGATAGAAAACAGTACATTACCACTTTCCTGACTTTTCCAATCACATGAATATTCGATTGGAAGCTGTTTTGGACAACTTTTCTTTTCTTCTTGTCGAACACTTGGAAGACCTCCGTGCAACGTCCAGAACACGATCGGAGATGTTACCTGTGCTCGCGCAGGTTTTCCTTGCCAGACAGAGTGGAAAAGCTTTCTGCTAGCATGTAGACCACAAAAGACGCTAAAGACGAAGGTACGATGCTCCCCGGAGCTAAGCGCCGCTCCCGGGCGTCTTTCGGCAGAAGCCGCGCTAAGAGAGCGCTGCGAGCGGTACAATCGTCTTTGCGCGAAGAAGCCGCTTCTTCGGCTCCGGGAGCCGGAGAGAGCGGCAGCATCGGAAAGGTGAAGAAGGAAGCCGTACAACACTGGGATTGTGTGCACAGCTTGCCAACTGATAGAAAACAGTACATTACCACTTTCCTGACTTTTCCAATCACATGAATATTCGATAAGAAGCTGTTTAGGACAGATTTTCTTTTCTTTATGGCAAACACTTGGCAGACCTCCGTGCAACGTCCAGAACACGATGGGAGATGTTTTCTGTGCTCGCGCAGGTTTTCCTTGCCAGACAGAGTGGAAAAGCTTTCTGCTAGCATGTAGACCACAAAAGACGCTAAAGGCGAAGGTACGATGCTCCCCGGAGCTAATCGCCGCTCCCGGGCTTCTTTCGGCAGAAGCCGCGCTAAGAGAGCACTGTGAGCGGTACAATCGTCTTTGCGCGAAGAAGCCGCTTCTTCGGCTCCGGGAGCCGGAGAGAGCGGCAGCATCGGAAAGGTGAAGAAGGAAGCTGTACAACACTGGGATTGTGTGCGCAGCTTGCCAACTGATAGACAGTAGTACATTACCCCTTTCCTGACTTTTCCAATCACATGAATATTCGATTGGAAGCTGTTTTGGACAACTTTTCTTTTCTTCTTGTCGAACACTTGGCAGACCTCCGTGCAACGTCCAGAACACGATGGGAGATGTTTTCTGTGCTCGCGCAGGTTTTCCTTGCCAGACAGAGTGGAAAAGCTATCTGCTAGCATGTAGACCACAAAAGACGCTAAAGGCGAAGGTACGATGCTCCCCGGAGCTAAGCGCCGCTCCCGGGCGTCTTTCGGCAGAAGCCGCGCTAAGAGAGCACTGTGAGCGGTACAATCGTCTTTGCGCGAAGAAGCCGCTTCTTCGGCTCCGGGAGCCGGAGAGAGCGGCATGATCGGAAAGGTGAAGAAGGAAGCTGTACAACACTGGGATTGTGTGCGCAGCTTGCCAACTGATAGAAAACAGTACATTACCACTTTCCTGACTTTTCCAATCACATGAATCTTCGATTGGAAGCTGTTTTGGACAGATTTTCTTTTCTTTATGGCAAACACTTGGCAGACCTCCGTGCAACGTCCAGAACACGATGGGAGATGTTTTCTGTGCTCGCGCAGGTTTTCCTTGCCAGACAGAGTGGAAAAGCTTTCTGCTAGCATGTAGACCACAAAAGACGCTAAAGGCGAAGGTACGATGCTCCCCGGAGCTAAGCGCCGCTCCCGGGCGTCTTTCGGCAGAAGCCGCGCTAAGAGAGCACTGTGAGCGGTACAATCGTCTTTGCGCGAAGAAGCCGCTTCTTCGGCTCACGGAGCCGGAGAGAGCGGCATGATCGGAAAGGTGAAGAAGGAAGCTGTACAACACTGGGATTGTATGCGCAGATTGCCAACTGATAGACAGCAGTACATTACCACTTTCCTGACTTTTCCAATCACATGAATATTCGATAAGAAGCTGTTTTGGACAGATTTTCTTTTCTTTATGGCAAACACTTGGCAGACCTCCGTGCAACGTCCAGAACACGATGGGAGATGTTTTCTGTGCTCGCGCAGGTTTTCCTTGCCAGACAGAGTGGAAAAGCTTTCTGCTAGCATGTAGACCACAAAAGACGCTAAAGACGAAGGTACGATGCTCTCCGCAGCTAAGCGCCGCTCCCGGGCTTCTTTCGGCAGAAGCGGCGCTAAGAGAGCACAGTGAGCGGTACAATCGTCTTTGCGCGAAGAAGCCGCTTCTTCGGCTCCGGGAGCCGGAGAGAGCGGCATGATCGGAAAGGTGAAGAAGGAAGCTGTACAACACTGGGATTGTGTGCGCAGCTTGCCAACTGATAGAAAACAGTACATTACCACTTTCCTGACTTGTCCAATCACATGAATATTCGATAAGAAGAGGTTTTGGACAGATTTTCTTTTCTTTATGCCAAACACATGGCAGACCTCCGTGCAACGTCCAGAACACGATGGGAGATGTTTTCTGTGCTCGCGCAGGTTTTCCTTGCCAGACAGAGTGGAAAAGCTTTCTGCTAGCATGTAGACCACAAAAGACGCTAAAGACGAAGGTACGATGCTCCCCGGAGCTAAGCGCCGCTCCCGGGCTTCTTTCGGCAGAAGCCGCGCTAAGAGAGCACTGTGAGCGGTACAATCGTCTTTGCGCGAAGAAGCCGCTTCTTCGGCTCCGGGAGCCGGAGAGAGCGGCAGCATCGGAAAGGTGAAGAAGGAAGCTGTACAACAGTGGGATTGTGTGCGCAGCTTGCCAACTGATAGAAAACAGTACATTACCACTTTCCTGACTTTTCCAATCACATGAATATTCGATTGGAAGCTGTTTTGGACAACTTTTCTTTTCTTCTTGTCGAACACTTGGCAGACCTCCGTGCAACGTCCAGAACACGATGGGAGATGTTTTCTGTGCTCGCGCAGGTTTTCCTTGCCAGACAGAGTGGAAAAGCTTTCTGCTAGCATGTAGACCACAAAAGACGCTAAAGACGAAGGTACGATGCTCTCCGGAGCTAAGCGCCGCTCCCGGGCTTCTTTCGGCAGAAGCCGCGCTAAGAGAGCGCTGCGAGCGGTACAATCGTCTTTGCGCGAAGAAGCCGCTTCTTCGGCTCCGGGAGCCGGAGAGAGCGGCAGCATCGGAAAGGTGAAGAAGGAAGCCGTACAACACTGGGATTGTGTGCGCAGCTTGCCAACTGATAGAAAACAGTACATTACCACTTTCCTGACTTTTCCAATCACATGAATATTCGATATAAGCTGTTTTGGACCACTTTTCTTTTCTTCTTGTCAAACACTTGGCAGACTTCCGAGCAATGTCCAGAACACGATGGGAGATGTTTTCTGTGCTCCCGCAGGTTTTCCTTGCCAGACAGAGTGGAAAAGCTTTCTGCTAAGATGTAGACCACAAAAGACGCTAAAGGCGAAGGTACGATGCTCCCCGGAACTAATCGCCGCTCCCGGGCTTCTTTCGGCAGAAGCCGCGCTAAGAGAGCACTGTGAGCGGTACAATCGTCTTTGCGCGAAGAAGCCGCTTCTTCGGCTCCGGGAGCCGGAGAGAGCGGCAGCATCGGAAAGGTGAAGAAGGAAGCTGTACAACAGTGGGATTGTGTGCGCAGCTTGCCAACTGATAGAAAACAGTACATTACCACTTTCCTGACTTTTCCAATCACATGAATATTCGATTGGAAGCTGTTTTGGACAACTTTTCTTTTCTTCTTGTCGAACACTTGGCAGACCTCCGTGCAACGTCCAGAACACGATCGGAGATGTTACCTGTGCTCGCGCAGGTTTTCCTTGCCAGACAGAGTGGAAAAGCTTTCTGCTAGGATGTAGACCACAAAAGACGCTAAAGACGAAGGTACGATGCTCCCCGGAGCTAAGCGCCGCTCCCGGGCGTCTTTCGGCAGAAGCCGCGCTAAGAGAGCGCTGCGAGCGGTACAATCGTCTTTGCGCGAAGAAGCCGCTTCTTCGGCTCCGGGAGCCGGAGAGAGCGGCAGCATCGGAAAGGTGAAGAAGGAAGCCGTACAACACTGGGATTGTGTGCACAGCTTGCCAACTGATAGAAAACAGTACATTACCACTTTCCTGACTTTTCCAATCACATGAATATTCGATAAGAAGCTGTTTAGGACAGATTTTCTTTTCTTTATGGCAAACACTTGGCAGACCTCCGTGCAACGTCCAGAACACGATGGGAGATGTTTTCTGTGCTCGCGCAGGTTTTCCTTGCCAGACAGAGTGGAAAAGCTTTCTGCTAGCATGTAGACCACAAAAGACGCTAAAGGCGAAGGTACGATGCTCCCCGGAGCTAATCGCCGCTCCCGGGCTTCTTTCGGCAGAAGCCGCGCTAAGAGAGCACTGTGAGCGGTACAATCGTCTTTGCGCGAAGAAGCCGCTTCTTCGGCTCCGGGAGCCGGAGAGAGCGGCATGATCGGAAAGGTGAAGAAGGAAGCTGTACAACACTGGGATTGTGTGCGCAGCTTGCCAACTGATAGACAGTAGTACATTACCCCTTTCCTGACTTTTCCAATCACATGAATATTCGATTGGAAGCTGTTTTGGACAACTTTTCTTTTCTTCTTGTCGAACACTTGGCAGACCTCCGTGCAACGTCCAGAACACGATGGGAGATGTTTTCTGTGCTCGCGCAGGTTTTCCTTGCCAGACAGAGTGGAAAAGCTATCTGCTAGCATGTAGACCACAAAAGACGCTAAAGGCGAAGGTACGATGCTCCCCGGAGCTAAGCGCCGCTCCCGGGCTTCTTTCGGCAGAAGCCGCGCTAAGAGAGCACTGTGAGCGGTACAATCGTCTTTGCGCGAAGAAGCCGCTTCTTCGGCTCCGGGAGCCGGAGAGAGCGGCATGATCGGAAAGGTGAAGAAGGAAGCTGTACAACACTGGGATTGTGTGCGCAGCTTGCCAACTGATAGAAAACAGTACATTACCACTTTCCTGACTTTTCCAATCACATGAATCTTCGATTGGAAGCTGTTTTGGACAGATTTTCTTTTCTTTATGGCAAACACTTGGCAGACCTCCGTGCAACGTCCAGAACACGATGGGAGATGTTTTCTGTGCTCGCGCAGGTTTTCCTTGCCAGACAGAGTGGAAAAGCTTTCTGCTAGCATGTAGACCACAAAAGACGCTAAAGGCGAAGGTACGATGCTCCCCGGAGCTAAGCGCCGCTCCCGGGCGTCTTTCGGCAGAAGCCGCGCTAAGAGAGCACTGTGAGCGGTACAATCGTCTTTGCGCGAAGAAGCCGCTTCTTCGGCTCCGGGAGCCGGAGAGAGCGGCATGATCGGAAAGGTGAAGAAGGAAGCTGTACAACACTGGGATTGTATGCGCAGATTGCCAACTGATAGACAGCAGTACATTACCACTTTCCTGACTTTTCCAATCACATGAATATTCGATAAGAAGCTGTTTTGGACAGATTTTCTTTTCTTTATGGCAAACACTTGGCAGACCTCCGTGCAACGTCCAGAACACGATGGGAGATGTTTTCTGTGCTCGCGCAGGTTTTCCTTGCCAGACAGAGTGGAAAAGCTTTCTGCTAGCATGTAGACCACAAAAGACGCTAAAGACGAAGGTACGATGCTCTCCGCAGCTAAGCGCCGCTCCCGGGCTTCTTTCGGCAGAAGCGGCGCTAAGAGAGCACAGTGAGCGGTACAATCGTCTTTGCGCGAAGAAGCCGCTTCTTCGGCTCCGGGAGCCGGAGAGAGCGGCATGATCGGAAAGGTGAAGAAGGAAGCTGTACAACAGTGGGATTGTGTGCGCAGCTTGCCAACTGATAGAAAACAGTACATTACCACTTTCCTGACTTTTCCAATCACATGAATATTCGATATAAGCTGTTTTGGACCACTTTTCTTTTCTTCTTGTCAAACACTTGGCAGACTTCCGAGCAATGTCCAGAACACGATGGGAGATGTTTTCTGTGCTCCCGCAGGTTTTCCTTGCCAGACAGAGTGGAAAAGCTTTCTGCTAAGATGTAGACCACAAAAGACGCTAAAGGCGAAGGTACGATGCTCCCCGGAACTAATCGCCGCTCCCGGGCTTCTTTCGGCAGAAGCCGCGCTAAGAGAGCACTGTGAGCGGTACAATCGTCTTTGCGCGAAGAAGCCGCTTCTTCGGCTCCGGGAGCCGGAGAGAGCGGCAGCATCGGAAAGGTGAAGAAGGAAGCTGTACAACAGTGGGATTGTGTGCGCAGCTTGCCAACTGATAGAAAACAGTACATTACCACTTTCCTGACTTTTCCAATCACATGAATATTCGATTGGAAGCTGTTTTGGACAACTTTTCTTTTCTTCTTCTCGAACACTTGGAAGACCTCCGTGCAACGTCCAGAACACGATCGGAGATGTTACCTGTGCTCGCGCAGGTTTTCCTTGCCAGACAGAGTGGAAAAGCTTTCTGCTAGCATGTAGACCACAAAAGACGCTAAAGACGAAGGTACGATGCTCCCCGGAGCTAAGCGCCGCTCCCGGGCGTCTTTCGGCAGAAGCCGCGCTAAGAGAGCGCTGCGAGCGGTACAATCGTCTTTGCGCGAAGAAGCCGCTTCTTCGGCTCCGGGAGCCGGAGAGAGCGGCAGCATCGGAAAGGTGAAGAAGGAAGCCGTACAACACTGGGATTGTGTGCACAGCTTGCCAACTGATAGAAAACAGTACATTACCACTTTCCTGACTTTTCCAATCACATGAATATTCGATAAGAAGCTGTTTAGGACAGATTTTCTTTTCTTTATGGCAAACACTTGGCAGACCTCCGTGCAACGTCCAGAACACGATGGGAGATGTTTTCTGTGCTCGCGCAGGTTTTCCTTGCCAGACAGAGTGGAAAAGCTTTCTGCTAGCATGTAGACCACAAAAGACGCTAAAGGCGAAGGTACGATGCTCCCCGGAGCTAATCGCCGCTCCCGGGCTTCTTTCGGCAGAAGCCGCGCTAAGAGAGCACTGTGAGCGGTACAATCGTCTTTGCGCGAAGAAGCCGCTTCTTCGGCTCCGGGAGCCGGAGAGAGCGGCAGCATCGGAAAGGTGAAGAAGGAAGCTGTACAACACTGGGATTGTGTGCGCAGCTTGCCAACTGATAGACAGTAGTACATTACCCCTTTCCTGACTTTTCCAATCACATGAATATTCGATTGGAAGCTGTTTTGGACAACTTTTCTTTTCTTCTTGTCGAACACTTGGCAGACCTCCGTGCAACGTCCAGAACACGATGGGAGATGTTTTCTGTGCTCGCGCAGGTTTTCCTTGCCAGACAGAGTGGAAAAGCTATCTGCTAGCATGTAGACCACAAAAGACGCTAAAGGCGAAGGTACGATGCTCCCCGGAGCTAAGCGCCGCTCCCGGGCGTCTTTCGGCAGAAGCCGCGCTAAGAGAGCACTGTGAGCGGTACAATCGTCTTTGCGCGAAGAAGCCGCTTCTTCGGCTCCGGGAGCCGGAGAGAGCGGCATGATCGGAAAGGTGAAGAAGGAAGCTGTACAACACTGGGATTGTGTGCGCAGCTTGCCAACTGATAGAAAACAGTACATTACCACTTTCCTGACTTTTCCAATCACATGAATCTTCGATTGGAAGCTGTTTTGGACAGATTTTCTTTTCTTTATGGCAAACACTTGGCAGACCTCCGTGCAACGTCCAGAACACGATGGGAGATGTTTTCTGTGCTCGCGCAGGTTTTCCTTGCCAGACAGAGTGGAAAAGCTATCTGCTAGCATGTAGACCACAAAAGACGCTAAAGGCGAAGGTACGATGCTCCCCGGAGCTAAGCGCCGCTCCCGGGCGTCTTTCGGCAGAAGCCGCGCTAAGAGAGCGCTGCGAGCGGTACAATCGTCTTTGCGCGAAGAAGCCGCTTCTTCGGCTCCGGGAGCCGGAGAGAGCGGCAGCATCGGAAAGGTGAAGAAGGAAGCCGTACAACACTGGGATTGTGTGCACAGCTTGCCAACTGATAGAAAACAGTACATTACCACTTTCCTGACTTTTCCAATCACATGAATATTCGATAAGAAGCTGTTTAGGACAGATTTTCTTTTCTTTATGGCAAACACTTGGCAGACCTCCGTGCAACGTCCAGAACACGATGGGAGATGTTTTCTGTGCTCGCGCAGGTTTTCCTTGCCAGACAGAGTGGAAAAGCTTTCTGCTAGCATGTAGACCACAAAAGACGCTAAAGGCGAAGGTACGATGCTCCCCGGAGCTAATCGCCGCTCCCGGGCTTCTTTCGGCAGAAGCCGCGCTAAGAGAGCACTGTGAGCGGTACAATCGTCTTTGCGCGAAGAAGCCGCTTCTTCGGCTCCGGGAGCCGGAGAGAGCGGCATGATCGGAAAGGTGAAGAAGGAAGCTGTACAACACTGGGATTGTGTGCGCAGCTTGCCAACTGATAGACAGTAGTACATTACCCCTTTCCTGACTTTTCCAATCACATGAATATTCGATTGGAAGCTGTTTTGGACAACTTTTCTTTTCTTCTTGTCGAACACTTGGCAGACCTCCGTGCAACGTCCAGAACACGATGGGAGATGTTTTCTGTGCTCGCGCAGGTTTTCCTTGCCAGACAGAGTGGAAAAGCTATCTGCTAGCATGTAGACCACAAAAGACGCTAAAGGCGAAGGTACGATGCTCCCCGGAGCTAAGCGCCGCTCCCGGGCGTCTTTCGGCAGAAGCCGCGCTAAGAGAGCACTGTGAGCGGTACAATCGTCTTTGCGCGAAGAAGCCGCTTCTTCGGCTCCGGGAGCCGGAGAGAGCGGCATGATCGGAAAGGTGAAGAAGGAAGCTGTACAACACTGGGATTGTGTGCGCAGCTTGCCAACTGATAGAAAACAGTACATTACCACTTTCCTGACTTTTCCAATCACATGAATCTTCGATTGGAAGCTGTTTTGGACAGATTTTCTTTTCTTTATGGCAAACACTTGGCAGACCTCCGTGCAACGTCCAGAACACGATGGGAGATGTTTTCTGTGCTCGCGCAGGTTTTCCTTGCCAGACAGAGTGGAAAAGCTTTCTGCTAGCATGTAGACCACAAAAGACGCTAAAGGCGAAGGTACGATGCTCCCCGGAGCTAAGCGCCGCTCCCGGGCGTCTTTCGGCAGAAGCCGCGCTAAGAGAGCACTGTGAGCGGTACAATCGTCTTTGCGCGAAGAAGCCGCTTCTTCGGCTCACGGAGCCGGAGAGAGCGGCATGATCGGAAAGGTGAAGAAGGAAGCTGTACAACACTGGGATTGTATGCGCAGATTGCCAACTGATAGACAGCAGTACATTACCACTTTCCTGACTTTTCCAATCACATGAATATTCGATAAGAAGCTGTTTTGGACAGATTTTCTTTTCTTTATGGCAAACACTTGGCAGACCTCCGTGCAACGTCCAGAACACGATGGGAGATGTTTTCTGTGCTCGCGCAGGTTTTCCTTGCCAGACAGAGTGGAAAAGCTTTCTGCTAGCATGTAGACCACAAAAGACGCTAAAGACGAAGGTACGATGCTCTCCGCAGCTAAGCGCCGCTCCCGGGCTTCTTTCGGCAGAAGCGGCGCTAAGAGAGCACAGTGAGCGGTACAATCGTCTTTGCGCGAAGAAGCCGCTTCTTCGGCTCCGGGAGCCGGAGAGAGCGGCATGATCGGAAAGGTGAAGAAGGAAGCTGTACAACACTGGGATTGTGTGCGCAGCTTGCCAACTGATAGAAAACAGTACATTACCACTTTCCTGACTTGTCCAATCACATGAATATTCGATAAGAAGAGGTTTTGGACAGATTTTCTTTTCTTTATGCCAAACACATGGCAGACCTCCGTGCAACGTCCAGAACACGATGGGAGATGTTTTCTGTGCTCGCGCAGGTTTTCCTTGCCAGACAGAGTGGAAAAGCTTTCTGCTAGCATGTAGACCACAAAAGACGCTAAAGACGAAGGTACGATGCTCCCCGGAGCTAAGCGCCGCTCCCGGGCTTCTTTCGGCAGAAGCCGCGCTAAGAGAGCACTGTGAGCGGTACAATCGTCTTTGCGCGAAGAAGCCGCTTCTTCGGCTCCGGGAGCCGGAGAGAGCGGCAGCATCGGAAAGGTGAAGAAGGAAGCTGTACAACAGTGGGATTGTGTGCGCAGCTTGCCAACTGATAGAAAACAGTACATTACCACTTTCCTGACTTTTCCAATCACATGAATATTCGATTGGAAGCTGTTTTGGACAACTTTTCTTTTCTTCTTGTCGAACACTTGGCAGACCTCCGTGCAACGTCCAGAACACGATGGGAGATGTTTTCTGTGCTCGCGCAGGTTTTCCTTGCCAGACAGAGTGGAAAAGCTTTCTGCTAGCATGTAGACCACAAAAGACGCTAAAGACGAAGGTACGATGCTCTCCGGAGCTAAGCGCCGCTCCCGGGCTTCTTTCGGCAGAAGCCGCGCTAAGAGAGCGCTGCGAGCGGTACAATCGTCTTTGCGCGAAGAAGCCGCTTCTTCGGCTCCGGGAGCCGGAGAGAGCGGCAGCATCGGAAAGGTGAAGAAGGAAGCCGTACAACACTGGGATTGTGTGCGCAGCTTGCCAACTGATAGAAAACAGTACATTACCACTTTCCTGACTTTTCCAATCACATGAATATTCGATATAAGCTGTTTTGGACCACTTTTCTTTTCTTCTTGTCAAACACTTGGCAGACTTCCGAGCAATGTCCAGAACACGATGGGAGATGTTTTCTGTGCTCCCGCAGGTTTTCCTTGCCAGACAGAGTGGAAAAGCTTTCTGCTAAGATGTAGACCACAAAAGACGCTAAAGGCGAAGGTACGATGCTCCCCGGAACTAATCGCCGCTCCCGGGCTTCTTTCGGCAGAAGCCGCGCTAAGAGAGCACTGTGAGCGGTACAATCGTCTTTGCGCGAAGAAGCCGCTTCTTCGGCTCCGGGAGCCGGAGAGAGCGGCAGCATCGGAAAGGTGAAGAAGGAAGCTGTACAACAGTGGGATTGTGTGCGCAGCTTGCCAACTGATAGAAAACAGTACATTACCACTTTCCTGACTTTTCCAATCACATGAATATTCGATTGGAAGCTGTTTTGGACAACTTTTCTTTTCTTCTTGTCGAACACTTGGCAGACCTCCGTGCAACGTCCAGAACACGATCGGAGATGTTACCTGTGCTCGCGCAGGTTTTCCTTGCCAGACAGAGTGGAAAAGCTTTCTGCTAGGATGTAGACCACAAAAGACGCTAAAGACGAAGGTACGATGCTCCCCGGAGCTAAGCGCCGCTCCCGGGCGTCTTTCGGCAGAAGCCGCGCTAAGAGAGCGCTGCGAGCGGTACAATCGTCTTTGCGCGAAGAAGCCGCTTCTTCGGCTCCGGGAGCCGGAGAGAGCGGCAGCATCGGAAAGGTGAAGAAGGAAGCCGTACAACACTGGGATTGTGTGCACAGCTTGCCAACTGATAGAAAACAGTACATTACCACTTTCCTGACTTTTCCAATCACATGAATATTCGATAAGAAGCTGTTTAGGACAGATTTTCTTTTCTTTATGGCAAACACTTGGCAGACCTCCGTGCAACGTCCAGAACACGATGGGAGATGTTTTCTGTGCTCGCGCAGGTTTTCCTTGCCAGACAGAGTGGAAAAGCTTTCTGCTAGCATGTAGACCACAAAAGACGCTAAAGACGAAGGTACGATGCTCCCCGGAGCTAATCGCCGCTCCCGGGCTTCTTTCGGCAGAAGCGGCGCTAAGAGAGCACAGTGAGCGGTACAATCGTCTTTGCGCGAAGAAGCCGCTTCTTCGGCTCCGGGAGCCGGAGAGAGCGGCATGATCGGAAAGGTGAAGAAGGAAGCTGTACAACACTGGGATTGTGTGCGCAGCTTGCCAACTGATAGACAGTAGTACATTACCCCTTTCCTGACTTTTCCAATCACATGAATATTCGATTGGAAGCTGTTTTGGACAACTTTTCTTTTCTTCTTGTCGAACACTTGGCAGACCTCCGTGCAACGTCCAGAACACGATGGGAGATGTTTTCTGTGCTCGCGCAGGTTTTCCTTGCCAGACAGAGTGGAAAAGCTATCTGCTAGCATGTAGACCACAAAAGACGCTAAAGGCGAAGGTACGATGCTCCCCGGAGCTAAGCGCCGCTCCCGGGCTTCTTTCGGCAGAAGCCGCGCTAAGAGAGCACTGTGAGCGGTACAATCGTCTTTGCGCGAAGAAGCCGCTTCTTCGGCTCCGGGAGCCGGAGAGAGCGGCATGATCGGAAAGGTGAAGAAGGAAGCTGTACAACACTGGGATTGTGTGCGCAGCTTGCCAACTGATAGAAAACAGTACATTACCACTTTCCTGACTTTTCCAATCACATGAATCTTCGATTGGAAGCTGTTTTGGACAGATTTTCTTTTCTTTATGGCAAACACTTGGCAGACCTCCGTGCAACGTCCAGAACACGATGGGAGATGTTTTCTGTGCTCGCGCAGGTTTTCCTTGCCAGACAGAGTGGAAAAGCTTTCTGCTAGCATGTAGACCACAAAAGACGCTAAAGGCGAAGGTACGATGCTCCCCGGAGCTAAGCGCCGCTCCCGGGCGTCTTTCGGCAGAAGCCGCGCTAAGAGAGCACTGTGAGCGGTACAATCGTCTTTGCGCGAAGAAGCCGCTTCTTCGGCTCCGGGAGCCGGAGAGAGCGGCATGATCGGAAAGGTGAAGAAGGAAGCTGTACAACACTGGGATTGTATGCGCAGATTGCCAACTGATAGACAGCAGTACATTACCACTTTCCTGACTTTTCCAATCACATGAATATTCGATAAGAAGCTGTTTTGGACAGATTTTCTTTTCTTTATGGCAAACACTTGGCAGACCTCCGTGCAACGTCCAGAACACGATGGGAGATGTTTTCTGTGCTCGCGCAGGTTTTCCTTGCCAGACAGAGTGGAAAAGCTTTCTGCTAGCATGTAGACCACAAAAGACGCTAAAGACGAAGGTACGATGCTCCCCGGAGCTAAGCGCCGCTCCCGGGCGTCTTTCGGCAGAAGCCGCGCTAAGAGAGCGCTGCGAGCGGTACAATCGTCTTTGCGCGAAGAAGCCGCTTCTTCGGCTCCGGGAGCCGGAGAGAGCGGCAGCATCGGAAAGGTGAAGAAGGAAGCCGTACAACACTGGGATTGTGTGCACAGCTTGCCAACTGATAGAAAACAGTACATTACCACTTTCCTGACTTTTCCAATCACATGAATATTCGATAAGAAGCTGTTTAGGACAGATTTTCTTTTCTTTATGGCAAACACTTGGCAGACCTCCGTGCAACGTCCAGAACACGATGGGAGATGTTTTCTGTGCTCGCGCAGGTTTTCCTTGCCAGACAGAGTGGAAAAGCTTTCTGCTAGCATGTAGACCACAAAAGACGCTAAAGGCGAAGGTACGATGCTCCCCGGAGCTAATCGCCGCTCCCGGGCTTCTTTCGGCAGAAGCCGCGCTAAGAGAGCACTGTGAGCGGTACAATCGTCTTTGCGCGAAGAAGCCGCTTCTTCGGCTCCGGGAGCCGGAGAGAGCGGCATGATCGGAAAGGTGAAGAAGGAAGCTGTACAACACTGGGATTGTGTGCGCAGCTTGCCAACTGATAGACAGTAGTACATTACCCCTTTCCTGACTTTTCCAATCACATGAATATTCGATTGGAAGCTGTTTTGGACAACTTTTCTTTTCTTCTTGTCGAACACTTGGCAGACCTCCGTGCAACGTCCAGAACACGATGGGAGATGTTTTCTGTGCTCGCGCAGGTTTTCCTTGCCAGACAGAGTGGAAAAGCTATCTGCTAGCATGTAGACCACAAAAGACGCTAAAGGCGAAGGTACGATGCTCCCCGGAGCTAAGCGCCGCTCCCGGGCGTCTTTCGGCAGAAGCCGCGCTAAGAGAGCACTGTGAGCGGTACAATCGTCTTTGCGCGAAGAAGCCGCTTCTTCGGCTCCGGGAGCCGGAGAGAGCGGCATGATCGGAAAGGTGAAGAAGGAAGCTGTACAACACTGGGATTGTGTGCGCAGCTTGCCAACTGATAGAAAACAGTACATTACCACTTTCCTGACTTTTCCAATCACATGAATCTTCGATTGGAAGCTGTTTTGGACAGATTTTCTTTTCTTTATGGCAAACACTTGGCAGACCTCCGTGCAACGTCCAGAACACGATGGGAGATGTTTTCTGTGCTCGCGCAGGTTTTCGTTGCCAGACAGAGTGGAAAAGCTTTCTGCTAGCATGTAGACCACAAAAGACGCTAAAGGCGAAGGTACGATGCTCCCCGGAGCTAAGCGCCGCTCCCGGGCGTCTTTCGGCAGAAGCCGCGCTAAGAGAGCACTGTGAGCGGTACAATCGTCTTAGCGCGAAGAAGCCGCTTCTTCGGCTCCGGGAGCCGGAGAGAGCGGCATGATCGGAAAGGTGAAGAAGGAAGCTGTACAACACTGGGATTGTATGCGCAGATTGCCAACTGATAGACAGCAGTACATTACCACTTTCCTGACTTTTCCAATCACATGAATATTCGATAAGAAGCTGTTTTGGACAGATTTTCTTTTCTTTATGGCAAACACTTGGCAGACCTCCGTGCAACGTCCAGAACACGATGGGAGATGTTTTCTGTGCTCGCGCAGGTTTTCCTTGCCAGACAGAGTGGAAAAGCTTTCTGCTAGCATGTAGACCACAAAAGACGCTAAAGACGAAGGTACGATGCTCTCCGCAGCTAAGCGCCGCTCCCGGGCTTCTTTCGGCAGAAGCGGCGCTAAGAGAGCACAGTGAGCGGTACAATCGTCTTTGCGCGAAGAAGCCGCTTCTTCGGCTCCGGGAGCCGGAGAGAGCGGCATGATCGGAAAGGTGAAGAAGGAAGCTGTACAACACTGGGATTGTGTGCGCAGCTTGCCAACTGATAGAAAACAGTACATTACCACTTTCCTGACTTGTCCAATCACATGAATATTCGATAAGAAGAGGTTTTGGACAGATTTTCTTTTCTTTATGCCAAACACATGGCAGACCTCCGTGCAACGTCCAGAACACGATGGGAGATGTTTTCTGTGCTCGCGCAGGTTTTCCTTGCCAGACAGAGTGGAAAAGCTTTCTGCTAGCATGTAGACCACAAAAGACGCTAAAGACGAAGGTACGATGCTCCCCGGAGCTAAGCGCCGCTCCCGGGCTTCTTTCGGCAGAAGCCGCGCTAAGAGAGCACTGTGAGCGGTACAATCGTCTTTGCGCGAAGAAGCCGCTTCTTCGGCTCCGGGAGCCGGAGAGAGCGGCAGCATCGGAAAGGTGAAGAAGGAAGCTGTACAACAGTGGGATTGTGTGCGCAGCTTGCCAACTGATAGAAAACAGTACATTACCACTTTCCTGACTTTTCCAATCACATGAATATTCGATTGGAAGCTGTTTTGGACAACTTTTCTTTTCTTCTTGTCGAACACTTGGCAGACCTCCGTGCAACGTCCAGAACACGATGGGAGATGTTTTCTGTGCTCGCGCAGGTTTTCCTTGCCAGACAGAGTGGAAAAGCTTTCTGCTAGCATGTAGACCACAAAAGACGCTAAAGACGAAGGTACGATGCTCCCCGGAGCTAAGCGCCGCTCCCGGGCGTCTTTCGGCAGAAGCCGCGCTAAGAGAGCGCTGCGAGCGGTACAATCGTCTTTGCGCGAAGAAGCCGCTTCTTCGGCTCCGGGAGCCGGAGAGAGCGGCAGCATCGGAAAGGTGAAGAAGGAAGCCGTACAACACTGGGATTGTGTGCGCAGCTTGCCAACTGATAGAAAACAGTACATTACCACTTTCCTGACTTTTCCAATCACATGAATATTCGATTGGAATTTGTTTTGGACAACTTTTCTTTTCTTCTTGTCGAACACTTGGCAGACCTCCGTGCAACGTCCAGAACACGATGGGAGATGTTTTCTGTGCTCGCGCAGGTTTTCCTTGCCAGACAGAGTGGAAAAGCTATCTGCTAGCATGTAGACCACAAAAGATGCTAAAGGCGAAGGTACGATGCTCCTCGGAGCTAAGCGCCGCTCCCGGGCTTCTTTCGGCAGAAGCCGCGCTAAGAGAGCACTGTGAGCGGTACAATCGTCTTTGCGCGAAGAAGCCGCTTCTTCGGCTCCGGGAGCCGGAGAGAGCAGCAGCATCGGAAAGGTGAAGAAGGAAGCCGTACAACACTGGGATTGGGTGCACAGCTTGCCAACTGATAGAAAACAGTACATTACCACTTTCCTGACTTTTCCAATCACATGAATATTCGATTGGAAGCTGTTTTGGACAACTTTTCTTTTCTTCTTGTCGAACACTTGGCAGACCTCCGTGCAACGTCCAGAACACGATGGGAGATGTTTTCTGTGCTCGCGCAGGTTTTCCTTGCCAGACAGAGTGGAAAAGCTTTCTGCTAGCATGTAGACCACAAAAGACACTAAAGACGAAGGTACGATGCTCTCCGGAGCTAAGCGCCGCTCCCGGGCTTCTTTCGTCAGAAGCCGCGCTAAGAGAGCACTGTGAGCGGTACAATCGTCTTTGCGCGAAGAAGCCGCTTCTTCGGCTCCGGGAGCCGGAGAGAGCGGCATGATCGGAAAGGTGAAGAAGGAAGCTGTACAACACTGGGATTGTGTGCGCAGCTTGCCAACTGATAGAAAACAGTACATTACCACTTTCCTGACTTTTCCAATCACATGAATCTTCGATTGGAAGCTGTTTTGGACAGATTTTCTTTTCTTTATGGCAAACACTTGGCAGACCTCCGTGCAACGTCCAGAACACGATGGGAGATGTTTTCTGTGCTCGCGCAGGTTTTCCTTGCCAGACAGAGTGGAAAAGCTTTCTGCTAGCATGTAGACCACAAAAGACGCTAAAGGCGAAGGTACGATGCTCCCCGGAGCTAAGCGCCGCTCCCGGGCGTCTTTCGGCAGAAGCCGCGCTAAGAGAGCACTGTGAGCGGTACAATCGTCTTTGCGCGAAGAAGCCGCTTCTTCGGCTCCGGGAGCCGGAGAGAGCGGCATGATCGGAAAGGTGAAGAAGGAAGCTGTACAACACTGGGATTGTATGCGCAGATTGCCAACTGATAGACAGCAGTACATTACCACTTTCCTGACTTTTCCAATCACATGAATATTCGATAAGAAGCTGTTTTGGACAGATTTTCTTTTCTTTATGGCAAACACTTGGCAGACCTCCGTGCAACGTCCAGAACACGATGGGAGATGTTTTCTGTGCTCGCGCAGGTTTTCCTTGCCAGACAGAGTGGAAAAGCTTTCTGCTAGCATGTAGACCACAAAAGACGCTAAAGACGAAGGTACGATGCTCTCCGCAGCTAAGCGCCGCTCCCGGGCTTCTTTCGGCAGAAGCGGCGCTAAGAGAGCACAGTGAGCGGTACAATCGTCTTTGCGCGAAGAAGCCGCTTCTTCGGCTCCGGGAGCCGGAGAGAGCGGCATGATCGGAAAGGTGAAGAAGGAAGCTGTACAACACTGGGATTGTGTGCGCAGCTTGCCAACTGATAGAAAACAGTACATTACCACTTTCCTGACTTTTCCAATCACATGAATCTTCGATATAAGCTGTTTTGGACCACTTTTCTTTTCTTCTTGTCAAACACTTGGCAGACTTCCGAGCAACGTCCAGAACACGATGGGAGATGTTTTCTGTGCTCGCGCAGGTTTTCCTTGCCAGACAGAGTGGAAAAGCTTTCTGCTAAGATGTAGACCACAAAAGACGCTAAAGGCGAAGGTACGATGCTCCCCGGAACTAATCGCCGCTCCCGGGCTTCTTTCGGCAGAAGCCGCGCTAAGAGAGCACTGTGAGCGGTACAATCGTCTTTGCGCGAAGAAGCCGCTTCTTCGGCTCCGGGAGCCGGAGAGAGCGGCAGCATCGGAAAGGTGAAGAAGGAAGCTGTACAACACTGGGATTGTGTGCGCAGCTTGCCAACTGATAGAAAACAGTACATTACCACTTTCCTGACTTTTCCAATCACATGAATATTCGATTGGAAGCTGTTTTGGACAACTTTTCTTTTCTTCTTGTCGAACACTTGGCAGACCTCCGTGCAACGTCCAGAACACGATGGGAGATGTTTTCTGTGCTCGCGCAGGTTTTCCTTGCCAGACAGAGTGGAAAAGCTTTCTGCTAGCATGTAGACCACAAAAGACGCTAAAGACGAAGGTACGATGCTCCCCGGAGCTAAGCGCCGCTCCCGGGCGTCTTTCGGCAGAAGCCGCGCTAAGAGAGCGCTGCGAGCGGTACAATCGTCTTTGCGCGAAGAAGCCGCTTCTTCGGCTCCGGGAGCCGGAGAGAGCGGCAGCATCGGAAAGGTGAAGAAGGAAGCCGTACAACACTGGGATTGTGTGCACAGCTTGCCAACTGATAGAAAACAGTACATTACCACTTTCCTGACTTTTCCAATCACATGAATATTCGATAAGAAGCTGTTTTGGACAGATTTTCTTTTCTTTATGGCAAACACTTGGCAGACCTCCGTGCAACGTCCAGAACACGATGGGAGATGTTTTCTGTGCTCGCGCAGGTTTTCCTTGCCAGACAGAGTGGAAAAGCTTTCTGCTAGCATGTAGACCACAAAAGACGCTAAAGGCGAAGGTACGATGCTCCCCGGAGCTAATCGCCGCTCCCGGGCTTCTTTCGGCAGAAGCCGCGCTAAGAGAGCACTGTGAGCGGTACAATCGTCTTTGCGCGAAGAAGCCGCTTCTTCGGCTCCGGGAGCCGGAGAGAGCGGCATGATCGGAAAGGTGAAGAAGGAAGCTGTACAACACTGGGATTGTGTGCGCAGCTTGCCAACTGATAGACAGTAGTACATTACCCCTTTCCTGACTTTTCCAATCACATGAATATTCGATTGGAAGCTGTTTTGGACAACTTTTCTTTTCTTCTTGTCGAACACTTGGCAGACCTCCGTGCAACGTCCAGAACACGATGGGAGATGTTTTCTGTGCTCGCGCAGGTTTTCCTTGCCAGACAGAGTGGAAAAGCTATCTGCTAGCATGTAGACCACAAAAGACGCTAAAGGCGAAGGTACGATGCTCCCCGGAGCTAAGCGCCGCTCCCGGGCGTCTTTCGGCAGAAGCCGCGCTAAGAGAGCACTGTGAGCGGTACAATCGTCTTTGCGCGAAGAAGCCGCTTCTTCGGCTCCGGGAGCCGGAGAGAGCGGCATGATCGGAAAGGTGAAGAAGGAAGCTGTACAACACTGGGATTGTGTGCGCAGCTTGCCAACTGATAGAAAACAGTACATTACCACTTTCCTGACTTTTCCAATCACATGAATCTTCGATTGGAAGCTGTTTTGGACAGATTTTCTTTTCTTTATGGCAAACACTTGGCAGACCTCCGTGCAACGTCCAGAACACGATGGGAGATGTTTTCTGTGCTCGCGCAGGTTTTCCTTGCCAGACAGAGTGGAAAAGCTTTCTGCTAGCATGTAGACCACAAAAGACGCTAAAGGCGAAGGTACGATGCTCCCCGGAGCTAAGCGCCGCTCCCGGGCGTCTTTCGGCAGAAGCCGCGCTAAGAGAGCACTGTGAGCGGTACAATCGTCTTTGCGCGAAGAAGCCGCTTCTTCGGCTCCGGGAGCCGGAGAGAGCGGCATGATCGGAAAGGTGAAGAAGGAAGCTGTACAACACTGGGATTGTATGCGCAGATTGCCAACTGATAGACAGCAGTACATTACCACTTTCCTGACTTTTCCAATCACATGAATATTCGATAAGAAGCTGTTTTGGACAGATTTTCTTTTCTTTATGGCAAACACTTGGCAGACCTCCGTGCAACGTCCAGAACACGATGGGAGATGTTTTCTGTGCTCGCGCAGGTTTTCCTTGCCAGACAGAGTGGAAAAGCTTTCTGCTAGCATGTAGACCACAAAAGACGCTAAAGACGAAGGTACGATGCTCTCCGCAGCTAAGCGCCGCTCCCGGGCTTCTTTCGGCAGAAGCGGCGCTAAGAGAGCACAGTGAGCGGTACAATCGTCTTTGCGCGAAGAAGCCGCTTCTTCGGCTCCGGGAGCCGGAGAGAGCGGCATGATCGGAAAGGTGAAGAAGGAAGCTGTACAACACTGGGATTGTGTGCGCAGCTTGCCAACTGATAGAAAACAGTACATTACCACTTTCCTGACTTGTCCAATCACATGAATATTCGATAAGAAGAGGTTTTGGACAGATTTTCTTTTCTTTATGCCAAACACATGGCAGACCTCCGTGCAACGTCCAGAACACGATGGGAGATGTTTTCTGTGCTCGCGCAGGTTTTCCTTGCCAGACAGAGTGGAAAAGCTTTCTGCTAGCATGTAGACCACAAAAGACGCTAAAGACGAAGGTACGATGCTCCCCGGAGCTAAGCGCCGCTCCCGGGCTTCTTTCGGCAGAAGCCGCGCTAAGAGAGCACTGTGAGCGGTACAATCGTCTTTGCGCGAAGAAGCCGCTTCTTCGGCTCCGGGAGCCGGAGAGAGCGGCAGCATCGGAAAGGTGAAGAAGGAAGCTGTACAACAGTGGGATTGTGTGCGCAGCTTGCCAACTGATAGAAAACAGTACATTACCACTTTCCTGACTTTTCCAATCACATGAATATTCGATTGGAAGCTGTTTTGGACAACTTTTCTTTTCTTCTTGTCGAACACTTGGCAGACCTCCGTGCAACGTCCAGAACACGATGGGAGATGTTTTCTGTGCTCGCGCAGGTTTTCCTTGCCAGACAGAGTGGAAAAGCTATCTGCTAGCATGTAGACCACAAAAGACGCTAAAGACGAAGGTACGATGCTCCCCGGAGCTAAGCGCCGCTCCCGGGCGTCTTTCGGCAGAAGCCGCGCTAAGAGAGCGCTGCGAGCGGTACAATCGTCTTTGCGCGAAGAAGCCGCTTCTTCGGCTCCGGGAGCCGGAGAGAGCGGCAGCATCGGAAAGGTGAAGAAGGAAGCCGTACAACACTGGGATTGTGTGCGCAGCTTGCCAACTGATAGAAAACAGTACATTACCACTTTCCTGACTTTTCCAATCACATGAATATTCGATTGGAATTTGTTTTGGACAACTTTTCTTTTCTTCTTGTCGAACACTTGGCAGACCTCCGTGCAACGTCCAGAACACGATGGGAGATGTTTTCTGTGCTCGCGCAGGTTTTCCTTGCCAGACAGAGTGGAAAAGCTATCTGCTAGCATGTAGACCACAAAAGACGCTAAAGGCGAAGGTACGATGCTCCTCGGAGCTAAGCGCCGCTCCCGGGCTTCTTTCGGCAGAAGCCGCGCTAAGAGAGCACTGTGAGCGGTACAATCGTCTTTGCGCGAAGAAGCCGCTTCTTCGGCTCCGGGAGCCGGAGAGAGCAGCAGCATCGGAAAGGTGAAGAAGGAAGCCGTACAACATTGGGATTGGGTGCACAGCTTGCCAACTGATAGAAAACAGTACATTACCACTTTCCTGACTTTTCCAATCACATGAATATTCGATAAGAAGCTGTTTTGGACAGATTTTCTTTTCTTCTTGTCGAACACTTGGCAGACCTCCGTGCAACGTCCAGAACACGATGGGAGATGTTTTCTGTGCTCGCGCAGGTTTTCCTTGCCAGACAGAGTGGAAAAGCTTTCTGCTAGCATGTAGACCACAAAAGACGCTAAAGACGAAGGTACGATGCTCTCCGGAGCTAAGCGCCGCTCCCGGGCTTCTTTCGTCAGAAGCCGCGCTAAGAGAGCACTGTGAGCGGTACAATCGTCTTAGCGCGAAGAAGCCGCTTCTTCGGCTCCGGGAGCCGGAGAGAGCGGCAGCATCGGAAAGGTGAAGAAGGAAGCTGTACAACACTGGGATTGTGTGCGCAGCTTGCCAACTGATAGAAAACAGTACATTACCACTTTCCTGACTTTTCCAATCACATGAATATTCGATTGGAAGCTGTTTTGGACAACTTTTCTTTTCTTCTTGTCGAACACTTGGCAGACCTCCGTGCAACGTCCAGAACACGATGGGAGATGTTTTCTGTGCTCGCGCAGGTTTTCCTTGCCAGACAGAGTGGAAAAGCTTTCTGCTAGCATGTAGACCACAAAAGACGCTAAAGGCGAAGGTACGATGCTCCCCGGAGCTAATCGCCGCTCCCGGGCTTCTTTCGGCAGAAGCCGCGCTAAGAGAGCACTGTGAGCGGTACAATCGTCTTTGCGCGAAGAAGCCGCTTCTTCGGCTCCGGGAGCCGGAGAGAGCGGCATGATCGGAAAGGTGAAGAAGGAAGCTGTACAACACTGGGATTGTATGCGCAGATTGCCAACTGATAGACAGCAGTACATTACCACTTTCCTGACTTTTCCAATCACATGAATATTCGATAAGAAGCTGTTTTGGACAGATTTTCTTTTCTTTATGGCAAACACTTGGCAGACCTCCGTGCAACGTCCAGAACACGATGGGAGATGTTTTCTGTGCTCGCGCAGGTTTTCCTTGCCAGACAGAGTGGAAAAGCTTTCTGCTAGCATGTAGACCACAAAAGACGCTAAAGACGAAGGTACGATGCTCTCCGCAGCTAAGCGCCGCTCCCGGGCTTCTTTCGGCAGAAGCGGCGCTAAGAGAGCACAGTGAGCGGTACAATCGTCTTTGCGCGAAGAAGCCGCTTCTTCGGCTCCGGGAGCCGGAGAGAGCGGCATGATCGGAAAGGTGAAGAAGGAAGCTGTACAACACTGGGATTGTGTGCGCAGCTTGCCAACTGATAGAAAACAGTACATTACCACTTTCCTGACTTGTCCAATCACATGAATATTCGATAAGAAGAGGTTTTGGACAGATTTTCTTTTCTTTATGCCAAACACATGGCAGACCTCCGTGCAACGTCCAGAACACGATGGGAGATGTTTTCTGTGCTCGCGCAGGTTTTCCTTGCCAGACAGAGTGGAAAAGCTTTCTGCTAGCATGTAGACCACAAAAGACGCTAAAGACGAAGGTACGATGCTCCCCGGAGCTAAGCGCCGCTCCCGGGCTTCTTTCGGCAGAAGCCGCGCTAAGAGAGCACTGTGAGCGGTACAATCGTCTTTGCGCGAAGAAGCCGCTTCTTCGGCTCCGGGAGCCGGAGAGAGCGGCAGCATCGGAAAGGTGAAGAAGGAAGCTGTACAACAGTGGGATTGTGTGCGCAGCTTGCCAACTGATAGAAAACAGTACATTACCACTTTCCTGACTTTTCCAATCACATGAATATTCGATTGGAAGCTGTTTTGGACAACTTTTCTTTTCTTCTTGTCGAACACTTGGCAGACCTCCGTGCAACGTCCAGAACACGATGGGAGATGTTTTCTGTGCTCGCGCAGGTTTTCCTTGCCAGACAGAGTGGAAAAGCTTTCTGCTAGCATGTAGACCACAAAAGACGCTAAAGACGAAGGTACGATGCTCCCCGGAGCTAAGCGCCGCTCCCGGGCGTCTTTCGGCAGAAGCCGCGCTAAGAGAGCGCTGCGAGCGGTACAATCGTCTTTGCGCGAAGAAGCCGCTTCTTCGGCTCCGGGAGCCGGAGAGAGCGGCAGCATCGGAAAGGTGAAGAAGGAAGCCGTACAACACTGGGATTGTGTGCGCAGCTTGCCAACTGATAGAAAACAGTACATTACCACTTTCCTGACTTTTCCAATCACATGAATATTCGATTGGAATTTGTTTTGGACAACTTTTCTTTTCTTCTTGTCGAACACTTGGCAGACCTCCGTGCAACGTCCAGAACACGATGGGAGATGTTTTCTGTGCTCGCGCAGGTTTTCCTTGCCAGACAGAGTGGAAAAGCTATCTGCTAGCATGTAGACCACAAAAGACGCTAAAGGCGAAGGTACGATGCTCCTCGGAGCTAAGCGCCGCTCCCGGGCTTCTTTCGGCAGAAGCCGCGCTAAGAGAGCACTGTGAGCGGTACAATCGTCTTTGCGCGAAGAAGCCGCTTCTTCGGCTCCGGGAGCCGGAGAGAGCAGCAGCATCGGAAAGGTGAAGAAGGAAGCCGTACAACACTGGGATTGGGTGCACAGCTTGCCAACTGATAGAAAACAGTACATTACCACTTTCCTGACTTTTCCAATCACATGAATATTCGATAAGAAGCTGTTTTGGACAGATTTTCTTTTCTTCTTGTCGAACACTTGGCAGACCTCCGTGCAACGTCCAGAACACGATGGGAGATGTTTTCTGTGCTCGCGCAGGTTTTCCTTGCCAGACAGAGTGGAAAAGCTTTCTGCTAGCATGTAGACCACAAAAGACGCTAAAGACGAAGGTACGATGCTCTCCGGAGCTAAGCGCCGCTCCCGGGCTTCTTTCGTCAGAAGCCGCGCTAAGAGAGCACTGTGAGCGGTACAATCGTCTTTGCGCGAAGAAGCCGCTTCTTCGGCTCCGGGAGCCGGAGAGAGCGGCATGATCGGAAAGGTGAAGAAGGAAGCTGTACAACACTGGGATTGTGTGCGCAGCTTGCCAACTGATAGAAAACAGTACATTACCACTTTCCTGACTTTTCCAATCACATGAATCTTCGATTGGAAGCTGTTTTGGACAGATTTTCTTTTCTTTATGGCAAACACTTGGCAGACCTCCGTGCAACGTCCAGAACACGATGGGAGATGTTTTCTGTGCTCGCGCAGGTTTTCCTTGCCAGACAGAGTGGAAAAGCTTTCTGCTAGCATGTAGACCACAAAAGACGCTAAAGGCGAAGGTACGATGCTCTCCGCAGCTAAGCGCCGCTCCCGGGCTTCTTTCGGCAGAAGCGGCGCTAAGAGAGCACAGTGAGCGGTACAATCGTCTTTGCGCGAAGAAGCCGCTTCTTCGGCTCCGGGAGCCGGAGAGAGCGGCATGATCGGAAAGGTGAAGAAGGAAGCTGTACAACACTGGGATTGTGTGCGCAGCTTGCCAACTGATAGAAAACAGTACATTACCACTTTCCTGACTTGTCCAATCACATGAATATTCGATAAGAAGAGGTTTTGGACAGATTTTCTTTTCTTTATGCCAAACACATGGCAGACCTCCGTGCAACGTCCAGAACACGATGGGAGATGTTTTCTGTGCTCGCGCAGGTTTTCCTTGCCAGACAGAGTGGAAAAGCTTTCTGCTAGCATGTAGACCACAAAAGACGCTAAAGACGAAGGTACGATGCTCCCCGGAGCTAAGCGCCGCTCCCGGGCTTCTTTCGGCAGAAGCCGCGCTAAGAGAGCACTGTGAGCGGTACAATCGTCTTTGCGCGAAGAAGCCGCTTCTTCGGCTCCGGGAGCCGGAGAGAGCGGCAGCATCGGAAAGGTGAAGAAGGAAGCTGTACAACAGTGGGATTGTGTGCGCAGCTTGCCAACTGATAGAAAACAGTACATTACCACTTTCCTGACTTTTCCAATCACATGAATATTCGATTGGAAGCTGTTTTGGACAACTTTTCTTTTCTTCTTGTCGAACACTTGGCAGACCTCCGTGCAACGTCCAGAACACGATGGGAGATGTTTTCTGTGCTCGCGCAGGTTTTCCTTGCCAGACAGAGTGGAAAAGCTATCTGCTAGCATGTAGACCACAAAAGACGCTAAAGGCGAAGGTACGATGCTCCTCGGAGCTAAGCGCCGCTCCCGGGCTTCTTTCGGCAGAAGCCGCGCTAAGAGAGCACTGTGAGCGGTACAATCGTCTTTGCGCGAAGAAGCCGCTTCTTCGGCTCCGGGAGCCGGAGAGAGCAGCAGCATCGGAAAGGTGAAGAAGGAAGCCGTACAACACTGGGATTGTGTGCACAGCTTGCCAACTGATAGAAAACAGTACATTACCACTTTCCTGACTTTTCCAATCACATGAATATTCGATAAGAAGCTGTTTAGGACAGATTTTCTTTTCTTTATGGCAAACACTTGGCAGACCTCCGTGCAACGTCCAGAACACGATGGGAGATGTTTTCTGTGCTCGCGCAGGTTTTCCTTGCCAGACAGAGTGGAAAAGCTTTCTGCTAGCATGTAGACCACAAAAGACGCTAAAGGCGAAGGTACGATGCTCCCCGGAGCTAATCGCCGCTCCCGGGCTTCTTTCGGCAGAAGCCGCGCTAAGAGAGCACTGTGAGCGGTACAATCGTCTTTGCGCGAAGAAGCCGCTTCTTCGGCTCCGGGAGCCGGAGAGAGCGGCATGATCGGAAAGGTGAAGAAGGAAGCTGTACAACACTGGGATTGTGTGCGCAGCTTGCCAACTGATAGACAGTAGTACATTACCCCTTTCCTGACTTTTCCAATCACATGAATATTCGATTGGAAGCTGTTTTGGACAACTTTTCTTTTCTTCTTGTCGAACACTTGGCAGACCTCCGTGCAACGTCCAGAACACGATGGGAGATGTTTTCTGTGCTCGCGCAGGTTTTCCTTGCCAGACAGAGTGGAAAAGCTATCTGCTAGCATGTAGACCACAAAAGACTCTAAAGGCGAAGGTACGATGCTCCCCGGAGCTAAGCGCCGCTCCCGGGCGTCTTTCGGCAGAAGCCGCGCTAAGAGAGCACTGTGAGCGGTACAATCGTCTTTGCGCGAAGAAGCCGCTTCTTCGGCTCCGGGAGCCGGAGAGAGCGGCATGATCGGAAAGGTGAAGAAGGAAGCTGTACAACACTGGGATTGTGTGCGCAGCTTGCCAACTGATAGAAAACAGTACATTACCACTTTCCTGACTTTTCCAATCACATGAATCTTCGATTGGAAGCTGTTTTGGACAGATTTTCTTTTCTTTATGGCAAACACTTGGCAGACCTCCGTGCAACGTCCAGAACACGATGGGAGATGTTTTCTGTGCTCGCGCAGGTTTTCCTTGCCAGACAGAGTGGAAAAGCTTTCTGCTAGCATGTAGACCACAAAAGACGCTAAAGGCGAAGGTACGATGCTCCCCGGAGCTAAGCGCCGCTCCCGGGCGTCTTTCGGCAGAAGCCGCGCTAAGAGAGCACTGTGAGCGGTACAATCGTCTTTGCGCGAAGAAGCCGCTTCTTCGGCTCCGGGAGCCGGAGAGAGCGGCATGATCGGAAAGGTGAAGAAGGAAGCTGTACAACACTGGGATTGTATGCGCAGATTGCCAACTGATAGACAGCAGTACATTACCACTTTCCTGACTTTTCCAATCACATGAATATTCGATAAGAAGCTGTTTTGGACAGATTTTCTTTTCTTTATGGCAAACACTTGGCAGACCTCCGTGCAACGTCCAGAACACGATGGGAGATGTTTTCTGTGCTCGCGCAGGTTTTCCTTGCCAGACAGAGTGGAAAAGCTTTCTGCTAGCATGTAGACCACAAAAGACGCTAAAGACGAAGGTACGATGCTCTCCGCAGCTAAGCGCCGCTCCCGGGCTTCTTTCGGCAGAAGCGGCGCTAAGAGAGCACAGTGAGCGGTACAATCGTCTTTGCGCGAAGAAGCCGCTTCTTCGGCTCCGGGAGCCGGAGAGAGCGGCATGATCGGAAAGGTGAAGAAGGAAGCTGTACAACAGTGGGATTGTGTGCGCAGCTTGCCAACTGATAGAAAACAGTACATTACCACTTTCCTGACTTGTCCAATCACATGAATATTCGATAAGAAGAGGTTTTGGACAGATTTTCTTTTCTTTATGCCAAACACATGGCAGACCTCCGTGCAACGTCCAGAACACGATGGGAGATGTTTTCTGTGCTCGCGCAGGTTTTCCTTGCCAGACAGAGTGGAAAAGCTTTCTGCTAGCATGTAGACCACAAAAGACGCTAAAGACGAAGGTACGATGCTCCCCGGAGCTAAGCGCCGCTCCCGGGCTTCTTTCGGCAGAAGCCGCGCTAAGAGAGCGCTGCGAGCGGTACAATCGTCTTTGCGCGAAGAAGCCGCTTCTTCGGCTCCGGGAGCCGGAGAGAGCGGCAGCATCGGAAAGGTGAAGAAGGAAGCCGTACAACACTGGGATTGTGTGCGCAGCTTGCCAACTGATAGAAAACAGTACATTACCACTTTCCTGACTTTTCCAATCACATGAATATTCGATTGGAATTTGTTTTGGACAACTTTTCTTTTCTTCTTGTCGAACACTTGGCAGACCTCCGTGCAACGTCCAGAACACGATGGGAGATGTTTTCTGTGCTCGCGCAGGTTTTCCTTGCCAGACAGAGTGGAAAAGCTATCTGCTAGCATGTAGACCACAAAAGACGCTAAAGGCGAAGGTACGATGCTCCTCGGAGCTAAGCGCCGCTCCCGGGCTTCTTTCGGCAGAAGCCGCGCTAAGAGAGCACTGTGAGCGGTACAATCGTCTTTGCGCGAAGAAGCCGCTTCTTCGGCTCCGGGAGCCGGAGAGAGCAGCAGCATCGGAAAGGTGAAGAAGGAAGCCGTACAACACTGGGATTGGGTGCACAGCTTGCCAACTGATAGAAAACAGTACATTACCACTTTCCTGACTTTTCCAATCACATGAATATTCGATTAGGAGCTGTTTTGGACAGATTTTCTTTTCTTCTTGTCGAACACTTGGCAGACCTCCGTGCAACGTCCAGAACACGATGGGAGATGTTTTCTGTGCTCGCGCAGGTTTTCCTTGCCAGACAGAGTGGAAAAGCTTTCTGCTAGCATGTAGACCACAAAAGACGCTAAAGGCGAAGGTACGATGCTCCCCGGAGCTAATCGCCGCTCCCGGGCTTCTTTCGGCAGAAGCCGCGCTAAGAGAGCACTGTGAGCGGTACAATCGTCTTTGCGCGAAGAAGCCGCTTCTTCGGCTCCGGGAGCCGGAGAGAGCGGCAGCATCGGAAAGGTGAAGAAGGAAGCTGTACAACACTGGGATTGTGTGCGCAGCTTGCCAACTGATAGACAGCAGTACATTACCACTTTCCTGACTTTTCCAATCACATGAATATTCGACTGGAAGCTGTTTTGGACAACTTTTCTTTTCTTCTTGTCGAACACTTGGCAGACCTCCGTGCAACGTCCAGAACACGATGGGAGATGTTTTCTGTGCTCCCGCAGGTTTTCCTTGCCAGACAGAGTGGAAAAGCTTTCTGCTAGCATGTAGACCACAAAAGACGCTAAAGGCGAAGGTACGATGCTCCCCGGAGCTAATCGCCGCTCCCGGGCTTCTTTCGGCAGAAGCCGCGCTAAGAGAGCACTGTGAGCGGTACAATCGTCTTTGCGCGAAGAAGCCGCTTCTTCGGCTCCGGGAGCCGGAGAGAGCGGCATGATCGGAAAGGTGAAGAAGGAAGCTGTACAACACTGGGATTGTGTGCGCAGCTTGCCAACTGATAGACAGTAGTACATTACCCCTTTCCTGACTTTTCCAATCACATGAATATTCGATTGGAAGCTGTTTTGGACAACTTTTCTTTTCTTCTTGTCGAACACTTGGCAGACCTCCGTGCAACGTCCAGAACACGATGGGAGATGTTTTCTGTGCTCGCGCAGGTTTTCCTTGCCAGACAGAGTGGAAAAGCTTTCTGCTAAGATGTAGACCACAAAAGACGCTAAAGGCGAAGGTACGATGCTCCCCGGAGCTAAGCGCCGCTCCCGGGCGTCTTTCGGCAGAAGCCGCGCTAAGAGACCACTGTGAGCGGTACAATCGTCTTTGCGCGAAGAAGCCGCTTCTTCGGCTCCGGGAGCCGGAGAGAGCGGCATGATCGGAAAGGTGAAGAAGGAAGCTGTACAACACTGGGATTGTGTGCGCAGCTTGCCAACTGATAGAAAACAGTACATTACCACTTTCCTGACTTTTCCAATCACATGAATCTTCGATTGGAAGCTGTTTTGGACAGATTTTCTTTTCTTTATGGCAAACACTTGGCAGACCTCCGTGCAACGTCCAGAACGCGTTGGAGATGTTTTCTGTGCTCGCGCAGGTTTTCCTTGCCAGACAGAGTGGAAAAGCTTTCTGCTAGCATGTAGACCACAAAAGACGCTAAAGGCGAAGGTACGATGCTCCCCGGAGCTAAGCGCCGCTCCCGGGCGTCTTTCGGCAGAAGCCGCGCTAAGAGAGCACTGTGAGCGGTACAATCGTCTTTGCGCGAAGAAGCCGCTTCTTCGGCTCACGGAGCCGGAGAGAGCGGCATGATCGGAAAGGTGAAGAAGGAAGCTGTACAACACTGGGATTGTATGCGCAGATTGCCAACTGATAGACAGCAGTACATTACCACTTTCCTGACTTTTCCAATCACATGAATATTCGATAAGAAGCTGTTTTGGACAGATTTTCTTTTCTTTATGGCAAACACTTGGCAGACCTCCGTGCAACGTCCAGAACACGATGGGAGATGTTTTCTGTGCTCGCGCAGGTTTTCCTTGCCAGACAGAGTGGAAAAGCTTTCTGCTAGCATGTAGACCACAAAAGACGCTAAAGACGAAGGTACGATGCTCTCCGCAGCTAAGCGCCGCTCCCGGGCTTCTTTCGGCAGAAGCGGCGCTAAGAGAGCACAGTGAGCGGTACAATCGTCTTTGCGCGAAGAAGCCGCTTCTTCGGCTCCGGGAGCCGGAGAGAGCGGCATGATCGGAAAGGTGAAGAAGGAAGCCGTACAACACTGGGATTGTGTGCGCAGCTTGCCAACTGATAGAAAACAGTACATTACCACTTTCCTGACTTGTCCAATCACATGAATATTCGATAAGAAGAGGTTTTGGACAGATTTTCTTTTCTTCTTGTCGAACACTTGGCAGACCTCCGTGCAACGTCCAGAACACGATGGGAGATGTTTTCTGTGCTCGCGCAGGTTTTCCTTGCCAGACAGAGTGGAAAAGCTTTCTGCTAGCATGTAGACCACAAAAGACGCTAAAGGCGAAGGTACGATGCTCCCCGGAGCTAAGCGCCGCTCCCGGGCGTCTTTCGGCAGAAGCCGCGCTAAGAGACCACTGTGAGCGGTACAATCGTCTTTGCGCGAAGAAGCCGCTTCTTCGGCTCACGGAGCCGGAGAGAGCGGCATGATCGGAAAGGTGAAGAAGGAAGCTGTACAACACTGGGATTGTATGCGCAGATTGCCAACTGATAGAAAACAGTACATTACCACTTTCCTGACTTTTCCAATCACATGAATATTCGATAAGAAGCTGTTTTGGACAGATTTTCTTTTCTTTATGGCAAACACTTGGCAGACCTCCGTGCAACGTCCAGAACACGATGGGAGATGTTTTCTGTGCTCGCGCAGGTTTTCCTTGCCAGACAGAGTGGAAAAGCTTTCTGCTAGCATGTAGACCACAAAAGACGCTAAAGGCGAAGGTACGATGCTCCCCGGAGCTAATCGCCGCTCCCGGGCGTCTTTCGGCAGAAGCCGCGCTAAGAGAGCACTGTGAGCGGTACAATCGTCTTAGCGCGAAGAAGCCGCTTCTTCGGCTCCGGGAGCCGGAGAGAGCGGCATGATCGGAAAGGTGAAGAAGGAAGCTGTACAACACTGGGATTGTATGCGCAGATTGCCAACTGATAGACAGCAGTACATTACCACTTTCCTGACTTTTCCAATCACATGAATATTCGATAAGAAACTGTTTTGGACAGATTTTCTTTTCTTTATGGCAAACACTTGGCAGACCTCCGTGCAACGTCCAGAACACGATGGGAGATGTTTTCTGTGCTCGCGCAGGTTTTCCTTGCCAGACAGAGTGGAAAAGCTTTCTGCTAGCATGTAGACCACAAAAGACGCTAAAGACGAAGGTACGATGCTCTCCGCAGCTAAGCGCCGCTCCCGGGCTTCTTTCGGCAGAAGCGGCGCTAAGAGAGCACAGTGAGCGGTACAATCGTCTTTGCGCGAAGAAGCCGCTTCTTCGGCTCCGGGAGCCGGAGAGAGCGGCATGATCGGAAAGGTGAAGAAGGAAGCTGTACAACACTGGGATTGTGTGCGCAGCTTGCCAACTGATAGAAAACAGTACATTACCACTTTCCTGACTTGTCCAATCACATGAATATTCGATAAGAAGAGGTTTTGGACAGATTTTCTTTTCTTTATGCCAAACACATGGCAGACCTCCGTGCAACGTCCAGAACACGATGGGAGATGTTTTCTGTGCTCGCGCAGGTTTTCCTTGCCAGACAGAGTGGAAAAGCTTTCTGCTAGCATGTAGACCACAAAAGACGCTAAAGACGAAGGTACGATGCTCTCCGCAGCTAAGCGCCGCTCCCGGGCTTCTTTCGGCAGAAGCGGCGCTAAGAGAGCACAGTGAGCGGTACAATCGTCTTTGCGCGAAGAAGCCGCTTCTTCGGCTCCGGGAGCCGGAGAGAGCGGCAGCATCGGAAAGGTGAAGAAGGAAGCTGTACAACACTGGGATTGTGTGCGCAGCTTGCCAACTGATAGAAAACAGTACATTACCACTTTCCTGACTTTTCCAATCACATGAATATTCGATTGGAAGCTGTTTTGGACAACTTTTCTTTTCTTCTTGTCGAACACTTGGCAGACCTCCGTGCAACGTCCAGAACACGATGGGAGATGTTTTCTGTGCTCGCGCAGGTTTTCCTTGCCAGACAGAGTGGAAAAGCTTTCTGCTAGCATGTAGACCACAAAAGACGCTAAAGACGAAGGTACGATGCTCCCCGGAGCTAAGCGCCGCTCCCGGGCGTCTTTCGGCAGAAGCCGCGCTAAGAGAGCGCTGCGAGCGGTACAATCGTCTTTGCGCGAAGAAGCCGCTTCTTCGGCTCCGGGAGCCGGAGAGAGCGGCAGCATCGGAAAGGTGAAGAAGGAAGCCGTACAACACTGGGATTGTGTGCGCAGCTTGCCAACTGATAGAAAACAGTACATTACCACTTTCCTGACTTTTCCAATCACATGAATATTCGATTGGAATTTGTTTTGGACAACTTTTCTTTTCTTCTTGTCGAACACTTGGCAGACCTCCGTGCAACGTCCAGAACACGATGGGAGATGTTTTCTGTGCTCGCGCAGGTTTTCCTTGCCAGACAGAGTGGAAAAGCTATCTGCTAGCATGTAGACCACAAAAGACGCTAAAGGCGAAGGTACGATGCTCCCCGGAGCTAAGCGCCGCTCCCGGGCGTCTTTCGGCAGAAGCCGCGCTAAGAGAGCACTGTGAGCGGTACAATCGTCTTTGCGCGAAGAAGCCGCTTCTTCGGCTCCGGGAGCCGGAGAGAGCGGCATGATCGGAAAGGTGAAGAAGGAAGCTGTACAACACTGGGATTGTGTGCGCAGCTTGCCAACTGATAGAAAACAGTACATTACCACTTTCCTGACTTTTCCAATCACATGAATCTTCGATTGGAAGCTGTTTTGGACAGATTTTCTTTTCTTTATGGCAAACACTTGGCAGACCTCCGTGCAACGTCCAGAACACGATGGGAGATGTTTTCTGTGCTCGCGCAGGTTTTCCTTGCCAGACAGAGTGGAAAAGCTTTCTGCTAGCATGTAGACCACAAAAGACGCTAAAGGCGAAGGTACGATGCTCCCCGGAGCTAAGCGCCGCTCCCGGGCGTCTTTCGGCAGAAGCCGCGCTAAGAGAGCACTGTGAGCGGTACAATCGTCTTTGCGCGAAGAAGCCGCTTCTTCGGCTCCGGGAGCCGGAGAGAGCGGCATGATCGGAAAGGTGAAGAAGGAAGCTGTACAACACTGGGATTGTATGCGCAGATTGCCAACTGATAGACAGCAGTACATTACCACTTTCCTGACTTTTCCAATCACATGAATATTCGATAAGAAGCTGTTTTGGACAGATTTTCTTTTCTTTATGGCAAACACTTGGCAGACCTCCGTGCAACGTCCAGAACACGATGGGAGATGTTTTCTGTGCTCGCGCAGGTTTTCCTTGCCAGACAGAGTGGAAAAGCTTTCTGCTAGCATGTAGACCACAAAAGACGCTAAAGACGAAGGTACGATGCTCTCCGCAGCTAAGCGCCGCTCCCGGGCTTCTTTCGGCAGAAGCGGCGCTAAGAGAGCACAGTGAGCGGTACAATCGTCTTTGCGCGAAGAAGCCGCTTCTTCGGCTCCGGGAGCCGGAGAGAGCGGCATGATCGGAAAGGTGAAGAAGGAAGCTGTACAACACTGGGATTGTGTGCGCAGCTTGCCAACTGATAGAAAACAGTACATTACCACTTTCCTGACTTGTCCAATCACATGAATATTCGATAAGAAGAGGTTTTGGACAGATTTTCTTTTCTTTATGCCAAACACATGGCAGACCTCCGTGCAACGTCCAGAACACGATGGGAGATGTTTTCTGTGCTCGCGCAGGTTTTCCTTGCCAGACAGAGTGGAAAAGCTTTCTGCTAGCATGTAGACCACAAAAGACGCTAAAGACGAAGGTACGATGCTCCCCGGAGCTAAGCGCCGCTCCCGGGCTTCTTTCGGCAGAAGCCGCGCTAAGAGAGCACTGTGAGCGGTACAATCGTCTTTGCGCGAAGAAGCCGCTTCTTCGGCTCCGGGAGCCGGAGAGAGCGGCAGCATCGGAAAGGTGAAGAAGGAAGCTGTACAACAGTGGGATTGTGTGCGCAGCTTGCCAACTGATAGAAAACAGTACATTACCACTTTCCTGACTTTTCCAATCACATGAATATTCGATTGGAAGCTGTTTTGGACAACTTTTCTTTTCTTCTTGTCGAACACTTGGCAGACCTCCGTGCAACGTCCAGAACACGATGGGAGATGTTTTCTGTGCTCGCGCAGGTTTTCCTTGCCAGACAGAGTGGAAAAGCTTTCTGCTAGCATGTAGACCACAAAAGACGCTAAAGACGAAGGTACGATGCTCCCCGGAGCTAAGCGCCGCTCCCGGGCGTCTTTCGGCAGAAGCCGCGCTAAGAGAGCGCTGCGAGCGGTACAATCGTCTTTGCGCGAAGAAGCCGCTTCTTCGGCTCCGGGAGCCGGAGAGAGCGGCAGCATCGGAAAGGTGAAGAAGGAAGCCGTACAACACTGGGATTGTGTGCGCAGCTTGCCAACTGATAGAAAACAGTACATTACCCCTTTCCTGACTTTTCCAATCACATGAATATTCGATTGGAAGCTGTTTTGGACAACTTTTCTTTTCTTCTTGTCGAACACTTGGCAGACCTCCGTGCAACGTCCAGAACACGATGGGAGATGTTTTCTGTGCTCGCGCAGGTTTTCCTTGCCAGACAGAGTGGAAAAGCTATCTGCTAGCATGTAGACCACAAAAGACGCTAAAGGCGAAGGTACGATGCTCCTCGGAGCTAAGCGCCGCTCCCGGGCTTCTTTCGGCAGAAGCCGCGCTAAGAGAGCACTGTGAGCGGTACAATCGTCTTTGCGCGAAGAAGCCGCTTCTTCGGCTCCGGGAGCCGGAGAGAGCAGCAGCATCGGAAAGGTGAAGAAGGAAGCCGTACAACACTGGGATTGGGTGCACAGCTTGCCAACTGATAGAAAACAGTACATTACCACTTTCCTGACTTTTCCAATCACATGAATATTCGATAAGAAGCTGTTTTGGACAGATTTTCTTTTCTTCTTGTCGAACACTTGGCAGACCTCCGTGCAACGTCCAGAACACGATGGGAGATGTTTTCTGTGCTCGCGCAGGTTTTCCTTGCCAGACAGAGTGGAAAAGCTTTCTGCTAGCATGTAGACCACAAAAGACGCTAAAGACGAAGGTACGATGCTCTCCGGAGCTAAGCGCCGCTCCCGGGCTTCTTTCGTCAGAAGCCGCGCTAAGAGAGCACTGTGAGCGGTACAATCGTCTTAGCGCGAAGAAGCCGCTTCTTCGGCTCCGGGAGCCGGAGAGAGCGGCAGCATCGGAAAGGTGAAGAAGGAAGCTGTACAACACTGGGATTGTGTGCGCAGCTTGCCAACTGATAGAAAACAGTACATTACCACTTTCCTGACTTTTCCAATCACATGAATATTCGATTGGAAGCTGTTTTGGACAACTTTTCTTTTCTTCTTGTCGAACACTTGGCAGACCTCCGTGCAACGTCCAGAACACGATGGGAGATGTTTTCTGTGCTCGCGCAGGTTTTCCTTGCCAGACAGAGTGGAAAAGCTTTCTGCTAGCATGTAGACCACAAAAGACGCTAAAGGCGAAGGTACGATGCTCCCCGGAGCTAATCGCCGCTCCCGGGCTTCTTTCGGCAGAAGCCGCGCTAAGAGAGCACTGTGAGCGGTACAATCGTCTTTGCGCGAAGAAGCCGCTTCTTCGGCTCCGGGAGCCGGAGAGAGCGGCAGCATCGGAAAGGTGAAGAAGGAAGCTGTACAACACTGGGATTGTGTGCGCAGCTTGCCAACTGATAGACAGCAGTACATTACCACTTTCCTGACTTTTCCAATCACATGAATATTCGACTGGAAGCTGTTTTGGACAACTTTTCTTTTCTTCTTGTCGAACACTTGGCAGACCTCCGTGCAACGTCCAGAACACGATGGGAGATGTTTTCTGTGCTCCCGCAGGTTTTCCTTGCCAGACAGAGTGGAAAAGCTTTCTGCTAGCATGTAGACCACAAAAGACGCTAAAGGCGAAGGTACGATGCTCCCCGGAGCTAATCGCCGCTCCCGGGCTTCTTTCGGCAGAAGCCGCGCTAAGAGAGCACTGTGAGCGGTACAATCGTCTTTGCGCGAAGAAGCCGCTTCTTCGGCTCCGGGAGCCGGAGAGAGCGGCATGATCGGAAAGGTGAAGAAGGAAGCTGTACAACACTGGGATTGTGTGCGCAGCTTGCCAACTGATAGACAGTAGTACATTACCCCTTTCCTGACTTTTCCAATCACATGAATATTCGATTGGAAGCTGTTTTGGACAACTTTTCTTTTCTTCTTGTCGAACACTTGGCAGACCTCCGTGCAACGTCCAGAACACGATGGGAGATGTTTTCTGTGCTCGCGCAGGTTTTCCTTGCCAGACAGAGTGGAAAAGCTTTCTGCTAAGATGTAGACCACAAAAGACGCTAAAGGCGAAGGTACGACGCTCCCCGGAGCTAAGCGCCGCTCCCGGGCGTCTTTCGGCAGAAGCCGCGCTAAGAGAGCACTGTGAGCGGTACAATCGTCTTTGCGCGAAGAAGCCGCTTCTTCGGCTCACGGAGCCGGAGAGAGCGGCATGATCGGAAAGGTGAAGAAGGAAGCTGTACAACACTGGGATTGTATGCGCAGATTGCCAACTGATAGACAGCAGTACATTACCACTTTCCTGACTTTTCCAATCACATGAATATTCGATAAGAAGCTGTTTTGGACAGATTTTCTTTTCTTTATGGCAAACACTTGGCAGACCTCCGTGCAACGTCCAGAACACGATGGGAGATGTTTTCTGTGCTCGCGCAGGTTTTCCTTGCCAGACAGAGTGGAAAAGCTTTCTGCTAGCATGTAGACCACAAAAGACGCTAAAGACGAAGGTACGATGCTCCCCGGAGCTAAGCGCCGCTCCCGGGCTTCTTTCGGCAGAAGCGGCGCTAAGAGAGCACAGTGAGCGGTACAATCGTCTTTGCGCGAAGAAGCCGCTTCTTCGGCTCCGGGAGCCGGAGAGAGCGGCATGATCGGAAAGGTGAAGAAGGAAGCTGTACAACACTGGGATTGTGTGCGCAGCTTGCCAACTGATAGAAAACAGTACATTACCACTTTCCTGACTTGTCCAATCACATGAATATTCGATAAGAAGAGGTTTTGGACAGATTTTCTTTTCTTCTTGTCGAACACTTGGCAGACCTCCGTGCAACGTCCAGAACACGATGGGAGATGTTTTCTGTGCTCGCGCAGGTTTTCCTTGCCAGACAGAGTGGAAAAGCTTTCTGCTAGCATGTAGACCACAAAAGACGCTAAAGGCGAAGGTACGATGCTCCCCGGAGCTAAGCGCCGCTCCCGGGCGTCTTTCGGCAGAAGCCGCGCTAAGAGACCACTGTGAGCGGTACAATCGTCTTTGCGCGAAGAAGCCGCTTCTTCGGCTCACGGAGCCGGAGAGAGCGGCATGATCGGAAAGGTGAAGAAGGAAGCTGTACAACACTGGGATTGTATGCGCAGATTGCCAACTGATAGAAAACAGTACATTACCACTTTCCTGACTTTTCCAATCACATGAATATTCGATAAGAAGCTGTTTTGGACAGATTTTCTTTTCTTTATGGCAAACACTTGGCAGACCTCCGTGCAACGTCCAGAACACGATGGGAGATGTTTTCTGTGCTCGCGCAGGTTTTCCTTGCCAGACAGAGTGGAAAAGCTTTCTGCTAGCATGTAGACCACAAAAGACGCTAAAGGCGAAGGTACGATGCTCCCCGGAGCTAATCGCCGCTCCCGGGCGTCTTTCGGCAGAAGCCGCGCTAAGAGAGCACTGTGAGCGGTACAATCGTCTTAGCGCGAAGAAGCCGCTTCTTCGGCTCCGGGAGCCGGAGAGAGCGGCATGATCGGAAAGGTGAAGAAGGAAGCTGTACAACACTGGGATTGTATGCGCAGATTGCCAACTGATAGACAGCAGTACATTACCACTTTCCTGACTTTTCCAATCACATGAATATTCGATAAGAAACTGTTTTGGACAGATTTTCTTTTCTTTATGGCAAACACTTGGCAGACCTCCGTGCAACGTCCAGAACACGATGGGAGATGTTTTCTGTGCTCGCGCAGGTTTTCCTTGCCAGACAGAGTGGAAAAGCTTTCTGCTAGCATGTAGACCACAAAAGACGCTAAAGACGAAGGTACGATGCTCTCCGCAGCTAAGCGCCGCTCCCGGGCTTCTTTCGGCAGAAGCGGCGCTAAGAGAGCACAGTGAGCGGTACAATCGTCTTTGCGCGAAGAAGCCGCTTCTTCGGCTCCGGGAGCCGGAGAGAGCGGCATGATCGGAAAGGTGAAGAAGGAAGCTGTACAACACTGGGATTGTGTGCGCAGCTTGCCAACTGATAGAAAACAGTACATTACCACTTTCCTGACTTGTCCAATCACATGAATATTCGATAAGAAGAGGTTTTGGACAGATTTTCTTTTCTTTATGCCAAACACATGGCAGACCTCCGTGCAACGTCCAGAACACGATGGGAGATGTTTTCTGTGCTCGCGCAGGTTTTCCTTGCCAGACAGAGTGGAAAAGCTTTCTGCTAGCATGTAGACCACAAAAGACGCTAAAGACGAAGGTACGATGCTCCCCGGAGCTAAGCGCCGCTCCCGGGCTTCTTTCGGCAGAAGCGGCGCTAAGAGAGCACAGTGAGCGGTACAATCGTCTTTGCGCGAAGAAGCCGCTTCTTCGGCTCCGGGAGCCGGAGAGAGCGGCAGCATCGGAAAGGTGAAGAAGGAAGCTGTACAACAGTGGGATTGTGTGCGCAGCTTGCCAACTGATAGAAAACAGTACATTACCACTTTCCTGACTTTTCCAATCACATGAATATTCGATTGGAAGCTGTTTTGGACAACTTTTCTTTTCTTCTTGTCGAACACTTGGCAGACCTCCGTGCAACGTCCAGAACACGATGGGAGATGTTTTCTGTGCTCGCGCAGGTTTTCCTTGCCAGACAGAGTGGAAAAGCTTTCTGCTAGCATGTAGACCACAAAAGACGCTAAAGACGAAGGTACGATGCTCCCCGGAGCTAAGCGCCGCTCCCGGGCGTCTTTCGGCAGAAGCCGCGCTAAGAGAGCGCTGCGAGCGGTACAATCGTCTTTGCGCGAAGAAGCCGCTTCTTCGGCTCCGGGAGCCGGAGAGAGCGGCAGCATCGGAAAGGTGAAGAAGGAAGCCGTACAACACTGGGATTGTGTGCTCAGCTTGCCAACTGATAGAAAACAGTACATTACCACTTTCCTGACTTTTCCAATCACATGAATATTCGATTGGAATTTGTTTTGGACAACTTTTCTTTTCTTCTTGTCGAACACTTGGCAGACCTCCGTGCAACGTCCAGAACACGATGGGAGATGTTTTCTGTGCTCGCGCAGGTTTTCCTTGCCAGACAGAGTGGAAAAGCTATCTGCTAGCATGTAGACCACAAAAGACGCTAAAGGCGAAGGTACGATGCTCCTCGGAGCTAAGCGCCGCTCCCGGGCTTCTTTCGGCAGAAGCCGCGCTAAGAGAGCACAGTGAGCGGTACAATCGTCTTTGCGCGAAGAAGCCGCTTCTTTGGCTCCGGGAGCCGGAGAGAGCAGCAGCATCGGAAAGGTGAAGAAGGAAGCCGTACAACACTGGGATTGGGTGCACAGCTTGTCAACTGATAGAAAACAGTACATTACCACTTTCCTGACTTTTCCAATCACATGAATATTCGATTGGAATTTGTTTTGGACAGATTTTCTTTTCTTCTTGTCGAACACTTGGCAGACCTCCGTGCAACGTCCAGAACACGATGGGAGATGTTTTCTGTGCTCGCGCAGGTTTTCCTTGCCAGACAGAGTGGAAAAGCTTTCTGCTAGCATGTAGACCACAAAAGACGCTAAAGACGAAGGTACGATGCTCCCCGGAGCTAATCGCCGCTCCCGGGCTTCTTTCGGCAGAAGCCGCGCTAAGAGAGCACTGTGAGCGGTACAATCGTCTTTGCGCGAAGAAGCCGCTTCTTCGGCTCCGGGAGCCGGAGAGAGCGGCATGATCGGAAAGGTGAAGAAGGAAGCTGTACAACACTGGGATTGTGTGCGCAGCTTGCCAACTGATAGACAGTAGTACATTACCCCTTTCCTGACTTTTCCAATCACATGAATATTCGATTGGAAGCTGTTTTGGACAACTTTTCTTTTCTTCTTGTCGAACACTTGGCAGACCTCCGTGCAACGTCCAGAACACGATGGGAGATGTTTTCTGTGCTCGCGCAGGTTTTCCTTGCCAGACAGAGTGGAAAAGCTATCTGCTAGCATGTAGACCACAAAAGACGCTAAAGGCGAAGGTACGATGCTCCCCGGAGCTAAGCGCCGCTCCCGGGCGTCTTTCGGCAGAAGCCGCGCTAAGAGAGCACTGTGAGCGGTACAATCGTCTTTGCGCGAAGAAGCCGCTTCTTCGGCTCCGGGAGCCGGAGAGAGCGGCATGATCGGAAAGGTGAAGAAGGAAGCTGTACAACACTGGGATTGTATGCGCAGATTGCCAACTGATAGACAGCAGTACATTACCACTTTCCTGACTTTTCCAATCACATGAATATTCGATAAGAAGCTGTTTTGGACAGATTTTCTTTTCTTTATGGCAAACACTTGGCAGACCTCCGTGCAACGTCCAGAACACGATGGGAGATGTTTTCTGTGCTCGCGCAGGTTTTCCTTGCCAGACAGAGTGGAAAAGCTTTCTGCTAGGATGTAGACCACAAAAGACGCTAAAGACGAAGGTACGATGCTCTCCGCAGCTAAGCGCCGCTCCCGGGCTTCTTTCGGCAGAAGCGGCGCTAAGAGAGCACAGTGAGCGGTACAATCGTCTTTGCGCGAAGAAGCCGCTTCTTCGGCTCCGGGAGCCGGAGAGAGCGGCATGATCGGAAAGGTGAAGAAGGAAGCTGTACAACACTGGGATTGTGTGCGCAGCTTGCCAACTGATAGAAAACAGTACATTACCACTTTCCTGACTTGTCCAATCACATGAATATTCGATAAGAAGAGGTTTTGGACAGATTTTCTTTTCTTTATGCCAAACACATGGCAGACCTCCGTGCAACGTCCAGAACACGATGGGAGATGTTTTCTGTGCTCGCGCAGGTTTTCCTTGCCAGACAGAGTGGAAAAGCTTTCTGCTAGCATGTAGACCACAAAAGACGCTAAAGACGAAGGTACGATGCTCCCCGGAGCTAAGCGCCGCTCCCGGGCTTCTTTCGGCAGAAGCCGCGCTAAGAGAGCACTGTGAGCGGTACAATCGTCTTTGCGCGAAGAAGCCGCTTCTTCGGCTCCGGGAGCCGGAGAGAGCGGCAGCATCGGAAAGGTGAAGAAGGAAGCTGTACAACAGTGGGATTGTGTGCGCAGCTTGCCAACTGATAGAAAACAGTACATTACCACTTTCCTGACTTTTCCAATCACATGAATATTCGATTGGAAGCTGTTTTGGACAACTTTTCTTTTCTTCTTGTCGAACACTTGGCAGACCTCCGTGCAACGTCCAGAACACGATGGGAGATGTTTTCTGTGCTCGCGCAGGTTTTCCTTGCCAGACAGAGTGGAAAAGCTTTCTGCTAGCATGTAGACCACAAAAGACGCTAAAGACGAAGGTACGATGCTCCCCGGAGCTAAGCGCCGCTCCCGGGCGTCTTTCGGCAGAAGCCGCGCTAAGAGAGCGCTGCGAGCGGTACAATCGTCTTTGCGCGAAGAAGCCGCTTCTTCGGCTCCGGGAGCCGGAGAGAGCGGCAGCATCGGAAAGGTGAAGAAGGAAGCCGTACAACACTGGGATTGTGTGCGCAGCTTGCCAACTGATAGAAAACAGTACATTACCACTTTCCTGACTTTTCCAATCACATGAATATTCGATTGGAATTTGTTTTGGACAACTTTTCTTTTCTTCTTGTCGAACACTTGGCAGACCTCCGTGCAACGTCCAGAACACGATGGGAGATGTTTTCTGTGCTCGCGCAGGTTTTCCTTGCCAGACAGAGTGGAAAAGCTATCTGCTAGCATGTAGACCACAAAAGACGCTAAAGGCGAAGGTACGATGCTCCTCGGAGCTAAGCGCCGCTCCCGGGCTTCTTTCGGCAGAAGCCGCGCTAAGAGAGCACTGTGAGCGGTACAATCGTCTTTGCGCGAAGAAGCCGCTTCTTCGGCTCCGGGAGCCGGAGAGAGCAGCAGCATCGGAAAGGTGAAGAAGGAAGCCGTACAACACTGGGATTGGGTGCACAGCTTGCCAACTGATAGAAAACAGTACATTACCACTTTCCTGACTTTTCCAATCACATGAATATTCGATAAGAAGCTGTTTTGGACAGATTTTCTTTTCTTCTTGTCGAACACTTGGCAGACCTCCGTGCAACGTCCAGAACACGATGGGAGATGTTTTCTGTGCTCGCGCAGGTTTTCCTTGCCAGACAGAGTGGAAAAGCTTTCTGCTAGCATGTAGACCACAAAAGACGCTAAAGACGAAGGTACGATGCTCTCCGGAGCTAAGCGCCGCTCCCGGGCTTCTTTCGTCAGAAGCCGCGCTAAGAGAGCACTGTGAGCGGTACAATCGTCTTTGCGCGAAGAAGCCGCTTCTTCGGCTCCGGGAGCCGGAGAGAGCGGCATGATCGGAAAGGTGAAGAAGGAAGCTGTACAACACTGGGATTGTGTGCGCAGCTTGCCAACTGATAGAAAACAGTACATTACCACTTTCCTGACTTTTCCAATCACATGAATCTTCGATTGGAAGCTGTTTTGGACAGATTTTCTTTTCTTTATGGCAAACACTTGGCAGACCTCCGTGCAACGTCCAGAACACGATGGGAGATGTTTTCTGTGCTCGCGCAGGTTTTCCTTGCCAGACAGAGTGGAAAAGCTTTCTGCTAGCATGTAGACCACAAAAGACGCTAAAGGCGAAGGTACGATGCTCCCCGGAGCTAAGCGCCGCTCCCGGGCGTCTTTCGGCAGAAGCCGCGCTAAGAGAGCACTGTGAGCGGTACAATCGTCTTTGCGCGAAGAAGCCGCTTCTTCGGCTCCGGGAGCCGGAGAGAGCGGCATGATCGGAAAGGTGAAGAAGGAAGCTGTACAACACTGGGATTGTATGCGCAGATTGCCAACTGATAGACAGCAGTACATTACCACTTTCCTGACTTTTCCAATCACATGAATATTCGATAAGAAGCTGTTTTGGACAGATTTTCTTTTCTTTATGGCAAACACTTGGCAGACCTCCGTGCAACGTCCAGAACACGATGGGAGATGTTTTCTGTGCTCGCGCAGGTTTTCCTTGCCAGACAGAGTGGAAAAGCTTTCTGCTAGCATGTAGACCACAAAAGACGCTAAAGACGAAGGTACGATGCTCTCCGCAGCTAAGCGCCGCTCCCGGGCTTCTTTCGGCAGAAGCGGCGCTAAGAGAGCACAGTGAGCGGTACAATCGTCTTTGCGCGAAGAAGCCGCTTCTTCGGCTCCGGGAGCCGGAGAGAGCGGCATGATCGGAAAGGTGAAGAAGGAAGCTGTACAACACTGGGATTGTGTGCGCAGCTTGCCAACTGATAGAAAACAGTACATTACCACTTTCCTGACTTTTCCAATCACATGAATATTCGATTGGAAGCTGTTTTGGACAACTTTTCTTTTCTTCTTGTCGAACACTTGGCAGACCTCCGTGCAACGTCCAGAACACGATCGGAGATGTTACCTGTGCTCGCGCAGGTTTTCCTTGCCAGACAGAGTGGAAAAGCTTTCTGCTAGCATGTAGACCACAAAAGACGCTAAAGACGAAGGTACGATGCTCCCCGGAGCTAAGCGCCGCTCCCGGGCGTCTTTCGGCAGAAGCCGCGCTAAGAGAGCGCTGCGAGCGGTACAATCGTCTTTGCGCGAAGAAGCCGCTTCTTCGGCTCCGGGAGCCGGAGAGAGCGGCAGCATCGGAAAGGTGAAGAAGGAAGCCGTACAACACTGGGATTGTGTGCACAGCTTGCCAACTGATAGAAAACAGTACATTACCACTTTCCTGACTTTTCCAATCACATGAATATTCGATAAGAAGCTGTTTAGGACAGATTTTCTTTTCTTTATGGCAAACACTTGGCAGAACTCCGTGCAACGTCCAGAACACGATGGGAGATGTTTTCTGTGCTCGCGCAGGTTTTCCTTGCCAGACAGAGTGGAAAAGCTTTCTGCTAGCATGTAGACCACAAAAGACGCTAAAGGCGAAGGTACGATGCTCCCCGGAGCTAATCGCCGCTCCCGGGCTTCTTTCGGCAGAAGCCGCGCTAAGAGAGCACTGTGAGCGGTACAATCGTCTTTGCGCGAAGAAGCCGCTTCTTCGGCTCCGGGAGCCGGAGAGAGCGGCATGATCGGAAAGGTGAAGAAGGAAGCTGTACAACACTGGGATTGTGTGCGCAGCTTGCCAACTGATAGACAGTAGTACATTACCCCTTTCCTGACTTTTCCAATCACATGAATATTCGATTGGAAGCTGTTTTGGACAACTTTTCTTTTCTTCTTGTCGAACACTTGGCAGACCTCCGTGCAACGTCCAGAACACGATGGGAGATGTTTTCTGTGCTCGCGCAGGTTTTCCTTGCCAGACAGAGTGGAAAAGCTTTCTGCTAAGATGTAGACCACAAAAGACGCTAAAGGCGAAGGTACGATGCTCCCCGGAGCTAAGCGCCGCTCCCGGGCGTCATTCGGCAGAAGCCGCGCTAAGAGAGCACTGTGAGCGGTACAATCGTCTTTGCGCGAAGAAGCCGCTTCTTCGGCTCCGGGAGCCGGAGAGAGCGGCATGATCGGAAAGGTGAAGAAGGAAGCTGTACAACACTGGGATTGTGTGCGCAGCTTGCCAACTGATAGAAAACAGTACATTACCACTTTCCTGACTTTTCCAATCACATGAATCTTCGATTGGAAGCTGTTTTGGACAGATTTTCTTTTCTTTATGGCAAACACTTGGCAGACCTCCGTGCAACGTCCAGAACACGATGGGAGATGTTTTCTGTGCTCGCGCAGGTTTTCCTTGCCAGACAGAGTGGAAAAGCTTTCTGCTAGCATGTAGACCACAAAAGACGCTAAAGGCGAAGGTACGATGCTCCCCGGAGCTAAGCGCCGCTCCCGGGCGTCTTTCGGCAGAAGCCGCGCTAAGAGAGCACTGTGAGCGGTACAATCGTCTTTGCGCGAAGAAGCCGCTTCTTCGGCTCCGGGAGCCGGAGAGAGCGGCATGATCGGAAAGGTGAAGAAGGAAGCTGTACAACACTGGGATTGTATGCGCAGATTGCCAACTGATAGACAGCAGTACATTACCACTTTCCTGACTTTTCCAATCACATGAATATTCGATAAGAAGCTGTTTTGGACAGATTTTCTTTTCTTTATGGCAAACACTTGGCAGACCTCCGTGCAACGTCCAGAACACGATGGGAGATGTTTTCTGTGCTCGCGCAGGTTTTCCTTGCCAGACAGAGTGGAAAAGCTTTCTGCTAGCATGTAGACCACAAAAGACGCTAAAGACGAAGGTACGATGCTCTCCGCAGCTAAGCGCCGCTCCCGGGCTTCTTTCGGCAGAAGCGGCGCTAAGAGAGCACAGTGAGCGGTACAATCGTCTTTGCGCGAAGAAGCCGCTTCTTCGGCTCCGGGAGCCGGAGAGAGCGGCATGATCGGAAAGGTGAAGAAGGAAGCTGTACAACACTGGGATTGTGTGCGCAGCTTGCCAACTGATAGAAAACAGTACATTACCACTTTCCTGACTTGTCCAATCACATGAATATTCGATAAGAAGAGGTTTTGGACAGATTTTCTTTTCTTTATGCCAAACACATGGCAGACCTCCGTGCAACGTCCAGAACACGATGGGAGATGTTTTCTGTGCTCGCGCAGGTTTTCCTTGCCAGACAGAGTGGAAAAGCTTTCTGCTAGCATGTAGACCACAAAAGACGCTAAAGGCGAAGGTACGATGCTCCCCGGAGCTAATCGCCGCTCCCGGGCTTCTTTCGGCAGAAGCCGCGCTAAGAGAGCACTGTGAGCGGTACAATCGTCTTTGCGCGAAGAAGCCGCTTCTTCGGCTCCGGGAGCCGGAGAGAGCGGCATGATCGGAAAGGTGAAGAAGGAAGCTGTACAACACTGGGATTGTGTGCGCAGCTTGCCAACTGATAGACAGTAGTACATTACCCCTTTCCTGACTTTTCCAATCACATGAATATTCGATTGGAAGCTGTTTTGGACAACTTTTCTTTTCTTCTTGTCGAACACTTGGCAGACCTCCGTGCAACGTCCAGAACACGATGGGAGATGTTTTCTGTGCTCGCGCAGGTTTTCCTTGCCAGACAGAGTGGAAAAGCTTTCTGCTAAGATGTAGACCACAAAAGACGCTAAAGGCGAAGGTACGATGCTCCCCGGAGCTAAGCGCCGCTCCCGGGCGTCATTCGGCAGAAGCCGCGCTAAGAGAGCACTGTGAGCGGTACAATCGTCTTTGCGCGAAGAAGCCGCTTCTTCGGCTCCGGGAGCCGGAGAGAGCGGCATGATCGGAAAGGTGAAGAAGGAAGCTGTACAACACTGGGATTGTGTGCGCAGCTTGCCAACTGATAGAAAACAGTACATTACCACTTTCCTGACTTTTCCAATCACATGAATCTTCGATTGGAAGCTGTTTTGGACAGATTTTCTTTTCTTTATGGCAAACACTTGGCAGACCTCCGTGCAACGTCCAGAACACGATGGGAGATGTTTTCTGTGCTCGCGCAGGTTTTCCTTGCCAGACAGAGTGGAAAAGCTTTCTGCTAGCATGTAGACCACAAAAGACGCTAAAGGCGAAGGTACGATGCTCCCCGGAGCTAAGCGCCGCTCCCGGGCGTCTTTCGGCAGAAGCCGCGCTAAGAGAGCACTGTGAGCGGTACAATCGTCTTTGCGCGAAGAAGCCGCTTCTTCGGCTCCGGGAGCCGGAGAGAGCGGCATGATCGGAAAGGTGAAGAAGGAAGCTGTACAACACTGGGATTGTATGCGCAGATTGCCAACTGATAGACAGCAGTACATTACCACTTTCCTGACTTTTCCAATCACATGAATATTCGATAAGAAGCTGTTTTGGACAGATTTTCTTTTCTTTATGGCAAACACTTGGCAGACCTCCGTGCAACGTCCAGAACACGATGGGAGATGTTTTCTGTGCTCGCGCAGGTTTTCCTTGCCAGACAGAGTGGAAAAGCTTTCTGCTAGCATGTAGACCACAAAAGACGCTAAAGACGAAGGTACGATGCTCTCCGCAGCTAAGCGCCGCTCCCGGGCTTCTTTCGGCAGAAGCGGCGCTAAGAGAGCACAGTGAGCGGTACAATCGTCTTTGCGCGAAGAAGCCGCTTCTTCGGCTCCGGGAGCCGGAGAGAGCGGCATGATCGGAAAGGTGAAGAAGGAAGCTGTACAACACTGGGATTGTGTGCGCAGCTTGCCAACTGATAGAAAACAGTACATTACCACTTTCCTGACTTGTCCAATCACATGAATATTCGATAAGAAGAGGTTTTGGACAGATTTTCTTTTCTTTATGCCAAACACATGGCAGACCTCCGTGCAACGTCCAGAACACGATGGGAGATGTTTTCTGTGCTCGCGCAGGTTTTCCTTGCCAGACAGAGTGGAAAAGCTTTCTGCTAGCATGTAGACCACAAAAGACGCTAAAGACGAAGGTACGATGCTCCCCGGAGCTAAGCGCCGCTCCCGGGCTTCTTTCGGCAGAAGCCGCGCTAAGAGAGCACTGTGAGCGGTACAATCGTCTTTGCGCGAAGAAGCCGCTTCTTCGGCTCCGGGAGCCGGAGAGAGCGGCATGATCGGAAAGGTGAAGAAGGAAGCTGTACAACAGTGGGATTGTGTGCGCAGCTTGCCAACTGATAGAAAACAGTACATTACCACTTTCCTGACTTTTCCAATCACATGAATATTCGATTGGAAGCTGTTTTGGACAACTTTTCTTTTCTTCTTGTCGAACACTTGGCAGACCTCCGTGCAACGTCCAGAACACGATGGGAGATGTTTTCTGTGCTCGCGCAGGTTTTCCTTGCCAGACAGAGTGGAAAAGCTTTCTGCTAGCATGTAGACCACAAAAGACGCTAAAGACGAAGGTACGATGCTCCCCGGAGCTAAGCGCCGCTCCCGGGCGTCTTTCGGCAGAAGCCGCGCTAAGAGAGCGCTGCGAGCGGTACAATCGTCTTTGCGCGAAGAAGCCGCTTCTTCGGCTCCGGGAGCCGGAGAGAGCGGCAGCATCGGAAAGGTGAAGAAGGAAGCCGTACAACACTGGGATTGTGTGCGCAGCTTGCCAACTGATAGAAAACAGTACATTACCACTTTCCTGACTTTTCCAATCACATGAATATTCGATTGGAATTTGTTTTGGACAACTTTTCTTTTCTTCTTGTCGAACACTTGGCAGACCTCCGTGCAACGTCCAGAACACGATGGGAGATGTTTTCTGTGCTCGCGCAGGTTTTCCTTGCCAGACAGAGTGGAAAAGCTATCTGCTAGCATGTAGACCACAAAAGACGCTAAAGGCGAAGGTACGATGCTCCCCGGAACTAATCGCCGCTCCCGGGCTTCTTTCGGCAGAAGCCGCGCTAAGAGAGCACTGTGAGCGGTACAATCGTCTTTGCGCGAAGAAGCCGCTTCTTCGGCTCCGGGAGCCGGAGAGAGCAGCAGCATCGGAAAGGTGAAGAAGGAAGCCGTACAACACTGGGATTGGGTGCACAGCTTGCCAACTGATAGAAAACAGTACATTACCACTTTCCTGACTTTTCCAATCACATGAATATTCGATTGGAAGCTGTTTTGGACAACTTTTCTTTTCTTCTTGTCGAACACTTGGCAGACCTCCGTGCAACGTCCAGAACACGATGGGAGATGTTTTCTGTGCTCGCGCAGGTTTTCCTTGCCAGACAGAGTGGAAAAGCTTTCTGCTAGCATGTAGACCACAAAAGACGCTAAAGGCGAAGGTACGATGCTCCCCGGAGCTAATCGCCGCTCCCGGGCTTCTTTCGGCAGAAGCCGCGCTAAGAGAGCACTGTGAGCGGTACAATCGTCTTTGCGCGAAGAAGCCGCTTCTTCGGCTCCGGGAGCCGGAGAGAGCGGCAGCATCGGAAAGGTGAAGAAGGAAGCTGTACAACACTGGGATTGTGTGCGCAGCTTGCCAACTGATAGACAGCAGTACATTACCACTTTCCTGACTTTTCCAATCACATGAATATTCGACTGGAAGCTGTTTTGGACAACTTTTCTTTTCTTCTTGTCGAACACTTGGCAGACCTCCGTGCAACGTCCAGAACACGATGGGAGATGTTTTCTGTGCTCCCGCAGGTTTTCCTTGCCAGACAGAGTGGAAAAGCTTTCTGCTAACATGTAGACCACAAAAGACGCTAAAGGCGAAGGTACGATGCTCCCCGGAGCTAATCGCCGCTCCCGGGCTTCTTTCGGCAGAAGCCGCGCTAAGAGAGCACTGTGAGCGGTACAATCGTCTTTGCGCGAAGAAGCCGCTTCTTCGGCTCCGGGAGCCGGAGAGAGCGGCATGATCGGAAAGGTGAAGAAGGAAGCTGTACAACACTGGGATTGTGTGCGCAGCTTGCCAACTGATAGACAGTAGTACATTACCCCTTTCCTGACTTTTCCAATCACATGAATATTCGATTGGAAGCTGTTTTGGACAACTTTTCTTTTCTTCTTGTCGAACACTTGGCAGACCTCCGTGCAACGTCCAGAACACGATGGGAGATGTTTTCTGTGCTCGCGCAGGTTTTCCTTGCCAGACAGAGTGGAAAAGCTTTCTGCTAAGATGTAGACCACAAAAGACGCTAAAGGCGAAGGTACGATGCTCCCCGGAGCTAAGCGCCGCTCCCGGGCGTCTTTCGGCAGAAGCCGCGCTAAGAGACCACTGTGAGCGGTACAATCGTCTTTGCGCGAAGAAGCCGCTTCTTCGGCTCCGGGAGCCGGAGAGAGCGGCATGATCGGAAAGGTGAAGAAGGAAGCTGTACAACACTGGGATTGTGTGCGCAGCTTGCCAACTGATAGAAAACAGTACATTACCACTTTCCTGACTTTTCCAATCACATGAATCTTCGATTGGAAGCTGTTTTGGACAGATTTTCTTTTCTTTATGGCAAACACTTGGCAGACCTCCGTGCAACGTCCAGAACGCGTTGGAGATGTTTTCTGTGCTCGCGCAGGTTTTCCTTGCCAGACAGAGTGGAAAAGCTTTCTGCTAGCATGTAGACCACAAAAGACGCTAAAGGCGAAGGTACGATGCTCCCCGGAGCTAAGCGCCGCTCCCGGGCGTCTTTCGGCAGAAGCCGCGCTAAGAGAGCACTGTGAGCGGTACAATCGTCTTTGCGCGAAGAAGCCGCTTCTTCGGCTCCGGGAGCCGGAGAGAGCGGCATGATCGGAAAGGTGAAGAAGGAAGCTGTACAACACTGGGATTGTATGCGCAGATTGCCAACTGATAGACAGCAGTACATTACCACTTTCCTGACTTTTCCAATCACATGAATATTCGATAAGAAGCTGTTTTGGACAGATTTTCTTTTCTTTATGGCAAACACTTGGCAGACCTCCGTGCAACGTCCAGAACACGATGGGAGATGTTTTCTGTGCTCGCGCAGGTTTTCCTTGCCAGACAGAGTGGAAAAGCTTTCTGCTAGCATGTAGACCACAAAAGACGCTAAAGACGAAGGTACGATGCTCTCCGCAGCTAAGCGCCGCTCCCGGGCTTCTTTCGGCAGAAGCGGCGCTAAGAGAGCACAGTGAGCGGTACAATCGTCTTTGCGCGAAGAAGCCGCTTCTTCGGCTCCGGGAGCCGGAGAGAGCGGCATGATCGGAAAGGTGAAGAAGGAAGCTGTACAACACTGGGATTGTGTGCGCAGCTTGCCAACTGATAGAAAACAGTACATTACCACTTTCCTGACTTGTCCAATCACATGAATATTCGATAAGAAGAGGTTTTGGACAGATTTTCTTTTCTTCTTGTCGAACACTTGGCAGACCTCCGTGCAACGTCCAGAACACGATGGGAGATGTTTTCTGTGCTCGCGCAGGTTTTCCTTGCCAGACAGAGTGGAAAAGCTTTCTGCTAGCATGTAGACCACAAAAGACGCTAAAGGCGAAGGTACGATGCTCCCCGGAGCTAAGCGCCGCTCCCGGGCGTCTTTCGGCAGAAGCCGCGCTAAGAGACCACTGTGAGCGGTACAATCGTCTTTGCGCGAAGAAGCCGCTTCTTCGGCTCACGGAGCCGGAGAGAGCGGCATGATCGGAAAGGTGAAGAAGGAAGCTGTACAACACTGGGATTGTATGCGCAGATTGCCAACTGATAGAAAACAGTACATTACCACTTTCCTGACTTTTCCAATCACATGAATATTCGATTGGAAGCTGTTTTGGACAGATTTTCTTTTCTTTATGGCAAACACTTGGCAGACCTCCGTGCAACGTCCAGAACACGATGGGAGATGTTTTCTGTGCTCGCGCAGGTTTTCCTTGCCAGACAGAGTGGAAAAGCTTTCTGCTAGCATGTAGACCACAAAAGACGCTAAAGGCGAAGGTACGATGCTCCCCGGAGCTAATCGCCGCTCCCGGGCGTCTTTCGGCAGAAGCCGCGCTAAGAGAGCACTGTGAGCGGTACAATCGTCTTAGCGCGAAGAAGCCGCTTCTTCGGCTCCGGGAGCCGGAGAGAGCGGCATGATCGGAAAGGTGAAGAAGGAAGCTGTACAACACTGGGATTGTATGCGCAGATTGCCAACTGATAGACAGCAGTACATTACCACTTTCCTGACTTTTCCAATCACATGAATATTCGATAAGAAACTGTTTTGGACAGATTTTCTTTTCTTTATGGCAAACACTTGGCAGACCTCCGTGCAACGTCCAGAACACGATGGGAGATGTTTTCTGTGCTCGCGCAGGTTTTCCTTGCCAGACAGAGTGGAAAAGCTTTCTGCTAGCATGTAGACCACAAAAGACGCTAAAGACGAAGGTACGATGCTCTCCGCAGCTAAGCGCCGCTCCCGGGCTTCTTTCGGCAGAAGCGGCGCTAAGAGAGCACAGTGAGCGGTACAATCGTCTTTGCGCGAAGAAGCCGCTTCTTCGGCTCCGGGAGCCGGAGAGAGCGGCATGATCGGAAAGGTGAAGAAGGAAGCTGTACAACACTGGGATTGTGTGCGCAGCTTGCCAACTGATAGAAAACAGTACATTACCACTTTCCTGACTTGTCCAATCACATGAATATTCGATAAGAAGAGGTTTTGGACAGATTTTCTTTTCTTCTTGTCGAACACTTGGCAGACCTCCGTGCAACGTCCAGAACACGATGGGAGATGTTTTCTGTGCTCGCGCAGGTTTTCCTTGCCAGACAGAGTGGAAAAGCTTTCTGCTAGCATGTAGACCACAAAAGACGCTAAAGGCGAAGGTACGATGCTCCCCGGAGCTAAGCGCCGCTCCCGGGCGTCTTTCGGCAGAAGCCGCGCTAAGAGACCACTGTGAGCGGTACAATCGTCTTTGCGCGAAGAAGCCGCTTCTTCGGCTCACGGAGCCGGAGAGAGCGGCATGATCGGAAAGGTGAAGAAGGAAGCTGTACAACACTGGGATTGTATGCGCAGATTGCCAACTGATAGAAAACAGTACATTACCACTTTCCTGACTTTTCCAATCACATGAATATTCGATTGGAAGCTGTTTTGGACAACTTTTCTTTTCTTCTTGTCGAACACTTGGCAGACCTCCGTGCAACGTCCAGAACACGATGGGAGATGTTTTCTGTGCTCGCGCAGGTTTTCCTTGCCAGACAGAGTGGAAAAGCTTTCTGCTAGCATGTAGACCACAAAAGACGCTAAAGACGAAGGTACGATGCTCCCCGGAGCTAAGCGCCGCTCCCGGGCGTCTTTCGGCAGAAGCCGCGCTAAGAGAGCGCTGCGAGCGGTACAATCGTCTTTGCGCGAAGAAGCCGCTTCTTCGGCTCCGGGAGCCGGAGAGAGCGGCAGCATCGGAAAGGTGAAGAAGGAAGCCGTACAACACTGGGATTGTGTGCGCAGCTTGCCAACTGATAGAAAACAGTACATTACCACTTTCCTGACTTTTCCAATCACATGAATATTCGATTGGAATTTGTTTTGGACAACTTTTCTTTTCTTCTTGTCGAACACTTGGCAGACCTCCGTGCAACGTCCAGAACACGATGGGAGATGTTTTCTGTGCTCGCGCAGGTTTTCCTTGCCAGACAGAGTGGAAAAGCTATCTGCTAGCATGTAGACCACAAAAGACGCTAAAGGCGAAGGTACGATGCTCCTCGGAGCTAAGCGCCGCTCCCGGGCTTCTTTCGGCAGAAGCCGCGCTAAGAGAGCACAGTGAGCGGTACAATCGTCTTTGCGCGAAGAAGCCGCTTCTTTGGCTCCGGGAGCCGGAGAGAGCAGCAGCATCGGAAAGGTGAAGAAGGAAGCCGTACAACACTGGGATTGGGTGCACAGCTTGTCAACTGATAGAAAACAGTACATTACCACTTTCCTGACTTTTCCAATCACATGAATATTCGATAAGAAGCTGTTTTGGACAGATTTTCTTTTCTTCTTGTCGAACACTTGGCAGACCTCCGTGCAACGTCCAGAACACGATGGGAGATGTTTTCTGTGCTCGCGCAGGTTTTCCTTGCCAGACAGAGTGGAAAAGCTTTCTGCTAGCATGTAGACCACAAAAGACGCTAAAGACGAAGGTACGATGCTCTCCGGAGCTAAGCGCCGCTCCCGGGCTTCTTTCGTCAGAAGCCGCGCTAAGAGAGCACTGTGAGCGGTACAATCGTCTTAGCGCGAAGAAGCCGCTTCTTCGGCTCCGGGAGCCGGAGAGAGCGGCAGCATCGGAAAGGTGAAGAAGGAAGCTGTACAACACTGGGATTGTGTGCGCAGCTTGCCAACTGATAGAAAACAGTACATTACCACTTTCCTGACTTTTCCAATCACATGAATATTCGATTGGAAGCTGTTTTGGACAACTTTTCTTTTCTTCTTGTCGAACACTTGGCAGACCTCCGTGCAACGTCCAGAACACGATGGGAGATGTTTTCTGTGCTCGCGCAGGTTTTCCTTGCCAGACAGAGTGGAAAAGCTTTCTGCTAGCATGTAGACCACAAAAGACGCTAAAGACGAAGGTACGATGCTCCCCGGAGCTAAGCGCCGCTCCCGGGCTTCTTTCGGCAGAAGCCGCGCTAAGAGAGCGCTGCGAGCGGTAAAATCGTCTTTGCGCGAAGAAGCCGCTTCTTCGGCTCCGGGAGCCGGAGAGAGCGGCAGCATCGGAAAGGTGAAGAAGGAAGCCGTACAACACTGGGATTGTGTGCACAGCTTGCCAACTGATAGAAAACAGTACATTACCACTTTCCTGACTTTTCCAATCACATGAATATTCGATAAGAAGCTGTTTTGGACAGATTTTCTTTTCTTTATGGCAAACACTTGGCAGACCTCCGTGCAACGTCCAGAACACGATGGGAGATGTTTTCTGTGCTCGCGCAGGTTTTCCTTGCCAGACAGAGTGGAAAAGCTATCTGCTAGCATGTAGACCACAAAAGACGCTAAAGGCGAAGGTACGATGCTCCTCGGAGCTAAGCGCCGCTCCCGGGCTTCTTTCGGCAGAAGCCGCGCTAAGAGAGCACAGTGAGCGGTACAATCGTCTTTGCGCGAAGAAGCCGCTTCTTTGGCTCCGGGAGCCGGAGAGAGCAGCAGCATCGGAAAGGTGAAGAAGGAAGCCGTACAACACTGGGATTGGGTGCACAGCTTGTCAACTGATAGAAAACAGTACATTACCACTTTCCTGACTTTTCCAATCACATGAATATTCGATAAGAAGCTGTTTTGGACAGATTTTCTTTTCTTCTTGTCGAACACTTGGCAGACCTCCGTGCAACGTCCAGAACACGATGGGAGATGTTTTCTGTGCTCGCGCAGGTTTTCCTTGCCAGACAGAGTGGAAAAGCTTTCTGCTAGCATGTAGACCACAAAAGACGCTAAAGACGAAGGTACGATGCTCTCCGGAGCTAAGCGCCGCTCCCGGGCTTCTTTCGTCAGAAGCCGCGCTAAGAGAGCACTGTGAGCGGTACAATCGTCTTAGCGCGAAGAAGCCGCTTCTTCGGCTCCGGGAGCCGGAGAGAGCGGCAGCATCGGAAAGGTGAAGAAGGAAGCTGTACAACACTGGGATTGTGTGCGCAGCTTGCCAACTGATAGAAAACAGTACATTACCACTTTCCTGACTTTTCCAATCACATGAATATTCGATTGGAAGCTGTTTTGGACAACTTTTCTTTTCTTCTTGTCGAACACTTGGCAGACCTCCGTGCAACGTCCAGAACACGATGGGAGATGTTTTCTGTGCTCGCGCAGGTTTTCCTTGCCAGACAGAGTGGAAAAGCTTTCTGCTAGCATGTAGACCACAAAAGACGCTAAAGACGAAGGTACGATGCTCCCCGGAGCTAAGCGCCGCTCCCGGGCTTCTTTCGGCAGAAGCCGCGCTAAGAGAGCGCTGCGAGCGGTAAAATCGTCTTTGCGCGAAGAAGCCGCTTCTTCGGCTCCGGGAGCCGGAGAGAGCGGCAGCATCGGAAAGGTGAAGAAGGAAGCCGTACAACACTGGGATTGTGTGCACAGCTTGCCAACTGATAGAAAACAGTACATTACCACTTTCCTGACTTTTCCAATCACATGAATATTCGATAAGAAGCTGTTTTGGACAGATTTTCTTTTCTTTATGGCAAACACTTGGCAGACCTCCGTGCAACGTCCAGAACACGATGGGAGATGTTTTCTGTGCTCGCGCAGGTTTTCCTTGCCAGACAGAGTGGAAAAGCTTTCTGCTAGCATGTAGACCACAAAAGACGCTAAAGGCGAAGGTACGATGCTCCCCGGAGCTAATCGCCGCTCCCGGGCTTCTTTCGGCAGAAGCCGCGCTAAGAGAGCACTGTGAGCGGTACAATCGTCTTTGCGCGAAGAAGCCGCTTCTTCGGCTCCGGGAGCCGGAGAGAGCGGCAGCATCGGAAAGGTGAAGAAGGAAGCTGTACAACACTGGGATTGTGTGCGCAGCTTGCCAACTGATAGACAGTAGTACATTACCCCTTTCCTGACTTTTCCAATCACATGAATATTCGACTGGAAGCTGTTTTGGACAACTTTTCTTTTCTTCTTGTCGAACACTTGGCAGACCTCCGTGCAACGTCCAGAACACGATGGGAGATGTTTTCTGTGCTCGCGCAGGTTTTCCTTGCCAGACAGAGTGGAAAAGCTTTCTGCTAGCATGTAGACCACAAAAGACGCTAAAGACGAAGGTACGATGCTCCCCGGAGCTAAGCGCCGCTCCCGGGCTTCTTTCGGCAGAAGCCGCGCTAAGAGAGCACTGTGAGCGGTACAATCGTCTTTGCGCGAAGAAGCCGCTTCTTCGGCTCCGGGAGCCGGAGAGAGCGGCAGCATCGGAAAGGTGAAGAAGGAAGCTGTACAACAGTGGGATTGTGTGCGCAGCTTGCCAACTGATAGAAAACAGTACATTACCACTTTCCTGACTTTTCCAATCACATGAATATTCGATTGGAAGCTGTTTTGGACAACTTTTCTTTTCTTCTTGTCGAACACTTGGCAGACCTCCGTGCAACGTCCAGAACACGATGGGAGATGTTTTCTGTGCTCGCGCAGGTTTTCCTTGCCAGACAGAGTGGAAAAGCTTTCTGCTAGCATGTAGACCACAAAAGACGCTAAAGACGAAGGTACGATGCTCCCCGGAGCTAAGCGCCGCTCCCGGGCTTCTTTCGGCAGAAGCCGCGCTAAGAGAGCGCTGCGAGCGGTACAATCGTCTTTGCGCGAAGAAGCCGCTTCTTCGGCTCCGGGAGCCGGAGAGAGCGGCAGCATCGGAAAGGTGAAGAAGGAAGCCGTACAACACTGGGATTGTGTGCACAGCTTGCCAACTGATAGAAAACAGTACATTACCACTTTCCTGACTTTTCCAATCACATGAATATTCGATAAGAAGCTGTTTAGGACAGATTTTCTTTTCTTTATGGCAAACACTTGGCAGACCTCCGTGCAACGTCCAGAACACGATGGGAGATGTTTTCTGTGCTCGCGCAGGTTTTCCTTGCCAGACAGAGTGGAAAAGCTTTCTGCTAGCATGTAGACCACAAAAGACGCTAAAGGCGAAGGTACGATGCTCCCCGGAGCTAATCGCCGCTCCCGGGCTTCTTTCGGCAGAAGCCGCGCTAAGAGAGCACTGTGAGCGGTACAATCGTCTTTGCGCGAAGAAGCCGCTTCTTCGGCTCCGGCAGCCGGAGAGAGCGGCATGATCGGAAAGGTGAAGAAGGAAGCTGTACAACACTGGGATTGTGTGCGCAGCTTGCCAACTGATAGACAGTAGTACATTACCCCTTTCCTGACTTTTCCAATCACATGAATATTCGATTGGAAGCTGTTTTGGACAACTTTTCTTTTCTTCTTGTCGAACACTTGGCAGACCTCCGTGCAACGTCCAGAACACGATGGGAGATGTTTTCTGTGCTCGCGCAGGTTTTCCTTGCCAGACAGAGTGGAAAAGCTATCTGCTAGCATGTAGACCACAAAAGACGCTAAAGGCGAAGGTACGATGCTCCCCGGAGCTAAGCGCCGCTCCCGGGCGTCTTTCGGCAGAAGCCGCGCTAAGAGACCACTGTGAGCGGTACAATCGTCTTTGCGCGAAGAAGCCGCTTCTTCGGCTCCGGGAGCCGGAGAGAGCGGCATGATCGGAAAGGTGAAGAAGGAAGCTGTACAACACTGGGATTGTGTGCGCAGCTTGCCAACTGATAGAAAACAGTACATTACCACTTTCCTGACTTTTCCAATCACATGAATCTTCGATTGGAAGCTGTTTTGGACAGATTTTCTTTTCTTTATGGCAAACACTTGGCAGACCTCCGTGCAACGTCCAGAACACGATGGGAGATGTTTTCTGTGCTCGCGCAGGCTTTCCTTGCCAGACAGAGTGGAAAAGCTTTCTGCTAGCATGTAGACCACAAAAGACGCTAAAGGCGAAGGTACGATGCTCCCCGGAGCTAAGCGCCGCTCCCGGGCTTCTTTCGGCAGAAGCCGCGCTAAGAGAGCGCTGCGAGCGGTAAAATCGTCTTTGCGCGAAGAAGCCGCTTCTTCGGCTCCGGGAGCCGGAGAGAGCGGCAGCATCGGAAAGGTGAAGAAGGAAGCCGTACAACACTGGGATTGGGTGCACAGCTTGCCAACTGATAGAAAACAGTACATTACCACTTTCCTGACTTTTCCAATCACATGAATATTCGATAAGAAGCTGTTTTGGACAGATTTTCTTTTCTTTATGGCAAACACATGGCAGACCTCCGTGCAACGTCCAGAACACGATGGGAGATGTTTTCTGTGCTCGCGCAGGTTTTCCTTGCCAGACAGAGTGGAAAAGCTTTCTGCTAGCATGTAGACCACAAAAGACGCTAAAGGCGAAGGTACGATGCTCCCCGGAGCTAATCGCCGCTCCCGGGCTTCTTTCGGCAGAAGCCGCGCTAAGAGAGCACTGTGAGCGGTACAATCGTCTTTGCGCGAAGAAGCCGCTTCTTCGGCTCCGGGAGCCGGAGAGAGCGGCATGATCGGAAAGGTGAAGAAGGAAGCTGTACAACACTGGGATTGTGTGCGCAGCTTGCCAACTGATAGAAAACAGTACATTACCCCTTTCCTGACTTTTCCAATCACATGAATATTCGATTGGAAGCTGTTTTGGACAACTTTTCTTTTCTTCTTGTCGAACACTTGGCAGACCTCCGTGCAACGTCCAGAACACGATGGGAGATGTTTTCTGTGCTCGCGCAGGTTTTCCTTGCCAGACAGAGTGGAAAAGCTTTCTGCTAAGATGTAGACCACAAAAGACGCTAAAGGCGAAGGTACGATGCTCCCCGGAGCTAAGCGCCGCTCCCGGGCGTCATTCGGCAGAAGCCGCGCTAAGAGAGCACTGTGAGCGGTACAATCGTCTTTGCGCGAAGAAGCCGCTTCTTCGGCTCCGGGAGCCGGAGAGAGCGGCAGCATCGGAAAGGTGAAGAAGGAAGCTGTACAACACTGGGATTGTGTGCGCAGCTTGCCAACTGATAGAAAACAGTACATTACCACTTTCCTGACTTTTCCAATCACATGAATCTTCGATTGGAAGCTGTTTTGGACAGATATTCTTTTCTTTATGGCAAACACTTGGCAGACATCCGTGCAACGTCCAGAACGCGTTGGAGATGTTTTCTGTGCTCGCGCAGGTTTTCCTTGCCAGACAGAGTGGAAAAGCTTTCTGCTATGATGTAGACCACAAAAGACGCTAAAGGCGAAGGTACGATGCTCCCCGGAGCTAAGCGCCGCTCCCGGGCGTCTTTCGGCAGAAGCCGCGCTAAGAGAGCACTGTGAGCGGTACAATCGTCTTTGAGCGAAGAAGCCGCTTCTTCGGCTCCGGGAGCCGGAGAGAGCGGCAGCATCGGAAAGGTGAAGAAGGAAGCCGTACAACACTGGGATTGTGTGCACAGCTTGCCAACTGATAGAAAACAGTACATTACCACTTTCCTGACTTTTCCAATCACATGAATATTCGATAAGAAGCTGTTTTGGACAGATTTTCTTTTCTTTATGGCAAACACTTGGCAGACCTCCGTGCAACGTCCAGAACACGATGGGAGATGTTTTCTGTGCTCGCGCAGGTTTTCCTTGCCAGACAGAGTGGAAAAGCTTTCTGCTAGCATGTAGACCACAAAAGACGCTAAAGGCGAAGGTACGATGCTCCCCGGAGCTAATCGCCGCTCCCGGGCTTCTTTCGGCAGAAGCCGCGCTAAGAGAGCACTGTGAGCGGTACAATCGTCTTTGCGCGAAGAAGCCGCTTCTTCGGCTCCGGGAGCCGGAGAGAGCGGCAGCATCGGAAAGGTGAAGAAGGAAGCTGTACAACACTGGGATTGTGTGCGCAGCTTGCCAACTGATAGACAGCAGTACATTACCACTTTCCTGACTTTTCCAATCACATGAATATTCGACTGGAAGCTGTTTTGGACAACTTTTCTTTTCTTCTTGTCGAACACTTGGCAGACCTCCGTGCAACGTCCAGAACACGATGGGAGATGTTTTCTGTGCTCGCGCAGGTTTTCCTTGCCAGACAGAGTGGAAAAGCTTTCTGCTAGGATGTAGACCACAAAAGACGCTAAAGACGAAGGTACGATGCTCCCCGGAGCTAAGCGCCGCTCCCGGGCTTCTTTCGGCAGAAGCCGCGCTAAGAGAGCACTGTGAGCGGTACAATCGTCTTTGCGCGAAGAAGCCGCTTCTTCGGCTCCGGGAGCCGGAGAGAGCGGCAGCATCGGAAAGGTGAAGAAGGAAGCTGTACAACACTGGGATTGTGTGCGCAGCTTGCCAACTGATAGAAAACAGTACATTACCACTTTCCTGACTTTTCCAATCACATGAATATTCGATTGGAAGCCGTTTTGGACAACTTTTCTTTTCTTCTTGTCGAACACTTGGCAGACCTCCGTGCAACGTCCAGAACACGATCGGAGATGTTACCTGTGCTCGCGCAGGTTTTCCTTGCCAGACAGAGTGGAAAAGCTTTCTGCTAGCATGTAGACCACAAAAGACGCTAAAGACGAAGGTACGATGCTCCCCGGAGCTAAGCGCCGCTCCCGGGCTTCTTTCGGCAGAAGCCGCGCTAAGAGAGCGCTGCGAGCGGTACAATCGTCTTTGCGCGAAGAAGCCGCTTCTTCGGCTCCGGGAGCCGGAGAGAGCGGCAGCATCGGAAAGGTGAAGAAGGAAGCCGTACAACACTGGGATTGTGTGCACAGCTTGCCAACTGATAGAAAACAGTACATTACCACTTTCCTGACTTTTCCAATCACATGAATATTCGATAAGAAGCTGTTTAGGACAGATTTTCTTTTCTTTATGGCAAACACTTGGCAGACCTCCGTGCAACGTCCAGAACACGATGGGAGATGTTTTCTGTGCTCGCGCAGGTTTTCCTTGCCAGACAGAGTGGAAAAGCTTTCTGCTAGCATGTAGACCACAAAAGACGCTAAAGGCGAAGGTACGATGCTCCCCGGAGCTAATCGCCGCTCCCGGGCGTCTTTCGGCAGAAGCCGCGCTAAGAGAGCACTGTGAGCGGTACAATCGTCTTTGCGCGAAGAAGCCGCTTCTTCGGCTCCGGGAGCCGGAGAGAGCGGCAGCATCGGAAAGGTGAAGAAGGAAGCTGTACAACACTGGGATTGTGTGCGCAGCTTGCCAACTGATAGACAGTAGTACATTACCCCTTTCCTGACTTTTCCAATCACATGAATATTCGATTGGAAGCTGTTTTGGACAACTTTTCTTTTCTTCTTGTCGAACACTTGGCAGACCTCCGTGCAACGTCCAGAACACGATGGGAGATGTTTTCTGTGCTCGCGAAGGTTTTCCTTGCCAGACAGAGTGGAAAAGCTTTCTGCTAAGATGTAGACCACAAAAGACGCTAAAGGCGAAGGTACGATGCTCCCCGGAGCTAAGCGCCGCTCCCGGGCGTCTTTCGGCAGAAGCCGCGCTAAGAGACCACTGTGAGCGGTACAATCGTCTTTGCGCGAAGAAGCCGCTTCTTCGGCTCCGGGAGCCGGAGAGAGCGGCATGATCGGAAAGGTGAAGAAGGAAGCTGTACAACACTGGGATTGTGTGCGCAGCTTGCCAACTGATAGAAAACAGTACATTACCACTTTCCTGACTTTTCCAATCACATGAATCTTCGATTGGAAGCTGTTTTGGACAGATTTTCTTTTCTTTATGGCAAACACTTGGCAGACCTCCGTGCCACGTCCAGAACGCGTTGGAGATGTTTTCTGTGCTCGCGCAGGTTTTCCTTGCCAGACAGAGTGGAAAAGCTTTCTGCTAGCATGTAGACCACAAAAGACGCTAAAGGCGAAGGTACGATGCTCCCCGGAGCTAAGCGCCGCTCCCGGGCGTCTTTCGGCAGAAGCCGCGCTAAGAGAGCACTGTGAGCGGTACAATCGTCTTTGCGCGAAGAAGCCGCTTCTTCGGCTCACGGAGCCGGAGAGAGCGGCATGATCGGAAAGGTGAAGAAGGAAGCTGTACAACACTGGGATTGTATGCGCAGATTGCCAACTGATAGACAGCAGTACATTACCACTTTCCTGACTTTTCCAATCACATGAATATTCGATAAGAAGCTGTTTTGGACAGATTTTCTTTTCTTTATGGCAAACACTTGGCAGACCTCCGTGCAACGTCCAGAACACGATGGGAGATGTTTTCTGTGCTCGCGCAGGTTTTCCTTGCCAGACAGAGTGGAAAAGCTTTCTGCTAGCATGTAGACCACAAAAGACGCTAAAGACGAAGGTACGATGCTCTCCGCAGCTAAGCGCCGCTCCCGGGCTTCTTTCGGCAGAAGCGGCGCTAAGAGAGCACAGTGAGCGGTACAATCGTCTTTGCGCGAAGAAGCCGCTTCTTCGGCTCCGGGAGCCGGAGAGAGCGGCATGATCGGAAAGGTGAAGAAGGAAGCTGTACAACACTGGGATTGTGTGCGCAGCTTGCCAACTGATAGAAAACAGTACATTACCACTTTCCTGACTTGTCCAATCACATGAATATTCGATAAGAAGAGGTTTTGGACAGATTTTCTTTTCTTTATGCCAAACACATGGCAGACCTCCGTGCAACGTCCAGAACACGATGGGAGATGTTTTCTGTGCTCGCGCAGGTTTTCCTTGCCAGACAGAGTGGAAAAGCTTTCTGCTAGCATGTAGACCACAAAAGACGCTAAAGACGAAGGTACGATGCTCTCCGGAGCTAAGCGCCGCTCCCGGGCTTCTTTCGTCAGAAGCCGCGCTAAGAGAGCACTGTGAGCGGTACAATCGTCTTAGCGCGAAGAAGCCGCTTCTTCGGCTCCGGGAGCCGGAGAGAGCGGCAGCATCGGAAAGGTGAAGAAGGAAGCTGTACAACACTGGGATTGTGTGCGCAGCTTGCCAACTGATAGAAAACAGTACATTACCACTTTCCTGACTTTTCCAATCACATGAATATTCGATTGGAAGCTGTTTTGGACAACTTTTCTTTTCTTCTTGTCGAACACTTGGCAGACCTCCGTGCAACGTCCAGAACACGATGGGAGATGTTTTCTGTGCTCGCGCAGGTTTTCCTTGCCAGACAGAGTGGAAAAGCTTTCTGCTAGCATGTAGACCACAAAAGACGCTAAAGGCGAAGGTACGATGCTCCCCGGAGCTAATCGCCGCTCCCGGGCTTCTTTCGGCAGAAGCCGCGCTAAGAGAGCACTGTGAGCGGTACAATCGTCTTTGCGCGAAGAAGCCGCTTCTTCGGCTCCGGGAGCCGGAGAGAGCGGCAGCATCGGAAAGGTGAAGAAGGAAGCTGTACAACACTGGGATTGTGTGCGCAGCTTGCCAACTGATAGACAGCAGTACATTACCACTTTCCTGACTTTTCCAATCACATGAATATTCGACTGGAAGCTGTTTTGGACAACTTTTCTTTTCTTCTTCTCGAACACTTGGCAGACCTCCGTGCAACGTCCAGAACACGATGGGAGATGTTTTCTGTGCTCCCGCAGGTTTTCCTTGCCAGACAGAGTGGAAAAGCTTTCTGCTAGCATGTAGACCACAAAAGACGCTAAAGGCGAAGGTACGATGCTCCCCGGAGCTAATCGCCGCTCCCGGGCGTCTTTCGGCAGAAGCCGCGCTAAGAGAGCACTGTGAGCGGTACAATCGTCTTTGCGCGAAGAAGCCGCTTCTTCGGCTCCGGGAGCCGGAGAGAGCGGCATGATCGGAAAGGTGAAGAAGGAAGCTGTACAACACTGGGATTGTGTGCGCAGCTTGCCAACTGATAGACAGTAGTACATTACCCCTTTCCTGACTTTTCCAATCACATGAATATTCGATTGGAAGCTGTTTTGGACAACTTTTCTTTTCTTCTTGTCGAACACTTGGCAGACCTCCGTGCAACGTCCAGAACACGATGGGAGATGTTTTCTGTGCTCGCGCAGGTTTTCCTTGCCAGACAGAGTGGAAAAGCTTTCTGCTAGCATGTAGACCACAAAAGACGCTAAAGGCGAAGGTACGATGCTCCCCGGAGCTAAGCGCCGCTCCCGGGCGTCTTTCGGCAGAAGCCGCGCTAAGAGACCACTGTGAGCGGTACAATCGTCTTTGCGCGAAGAAGCCGCTTCTTCGGCTCCGGGAGCCGGAGAGAGCGGCATGATCGGAAAGGTGAAGAAGGAAGCTGTACAACACTGGGATTGTGTGCGCAGCTTGCCAACTGATAGAAAACAGTACATTACCACTTTCCTGACTTTTCCAATCACATGAATCTTCGATTGGAAGCTGTTTTGGACAGATTTTCTTTTCTTTATGGCAAACACTTGGCAGACCTCCGTGCAACGTCCAGAACGCGTTGGAGATGTTTTCTGTGCTCGCGCAGGTTTTCCTTGCCAGACAGAGTGGAAAAGCTTTCTGCTAGCATGTAGACCACAAAAGACGCTAAAGGCGAAGGTACGATGCTCCCCGGAGCTAAGCGCCGCTCCCGGGCTTCTTTCGGCAGAAGCCGCGCTAAGAGAGCACTGTGAGCGGTACAATCGTCTTTGCGCGAAGAAGCCGCTTCTTCGGCTCCGGGAGCCGGAGAGAGCGGCATGATCGGAAAGGTGAAGAAGGAAGCTGTACAACACTGGGATTGTATGCGCAGATTGCCAACTGATAGACAGCAGTACATTACCACTTTCCTGACTTTTCCAATCACATGAATATTCGATAAGAAGCTGTTTTGGACAGATTTTCTTTTCTTTATGGCAAACACTTGGCAGACCTCCGTGCAACGTCCAGAACACGATGGGAGATGTTTTCTGTGCTCGCGCAGGTTTTCCTTGCCAGACAGAGTGGAAAAGCTTTCTGCTAGCATGTAGACCACAAAAGACGCTAAAGACGAAGGTACGATGCTCTCCGCAGCTAAGCGCCGCTCCCGGGCTTCTTTCGGCAGAAGCGGCGCTAAGAGAGCACAGTGAGCGGTACAATCGTCTTTGCGCGAAGAAGCCGCTTCTTCGGCTCCGGGAGCCGGAGAGAGCGGCATGATCGGAAAGGTGAAGAAGGAAGCTGTACAACACTGGGATTGTATGCGCAGATTGCCAACTGATAGACAGCAGTACATTACCACTTTCCTGACTTTTCCAATCACATGAATATTCGATAAGAAACTGTTTTGGACAGATTTTCTTTTCTTTATGGCAAACACTTGGCAGACCTCCGTGCAACGTCCAGAACACGATGGGAGATGTTTTCTGTGCTCGCGCAGGTTTTCCTTGCCAGACAGAGTGGAAAAGCTTTCTGCTAGCATGTAGACCACAAAAGACGCTAAAGACGAAGGTACGATGCTCTCCGCAGCTAAGCGCCGCTCCCGGGCTTCTTTCGGCAGAAGCGGCGCTAAGAGAGCACAGTGAGCGGTACAATCGTCTTTGCGCGAAGAAGCCGCTTCTTCGGCTCCGGGAGCCGGAGAGAGCGGCATGATCGGAAAGGTGAAGAAGGAAGCTGTACAACACTGGGATTGTGTGCGCAGCTTGCCAACTGATAGAAAACAGTACATTACCACTTTCCTGACTTGTCCAATCACATGAATATTCGATAAGAAGAGGTTTTGGACAGATTTTCTTTTCTTTATGCCAAACACATGGCAGACCGCCGTGCAACGTCCAGAACACGATGGGAGATGTTTTCTGTGCTCGCGCAGGTTTTCCTTGCCAGACAGAGTGGAAAAGCTTTCTGCTAGCATGTAGACCACAAAAGACGCTAAAGACGAAGGTACGATGCTCCCCGGAGCTAAGCGCCGCTCCCGGGCTTCTTTCGGCAGAAGCCGCGCTAAGAGAGCACTGTGAGCGGTACAATCGTCTTTGCGCGAAGAAGCCGCTTCTTCGGCTCCGGGAGCCGGAGAGAGCGGCAGCATCGGAAAGGTGAAGAAGGAAGCTGTACAACACTGGGATTGTGTGCGCAGCTTGCCAACTGATAGAAAACAGTACATTACCACTTTCCTGACTTTTCCAATCACATGAATATTCGATTGGAAGCTGTTTTGGACAACTTTTCTTTTCTTCTTGTCGAACACTTGGCAGACCTCCGTGCAACGTCCAGAACACGATGGGAGATGTTTTCTGTGCTCGCGCAGGTTTTCCTTGCCAGACAGAGTGGAAAAGCTTTCTGCTAGCATGTAGACCACAAAAGACGCTAAAGACGAAGGTACGATGCTCCCCGGAGCTAAGCGCCGCTCCCGGGCGTCTTTCGGCAGAAGCCGCGCTAAGAGAGCGCTGCGAGCGGTACAATCGTCTTTGCGCGAAGAAGCCGCTTCTTCGGCTCCGGGAGCCGGAGAGAGCGGCAGCATCGGAAAGGTGAAGAAGGAAGCCGTACAACACTGGGATTGTGTGCGCAGCTTGCCAACTGATAGAAAACAGTACATTACCACTTTCCTGACTTTTCCAATCACATGAATATTCGATTGGAATTTGTTTTGGACAACTTTTCTTTTCTTCTTGTCGAACACTTGGCAGACCTCCGTGCAACGTCCAGAACACGATGGGAGATGTTTTCTGTGCTCGCGCAGGTTTTCCTTGCCAGACAGAGTGGAAAAGCTATCTGCTAGCATGTAGACCACAAAAGACGCTAAAGGCGAAGGTACGATGCTCCTCGGAGCTAAGCGCCGCTCCCGGGCTTCTTTCGGCAGAAGCCGCGCTAAGAGAGCACAGTGAGCGGTACAATCGTCTTTGCGCGAAGAAGCCGCTTCTTTGGCTCCGGGAGCCGGAGAGAGCAGCAGCATCGGAAAGGTGAAGAAGGAAGCCGTACAACACTGGGATTGTGTGCACAGCTTGTCAACTGATAGAAAACAGTACATTACCACTTTCCTGACTTTTCCAATCACATGAATATTCGATAAGAAGCTGTTTTGGACAGATTTTCTTTTCTTCTTGTCGAACACTTGGCAGACCTCCGTGCAACGTCCAGAACACGATGGGAGATGTTTTCTGTGCTCGCGCAGGTTTTCCTTGCCAGACAGAGTGGAAAAGCTTTCTGCTAGCATGTAGACCACAAAAGACGCTAAAGACGAAGGTACGATGCTCTCCGGAGCTAAGCGCCGCTCCCGGGCTTCTTTCGGCAGAAGCCGCGCTAAGAGAGCACTGTGAGCGGTACAATCGTCTTAGCGCGAAGAAGCCGCTTCTTCGGCTCCGGGAGCCGGAGAGAGCGGCAGCATCGGAAAGGTGAAGAAGGAAGCTGTACAACACTGGGATTGTGTGCGCAGCTTGCCAACTGATAGAAAACAGTACATTACCACTTTCCTGACTTTTCCAATCACATGAATATTCGATTGGAAGCTGTTTTGGACAACTTTTCTTTTCTTCTTGTCGAACACTTGGCAGACCTCCGTGCAACGTCCAGAACACGATGGGAGATGTTTTCTGTGCTCGCGCAGGTTTTCCTTGCCAGACAGAGTGGAAAAGCTTTCTGCTAGCATGTAGACCACAAAAGACGCTAAAGACGAAGGTACGATGCTCCCCGGAGCTAAGCGCCGCTCCCGGGCTTCTTTCGGCAGAAGCCGCGCTAAGAGAGCGCTGCGAGCGGTAAAATCGTCTTTGCGCGAAGAAGCCGCTTCTTCGGCTCCGGGAGCCGGAGAGAGCGGCAGCATCGGAAAGGTGAAGAAGGAAGCCGTACAACACTGGGATTGTGTGCACAGCTTGCCAACTGATAGAAAACAGTACATTACCACTTTCCTGACTTTTCCAATCACATGAATATTCGATAAGAAGCTGTTTTGGACAGATTTTCTTTTCTTCTTGTCGAACACTTGGCAGACCTCCGTGCAACGTCCAGAACACGATGGGAGATGTTTTCTGTGCTCGCGCAGGTTTTCCTTGCCAGACAGAGTGGAAAAGCTTTCTGCTAGCATGTAGACCACAAAAGACGCTAAAGACGAAGGTACGATGCTCTCCGGAGCTAAGCGCCGCTCCCGGGCTTCTTTCGTCAGAAGCCGCGCTAAGAGAGCACTGTGAGCGGTACAATCGTCTTAGCGCGAAGAAGCCGCTTCTTCGGCTCCGGGAGCCGGAGAGAGCGGCAGCATCGGAAAGGTGAAGAAGGAAGCTGTACAACACTGGGATTGTGTGCGCAGCTTGCCAACTGATAGAAAACAGTACATTACCACTTTCCTGACTTTTCCAATCACATGAATATTCGATTGGAAGCTGTTTTGGACAACTTTTCTTTTCTTCTTGTCGAACACTTGGCAGACCTCCGTGCAACGTCCAGAACACGATGGGAGATGTTTTCTGTGCTCGCGCAGGTTTTCCTTGCCAGACAGAGTGGAAAAGCTTTCTGCTAGCATGTAGACCACAAAAGACGCTAAAGACGAAGGTACGATGCTCCCCGGAGCTAAGCGCCGCTCCCGGGCTTCTTTCGGCAGAAGCCGCGCTAAGAGAGCGCTGCGAGCGGTAAAATCGTCTTTGCGCGAAGAAGCCGCTTCTTCGGCTCCGGGAGCCGGAGAGAGCGGCAGCATCGGAAAGGTGAAGAAGGAAGCCGTACAACACTGGGATTGTGTGCACAGCTTGCCAACTGATAGAAAACAGTACATTACCACTTTCCTGACTTTTCCAATCACATGAATATTCGATAAGAAGCTGTTTTGGACAGATTTTCTTTTCTTTATGGCAAACACTTGGCAGACCTCCGTGCAACGTCCAGAACACGATGGGAGATGTTTTCTGTGCTCGCGCAGGTTTTCCTTGCCAGACAGAGTGGAAAAGCTTTCTGCTAGCATGTAGACCACAAAAGACGCTAAAGGCGAAGGTACGATGCTCCCCGGAGCTAATCGCCGCTCCCGGGCTTCTTTCGGCAGAAGCCGCGCTAAGAGAGCACTGTGAGCGGTACAATCGTCTTTGCGCGAAGAAGCCGCTTCTTCGGCTCCGGGAGCCGGAGAGAGCGGCAGCATCGGAAAGGTGAAGAAGGAAGCTGTACAACACTGGGATTGTGTGCGCAGCTTGCCAACTGATAGACAGTAGTACATTACCCCTTTCCTGACTTTTCCAATCACATGAATATTCGACTGGAAGCTGTTTTGGACAACTTTTCTTTTCTTCTTGTCGAACACTTGGCAGACCTCCGTGCAACGTCCAGAACACGATGGGAGATGTTTTCTGTGCTCGCGCAGGTTTTCCTTGCCAGACAGAGTGGAAAAGCTTTCTGCTAGCATGTAGACCACAAAAGACGCTAAAGACGAAGGTACGATGCTCCCCGGAGCTAAGCGCCGCTCCCGGGCTTCTTTCGGCAGAAGCCGCGCTAAGAGAGCACTGTGAGCGGTACAATCGTCTTTGCGCGAAGAAGCCGCTTCTTCGGCTCCAGGAGCCGGAGAGAGCGGCAGCATCGGAAAGGTGAAGAAGGAAGCTGTACAACAGTGGGATTGTGTGCGCAGCTTGCCAACTGATAGAAAACAGTACATTACCACTTTCCTGACTTTTCCAATCACATGAATATTCGATTGGAAGCTGTTTTGGACAACTTTTCTTTTCTTCTTGTCGAACACTTGGCAGACCTCCGTGCAACGTCCAGAACACGATGGGAGATGTTTTCTGTGCTCGCGCAGGTTTTCCTTGCCAGACAGAGTGGAAAAGCTTTCTGCTAGCATGTAGACCACAAAAGACGCTAAAGACGAAGGTACGATGCTCCCCGGAGCTAATCGCCGCTCCCGGGCTTCTTTCGGCAGAAGCCGCGCTAAGAGAGCGCTGCGAGCGGTACAATCGTCTTTGCGCGAAGAAGCCGCTTCTTCGGCTCCGGGAGCCGGAGAGAGCGGCAGCATCGGAAAGGTGAAGAAGGAAGCCGTACAACACTGGGATTGTGTGCACAGCTTGCCAACTGATAGAAAACAGTACATTACCACTTTCCTGACTTTTCCAATCACATGAATATTCGATAAGAAGCTGTTTAGGACAGATTTTCTTTTCTTTATGGCAAACACTTGGCAGACCTCCGTGCAACGTCCAGAACACGATGGGAGATGTTTTCTGTGCTCGCGCAGGTTTTCCTTGCCAGACAGAGTGGAAAAGCTTTCTGCTAGCATGTAGACCACAAAAGACGCTAAAGGCGAAGGTACGATGCTCCCCGGAGCTAATCGCCGCTCCCGGGCGTCTTTCGGCAGAAGCCGCGCTAAGAGAGCACTGTGAGCGGTACAATCGTCTTTGCGCGAAGAAGCCGCTTCTTCGGCTCCGGGAGCCGGAGAGAGCGGCAGCATCGGAAAGGTGAAGAAGGAAGCTGTACAACACTGGGATTGTGTGCGCAGCTTGCCAACTGATAGACAGTAGTACATTACCCCTTTCCTGACTTTTCCAATCACATGAATATTCGATTGGAAGCTGTTTTGGACAACTTTTCTTTTCTTCTTGTCGAACACTTGGCAGACCTCCGTGCAACGTCCAGAACACGATGGGAGATGTTTTCTGTGCTCGCGAAGGTTTTCCTTGCCAGACAGAGTGGAAAAGCTTTCTGCTAAGATGTAGACCACAAAAGACGCTAAAGGCGAAGGTACGATGCTCCCCGGAGCTAAGCGCCGCTCCCGGGCGTCTTTCGGCAGAAGCCGCGCTAAGAGACCACTGTGAGCGGTACAATCGTCTTTGCGCGAAGAAGCCGCTTCTTCGGCTCCGGGAGCCGGAGAGAGCGGCATGATCGGAAAGGTGAAGAAGGAAGCTGTACAACACTGGGATTGTGTGCGCAGCTTGCCAACTGATAGAAAACAGTACATTACCACTTTCCTGACTTTTCCAATCACATGAATCTTCGATTGGAAGCTGTTTTGGACAGATTTTCTTTTCTTTATGGCAAACACTTGGCAGACCTCCGTGCCACGTCCAGAACGCGTTGGAGATGTTTTCTGTGCTCGCGCAGGTTTTCCTTGCCAGACAGAGTGGAAAAGCTTTCTGCTAGCATGTAGACCACAAAAGACGCTAAAGGCGAAGGTACGATGCTCCCCGGAGCTAAGCGCCGCTCCCGGGCGTCTTTCGGCAGAAGCCGCGCTAAGAGAGCACTGTGAGCGGTACAATCGTCTTTGCGCGAAGAAGCCGCTTCTTCGGCTCACGGAGCCGGAGAGAGCGGCATGATCGGAAAGGTGAAGAAGGAAGCTGTACAACACTGGGATTGTATGCGCAGATTGCCAACTGATAGACAGCAGTACATTACCACTTTCCTGACTTTTCCAATCACATGAATATTCGATAAGAAGCTGTTTTGGACAGATTTTCTTTTCTTTATGGCAAACACTTGGCAGACCTCCGTGCAACGTCCAGAACACGATGGGAGATGTTTTCTGTGCTCGCGCAGGTTTTCCTTGCCAGACAGAGTGGAAAAGCTTTCTGCTAGCATGTAGACCACAAAAGACGCTAAAGACGAAGGTACGATGCTCTCCGCAGCTAAGCGCCGCTCCCGGGCTTCTTTCGGCAGAAGCGGCGCTAAGAGAGCACAGTGAGCGGTACAATCGTCTTTGCGCGAAGAAGCCGCTTCTTCGGCTCCGGGAGCCGGAGAGAGCGGCATGATCGGAAAGGTGAAGAAGGAAGCTGTACAACACTGGGATTGTGTGCGCAGCTTGCCAACTGATAGAAAACAGTACATTACCACTTTCCTGACTTGTCCAATCACATGAATATTCGATAAGAAGAGGTTTTGGACAGATTTTCTTTTCTTTATGCCAAACACATGGCAGACCTCCGTGCAACGTCCAGAACACGATGGGAGATGTTTTCTGTGCTCGCGCAGGTTTTCCTTGCCAGACAGAGTGGAAAAGCTTTCTGCTAGCATGTAGACCACAAAAGACGCTAAAGACGAAGGTACGATGCTCTCCGGAGCTAAGCGCCGCTCCCGGGCTTCTTTCGTCAGAAGCCGCGCTAAGAGAGCACTGTGAGCGGTACAATCGTCTTAGCGCGAAGAAGCCGCTTCTTCGGCTCCGGGAGCCGGAGAGAGCGGCAGCATCGGAAAGGTGAAGAAGGAAGCTGTACAACACTGGGATTGTGTGCGCAGCTTGCCAACTGATAGAAAACAGTACATTACCACTTTCCTGACTTTTCCAATCACATGAATATTCGATTGGAAGCTGTTTTGGACAACTTTTCTTTTCTTCTTGTCGAACACTTGGCAGACCTCCGTGCAACGTCCAGAACACGATGGGAGATGTTTTCTGTGCTCGCGCAGGTTTTCCTTGCCAGACAGAGTGGAAAAGCTTTCTGCTAGCATGTAGACCACAAAAGACGCTAAAGGCGAAGGTACGATGCTCCCCGGAGCTAATCGCCGCTCCCGGGCTTCTTTCGGCAGAAGCCGCGCTAAGAGAGCACTGTGAGCGGTACAATCGTCTTTGCGCGAAGAAGCCGCTTCTTCGGCTCCGGGAGCCGGAGAGAGCGGCAGCATCGGAAAGGTGAAGAAGGAAGCTGTACAACACTGGGATTGTGTGCGCAGCTTGCCAACTGATAGACAGCAGTACATTACCACTTTCCTGACTTTTCCAATCACATGAATATTCGACTGGAAGCTGTTTTGGACAACTTTTCTTTTCTTCTTGTCGAACACTTGGCAGACCTCCGTGCAACGTCCAGAACACGATGGGAGATGTTTTCTGTGCTCCCGCAGGTTTTCCTTGCCAGACAGAGTGGAAAAGCTTTCTGCTAGCATGTAGACCACAAAAGACGCTAAAGGCGAAGGTACGATGCTCCCCGGAGCTAATCGCCGCTCCCGGGCTTCTTTCGGCAGAAGCCGCGCTAAGAGAGCACTGTGAGCGGTACAATCGTCTTTGCGCGAAGAAGCCGCTTCTTCGGCTCCGGGAGCCGGAGAGAGCGGCATGATCGGAAAGGTGAAGAAGGAAGCTGTACAACACTGGGATTGTGTGCGCAGCTTGCCAACTGATAGACAGTAGTACATTACCCCTTTCCTGACTTTTCCAATCACATGAATATTCGATTGGAAGCTGTTTTGGACAACTTTTCTTTTCTTCTTGTCGAACACTTGGCAGACCTCCGTGCAACGTCCAGAACACGATGGGAGATGTTTTCTGTGCTCGCGCAGGTTTTCCTTGCCAGACAGAGTGGAAAAGCTTTCTGCTAAGATGTAGACCACAAAAGACGCTAAAGGCGAAGGTACGATGCTCCCCGGAGCTAAGCGCCGCTCCCGGGCGTCTTTCGGCAGAAGCCGCGCTAAGAGACCACTGTGAGCGGTACAATCGTCTTTGCGCGAAGAAGCCGCTTCTTCGGCTCCGGGAGCCGGAGAGAGCGGCATGATCGGAAAGGTGAAGAAGGAAGCTGTACAACACTGGGATTGTGTGCGCAGCTTGCCAACTGATAGAAAACAGTACATTACCACTTTCCTGACTTTTCCAATCACATGAATCTTCGATTGGAAGCTGTTTTGGACAGATTTTCTTTTCTTTATGGCAAACACTTGGCAGACCTCCGTGCAACGTCCAGAACGCGTTGGAGATGTTTTCTGTGCTCGCGCAGGTTTTCCTTGCCAGACAGAGTGGAAAAGCTTTCTGCTAGCATGTAGACCACAAAAGACGCTAAAGGCGAAGGTACGATGCTCCCCGGAGCTAAGCGCCGCTCCCGGGCTTCTTTCGGCAGAAGCCGCGCTAAGAGAGCACTGTGAGCGGTACAATCGTCTTTGCGCGAAGAAGCCGCTTCTTCGGCTCACGGAGCCGGAGAGAGCGGCATGATCGGAAAGGTGAAGAAGGAAGCTGTACAACACTGGGATTGTATGCGCAGATTGCCAACTGATAGACAGCAGTACATTACCACTTTCCTGACTTTTCCAATCACATGAATATTCGATAAGAAGCTGTTTTGGACAGATTTTCTTTTCTTTATGGCAAACACTTGGCAGACCTCCGTGCAACGTCCAGAACACGATGGGAGATGTTTTCTGTGCTCGCGCAGGTTTTCCTTGCCAGACAGAGTGGAAAAGCTTTCTGCTAGCATGTAGACCACAAAAGACGCTAAAGACGAAGGTACGATGCTCTCCGCAGCTAAGCGCCGCTCCCGGGCTTCTTTCGGCAGAAGCGGCGCTAAGAGAGCACAGTGAGCGGTACAATCGTCTTTGCGCGAAGAAGCCGCTTCTTCGGCTCCGGGAGCCGGAGAGAGCGGCATGATCGGAAAGGTGAAGAAGGAAGCTGTACAACACTGGGATTGTATGCGCAGATTGCCAACTGATAGACAGCAGTACATTACCACTTTCCTGACTTTTCCAATCACATGAATATTCGATAAGAAACTGTTTTGGACAGATTTTCTTTTCTTTATGGCAAACACTTGGCAGACCTCCGTGCAACGTCCAGAACACGATGGGAGATGTTTTCTGTGCTCGCGCAGGTTTTCCTTGCCAGACAGAGTGGAAAAGCTTTCTGCTAGCATGTAGACCACAAAAGACGCTAAAGACGAAGGTACGATGCTCTCCGCAGCTAAGCGCCGCTCCCGGGCTTCTTTCGGCAGAAGCGGCGCTAAGAGAGCACAGTGAGCGGTACAATCGTCTTTGCGCGAAGAAGCCGCTTCTTCGGCTCCGGGAGCCGGAGAGAGCGGCATGATCGGAAAGGTGAAGAAGGAAGCTGTACAACACTGGGATTGTGTGCGCAGCTTGCCAACTGATAGAAAACAGTACATTACCACTTTCCTGACTTGTCCAATCACATGAATATTCGATAAGAAGAGGTTTTGGACAGATTTTCTTTTCTTTATGCCAAACACATGGCAGACCGCCGTGCAACGTCCAGAACACGATGGGAGATGTTTTCTGTGCTCGCGCAGGTTTTCCTTGCCAGACAGAGTGGAAAAGCTTTCTGCTAGCATGTAGACCACAAAAGACGCTAAAGACGAAGGTACGATGCTCCCCGGAGCTAAGCGCCGCTCCCGGGCTTCTTTCGGCAGAAGCCGCGCTAAGAGAGCACTGTGAGCGGTACAATCGTCTTTGCGCGAAGAAGCCGCTTCTTCGGCTCCGGGAGCCGGAGAGAGCGGCAGCATCGGAAAGGTGAAGAAGGAAGCTGTACAACACTGGGATTGTGTGCGCAGCTTGCCAACTGATAGAAAACAGTACATTACCACTTTCCTGACTTTTCCAATCACATGAATATTCGATTGGAAGCTGTTTTGGACAACTTTTCTTTTCTTCTTGTCGAACACTTGGCAGACCTCCGTGCAACGTCCAGAACACGATGGGAGATGTTTTCTGTGCTCGCGCAGGTTTTCCTTGCCAGACAGAGTGGAAAAGCTTTCTGCTAGCATGTAGACCACAAAAGACGCTAAAGACGAAGGTACGATGCTCCCCGGAGCTAAGCGCCGCTCCCGGGCGTCTTTCGGCAGAAGCCGCGCTAAGAGAGCGCTGCGAGCGGTACAATCGTCTTTGCGCGAAGAAGCCGCTTCTTCGGCTCCGGGAGCCGGAGAGAGCGGCAGCATCGGAAAGGTGAAGAAGGAAGCCGTACAACACTGGGATTGTGTGCGCAGCTTGCCAACTGATAGAAAACAGTACATTACCACTTTCCTGACTTTTCCAATCACATGAATATTCGATTGGAATTTGTTTTGGACAACTTTTCTTTTCTTCTTGTCGAACACTTGGCAGACCTCCGTGCAACGTCCAGAACACGATGGGAGATGTTTTCTGTGCTCGCGCAGGTTTTCCTTGCCAGACAGAGTGGAAAAGCTATCTGCTAGCATGTAGACCACAAAAGACGCTAAAGGCGAAGGTACGATGCTCCTCGGAGCTAAGCGCCGCTCCCGGGCTTCTTTCGGCAGAAGCCGCGCTAAGAGAGCACAGTGAGCGGTACAATCGTCTTTGCGCGAAGAAGCCGCTTCTTTGGCTCCGGGAGCCGGAGAGAGCAGCAGCATCGGAAAGGTGAAGAAGGAAGCCGTACAACACTGGGATTGTGTGCACAGCTTGTCAACTGATAGAAAACAGTACATTACCACTTTCCTGACTTTTCCAATCACATGAATATTCGATAAGAAGCTGTTTTGGACAGATTTTCTTTTCTTCTTGTCGAACACTTGGCAGACCTCCGTGCAACGTCCAGAACACGATGGGAGATGTTTTCTGTGCTCGCGCAGGTTTTCCTTGCCAGACAGAGTGGAAAAGCTTTCTGCTAGCATGTAGACCACAAAAGACGCTAAAGACGAAGGTACGATGCTCTCCGGAGCTAAGCGCCGCTCCCGGGCTTCTTTCGGCAGAAGCCGCGCTAAGAGAGCACTGTGAGCGGTACAATCGTCTTAGCGCGAAGAAGCCGCTTCTTCGGCTCCGGGAGCCGGAGAGAGCGGCAGCATCGGAAAGGTGAAGAAGGAAGCTGTACAACACTGGGATTGTGTGCACAGCTTGCCAACTGATAGAAAACAGTACATTACCACTTTCCTGACTTTTCCAATCACATGAATATTCGATTGGAAGCTGTTTTGGACAACTTTTCTTTTCTTCTTGTCGAACACTTGGCAGACCTCCGTGCAACGTCCAGAACACGATGGGAGATGTTTTCTGTGCTCGCGCAGGTTTTCCTTGCCAGACAGAGTGGAAAAGCTTTCTGCTAGCATGTAGACCACAAAAGACGCTAAAGACGAAGGTACGATGCTCCCCGGAGCTAAGCGCCGCTCCCGGGCTTCTTTCGGCAGAAGCCGCGCTAAGAGAGCGCTGCGAGCGGTAAAATCGTCTTTGCGCGAAGAAGCCGCTTCTTCGGCTCCGGGAGCCGGAGAGAGCGGCAGCATCGGAAAGGTGAAGAAGGAAGCCGTACAACATTGGGATTGTGTGCACAGCTTGCCAACTGATAGAAAACAGTACATTACCACTTTCCTGACTTTTCCAATCACATGAATATTCGATAAGAAGCTGTTTTGGACAGATTTTCTTTTCTTCTTGTCGAACACTTGGCAGACCTCCGTGCAACGTCCAGAACACGATGGGAGATGTTTTCTGTGCTCGCGCAGGTTTTCCTTGCCAGACAGAGTGGAAAAGCTTTCTGCTAGCATGTAGACCACAAAAGACGCTAAAGACGAAGGTACGATGCTCTCCGGAGCTAAGCGCCGCTCCCGGGCTTCTTTCGTCAGAAGCCGCGCTAAGAGAGCACTGTGAGCGGTACAATCGTCTTAGCGCGAAGAAGCCGCTTCTTCGGCTCCGGGAGCCGGAGAGAGCGGCAGCATCGGAAAGGTGAAGAAGGAAGCTGTACAACACTGGGATTGTGTGCGCAGCTTGCCAACTGATAGAAAACAGTACATTACCACTTTCCTGACTTTTCCAATCACATGAATATTCGATTGGAAGCTGTTTTGGACAACTTTTCTTTTCTTCTTGTCGAACACTTGGCAGACCTCCGTGCAACGTCCAGAACACGATGGGAGATGTTTTCTGTGCTCGCGCAGGTTTTCCTTGCCAGACAGAGTGGAAAAGCTTTCTGCTAGCATGTAGACCACAAAAGACGCTAAAGACGAAGGTACGATGCTCCCCGGAGCTAAGCGCCGCTCCCGGGCTTCTTTCGGCAGAAGCCGCGCTAAGAGAGCGCTGCGAGCGGTAAAATCGTCTTTGCGCGAAGAAGCCGCTTCTTCGGCTCCGGGAGCCGGAGAGAGCGGCAGCATCGGAAAGGTGAAGAAGGAAGCCGTACAACACTGGGATTGTGTGCACAGCTTGCCAACTGATAGAAAACAGTACATTACCACTTTCCTGACTTTTCCAATCACATGAATATTCGATAAGAAGCTGTTTTGGACAGATTTTCTTTTCTTTATGGCAAACACTTGGCAGACCTCCGTGCAACGTCCAGAACACGATGGGAGATGTTTTCTGTGCTCGCGCAGGTTTTCCTTGCCAGACAGAGTGGAAAAGCTTTCTGCTAGCATGTAGACCACAAAAGACGCTAAAGGCGAAGGTACGATGCTCCCCGGAGCTAATCGCCGCTCCCGGGCTTCTTTCGGCAGAAGCCGCGCTAAGAGAGCACTGTGAGCGGTACAATCGTCTTTGCGCGAAGAAGCCGCTTCTTCGGCTCCGGGAGCCGGAGAGAGCGGCAGCATCGGAAAGGTGAAGAAGGAAGCTGTACAACACTGGGATTGTGTGCGCAGCTTGCCAACTGATAGACAGTAGTACATTACCCCTTTCCTGACTTTTCCAATCACATGAATATTCGACTGGAAGCTGTTTTGGACAACTTTTCTTTTCTTCTTGTCGAACACTTGGCAGACCTCCGTGCAACGTCCAGAACACGATGGGAGATGTTTTCTGTGCTCGCGCAGGTTTTCCTTGCCAGACAGAGTGGAAAAGCTTTCTGCTAGCATGTAGACCACAAAAGACGCTAAAGACGAAGGTACGATGCTCCCCGGAGCTAAGCGCCGCTCCCGGGCTTCTTTCGGCAGAAGCCGCGCTAAGAGAGCACTGTGAGCGGTACAATCGTCTTTGCGCGAAGAAGCCGCTTCTTCGGCTCCGGGAGCCGGAGAGAGCGGCAGCATCGGAAAGGTGAAGAAGGAAGCTGTACAACAGTGGGATTGTGTGCGCAGCTTGCCAACTGATAGAAAACAGTACATTACCACTTTCCTGACTTTTCCAATCACATGAATATTCGATTGGAAGCTGTTTTGGACAACTTTTCTTTTCTTCTTGTCGAACACTTGGCAGACCTCCGTGCAACGTCCAGAACACGATGGGAGATGTTTTCTGTGCTCGCGCAGGTTTTCCTTGCCAGACAGAGTGGAAAAGCTTTCTGCTAGCATGTAGACCACAAAAGACGCTAAAGACGAAGGTACGATGCTCCCCGGAGCTAAGCGCCGCTCCCGGGCTTCTTTCGGCAGAAGCCGCGCTAAGAGAGCGCTGCGAGCGGTACAATCGTCTTTGCGCGAAGAAGCCGCTTCTTCGGCTCCGGGAGCCGGAGAGAGCGGCAGCATCGGAAAGGTGAAGAAGGAAGCCGTACAACACTGGGATTGTGTGCACAGCTTGCCAACTGATAGAAAACAGTACATTACCACTTTCCTGACTTTTCCAATCACATGAATATTCGATAAGAAGCTGTTTAGGACAGATTTTCTTTTCTTTATGGCAAACACTTGGCAGACCTCCGTGCAACGTCCAGAACACGATGGGAGATGTTTTCTGTGCTCGCGCAGGTTTTCCTTGCCAGACAGAGTGGAAAAGCTTTCTGCTAGCATGTAGACCACAAAAGACGCTAAAGGCGAAGGTACGATGCTCCCCGGAGCTAATCGCCGCTCCCGGGCTTCTTTCGGCAGAAGCCGCGCTAAGAGAGCACTGTGAGCGGTACAATCGTCTTTGCGCGAAGAAGCCGCTTCTTCGGCTCCGGCAGCCGGAGAGAGCGGCATGATCGGAAAGGTGAAGAAGGAAGCTGTACAACACTGGGATTGTGTGCGCAGCTTGCCAACTGATAGACAGTAGTACATTACCCCTTTCCTGACTTTTCCAATCACATGAATATTCGATTGGAAGCTGTTTTGGACAACTTTTCTTTTCTTCTTGTCGAACACTTGGCAGACCTCCGTGCAACGTCCAGAACACGATGGGAGATGTTTTCTGTGCTCGCGCAGGTTTTCCTTGCCAGACAGAGTGGAAAAGCTATCTGCTAGCATGTAGACCACAAAAGACGCTAAAGGCGAAGGTACGATGCTCCCCGGAGCTAAGCGCCGCTCCCGGGCGTCTTTCGGCAGAAGCCGCGCTAAGAGAGCACTGTGAGCGGTACAATCGTCTTTGCGCGAAGAAGCCGCTTCTTCGGCTCCGGGAGCCGGAGAGAGCGGCATGATCGGAAAGGTGAAGAAGGAAGCTGTACAACACTGGGATTGTGTGCGCAGCTTGCCAACTGATAGAAAACAGTACATTACCACTTTCCTGACTTTTCCAATCACATGAATCTTCGATTGGAAGCTGTTTTGGACAGATTTTCTTTTCTTTATGGCAAACACTTGGCAGACCTCCGTGCAACGTCCAGAACACGATGGGAGATGTTTTCTGTGCTCGCGCAGGCTTTCCTTGCCAGACAGAGTGGAAAAGCTTTCTGCTAGCATGTAGACCACAAAAGACGCTAAAGACGAAGGTACGATGCTCCCCGGAGCTAAGCGCCGCTCCCGGGCTTCTTTCGGCAGAAGCCGCGCTAAGAGAGCGCTGCGAGCGGTAAAATCGTCTTTGCGCGAAGAAGCCGCTTCTTCGGCTCCGGGAGCCGGAGAGAGCGGCAGCATCGGAAAGGTGAAGAAGGAAGCCGTACAACACTGGGATTGGGTGCACAGCTTGCCAACTGATAGAAAACAGTACATTACCACTTTCCTGACTTTTCCAATCACATGAATATTCGATAAGAAGCTGTTTTGGACAGATTTTCTTTTCTTTATGGCAAACACTTGGCAGACCTCCGTGCAACGTCCAGAACACGATGGGAGATGTTTTCTGTGCTCGCGCAGGTTTTCCTTGCCAGACAGAGTGGAAAAGCTTTCTGCTAGCATGTAGACCACAAAAGACGCTAAAGGCGAAGGTACGATGCTCCCCGGAGCTAATCGCCGCTCCCGGGCTTCTTTCGGCAGAAGCCGCGCTAAGAGAGCACTGTGAGCGGTACAATCGTCTTTGCGCGAAGAAGCCGCTTCTTCGGCTCCGGGAGCCGGAGAGAGCGGCATGATCGGAAAGGTGAAGAAGGAAGCTGTACAACACTGGGATTGTGTGCGCAGCTTGCCAACTGATAGAAAACAGTACATTACCCCTTTCCTGACTTTTCCAATCACATGAATATTCGATTGGAAGCTGTTTTGGACAACTTTTCTTTTCTTCTTGTCGAACACTTGGCAGACCTCCGTGCAACGTCCAGAACACGATGGGAGATGTTTTCTGTGCTCGCGCAGGTTTTCCTTGCCAGACAGAGTGGAAAAGCTTTCTGCTAAGATGTAGACCACAAAAGACGCTAAAGGCGAAGGTACGATGCTCCCCGGAGCTAAGCGCCGCTCCCGGGCCTCATTCGGCAGAAGCCGCGCTAAGAGAGCACTGTGAGCGGTACAATCGTCTTTGCGCGAAGAAGCCGCTTCTTCGGCTCCGGGAGCCGGAGAGAGCGGCAGCATCGGAAAGGTGAAGAAGGAAGCTGTACAACACTGGGATTGTGTGCGCAGCTTGCCAACTGATAGAAAACAGTACATTACCACTTTCCTGACTTTTCCAATCACATGAATCTTCGATTGGAAGCTGTTTTGGACAGATATTCTTTTCTTTATGGCAAACACTTGGCAGACATCCGTGCAACGTCCAGAACGCGTTGGAGATGTTTTCTGTGCTCGCGCAGGTTTTCCTTGCCAGACAGAGTGGAAAAGCTTTCTGCTAGCATGTAGACCACAAAAGACGCTAAAGGCGAAGGTACGATGCTCCCCGGAGCTAAGCGCCGCTCCCGGGCGTCTTTCGGCAGAAGCCGCGCTAAGAGAGCACTGTGAGCGGTACAATCGTCTTTGCGCGAAGAAGCCGCTTCTTCGGCTCCGGGAGCCGGAGAGAGCGGCAGCATCGGAAAGGTGAAGAAGGAAGCCGTACAACACTGGGATTGTGTGCACAGCTTGCCAACTGATAGAAAACAGTACATTACCACTTTCCTGACTTTTCCAATCACATGAATATTCGATAAGAAGCTGTTTTGGACAGATTTTCTTTTCTTTATGGCAAACACTTGGCAGACCTCCGTGCAACGTCCAGAACACGATGGGAGATGTTTTCTGTGCTCGCGCAGGTTTTCCTTGCCAGACAGAGTGGAAAAGCTTTCTGCTAGCATGTAGACCACAAAAGACGCTAAAGGCGAAGGTACGATGCTCCCCGGAGCTAATCGCCGCTCCCGGGCTTCTTTCGGCAGAAGCCGCGCTAAGAGAGCACTGTGAGCGGTACAATCGTCTTTGCGCGAAGAAGCCGCTTCTTCGGCTCCGGGAGCCGGAGAGAGCGGCAGCATCGGAAAGGTGAAGAAGGAAGCTGTACAACACTGGGATTGTGTGCGCAGCTTGCCAACTGATAGACAGCAGTACATTACCACTTTCCTGACTTTTCCAATCACATGAATATTCGACTGGAAGCTGTTTTGGACAACTTTTCTTTTCTTCTTGTCGAACACTTGGCAGACCTCCGTGCAACGTCCAGAACACGATGGGAGATGTTTTCTGTGCTCGCGCAGGTTTTCCTTGCCAGACAGAGTGGAAAAGCTTTCTGCTAGGATGTAGACCACAAAAGACGCTAAAGACGAAGGTACGATGCTCCCCGGAGCTAAGCGCCGCTCCCGGGCTTCTTTCGGCAGAAGCCGCGCTAAGAGAGCACTGTGAGCGGTACAATCGTCTTTGCGCGAAGAAGCCGCTTCTTCGGCTCCGGGAGCCGGAGAGAGCGGCAGCATCGGAAAGGTGAAGAAGGAAGCTGTACAACACTGGGATTGTGTGCGCAGCTTGCCAACTGATAGAAAACAGTACATTACCACTTTCCTGACTTTTCCAATCACATGAATATTCGATTGGAAGCTGTTTTGGACAACTTTTCTTTTCTTCTTGTCGAACACTTGGCAGACCTCCGTGCAACGTCCAGAACACGATCGGAGATGTTACCTGTGCTCGCGCAGGTTTTCCTTGCCAGACAGAGTGGAAAAGCTTTCTGCTAGCATGTAGACCACAAAAGACGCTAAAGACGAAGGTACGATGCTCCCCGGAGCTAAGCGCCGCTCCCGGGCTTCTTTCGGCAGAAGCCGCGCTAAGAGAGCGCTGCGAGCGGTACAATCGTCTTTGCGCGAAGAAGCCGCTTCTTCGGCTCCGGGAGCCGGAGAGAGCGGCAGCATCGGAAAGGTGAAGAAGGAAGCCGTACAACACTGGGATTGTGTGCACAGCTTGCCAACTGATAGAAAACAGTACATTACCACTTTCCTGACTTTTCCAATCACATGAATATTCGATAAGAAGCTGTTTAGGACAGATTTTCTTTTCTTTATGGCAAACACTTGGCAGACCTCCGTGCAACGTCCAGAACACGATGGGAGATGTTTTCTGTGCTCGCGCAGGTTTTCCTTGCCAGACAGAGTGGAAAAGCTTTCTGCTAGCATGTAGACCACAAAAGACGCTAAAGGCGAAGGTACGATGCTCCCCGGAGCTAATCGCCGCTCCCGGGCGTCTTTCGGCAGAAGCCGCGCTAAGAGAGCACTGTGAGCGGTACAATCGTCTTTGCGCGAAGAAGCCGCTTCTTCGGCTCCGGGAGCCGGAGAGAGCGGCAGCATCGGAAAGGTGAAGAAGGAAGCTGTACAACACTGGGATTGTGTGCGCAGCTTGCCAACTGATAGACAGTAGTACATTACCCCTTTCCTGACTTTTCCAATCACATGAATATTCGATTGGAAGCTGTTTTGGACAACTTTTCTTTTCTTCTTGTCGAACACTTGGCAGACCTCCGTGCAACGTCCAGAACACGATGGGAGATGTTTTCTGTGCTCGCGAAGGTTTTCCTTGCCAGACAGAGTGGAAAAGCTTTCTGCTAAGATGTAGACCACAAAAGACGCTAAAGGCGAAGGTACGATGCTCCCCGGAGCTAAGCGCCGCTCCCGGGCGTCTTTCGGCAGAAGCCGCGCTAAGAGACCACTGTGAGCGGTACAATCGTCTTTGCGCGAAGAAGCCGCTTCTTCGGCTCCGGGAGCCGGAGAGAGCGGCATGATCGGAAAGGTGAAGAAGGAAGCTGTACAACACTGGGATTGTGTGCGCAGCTTGCCAACTGATAGAAAACAGTACATTACCACTTTCCTGACTTTTCCAATCACATGAATCTTCGATTGGAAGCTGTTTTGGACAGATTTTCTTTTCTTTATGGCAAACACTTGGCAGACCTCCGTGCCACGTCCAGAACGCGTTGGAGATGTTTTCTGTGCTCGCGCAGGTTTTCCTTGCCAGACAGAGTGGAAAAGCTTTCTGCTAGCATGTAGACCACAAAAGACGCTAAAGGCGAAGGTACGATGCTCCCCGGAGCTAAGCGCCGCTCCCGGGCGTCTTTCGGCAGAAGCCGCGCTAAGAGAGCACTGTGAGCGGTACAATCGTCTTTGCGCGAAGAAGCCGCTTCTTCGGCTCACGGAGCCGGAGAGAGCGGCATGATCGGAAAGGTGAAGAAGGAAGCTGTACAACACTGGGATTGTATGCGCAGATTGCCAACTGATAGACAGCAGTACATTACCACTTTCCTGACTTTTCCAATCACATGAATATTCGATAAGAAGCTGTTTTGGACAGATTTTCTTTTCTTTATGGCAAACACTTGGCAGACCTCCGTGCAACGTCCAGAACACGATGGGAGATGTTTTCTGTGCTCGCGCAGGTTTTCCTTGCCAGACAGAGTGGAAAAGCTTTCTGCTAGCATGTAGACCACAAAAGACGCTAAAGACGAAGGTACGATGCTCTCCGCAGCTAAGCGCCGCTCCCGGGCTTCTTTCGGCAGAAGCGGCGCTAAGAGAGCACAGTGAGCGGTACAATCGTCTTTGCGCGAAGAAGCCGCTTCTTCGGCTCCGGGAGCCGGAGAGAGCGGCATGATCGGAAAGGTGAAGAAGGAAGCTGTACAACACTGGGATTGTGTGCGCAGCTTGCCAACTGATAGAAAACAGTACATTACCACTTTCCTGACTTGTCCAATCACATGAATATTCGATAAGAAGAGGTTTTGGACAGATTTTCTTTTCTTTATGCCAAACACATGGCAGACCTCCGTGCAACGTCCAGAACACGATGGGAGATGTTTTCTGTGCTCGCGCAGGTTTTCCTTGCCAGACAGAGTGGAAAAGCTTTCTGCTAGCATGTAGACCACAAAAGACGCTAAAGACGAAGGTACGATGCTCTCCGGAGCTAAGCGCCGCTCCCGGGCTTCTTTCGTCAGAAGCCGCGCTAAGAGAGCACTGTGAGCGGTACAATCGTCTTAGCGCGAAGAAGCCGCTTCTTCGGCTCCGGGAGCCGGAGAGAGCGGCAGCATCGGAAAGGTGAAGAAGGAAGCTGTACAACACTGGGATTGTGTGCGCAGCTTGCCAACTGATAGAAAACAGTACATTACCACTTTCCTGACTTTTCCAATCACATGAATATTCGATTGGAAGCTGTTTTGGACAACTTTTCTTTTCTTCTTGTCGAACACTTGGCAGACCTCCGTGCAACGTCCAGAACACGATGGGAGATGTTTTCTGTGCTCGCGCAGGTTTTCCTTGCCAGACAGAGTGGAAAAGCTTTCTGCTAGCATGTAGACCACAAAAGACGCTAAAGGCGAAGGTACGATGCTCCCCGGAGCTAATCGCCGCTCCCGGGCTTCTTTCGGCAGAAGCCGCGCTAAGAGAGCACTGTGAGCGGTACAATCGTCTTTGCGCGAAGAAGCCGCTTCTTCGGCTCCGGGAGCCGGAGAGAGCGGCAGCATCGGAAAGGTGAAGAAGGAAGCTGTACAACACTGGGATTGTGTGCGCAGCTTGCCAACTGATAGACAGCAGTACATTACCACTTTCCTGACTTTTCCAATCACATGAATATTCGACTGGAAGCTGTTTTGGACAACTTTTCTTTTCTTCTTGTCGAACACTTGGCAGACCTCCGTGCAACGTCCAGAACACGATGGGAGATGTTTTCTGTGCTCCCGCAGGTTTTCCTTGCCAGACAGAGTGGAAAAGCTTTCTGCTAGCATGTAGACCACAAAAGACGCTAAAGGCGAAGGTACGATGCTCCCCGGAGCTAATCGCCGCTCCCGGGCTTCTTTCGGCAGAAGCCGCGCTAAGAGAGCACTGTGAGCGGTACAATCGTCTTTGCGCGAAGAAGCCGCTTCTTCGGCTCCGGGAGCCGGAGAGAGCGGCATGATCGGAAAGGTGAAGAAGGAAGCTGTACAACACTGGGATTGTGTGCGCAGCTTGCCAACTGATAGACAGTAGTACATTACCCCTTTCCTGACTTTTCCAATCACATGAATCTTCGATTGGAAGCTGTTTTGGACAACTTTTCTTTTCTTCTTGTCGAACACTTGGCAGACCTCCGTGCAACGTCCAGAACACGATGGGAGATGTTTTCTGTGCTCGCGCAGGTTTTCCTTGCCAGACAGAGTGGAAAAGCTTTCTGCTAAGATGTAGACCACAAAAGACGCTAAAGGCGAAGGTACGATGCTCCCCGGAGCTAAGCGCCGCTCCCGGGCGTCTTTCGGCAGAAGCCGCGCTAAGAGACCACTGTGAGCGGTACAATCGTCTTTGCGCGAAGAAGCCGCTTCTTCGGCTCCGGGAGCCGGAGAGAGCGGCATGATCGGAAAGGTGAAGAAGGAAGCTGTACAACACTGGGATTGTGTGCGCAGCTTGCCAACTGATAGAAAACAGTACATTACCACTTTCCTGACTTTTCCAATCACATGAATCTTCGATTGGAAGCTGTTTTGGACAGATTTTCTTTTCTTTATGGCAAACACTTGGCAGACCTCCGTGCAACGTCCAGAACGCGTTGGAGATGTTTTCTGTGCTCGCGCAGGTTTTCCTTGCCAGACAGAGTGGAAAAGCTTTCTGCTAGCATGTAGACCACAAAAGACGCTAAAGGCGAAGGTACGATGCTCCCCGGAGCTAAGCGCCGCTCCCGGGCTTCTTTCGGCAGAAGCCGCGCTAAGAGAGCACTGTGAGCGGTACAATCGTCTTTGCGCGAAGAAGCCGCTTCTTCGGCTCACGGAGCCGGAGAGAGCGGCATGATCGGAAAGGTGAAGAAGGAAGCTGTACAACACTGGGATTGTATGCGCAGATTGCCAACTGATAGACAGCAGTACATTACCACTTTCCTGACTTTTCCAATCACATGAATATTCGATAAGAAGCTGTTTTGGACAGATTTTCTTTTCTTTATGGCAAACACTTGGCAGACCTCCGTGCAACGTCCAGAACACGATGGGAGATGTTTTCTGTGCTCGCGCAGGTTTTCCTTGCCAGACAGAGTGGAAAAGCTTTCTGCTAGCATGTAGACCACAAAAGACGCTAAAGACGAAGGTACGATGCTCTCCGCAGCTAAGCGCCGCTCCCGGGCTTCTTTCGGCAGAAGCGGCGCTAAGAGAGCACAGTGAGCGGTACAATCGTTTTTGCGCGAAGAAGCCGCTTCTTCGGCTCCGGGAGCCGGAGAGAGCGGCAGCATCGGAAAGGTGAAGAAGGAAGCTGTACAACACTGGGATTGTGTGCACAGCTTGTCAACTGATAGAAAACAGTACATTACCACTTTCCTGACTTTTCCAATCACATGAATATTCGATAAGAAGCTGTTTTGGACAGATTTTCTTTTCTTCTTGTCGAACACTTGGCAGACCTCCGTGCAACGTCCAGAACACGATGGGAGATGTTTTCTGTGCTCGCGCAGGTTTTCCTTGCCAGACAGAGTGGAAAAGCTTTCTGCTAGCATGTAGACCACAAAAGACGCTAAAGACGAAGGTACGATGCTCTCCGGAGCTAAGCGCCGCTCCCGGGCTTCTTTCGGCAGAAGCCGCGCTAAGAGAGCACTGTGAGCGGTACAATCGTCTTAGCGCGAAGAAGCCGCTTCTTCGGCTCCGGGAGCCGGAGAGAGCGGCAGCATCGGAAAGGTGAAGAAGGAAGCTGTACAACACTGGGATTGTGTGCGCAGCTTGCCAACTGATAGAAAACAGTACATTACCACTTTCCTGACTTTTCCAATCACATGAATATTCGATTGGAAGCTGTTTTGGACAACTTTTCTTTTCTTCTTGTCGAACACTTGGCAGACCTCCGTGCAACGTCCAGAACACGATGGGAGATGTTTTCTGTGCTCGCGCAGGTTTTCCTTGCCAGACAGAGTGGAAAAGCTTTCTGCTAGCATGTAGACCACAAAAGACGCTAAAGACGAAGGTACGATGCTCCCCGGAGCTAAGCGCCGCTCCCGGGCTTCTTTCGGCAGAAGCCGCGCTAAGAGAGCGCTGCGAGCGGTAAAATCGTCTTTGCGCGAAGAAGCCGCTTCTTCGGCTCCGGGAGCCGGAGAGAGCGGCAGCATCGGAAAGGTGAAGAAGGAAGCCGTACAACACTGGGATTGTGTGCACAGCTTGCCAACTGATAGAAAACAGTACATTACCACTTTCCTGACTTTTCCAATCACATGAATATTCGATAAGAAGCTGTTTTGGACAGATTTTCTTTTCTTTATGGCAAACACTTGGCAGACCTCCGTGCAACGTCCAGAACACGATGGGAGATGTTTTCTGTGCTCGCGCAGGTTTTCCTTGCCAGACAGAGTGGAAAAGCTTTCTGCTAGCATGTAGACCACAAAAGACGCTAAAGGCGAAGGTACGATGCTCCCCGGAGCTAATCGCCGCTCCCGGGCTTCTTTCGGCAGAAGCCGCGCTAAGAGAGCACTGTGAGCGGTACAATCGTCTTTGCGCGAAGAAGCCGCTTCTTCGGCTCCGGGAGCCGGAGAGAGCGGCATGATCGGAAAGGTGAAGAAGGAAGCTGTACAACACTGGGATTGTGTGCGCAGCTTGCCAACTGATAGAAAACAGTACATTACCCCTTTCCTGACTTTTCCAATCACATGAATATTCGATTGGAAGCTGTTTTGGACAACTTTTCTTTTCTTCTTGTCGAACACTTGGCAGACCTCCGTGCAACGTCCAGAACACGATGGGAGATGTTTTCTGTGCTCGCGCAGGTTTTCCTTGCCAGACAGAGTGGAAAAGCTTTCTGCTAATATGTAGACCACAAAAGACGCTAAAGGCGAAGGTACGATGCTCCCCGGAGCTAAGCGCCGCTCCCGGGCGTCATTCGGCAGAAGCCGCGCTAAGAGAGCACTGTGAGCGGTACAATCGTCTTTGCGCGAAGAAGCCGCTTCTTCGGCTCCGGGAGCCGGAGAGAGCGGCAGCATCGGAAAGGTGAAGAAGGAAGCTGTACAACACTGGGATTGTGTGCGCAGCTTGCCAACTGATAGAAAACAGTACATTACCACTTTCCTGACTTTTCCAATCACATGAATCTTCGATTGGAAGCTGTTTTGGACAGATATTCTTTTCTTTATGGCAAACACTTGGCAGACATCCGTGCAACGTCCAGAACGCGTTGGAGATGTTTTCTGTGCTCGCGCAGGTTTTCCTTGCCAGACAGAGTGGAAAAGCTTTCTGCTAGCATGTAGACCACAAAAGACGCTAAAGGCGAAGGTACGATGCTCCCCGGAGCTAAGCGCCGCTCCCGGGCGTCTTTCGGCAGAAGCCGCGCTAAGAGACCACTGTGAGCGGTACAATCGTCTTTGCGCGAAGAAGCCGCTTCTTCGGCTCCGGGAGCCGGAGAGAGCGGCATGATCGGAAAGGTGAAGAAGGAAGCCGTACAACACTGGGATTGTGTGCACAGCTTGCCAACTGATAGAAAACAGTACATTACCACTTTCCTGACTTTTCCAATCACATGAATATTCGATAAGAAGCTGTTTTGGACAGATTTTCTTTTCTTTATGGCAAACACTTGGCAGACCTCCGTGCAACGTCCAGAACACGATGGGAGATGTTTTCTGTGCTCGCGCAGGTTTTCCTTGCCAGACAGAGTGGAAAAGCTTTCTGCTAGCATGTAGACCACAAAAGACGCTAAAGGCGAAGGTACGATGCTCCCCGGAGCTAATCGCCGCTCCCGGGCTTCTTTCGGCAGAAGCCGCGCTAAGAGAGCACTGTGAGCGGTACAATCGTCTTTGCGCGAAGAAGCCGCTTCTTCGGCTCCGGGAGCCGGAGAGAGCGGCATGATCGGAAAGGTGAAGAAGGAAGCTGTACAACACTGGGATTGTGTGCGCAGCTTGCCAACTGATAGACAGCAGTACATTACCACTTTCCTGACTTTTCCAATCACATGAATATTCGACTGGAAGCTGTTTTGGACAACTTTTCTTTTCTTCTTGTCGAACACTTGGCAGACCTCCGTGCAACGTCCAGAACACGATGGGAGATGTTTTCTGTGCTCGCGCAGGTTTTCCTTGCCAGACAGAGTGGAAAAGCTTTCTGCTAGGATGTAGACCACAAAAGACGCTAAAGACGAAGGTACGATGCTCCCCGGAGCTAAGCGCCGCTCCCGGGCTTCTTTCGGCAGAAGCCGCGCTAAGAGAGCACTGTGAGCGGTACAATCGTCTTTGCGCGAAGAAGCCGCTTCTTCGGCTCCGGGAGCCGGAGAGAGCGGCAGCATCGGAAAGGTGAAGAAGGAAGCTGTACAACACTGGGATTGTGTGCGCAGCTTGCCAACTGATAGAAAACAGTACATTACCACTTTCCTGACTTTTCCAATCACATGAATATTCGATTGGAAGCTGTTTTGGACAACTTTTCTTTTCTTCTTGTCGAACACTTGGCAGACCTCCGTGCAACGTCCAGAACACGATCGGAGATGTTACCTGTGCTCGCGCAGGTTTTCCTTGCCAGACAGAGTGGAAAAGCTTTCTGCTAGCATGTAGACCACAAAAGACGCTAAAGACGAAGGTACGATGCTCCCCGGAGCTAAGCGCCGCTCCCGGGCTTCTTTCGGCAGAAGCCGCGCTAAGAGAGCGCTGCGAGCGGTAAAATCGTCTTTGCGCGAAGAAGCCGCTTCTTCGGCTCCGGGAGCCGGAGAGAGCGGCAGCATCGGAAAGGTGAAGAAGGAAGCCGTACAACACTGGGATTGGGTGCACAGCTTGCCAACTGATAGAAAACAGTACATTACCACTTTCCTGACTTTTCCAATCACATGAATATTCGATAAGAAGCTGTTTTGGACAGATTTTCTTTTCTTTATGGCAAACACTTGGCAGACCTCCGTGCAACGTCCAGAACACGATGGGAGATGTTTTCTGTGCTCGCGCAGGTTTTCCTTGCCAGACAGAGTGGAAAAGCTTTCTGCTAGCATGTAGACCACAAAAGACGCTAAAGGCGAAGGTACGATGCTCCCCGGAGCTAATCGCCGCTCCCGGGCTTCTTTCGGCAGAAGCCGCGCTAAGAGAGCACTGTGAGCGGTACAATCGTCTTTGCGCGAAGAAGCCGCTTCTTCGGCTCCGGGAGCCGGAGAGAGCGGCATGATCGGAAAGGTGAAGAAGGAAGCTGTACAACACTGGGATTGTGTGCGCAGCTTGCCAACTGATAGAAAACAGTACATTACCCCTTTCCTGACTTTTCCAATCACATGAATATTCGATTGGAAGCTGTTTTGGACAACTTTTCTTTTCTTCTTGTCGAACACTTGGCAGACCTCCGTGCAACGTCCAGAACACGATGGGAGATGTTTTCTGTGCTCGCGCAGGTTTTCCTTGCCAGACAGAGTGGAAAAGCTTTCTGCTAGCATGTAGACCACAAAAGACGCTAAAGACGAAGGTACGATGCTCTCCGCAGCTAAGCGCCGCTCCCGGGCTTCTTTCGGCAGAAGCGGCGCTAAGAGAGCACAGTGAGCGGTACAATCGTCTTTGCGCGAAGAAGCCGCTTCTTCGGCTCCGGGAGCCGGAGAGAGCGGCATGATCGGAAAGGTGAAGAAGGAAGCTGTACAACACTGGGATTGTGTGCGCAGCTTGCCAACTGATAGAAAACAGTACATTACCACTTTCCTGACTTGTCCAATCACATGAATATTCGATAAGAAGAGGTTTTGGACAGATTTTCTTTTCTTCTTGTCGAACACTTGGCAGACCTCCGTGCAACGTCCAGAACACGATGGGAGATGTTTTCTGTGCTCGCGCAGGTTTTCCTTGCCAGACAGAGTGGAAAAGCTTTCTGCTAGCATGTAGACCACAAAAGACGCTAAAGGCGAAGGTACGATGCTCCCCGGAGCTAAGCGCCGCTCCCGGGCGTCTTTCGGCAGAAGCCGCGCTAAGAGACCACTGTGAGCGGTACAATCGTCTTTGCGCGAAGAAGCCGCTTCTTCGGCTCACGGAGCCGGAGAGAGCGGCATGATCGGAAAGGTGAAGAAGGAAGCTGTACAACACTGGGATTGTATGCGCAGATTGCCAACTGATAGAAAACAGTACATTACCACTTTCCTGACTTTTCCAATCACATGAATATTCGATTGGAAGCTGTTTTGGACAGATTTTCTTTTCTTTATGGCAAACACTTGGCAGACCTCCGTGCAACGTCCAGAACACGATGGGAGATGTTTTCTGTGCTCGCGCAGGTTTTCCTTGCCAGACAGAGTGGAAAAGCTTTCTGCTAGCATGTAGACCACAAAAGACGCTAAAGGCGAAGGTACGATGCTCCCCGGAGCTAATCGCCGCTCCCGGGCGTCTTTCGGCAGAAGCCGCGCTAAGAGAGCACTGTGAGCGGTACAATCGTCTTAGCGCGAAGAAGCCGCTTCTTCGGCTCCGGGAGCCGGAGAGAGCGGCATGATCGGAAAGGTGAAGAAGGAAGCTGTACAACACTGGGATTGTATGCGCAGATTGCCAACTGATAGACAGCAGTACATTACCACTTTCCTGACTTTTCCAATCACATGAATATTCGATAAGAAACTGTTTTGGACAGATTTTCTTTTCTTTATGGCAAACACTTGGCAGACCTCCGTGCAACGTCCAGAACACGATGGGAGATGTTTTCTGTGCTCGCGCAGGTTTTCCTTGCCAGACAGAGTGGAAAAGCTTTCTGCTAGCATGTAGACCACAAAAGACGCTAAAGACGAAGGTACGATGCTCTCCGCAGCTAAGCGCCGCTCCCGGGCTTCTTTCGGCAGAAGCGGCGCTAAGAGAGCACAGTGAGCGGTACAATCGTCTTTGCGCGAAGAAGCCGCTTCTTCGGCTCCGGGAGCCGGAGAGAGCGGCATGATCGGAAAGGTGAAGAAGGAAGCTGTACAACACTGGGATTGTGTGCGCAGCTTGCCAACTGATAGAAAACAGTACATTACCACTTTCCTGACTTGTCCAATCACATGAATATTCGATAAGAAGAGGTTTTGGACAGATTTTCTTTTCTTTATGCCAAACACATGGCAGACCGCCGTGCAACGTCCAGAACACGATGGGAGATGTTTTCTGTGCTCGCGCAGGTTTTCCTTGCCAGACAGAGTGGAAAAGCTTTCTGCTAGCATGTAGACCACAAAAGACGCTAAAGACGAAGGTACGATGCTCCCCGGAGCTAAGCGCCGCTCCCGGGCTTCTTTCGGCAGAAGCCGCGCTAAGAGAGCACTGTGAGCGGTACAATCGTCTTTGCGCGAAGAAGCCGCTTCTTCGGCTCCGGGAGCCGGAGAGAGCGGCAGCATCGGAAAGGTGAAGAAGGAAGCTGTACAACACTGGGATTGTGTGCGCAGCTTGCCAACTGATAGAAAACAGTACATTACCACTTTCCTGACTTTTCCAATCACATGAATATTCGATTGGAAGCTGTTTTGGACAACTTTTCTTTTCTTCTTGTCGAACACTTGGCAGACCTCCGTGCAACGTCCAGAACACGATGGGAGATGTTTTCTGTGCTCGCGCAGGTTTTCCTTGCCAGACAGAGTGGAAAAGCTTTCTGCTAGCATGTAGACCACAAAAGACGCTAAAGACGAAGGTACGATGCTCCCCGGAGCTAAGCGCCGCTCCCGGGCGTCTTTCGGCAGAAGCCGCGCTAAGAGAGCGCTGCGAGCGGTACAATCGTCTTTGCGCGAAGAAGCCGCTTCTTCGGCTCCGGGAGCCGGAGAGAGCGGCAGCATCGGAAAGGTGAAGAAGGAAGCCGTACAACACTGGGATTGTGTGCGCAGCTTGCCAACTGATAGAAAACAGTACATTACCACTTTCCTGACTTTTCCAATCACATGAATATTCGATTGGAATTTGTTTTGGACAACTTTTCTTTTCTTCTTGTCGAACACTTGGCAGACCTCCGTGCAACGTCCAGAACACGATGGGAGATGTTTTCTGTGCTCGCGCAGGTTTTCCTTGCCAGACAGAGTGGAAAAGCTATCTGCTAGCATGTAGACCACAAAAGACGCTAAAGGCGAAGGTACGATGCTCCTCGGAGCTAAGCGCCGCTCCCGGGCTTCTTTCGGCAGAAGCCGCGCTAAGAGAGCACAGTGAGCGGTACAATCGTCTTTGCGCGAAGAAGCCGCTTCTTTGGCTCCGGGAGCCGGAGAGAGCAGCAGCATCGGAAAGGTGAAGAAGGAAGCCGTACAACACTGGGATTGTGTGCACAGCTTGTCAACTGATAGAAAACAGTACATTACCACTTTCCTGACTTTTCCAATCACATGAATATTCGATAAGAAGCTGTTTTGGACAGATTTTCTTTTCTTCTTGTCGAACACTTGGCAGACCTCCGTGCAACGTCCAGAACACGATGGGAGATGTTTTCTGTGCTCGCGCAGGTTTTCCTTGCCAGACAGAGTGGAAAAGCTTTCTGCTAGCATGTAGACCACAAAAGACGCTAAAGACGAAGGTACGATGCTCTCCGGAGCTAAGCGCCGCTCCCGGGCTTCTTTCGGCAGAAGCCGCGCTAAGAGAGCACTGTGAGCGGTACAATCGTCTTAGCGCGAAGAAGCCGCTTCTTCGGCTCCGGGAGCCGGAGAGAGCGGCAGCATCGGAAAGGTGAAGAAGGAAGCCGTACAACACTGGGATTGTGTGCGCAGCTTGCCAACTGATAGAAAACAGTACATTACCACTTTCCTGACTTTTCCAATCACATGAATATTCGATTGGAATTTGTTTTGGACAACTTTTCTTTTCTTCTTGTCGAACACTTGGCAGACCTCCGTGCAACGTCCAGAACACGATGGGAGATGTTTTCTGTGCTCGCGCAGGTTTTCCTTGCCAGACAGAGTGGAAAAGCTATCTGCTAGCATGTAGACCACAAAAGACGCTAAAGGCGAAGGTACGATGCTCCTCGGAGCTAAGCGCCGCTCCCGGGCTTCTTTCGGCAGAAGCCGCGCTAAGAGAGCACAGTGAGCGGTACAATCGTCTTTGCGCGAAGAAGCCGCTTCTTCGGCTCCGGGAGCCGGAGAGAGCGGCAGCATCGGAAAGGTGAAGAAGGAAGCTGTACAACACTGGGATTGTGTGCGCAGCTTGCCAACTGATAGAAAACAGTACATTACCACTTTCCTGACTTTTCCAATCACATGAATATTCGATTGGAAGCTGTTTTGGACAACTTTTCTTTTCTTCTTGTCGAACACTTGGCAGACCTCCGTGCAACGTCCAGAACACGATGGGAGATGTTTTCTGTGCTCGCGCAGGTTTTCCTTGCCAGACAGAGTGGAAAAGCTTTCTGCTAGCATGTAGACCACAAAAGACGCTAAAGACGAAGGTACGATGCTCCCCGGAGCTAAGCGCCGCTCCCGGGCGTCTTTCGGCAGAAGCCGCGCTAAGAGAGCGCTGCGAGCGGTACAATCGTCTTTGCGCGAAGAAGCCGCTTCTTCGGCTCCGGGAGCCGGAGAGAGCGGCAGCATCGGAAAGGTGAAGAAGGAAGCCGTACAACACTGGGATTGTGTGCGCAGCTTGCCAACTGATAGAAAACAGTACATTACCACTTTCCTGACTTTTCCAATCACATGAATATTCGATTGGAATTTGTTTTGGACAACTTTTCTTTTCTTCTTGTCGAACACTTGGCAGACCTCCGTGCAACGTCCAGAACACGATGGGAGATGTTTTCTGTGCTCGCGCAGGTTTTCCTTGCCAGACAGAGTGGAAAAGCTATCTGCTAGCATGTAGACCACAAAAGACGCTAAAGGCGAAGGTACGATGCTCCTCGGAGCTAAGCGCCGCTCCCGGGCTTCTTTCGGCAGAAGCCGCGCTAAGAGAGCACAGTGAGCGGTACAATCGTCTTTGCGCGAAGAAGCCGCTTCTTTGGCTCCGGGAGCCGGAGAGAGCAGCAGCATCGGAAAGGTGAAGAAGGAAGCCGTACAACACTGGGATTGTGTGCACAGCTTGTCAACTGATAGAAAACAGTACATTACCACTTTCCTGACTTTTCCAATCACATGAATATTCGATAAGAAGCTGTTTTGGACAGATTTTCTTTTCTTCTTGTCGAACACTTGGCAGACCTCCGTGCAACGTCCAGAACACGATGGGAGATGTTTTCTGTGCTCGCGCAGGTTTTCCTTGCCAGACAGAGTGGAAAAGCTTTCTGCTAGCATGTAGACCACAAAAGACGCTAAAGACGAAGGTACGATGCTCTCCGGAGCTAAGCGCCGCTCCCGGGCTTCTTTCGGCAGAAGCCGCGCTAAGAGAGCACTGTGAGCGGTACAATCGTCTTAGCGCGAAGAAGCCGCTTCTTCGGCTCCGGGAGCCGGAGAGAGCGGCAGCATCGGAAAGGTGAAGAAGGAAGCCGTACAACACTGGGATTGTGTGCGCAGCTTGCCAACTGATAGAAAACAGTACATTACCACTTTCCTGACTTTTCCAATCACATGAATATTCGATTGGAATTTGTTTTGGACAACTTTTCTTTTCTTCTTGTCGAACACTTGGCAGACCTCCGTGCAACGTCCAGAACACGATGGGAGATGTTTTCTGTGCTCGCGCAGGTTTTCCTTGCCAGACAGAGTGGAAAAGCTATCTGCTAGCATGTAGACCACAAAAGACGCTAAAGACGAAGGTACGATGCTCCCCGGAGCTAAGCGCCGCTCCCGGGCGTCTTTCGGCAGAAGCCGCGCTAAGAGAGCGCTGCGAGCGGTACAATCGTCTTTGCGCGAAGAAGCCGCTTCTTCGGCTCCGGGAGCCGGAGAGAGCGGCAGCATCGGAAAGGTGAAGAAGGAAGCCGTACAACACTGGGATTGTGTGCGCAGCTTGCCAACTGATAGAAAACAGTACATTACCACTTTCCTGACTTTTCCAATCACATGAATATTCGATTGGAATTTGTTTTGGACAACTTTTCTTTTCTTCTTGTCGAACACTTGGCAGACCTCCGTGCAACGTCCAGAACACGATGGGAGATGTTTTCTGTGCTCGCGCAGGTTTTCCTTGCCAGACAGAGTGGAAAAGCTTTCTGCTAGCATGTAGACCACAAAAGACGCTAAAGACGAAGGTACGATGCTCTCCGCAGCTAAGCGCCGCTCCCGGGCTTCTTTCGGCAGAAGCGGCGCTAAGAGAGCACAGTGAGCGGTACAATCGTCTTTGCGCGAAGAAGCCGCTTCTTCGGCTCCGGGAGCCGGAGAGAGCGGCATGATCGGAAAGGTGAAGAAGGAAGCTGTACAACACTGGGATTGTGTGCGCAGCTTGCCAACTGATAGAAAACAGTACATTACCACTTTCCTGACTTGTCCAATCACATGAATATTCGATAAGAAGAGGTTTTGGACAGATTTTCTTTTCTTTATGCCAAACACATGGCAGACCGCCGTGCAACGTCCAGAACACGATGGGAGATGTTTTCTGTGCTCGCGCAGGTTTTCCTTGCCAGACAGAGTGGAAAAGCTTTCTGCTAGCATGTAGACCACAAAAGACGCTAAAGACGAAGGTACGATGCTCCCCGGAGCTAAGCGCCGCTCCCGGGCTTCTTTCGGCAGAAGCCGCGCTAAGAGAGCACTGTGAGCGGTACAATCGTCTTTGCGCGAAGAAGCCGCTTCTTCGGCTCCGGGAGCCGGAGAGAGCGGCAGCATCGGAAAGGTGAAGAAGGAAGCTGTACAACACTGGGATTGTGTGCGCAGCTTGCCAACTGATAGAAAACAGTACATTACCACTTTCCTGACTTTTCCAATCACATGAATATTCGATTGGAAGCTGTTTTGGACAACTTTTCTTTTCTTCTTGTCGAACACTTGGCAGACCTCCGTGCAACGTCCAGAACACGATGGGAGATGTTTTCTGTGCTCGCGCAGGTTTTCCTTGCCAGACAGAGTGGAAAAGCTTTCTGCTAGCATGTAGACCACAAAAGACGCTAAAGACGAAGGTACGATGCTCCCCGGAGCTAAGCGCCGCTCCCGGGCGTCTTTCGGCAGAAGCCGCGCTAAGAGAGCGCTGCGAGCGGTACAATCGTCTTTGCGCGAAGAAGCCGCTTCTTCGGCTCCGGGAGCCGGAGAGAGCGGCAGCATCGGAAAGGTGAAGAAGGAAGCCGTACAACACTGGGATTGTGTGCGCAGCTTGCCAACTGATAGAAAACAGTACATTACCACTTTCCTGACTTTTCCAATCACATGAATATTCGATTGGAATTTGTTTTGGACAACTTTTCTTTTCTTCTTGTCGAACACTTGGCAGACCTCCGTGCAACGTCCAGAACACGATGGGAGATGTTTTCTGTGCTCGCGCAGGTTTTCCTTGCCAGACAGAGTGGAAAAGCTATCTGCTAGCATGTAGACCACAAAAGACGCTAAAGGCGAAGGTACGATGCTCCTCGGAGCTAAGCGCCGCTCCCGGGCTTCTTTCGGCAGAAGCCGCGCTAAGAGAGCACAGTGAGCGGTACAATCGTCTTTGCGCGAAGAAGCCGCTTCTTTGGCTCCGGGAGCCGGAGAGAGCAGCAGCATCGGAAAGGTGAAGAAGGAAGCCGTACAACACTGGGATTGTGTGCACAGCTTGTCAACTGATAGAAAACAGTACATTACCACTTTCCTGACTTTTCCAATCACATGAATATTCGATAAGAAGCTGTTTTGGACAGATTTTCTTTTCTTCTTGTCGAACACTTGGCAGACCTCCGTGCAACGTCCAGAACACGATGGGAGATGTTTTCTGTGCTCGCGCAGGTTTTCCTTGCCAGACAGAGTGGAAAAGCTTTCTGCTAGCATGTAGACCACAAAAGACGCTAAAGACGAAGGTACGATGCTCTCCGGAGCTAAGCGCCGCTCCCGGGCTTCTTTCGGCAGAAGCCGCGCTAAGAGAGCACTGTGAGCGGTACAATCGTCTTAGCGCGAAGAAGCCGCTTCTTCGGCTCCGGGAGCCGGAGAGAGCGGCAGCATCGGAAAGGTGAAGAAGGAAGCTGTACAACACTGGGATTGTGTGCGCAGCTTGCCAACTGATAGAAAACAGTACATTACCACTTTCCTGACTTTTCCAATCACATGAATATTCGATTGGAAGCTGTTTTGGACAACTTTTCTTTTCTTCTTGTCGAACACTTGGCAGACCTCCGTGCAACGTCCAGAACACGATGGGAGATGTTTTCTGTGCTCGCGCAGGTTTTCCTTGCCAGACAGAGTGGAAAAGCTTTCTGCTAGCATGTAGACCACAAAAGACGCTAAAGACGAAGGTACGATGCTCCCCGGAGCTAAGCGCCGCTCCCGGGCTTCTTTCGGCAGAAGCCGCGCTAAGAGAGCGCTGCGAGCGGTAAAATCGTCTTTGCGCGAAGAAGCCGCTTCTTCGGCTCCGGGAGCCGGAGAGAGCGGCAGCATCGGAAAGGTGAAGAAGGAAGCCGTACAACACTGGGATTGTGTGCACAGCTTGCCAACTGATAGAAAACAGTACATTACCACTTTCCTGACTTTTCCAATCACATGAATATTCGATAAGAAGCTGTTTTGGACAGATTTTCTTTTCTTTATGGCAAACACTTGGCAGACCTCCGTGCAACGTCCAGAACACGATGGGAGATGTTTTCTGTGCTCGCGCAGGTTTTCCTTGCCAGACAGAGTGGAAAAGCTTTCTGCTAGCATGTAGACCACAAAAGACGCTAAAGGCGAAGGTACGATGCTCCCCGGAGCTAATCGCCGCTCCCGGGCTTCTTTCGGCAGAAGCCGCGCTAAGAGAGCACTGTGAGCGGTACAATCGTCTTTGCGCGAAGAAGCCGCTTCTTCGGCTCCGGGAGCCGGAGAGAGCGGCAGCATCGGAAAGGTGAAGAAGGAAGCTGTACAACACTGGGATTGTGTGCGCAGCTTGCCAACTGATAGACAGTAGTACATTACCCCTTTCCTGACTTTTCCAATCACATGAATATTCGACTGGAAGCTGTTTTGGACAACTTTTCTTTTCTTCTTGTCGAACACTTGGCAGACCTCCGTGCAACGTCCAGAACACGATCGGAGATGTTTTCTGTGCTCGCGCAGGTTTTCCTTGCCAGACAGAGTGGAAAAGCTTTCTGCTAGCATGTAGACCACAAAAGACGCTAAAGACGAAGGTACGATGCTCCCCGGAGCTAAGCGCCGCTCCCGGGCTTCTTTCGGCAGAAGCCGCGCTAAGAGAGCACTGTGAGCGGTACAATCGTCTTTGCGCGAAGAAGCCGCTTCTTCGGCTCCGGGAGCCGGAGAGAGCGGCAGCATCGGAAAGGTGAAGAAGGAAGCTGTACAACAGTGGGATTGTGTGCGCAGCTTGCCAACTGATAGAAAACAGTACATTACCACTTTCCTGACTTTTCCAATCACATGAATATTCGATTGGAAGCTGTTTTGGACAACTTTTCTTTTCTTCTTGTCGAACACTTGGCAGACCTCCGTGCAACGTCCAGAACACGATGGGAGATGTTTTCTGTGCTCGCGCAGGTTTTCCTTGCCAGACAGAGTGGAAAAGCTTTCTGCTAGCATGTAGACCACAAAAGACGCTAAAGACGAAGGTACGATGCTCCCCGGAGCTAAGCGCCGCTCCCGGGCTTCTTTCGGCAGAAGCCGCGCTAAGAGAGCGCTGCGAGCGGTACAATCGTCTTTGCGCGAAGAAGCCGCTTCTTCGGCTCCGGGAGCCGGAGAGAGCGGCAGCATCGGAAAGGTGAAGAAGGAAGCCGTACAACACTGGGATTGTGTGCACAGCTTGCCAACTGATAGAAAACAGTACATTACCACTTTCCTGACTTTTCCAATCACATGAATATTCGATAAGAAGCTGTTTAGGACAGATTTTCTTTTCTTTATGGCAAACACTTGGCAGACCTCCGTGCAACGTCCAGAACACGATGGGAGATGTTTTCTGTGCTCGCGCAGGTTTTCCTTGCCAGACAGAGTGGAAAAGCTTTCTGCTAGCATGTAGACCACAAAAGACGCTAAAGGCGAAGGTACGATGCTCCCCGGAGCTAATCGCCGCTCCCGGGCTTCTTTCGGCAGAAGCCGCGCTAAGAGAGCACTGTGAGCGGTACAATCGTCTTTGCGCGAAGAAGCCGCTTCTTCGGCTCCGGCAGCCGGAGAGAGCGGCATGATCGGAAAGGTGAAGAAGGAAGCTGTACAACACTGGGATTGTGTGCGCAGCTTGCCAACTGATAGACAGTAGTACATTACCCCTTTCCTGACTTTTCCAATCACATGAATATTCGATTGGAAGCTGTTTTGGACAACTTTTCTTTTCTTCTTGTCGAACACTTGGCAGACCTCCGTGCAACGTCCAGAACACGATGGGAGATGTTTTCTGTGCTCGCGCAGGTTTTCCTTGCCAGACAGAGTGGAAAAGCTATCTGCTAGCATGTAGACCACAAAAGACGCTAAAGGCGAAGGTACGATGCTCCCCGGAGCTAAGCGCCGCTCCCGGGCGTCTTTCGGCAGAAGCCGCGCTAAGAGAGCACTGTGAGCGGTACAATCGTCTTTGCGCGAAGAAGCCGCTTCTTCGGCTCCGGGAGCCGGAGAGAGCGGCAGCATCGGAAAGGTGAAGAAGGAAGCTGTACAACACTGGGATTGTGTGCGCAGCTTGCCAACTGATAGAAAACAGTACATTACCACTTTCCTGACTTTTCCAATCACATGAATCTTCGATTGGAAGCTGTTTTGGACAGATTTTCTTTTCTTTATGGCAAACACTTGGCAGACCTCCGTGCAACGTCCAGAACACGATGGGAGATGTTTTCTGTGCTCGCGCAGGCTTTCCTTGCCAGACAGAGTGGAAAAGCTTTCTGCTAGCATGTAGACCACAAAAGACGCTAAAGACGAAGGTACGATGCTCCCCGGAGCTAAGCGCCGCTCCCGGGCTTCTTTCGGCAGAAGCCGCGCTAAGAGAGCGCTGCGAGCGGTAAAATCGTCTTTGCGCGAAGAAGCCGCTTCTTCGGCTCCGGGAGCCGGAGAGAGCGGCAGCATCGGAAAGGTGAAGAAGGAAGCCGTACAACACTGGGATTGGGTGCACAGCTTGCCAACTGATAGAAAACAGTACATTACCACTTTCCTGACTTTTCCAATCACATGAATATTCGATAAGAAGCTGTTTTGGACAGATTTTCTTTTCTTTATGGCAAACACTTGGCAGACCTCCGTGCAACGTCCAGAACACGATGGGAGATGTTTTCTGTGCTCGCGCAGGTTTTCCTTGCCAGACAGAGTGGAAAAGCTTTCTGCTAGCATGTAGACCACAAAAGACGCTAAAGGCGAAGGTACGATGCTCCCCGGAGCTAATCGCCGCTCCCGGGCTTCTTTCGGCAGAAGCCGCGCTAAGAGAGCACTGTGAGCGGTACAATCGTCTTTGCGCGAAGAAGCCGCTTCTTCGGCTCCGGGAGCCGGAGAGAGCGGCATGATCGGAAAGGTGAAGAAGGAAGCTGTACAACACTGGGATTGTGTGCGCAGCTTGCCAACTGATAGAAAACAGTACATTACCCCTTTCCTGACTTTTCCAATCACATGAATATTCGATTGGAAGCTGTTTTGGACAACTTTTCTTTTCTTCTTGTCGAACACTTGGCAGACCTCCGTGCAACGTCCAGAACACGATGGGAGATGTTTTCTGTGCTCGCGCAGGTTTTCCTTGCCAGACAGAGTGGAAAAGCTTTCTGCTAAGATGTAGACCACAAAAGACGCTAAAGGCGAAGGTACGATGCTCCCCGGAGCTAAGCGCCGCTCCCGGGCGTCATTCGGCAGAAGCCGCGCTAAGAGAGCACTGTGAGCGGTACAATCGTCTTTGCGCGAAGAAGCCGCTTCTTCGGCTCCGGGAGCCGGAGAGAGCGGCAGCATCGGAAAGGTGAAGAAGGAAGCTGTACAACACTGGGATTGTGTGCGCAGCTTGCCAACTGATAGAAAACAGTACATTACCACTTTCCTGACTTTTCCAATCACATGAATCTTCGATTGGAAGCTGTTTTGGACAGATATTCTTTTCTTTATGGCAAACACTTGGCAGACATCCGTGCAACGTCCAGAACGCGTTGGAGATGTTTTCTGTGCTCGCGCAGGTTTTCCTTGCCAGACAGAGTGGAAAAGCTTTCTGCTAGCATGTAGACCACAAAAGACGCTAAAGGCGAAGGTACGATGCTCCCCGGAGCTAAGCGCCGCTCCCGGGCGTCTTTCGGCAGAAGCCGCGCTAAGAGACCACTGTGAGCGGTACAATCGTCTTTGCGCGAAGAAGCCGCTTCTTCGGCTCCGGGAGCCGGAGAGAGCGGCATGATCGGAAAGGTGAAGAAGGAAGCCGTACAACACTGGGATTGTGTGCACAGCTTGCCAACTGATAGAAAACAGTACATTACCACTTTCCTGACTTTTCCAATCACATGAATATTCGATAAGAAGCTGTTTTGGACAGATTTTCTTTTCTTTATGGCAAACACTTGGCAGACCTCCGTGCAACGTCCAGAACACGATGGGAGATGTTTTCTGTGCTCGCGCAGGTTTTCCTTGCCAGACAGAGTGGAAAAGCTTTCTGCTAGCATGTAGACCACAAAAGACGCTAAAGGCGAAGGTACGATGCTCCCCGGAGCTAATCGCCGCTCCCGGGCTTCTTTCGGCAGAAGCCGCGCTAAGAGAGCACTGTGAGCGGTACAATCGTCTTTGCGCGAAGAAGCCGCTTCTTCGGCTCCGGGAGCCGGAGAGAGCGGCATGATCGGAAAGGTGAAGAAGGAAGCTGTACAACACTGGGATTGTGTGCGCAGCTTGCCAACTGATAGACAGCAGTACATTACCACTTTCCTGACTTTTCCAATCACATGAATATTCGACTGGAAGCTGTTTTGGACAACTTTTCTTTTCTTCTTGTCGAACACTTGGCAGACCTCCGTGCAACGTCCAGAACACGATGGGAGATGTTTTCTGTGCTCGCGCAGGTTTTCCTTGCCAGACAGAGTGGAAAAGCTTTCTGCTAGGATGTAGACCACAAAAGACGCTAAAGACGAAGGTACGATGCTCCCCGGAGCTAAGCGCCGCTCCCGGGCTTCTTTCGGCAGAAGCCGCGCTAAGAGAGCACTGTGAGCGGTACAATCGTCTTTGCGCGAAGAAGCCGCTTCTTCGGCTCCGGGAGCCGGAGAGAGCGGCAGCATCGGAAAGGTGAAGAAGGAAGCTGTACAACACTGGGATTGTGTGCGCAGCTTGCCAACTGATAGAAAACAGTACATTACCACTTTCCTGACTTTTCCAATCACATGAATATTCGATTGGAAGCTGTTTTGGACAACTTTTCTTTTCTTCTTGTCGAACACTTGGCAGACCTCCGTGCAACGTCCAGAACACGATCGGAGATGTTACCTGTGCTCGCGCAGGTTTTCCTTGCCAGACAGAGTGGAAAAGCTTTCTGCTAGCATGTAGACCACAAAAGACGCTAAAGACGAAGGTACGATGCTCCCCGGAGCTAAGCGCCGCTCACGGGCTTCTTTCGGCAGAAGCCGCGCTAAGAGAGCGCTGCGAGCGGTAAAATCGTCTTTGCGCGAAGAAGCCGCTTCTTCGGCTCCGGGAGCCGGAGAGAGCGGCAGCATCGGAAAGGTGAAGAAGGAAGCCGTACAACACTGGGATTGGGTGCACAGCTTGCCAACTGATAGAAAACAGTACATTACCACTTTCCTGACTTTTCCAATCACATGAATATTCGATAAGAAGCTGTTTTGGACAGATTTTCTTTTCTTTATGGCAAACACTTGGCAGACCTCCGTGCAACGTCCAGAACACGATGGGAGATGTTTTCTGTGCTCGCGCAGGTTTTCCTTGCCAGACAGAGTGGAAAAGCTTTCTGCTAGCATGTAGACCACAAAAGACGCTAAAGGCGAAGGTACGATGCTCCCCGGAGCTAATCGCCGCTCCCGGGCTTCTTTCGGCAGAAGCCGCGCTAAGAGAGCACTGTGAGCGGTACAATCGTCTTTGCGCGAAGAAGCCGCTTCTTCGGCTCCGGGAGCCGGAGAGAGCGGCATGATCGGAAAGGTGAAGAAGGAAGCTGTACAAAACTGGGATTGTGTGCGCAGCTTGCCAACTGATAGAAAACAGTACATTACCCCTTTCCTGACTTTTCCAATCACATGAATATTCGATTGGAAGCTGTTTTGGACAACTTTTCTTTTCTTCTTGTCGAACACTTGGCAGACCTCCGTGCAACGTCCAGAACACGATGGGAGATGTTTTCTGTGCTCGCGCAGGTTTTCCTTGCCAGACAGAGTGGAAAAGCTTTCTGCTAAGATGTAGACCACAAAAGACGCTAAAGGCGAAGGTACGATGCTCCCCGGAGCTAAGCGCCGCTCCCGGGCGTCATTCGGCAGAAGCCGCGCTAAGAGAGCACTGTGAGCGGTACAATCGTCTTTGCGCGAAGAAGCCGCTTCTTCGGCTCCGGGAGCCGGAGAGAGCGGCAGCATCGGAAAGGTGAAGAAGGAAGCTGTACAACACTGGGATTGTGTGCGCAGCTTGCCAACTGATAGAAAACAGTACATTACCACTTTCCTGACTTTTCCAATCACATGAATCTTCGATTGGAAGCTGTTTTGGACAGATATTCTTTTCTTTATGGCAAACACTTGGCAGACATCCGTGCAACGTCCAGAACGCGTTGGAGATGTTTTCTGTGCTCGCGCAGGTTTTCCTTGCCAGACAGAGTGGAAAAGCTTTCTGCTAGCATGTAGACCACAAAAGACGCTAAAGGCGAAGGTACGATGCTCCCCGGAGCTAAGCGCCGCTCCCGGGCGTCTTTCGGCAGAAGCCGCGCTAAGAGACCACTGTGAGCGGTACAATCGTCTTTGCGCGAAGAAGCCGCTTCTTCGGCTCCGGGAGCCGGAGAGAGCGGCATGATCGGAAAGGTGAAGAAGGAAGCCGTACAACACTGGGATTGTGTGCACAGCTTGCCAACTGATAGAAAACAGTACATTACCACTTTCCTGACTTTTCCAATCACATGAATATTCGATAAGAAGCTGTTTTGGACAGATTTTCTTTTCTTTATGGCAAACACTTGGCAGACCTCCGTGCAACGTCCAGAACACGATGGGAGATGTTTTCTGTGCTCGCGCAGGTTTTCCTTGCCAGACAGAGTGGAAAAGCTTTCTGCTAGCATGTAGACCACAAAAGACGCTAAAGGCGAAGGTACGATGCTCCCCGGAGCTAATCGCCGCTCCCGGGCTTCTTTCGGCAGAAGCCGCGCTAAGAGAGCACTGTGAGCGGTACAATCGTCTTTGCGCGAAGAAGCCGCTTCTTCGGCTCCGGGAGCCGGAGAGAGCGGCATGATCGGAAAGGTGAAGAAGGAAGCTGTACAACACTGGGATTGTGTGCGCAGCTTGCCAACTGATAGACAGCAGTACATTACCACTTTCCTGACTTTTCCAATCACATGAATATTCGACTGGAAGCTGTTTTGGACAACTTTTCTTTTCTTCTTGTCGAACACTTGGCAGACCTCCGTGCAACGTCCAGAACACGATGGGAGATGTTTTCTGTGCTCGCGCAGGTTTTCCTTGCCAGACAGAGTGGAAAAGCTTTCTGCTAGGATGTAGACCACAAAAGACGCTAAAGACGAAGGTACGATGCTCCCCGGAGCTAAGCGCCGCTCCCGGGCTTCTTTCGGCAGAAGCCGCGCTAAGAGAGCACTGTGAGCGGTACAATCGTCTTTGCGCGAAGAAGCCGCTTCTTCGGCTCCGGGAGCCGGAGAGAGCGGCAGCATCGGAAAGGTGAAGAAGGAAGCTGTACAACACTGGGATTGTGTGCGCAGCTTGCCAACTGATAGAAAACAGTACATTACCACTTTCCTGACTTTTCCAATCACATGAATATTCGATTGGAAGCTGTTTTGGACAACTTTTCTTTTCTTCTTGTCGAACACTTGGCAGACCTCCGTGCAACGTCCAGAACACGATCGGAGATGTTACCTGTGCTCGCGCAGGTTTTCCTTGCCAGACAGAGTGGAAAAGCTTTCTGCTAGCATGTAGACCACAAAAGACGCTAAAGACGAAGGTACGATGCTCCCCGGAGCTAAGCGCCGCTCCCGGGCTTCTTTCGGCAGAAGCCGCGCTAAGAGAGCGCTGCGAGCGGTACAATCGTCTTTGCGCGAAGAAGCCGCTTCTTCGGCTCCGGGAGCCGGAGAGAGCGGCAGCATCGGAAAGGTGAAGAAGGAAGCCGTACAACACTGGGATTGTGTGCACAGCTTGCCAACTGATAGAAAACAGTACATTACCACTTTCCTGACTTTTCCAATCACATGAATATTCGATAAGAAGCTGTTTAGGACAGATTTTCTTTTCTTTATGGCAAACACTTGGCAGACCTCCGTGCAACGTCCAGAACACGATGGGAGATGTTTTCTGTGCTCGCGCAGGTTTTCCTTGCCAGACAGAGTGGAAAAGCTTTCTGCTAGCATGTAGACCACAAAAGACGCTAAAGACGAAGGTACGATGCTCCCCGGAGCTAATCGCCGCTCCCGGGCTTCTTTCGGCAGAAGCCGCGCTAAGAGAGCACTGTGAGCGGTACAATCGTCTTTGCGCGAAGAAGCCGCTTCTTCGGCTCCGGGAGCCGGAGAGAGCGGCATGATCGGAAAGGTGAAGAAGGAAGCTGTACAACAGTGGGATTGTGTGCGCAGCTTGCCAACTGATAGACAGTAGTACATTACCCCTTTCCTGACTTTTCCAATCACATGAATATTCGATTGGAAGCTGTTTTGGACAACTTTTCTTTTCTTCTTGTCGAACACTTGGCAGACCTCCGTGCAACGTCCAGAACACGATGGGAGATGTTTTCTGTGCTCGCGCAGGTTTTCCTTGCCAGACAGAGTGGAAAAGCTATCTGCTAGCATGTAGACCACAAAAGACGCTAAAGGCGAAGGTACGATGCTCCCCGGAGCTAAGCGCCGCTCCCGGGCGTCTTTCGGCAGAAGCCGCGCTAAGAGAGCACTGTGAGCGGTACAATCGTCTTTGCGCGAAGAAGCCGCTTCTTCGGCTCCGGGAGCCGGAGAGAGCGGCATGATCGGAAAGGTGAAGAAGGAAGCTGTACAACACTGGGATTGTGTGCGCAGCTTGCCAACTGATAGAAAACAGTACATTACCACTTTCCTGACTTTTCCAATCACATGAATCTTCGATTGGAAGCTGTTTTGGACAGATTTTCTTTTCTTTATGACAAACACTTGGCAGACCTCCGTGCAACGTCCAGAACACGATGGGAGATGTTTTCTGTGCTCGCGCAGGTTTTCCTTGCCAGACAGAGTGGAAAAGCTTTCTGCTAGCATGTAGACCACAAAAGACGCTAAAGGCGAAGGTACGATGCTCCCCGGAGCTAAGCGCCGCTCCCGGGCTTCTTTCGGCAGAAGCCGCGCTAAGAGAGCACTGTGAGCGGTACAATCGTCTTAGCGCGAAGAAGCCGCTTCTTCGGCTCCGGGAGCCGGAGAGAGCGGCATGATCGGAAAGGTGAAGAAGGAAGCTGTACAACACTGGGATTGTATGCGCAGATTGCCAACTGATAGACAGCAGTACATTACCACTTTCCTGACTTTTCCAATCACATGAATATTCGATTGGAAGCTGTTTTGGACAGATTTTCTTTTCTTTATGGCAAACACTTGGCAGACCTCCGTGCAACGTCCAGAACACGATGGGAGATGTTTTCTGTGCTCGCGCAGGTTTTCCTTGCCAGACAGAGTGGAAAAGCTTTCTGCTAGCATGTAGACCACAAAAGACGCTAAAGACGAAGGTACGATGCTCTCCGCAGCTAAGCGCCGCTCCCGGGCTTCTTTCGGCAGAAGCGGCGCTAAGAGAGCACAGTGAGCGGTACAATCGTCTTTGCGCGAAGAAGCCGCTTCTTCGGCTCCGGGAGCCGGAGAGAGCGGCATGATCGGAAAGGTGAAGAAGGAAGCTGTACAACACTGGGATTGTGTGCGCAGCTTGCCAACTGATAGAAAACAGTACATTACCACTTTCCTGACTTTTCCAATCACATGAATATTCGATTGGAAGCTGTTTTGGACAGATTTTCTTTTCTTTATGGCAAACACTTGGCAGACCTCCGTGCCACGTCCAGAACGCGTTGGAGATGTTTTCTGTGCTCGCGCAGGTTTTCCTTGCCAGACAGAGTGGAAAAGCTTTCTGCTAGCATGTAGACCACAAAAGACGCTAAAGGCGAAGGTACGATGCTCCCCGGAGCTAAGCGCCGCTCCCGGGCGTCTTTCGGCAGAAGCCGCGCTAAGAGAGCACTGTGAGCGGTACAATCGTCTTTGCGCGAAGAAGCCGCTTCTTCGGCTCACGGAGCCGGAGAGAGCGGCATGATCGGAAAGGTGAAGAAGGAAGCTGTACAACACTGGGATTGTATGCGCAGATTGCCAACTGATAGACAGCAGTACATTACCACTTTCCTGACTTTTCCAATCACATGAATATTCGATAAGAAGCTGTTTTGGACAGATTTTCTTTTCTTTATGGCAAACACTTGGCAGACCTCCGTGCAACGTCCAGAACACGATGGGAGATGTTTTCTGTGCTCGCGCAGGTTTTCCTTGCCAGACAGAGTGGAAAAGCTTTCTGCTAGCATGTAGACCACAAAAGACGCTAAAGACGAAGGTACGATGCTCTCCGCAGCTAAGCGCCGCTCCCGGGCTTCTTTCGGCAGAAGCGGCGCTAAGAGAGCACAGTGAGCGGTACAATCGTCTTTGCGCGAAGAAGCCGCTTCTTCGGCTCCGGGAGCCGGAGAGAGCGGCATGATCGGAAAGGTGAAGAAGGAAGCTGTACAACACTGGGATTGTGTGCGCAGCTTGCCAACTGATAGAAAACAGTACATTACCACTTTCCTGACTTGTCCAATCACATGAATATTCGATAAGAAGAGGTTTTGGACAGATTTTCTTTTCTTTATGCCAAACACATGGCAGACCTCCGTGCAACGTCCAGAACACGATGGGAGATGTTTTCTGTGCTCGCGCAGGTTTTCCTTGCCAGACAGAGTGGAAAAGCTTTCTGCTAGCATGTAGACCACAAAAGACGCTAAAGACGAAGGTACGATGCTCCCCGGAGCTAAGCGCCGCTCCCGGGCTTCTTTCGGCAGAAGCCGCGCTAAGAGAGCACTGTGAGCGGTACAATCGTCTTTGCGCGAAGAAGCCGCTTCTTCGGCTCCGGGAGCCGGAGAGAGCGGCAGCATCGGAAAGGTGAAGAAGGAAGCTGTACAACAGTGGGATTGTGTGCGCAGCTTGCCAACTGATAGAAAACAGTACATTACCACTTTCCTGACTTTTCCAATCACATGAATATTCGATTGGAAGCTGTTTTGGACAACTTTTCTTTTCTTCTTGTCGAACACTTGGCAGACCTCCGTGCAACGTCCAGAACACGATGGGAGATGTTTTCTGTGCTCGCGCAGGTTTTCCTTGCCAGACAGAGTGGAAAAGCTTTCTGCTAGCATGTAGACCACAAAAGACGCTAAAGACGAAGGTACGATGCTCTCCGGAGCTAAGCGCCGCTCCCGGGCTTCTTTCGGCAGAAGCCGCGCTAAGAGAGCGCTGCGAGCGGTACAATCGTCTTTGCGCGAAGAAGCCGCTTCTTCGGCTCCGGGAGCCGGAGAGAGCGGCAGCATCGGAAAGGTGAAGAAGGAAGCCGTACAACACTGGGATTGTGTGCGCAGCTTGCCAACTGATAGAAAACAGTACATTACCACTTTCCTGACTTTTCCAATCACATGAATATTCGATAAGAAGCTGTTTTGGACCACTTTTCTTTTCTTCTTGTCAAACACTTGGCAGACTTCCGAGCAATGTCCAGAACACGATGGGAGATGTTTTCTGTGCTCCCGCAGGTTTTCCTTGCCAGACAGAGTGGAAAAGCTTTCTGCTAAGATGTAGACCACAAAAGACGCTAAAGGCGAAGGTACGATGCTCCCCGGAACTAATCGCCGCTCCCGGGCTTCTTTCGGCAGAAGCCGCGCTAAGAGAGCACTGTGAGCGGTACAATCGTCTTTGCGCGAAGAAGCCGCTTCTTCGGCTCCGGGAGCCGGAGAGAGCGGCAGCATCGGAAAGGTGAAGAAGGAAGCTGTACAACAGTGGGATTGTGTGCGCAGCTTGCCAACTGATAGAAAACAGTACATTACCACTTTCCTGACTTTTCCAATCACATGAATATTCGATTGGAAGCTGTTTTGGACAACTTTTCTTTTCTTCTTGTCGAACACTTGGCAGACCTCCGTGCAACGTCCAGAACACGATCGGAGATGTTACCTGTGCTCGCGCAGGTTTTCCTTGCCAGACAGAGTGGAAAAGCTTTCTGCTAGCATGTAGACCACAAAAGACGCTAAAGACGAAGGTACGATGCTCCCCGGAGCTAAGCGCCGCTCCCGGGCGTCTTTCGGCAGAAGCCGCGCTAAGAGAGCGCTGCGAGCGGTACAATCGTCTTTGCGCGAAGAAGCCGCTTCTTCGGCTCCGGGAGCCGGAGAGAGCGGCAGCATCGGAAAGGTGAAGAAGGAAGCCGTACAACACTGGGATTGTGTGCACAGCTTGCCAACTGATAGAAAACAGTACATTACCACTTTCCTGACTTTTCCAATCACATGAATATTCGATAAGAAGCTGTTTAGGACAGATTTTCTTTTCTTTATGGCAAACACTTGGCAGACCTCCGTGCAACGTCCAGAACACGATGGGAGATGTTTTCTGTGCTCGCGCAGGTTTTCCTTGCCAGACAGAGTGGAAAAGCTTTCTGCTAGCATGTAGACCACAAAAGACGCTAAAGGCGAAGGTACGATGCTCCCCGGAGCTAATCGCCGCTCCCGGGCTTCTTTCGGCAGAAGCCGCGCTAAGAGAGCACTGTGAGCGGTACAATCGTCTTTGCGCGAAGAAGCCGCTTCTTCGGCTCCGGGAGCCGGAGAGAGCGGCATGATCGGAAAGGTGAAGAAGGAAGCTGTACAACACTGGGATTGTGTGCGCAGCTTGCCAACTGATAGACAGTAGTACATTACCCCTTTCCTGACTTTTCCAATCACATGAATATTCGATTGGAAGCTGTTTTGGACAACTTTTCTTTTCTTCTTGTCGAACACTTGGCAGACCTCCGTGCAACGTCCAGAACACGATGGGAGATGTTTTCTGTGCTCGCGCAGGTTTTCCTTGCCAGACAGAGTGGAAAAGCTATCTGCTAGCATGTAGACCACAAAAGACGCTAAAGGCGAAGGTACGATGCTCCCCGGAGCTAAGCGCCGCTCCCGGGCGTCTTTCGGCAGAAGCCGCGCTAAGAGAGCACTGTGAGCGGTACAATCGTCTTTGCGCGAAGAAGCCGCTTCTTCGGCTCCGGGAGCCGGAGAGAGCGGCATGATCGGAAAGGTGAAGAAGGAAGCTGTACAACACTGGGATTGTGTGCGCAGCTTGCCAACTGATAGAAAACAGTACATTACCACTTTCCTGACTTTTCCAATCACATGAATCTTCGATTGGAAGCTGTTTTGGACAGATTTTCTTTTCTTTATGACAAACACTTGGCAGACCTCCGTGCAACGTCCAGAACACGATGGGAGATGTTTTCTGTGCTCGCGCAGGTTTTCCTTGCCAGACAGAGTGGAAAAGCTTTCTGCTAGCATGTAGACCACAAAAGACGCTAAAGGCGAAGGTACGATGCTCCCCGGAGCTAAGCGCCGCTCCCGGGCGTCTTTCGGCAGAAGCCGCGCTAAGAGAGCACTGTGAGCGGTACAATCGTCTTAGCGCGAAGAAGCCGCTTCTTCGGCTCCGGGAGCCGGAGAGAGCGGCATGATCGGAAAGGTGAAGAAGGAAGCTGTACAACACTGGGATTGTATGCGCAGATTGCCAACTGATAGACAGCAGTACATTACCACTTTCCTGACTTTTCCAATCACATGAATATTCGATAAGAAGCTGTTTTGGACAGATTTTCTTTTCTTTATGGCAAACACTTGGCAGACCTCCGTGCAACGTCCAGAACACGATGGGAGATGTTTTCTGTGCTCGCGCAGGTTTTCCTTGCCAGACAGAGTGGAAAAGCTTTCTGCTAGCATGTAGACCACAAAAGACGCTAAAGACGAAGGTACGATGCTCTCCGCAGCTAAGCGCCGCTCCCGGGCTTCTTTCGGCAGAAGCGGCGCTAAGAGAGCACAGTGAGCGGTACAATCGTCTTTGCGCGAAGAAGCCGCTTCTTCGGCTCCGGGAGCCGGAGAGAGCGGCATGATCGGAAAGGTGAAGAAGGAAGCTGTACAACACTGGGATTGTGTGCGCAGCTTGCCAACTGATAGAAAACAGTACATTACCACTTTCCTGACTTTTCCAATCACATGAATATTCGATTGGAAGCTGTTTTGGACAGATTTTCTTTTCTTTATGGCAAACACTTGGCAGACCTCCGTGCCACGTCCAGAACGCGTTGGAGATGTTTTCTGTGCTCGCGCAGGTTTTCCTTGCCAGACAGAGTGGAAAAGCTTTCTGCTAGCATGTAGACCACAAAAGACGCTAAAGGCGAAGGTACGATGCTCCCCGGAGCTAAGCGCCGCTCCCGGGCGTCTTTCGGCAGAAGCCGCGCTAAGAGAGCACTGTGAGCGGTACAATCGTCTTTGCGCGAAGAAGCCGCTTCTTCGGCTCACGGAGCCGGAGAGAGCGGCATGATCGGAAAGGTGAAGAAGGAAGCTGTACAACACTGGGATTGTATGCGCAGATTGCCAACTGATAGACAGCAGTACATTACCACTTTCCTGACTTTTCCAATCACATGAATATTCGATAAGAAGCTGTTTTGGACAGATTTTCTTTTCTTTATGGCAAACACTTGGCAGACCTCCGTGCAACGTCCAGAACACGATGGGAGATGTTTTCTGTGCTCGCGCAGGTTTTCCTTGCCAGACAGAGTGGAAAAGCTTTCTGCTAGCATGTAGACCACAAAAGACGCTAAAGACGAAGGTACGATGCTCTCCGCAGCTAAGCGCCGCTCCCGGGCTTCTTTCGGCAGAAGCGGCGCTAAGAGAGCACAGTGAGCGGTACAATCGTCTTTGCGCGAAGAAGCCGCTTCTTCGGCTCCGGGAGCCGGAGAGAGCGGCATGATCGGAAAGGTGAAGAAGGAAGCTGTACAACACTGGGATTGTGTGCGCAGCTTGCCAACTGATAGAAAACAGTACATTACCACTTTCCTGACTTGTCCAATCACATGAATATTCGATAAGAAGAGGTTTTGGACAGATTTTCTTTTCTTTATGCCAAACACATGGCAGACCTCCGTGCAACGTCCAGAACACGATGGGAGATGTTTTCTGTGCTCGCGCAGGTTTTCCTTGCCAGACAGAGTGGAAAAGCTTTCTGCTAGCATGTAGACCACAAAAGACGCTAAAGACGAAGGTACGATGCTCCCCGGAGCTAAGCGCCGCTCACGGGCTTCTTTCGGCAGAAGCCGCGCTAAGAGAGCACTGTGAGCGGTACAATCGTCTTTGCGCGAAGAAGCCGCTTCTTCGGCTCCGGGAGCCGGAGAGAGCGGCAGCATCGGAAAGGTGAAGAAGGAAGCTGTACAACAGTGGGATTGTGTGCGCAGCTTGCCAACTGATAGAAAACAGTACATTACCACTTTCCTGACTTTTCCAATCACATGAATATTCGATTGGAAGCTGTTTTGGACAACTTTTCTTTTCTTCTTGTCGAACACTTGGCAGACCTCCGTGCAACGTCCAGAACACGATGGGAGATGTTTTCTGTGCTCGCGCAGGTTTTCCTTGCCAGACAGAGTGGAAAAGCTTTCTGCTAGCATGTAGACCACAAAAGACGCTAAAGACGAAGGTACGATGCTCTCCGGAGCTAAGCGCCGCTCCCGGGCTTCTTTCGGCAGAAGCCGCGCTAAGAGAGCGCTGCGAGCGGTACAATCGTCTTTGCGCGAAGAAGCCGCTTCTTCGGCTCCGGGAGCCGGAGAGAGCGGCAGCATCGGAAAGGTGAAGAAGGAAGCCGTACAACACTGGGATTGTGTGCGCAGCTTGCCAACTGATAGAAAACAGTACATTACCACTTTCCTGACTTTTCCAATCACATGAATATTCGATAAGAAGCTGTTTTGGACCACTTTTCTTTTCTTCTTGTCAAACACTTGGCAGACTTCCGAGCAATGTCCAGAACACGATGGGAGATGTTTTCTGTGCTCCCGCAGGTTTTCCTTGCCAGACAGAGTGGAAAAGCTTTCTGCTAAGATGTAGACCACAAAAGACGCTAAAGGCGAAGGTACGATGCTCCCCGGAACTAATCGCCGCTCCCGGGCTTCTTTCGGCAGAAGCCGCGCTAAGAGAGCACTGTGAGCGGTACAATCGTCTTTGCGCGAAGAAGCCGCTTCTTCGGCTCCGGGAGCCGGAGAGAGCGGCAGCATCGGAAAGGTGAAGAAGGAAGCTGTACAACAGTGGGATTGTGTGCGCAGCTTGCCAACTGATAGAAAACAGTACATTACCACTTTCCTGACTTTTCCAATCACATGAATATTCGATTGGAAGCTGTTTTGGACAACTTTTCTTTTCTTCTTGTCGAACACTTGGCAGACCTCCGTGCAACGTCCAGAACACGATCGGAGATGTTACCTGTGCTCGCGCAGGTTTTCCTTGCCAGACAGAGTGGAAAAGCTTTCTGCTAGCATGTAGACCACAAAAGACGCTAAAGACGAAGGTACGATGCTCCCCGGAGCTAAGCGCCGCTCCCGGGCGTCTTTCGGCAGAAGCCGCGCTAAGAGAGCGCTGCGAGCGGTACAATCGTCTTTGCGCGAAGAAGCCGCTTCTTCGGCTCCGGGAGCCGGAGAGAGCGGCAGCATCGGAAAGGTGAAGAAGGAAGCCGTACAACACTGGGATTGTGTGCACAGCTTGCCAACTGATAGAAAACAGTACATTACCACTTTCCTGACTTTTCCAATCACATGAATATTCGATAAGAAGCTGTTTAGGACAGATTTTCTTTTCTTTATGGCAAACACTTGGCAGACCTCCGTGCAACGTCCAGAACACGATGGGAGATGTTTTCTGTGCTCGCGCAGGTTTTCCTTGCCAGACAGAGTGGAAAAGCTTTCTGCTAGCATGTAGACCACAAAAGACGCTAAAGGCGAAGGTACGATGCTCCCCGGAGCTAATCGCCGCTCCCGGGCTTCTTTCGGCAGAAGCGGCGCTAAGAGAGCACTGTGAGCGGTACAATCGTCTTTGCGCGAAGAAGCCGCTTCTTCGGCTCCGGGAGCCGGAGAGAGCGGCATGATCGGAAAGGTGAAGAAGGAAGCTGTACAACACTGGGATTGTGTGCGCAGCTTGCCAACTGATAGACAGTAGTACATTACCCCTTTCCTGACTTTTCCAATCACATGAATATTCGATTGGAAGCTGTTTTGGACAACTTTTCTTTTCTTCTTGTCGAACACTTGGCAGACCTCCGTGCAACGTCCAGAACACGATGGGAGATGTTTTCTGTGCTCGCGCAGGTTTTCCTTGCCAGACAGAGTGGAAAAGCTATCTGCTAGCATGTAGACCACAAAAGACGCTAAAGGCGAAGGTACGATGCTCCCCGGAGCTAAGCGCCGCTCCCGGGCTTCTTTCGGCAGAAGCCGCGCTAAGAGAGCACTGTGAGCGGTACAATCGTCTTTGCGCGAAGAAGCCGCTTCTTCGGCTCCGGGAGCCGGAGAGAGCGGCATGATCGGAAAGGTGAAGAAGGAAGCTGTACAACACTGGGATTGTGTGCGCAGCTTGCCAACTGATAGAAAACAGTACATTACCACTTTCCTGACTTTTCCAATCACATGAATCTTCGATTGGAAGCTGTTTTGGACAGATTTTCTTTTCTTTATGGCAAACACTTGGCAGACCTCCGTGCAACGTCCAGAACACGATGGGAGATGTTTTCTGTGCTCGCGCAGGTTTTCCTTGCCAGACAGAGTGGAAAAGCTTTCTGCTAGCATGTAGACCACAAAAGACGCTAAAGACGAAGGTACGATGCTCTCCGCAGCTAAGCGCCGCTCCCGGGCTTCTTTCGGCAGAAGCGGCGCTAAGAGAGCACAGTGAGCGGTACAATCGTCTTTGCGCGAAGAAGCCGCTTCTTCGGCTCCGGGAGCCGGAGAGAGCGGCATGATCGGAAAGGTGAAGAAGGAAGCTGTACAACACTGGGATTGTGTGCGCAGCTTGCCAACTGATAGAAAACAGTACATTACCACTTTCCTGACTTGTCCAATCACATGAATATTCGATAAGAAGAGGTTTTGGACAGATTTTCTTTTCTTTATGCCAAACACATGGCAGACCTCCGTGCAACGTCCAGAACACGATGGGAGATGTTTTCTGTGCTCGCGCAGGTTTTCCTTGCCAGACAGAGTGGAAAAGCTTTCTGCTAGCATGTAGACCACAAAAGACGCTAAAGACGAAGGTACGATGCTCTCCGGAGCTAAGCGCCGCTCCCGGGCTTCTTTCGTCAGAAGCCGCGCTAAGAGAGCACTGTGAGCGGTACAATCGTCTTAGCGCGAAGAAGCCGCTTCTTCGGCTCCGGGAGCCGGAGAGAGCGGCAGCATCGGAAAGGTGAAGAAGGAAGCTGTACAACACTGGGATTGTGTGCGCAGCTTGCCAACTGATAGAAAACAGTACATTACCACTTTCCTGACTTTTCCAATCACATGAATATTCGATTGGAAGCTGTTTTGGACAACTTTTCTTTTCTTCTTGTCGAACACTTGGCAGACCTCCGTGCAACGTCCAGAACACGATGGGAGATGTTTTCTGTGCTCGCGCAGGTTTTCCTTGCCAGACAGAGTGGAAAAGCTTTCTGCTAGCATGTAGACCACAAAAGACGCTAAAGGCGAAGGTACGATGCTCCCCGGAGCTAATCGCCGCTCCCGGGCTTCTTTCGGCAGAAGCCGCGCTAAGAGAGCACTGTGAGCGGTACAATCGTCTTTGCGCGAAGAAGCCGCTTCTTCGGCTCCGGGAGCCGGAGAGAGCGGCATGATCGGAAAGGTGAAGAAGGAAGCTGTACAACACTGGGATTGTGTGCGCAGCTTGCCAACTGATAGACAGCAGTACATTACCACTTTCCTGACTTTTCCAATCACATGAATATTCGACTGGAAGCTGTTTTGGACAACTTTTCTTTTCTTCTTGTCGAACACTTGGCAGACCTCCGTGCAACGTCCAGAACACGATGGGAGATGTTTTCTGTGCTCCCGCAGGTTTTCCTTGCCAGACAGAGTGGAAAAGCTTTCTGCTAGCATGTAGACCACAAAAGACGCTAAAGGCGAAGGTACGATGCTCCCCGGAGCTAATCGCCGCTCCCGGGCTTCTTTCGGCAGAAGCCGCGCTAAGAGAGCACTGTGAGCGGTACAATCGTCTTTGCGCGAAGAAGCCGCTTCTTCGGCTCCGGGAGCCGGAGAGAGCGGCATGATCGGAAAGGTGAAGAAGGAAGCTGTACAACACTGGGATTGTGTGCGCAGCTTGCCAACTGATAGACAGTAGTACATTACCCCTTTCCTGACTTTTCCAATCACATGAATATTCGATTGGAAGCTGTTTTGGACAACTTTTCTTTTCTTCTTGTCGAACACTTGGCAGACCTCCGTGCAACGTCCAGAACACGATGGGAGATGTTTTCTGTGCTCGCGCAGGTTTTCCTTGCCAGACAGAGTGGAAAAGCTTTCTGCTAAGATGTAGACCACAAAAGACGCTAAAGGCGAAGGTACGATGCTCCCCGGAGCTAAGCGCCGCTCCCGGGCGTCTTTCGGCAGAAGCCGCGCTAAGAGACCACTGTGAGCGGTACAATCGTCTTTGCGCGAAGAAGCCGCTTCTTCGGCTCCGGGAGCCGGAGAGAGCGGCATGATCGGAAAGGTGAAGAAGGAAGCTGTACAACACTGGGATTGTGTGCGCAGCTTGCCAACTGATAGAAAACAGTACATTACCACTTTCCTGACTTTTCCAATCACATGAATCTTCGATTGGAAGCTGTTTTGGACAGATTTTCTTTTCTTTATGGCAAACACTTGGCAGACCTCCGTGCAACGTCCAGAACGCGTTGGAGATGTTTTCTGTGCTCGCGCAGGTTTTCCTTGCCAGACAGAGTGGAAAAGCTTTCTGCTAGCATGTAGACCACAAAAGACGCTAAAGGCGAAGGTACGATGCTCCCCGGAGCTAAGCGCCGCTCCCGGGCTTCTTTCGGCAGAAGCCGCGCTAAGAGAGCACTGTGAGCGGTACAATCGTCTTTGCGCGAAGAAGCCGCTTCTTCGGCTCACGGAGCCGGAGAGAGCGGCATGATCGGAAAGGTGAAGAAGGAAGCTGTACAACACTGGGATTGTATGCGCAGATTGCCAACTGATAGACAGCAGTACATTACCACTTTCCTGACTTTTCCAATCACATGAATATTCGATAAGAAGCTGTTTTGGACAGATTTTCTTTTCTTTATGGCAAACACTTGGCAGACCTCCGTGCAACGTCCAGAACACGATGGGAGATGTTTTCTGTGCTCGCGCAGGTTTTCCTTGCCAGACAGAGTGGAAAAGCTTTCTGCTAGCATGTAGACCACAAAAGACGCTAAAGGCGAAGGTACGATGCTCTCCGCAGCTAAGCGCCGCTCCCGGGCTTCTTTCGGCAGAAGCGGCGCTAAGAGAGCACAGTGAGCGGTACAATCGTCTTTGCGCGAAGAAGCCGCTTCTTCGGCTCCGGGAGCCGGAGAGAGCGGCATGATCGGAAAGGTGAAGAAGGAAGCTGTACAACACTGGGATTGTATGCGCAGATTGCCAACTGATAGACAGCAGTACATTACCACTTTCCTGACTTTTCCAATCACATGAATATTCGATAAGAAACTGTTTTGGACAGATTTTCTTTTCTTTATGGCAAACACTTGGCAGACCTCCGTGCAACGTCCAGAACACGATGGGAGATGTTTTCTGTGCTCGCGCAGGTTTTCCTTGCCAGACAGAGTGGAAAAGCTTTCTGCTAGCATGTAGACCACAAAAGACGCTAAAGACGAAGGTACGATGCTCTCCGCAGCTAAGCGCCGCTCCCGGGCTTCTTTCGGCAGAAGCGGCGCTAAGAGAGCACAGTGAGCGGTACAATCGTCTTTGCGCGAAGAAGCCGCTTCTTCGGCTCCGGGAGCCGGAGAGAGCGGCATGATCGGAAAGGTGAAGAAGGAAGCTGTACAACACTGGGATTGTGTGCGCAGCTTGCCAACTGATAGAAAACAGTACATTACCACTTTCCTGACTTGTCCAATCACATGAATATTCGATAAGAAGAGGTTTTGGACAGATTTTCTTTTCTTTATGCCAAACACATGGCAGACCGCCGTGCAACGTCCAGAACACGATGGGAGATGTTTTCTGTGCTCGCGCAGGTTTTCCTTGCCAGACAGAGTGGAAAAGCTTTCTGCTAGCATGTAGACCACAAAAGACGCTAAAGACGAAGGTACGATGCTCCCCGGAGCTAAGCGCCGCTCCCGGGCTTCTTTCGGCAGAAGCCGCGCTAAGAGAGCACTGTGAGCGGTACAATCGTCTTTGCGCGAAGAAGCCGCTTCTTCGGCTCCGGGAGCCGGAGAGAGCGGCAGCATCGGAAAGGTGAAGAAGGAAGCTGTACAACACTGGGATTGTGTGCGCAGCTTGCCAACTGATAGAAAACAGTACATTACCACTTTCCTGACTTTTCCAATCACATGAATATTCGATTGGAAGCTGTTTTGGACAACTTTTCTTTTCTTCTTGTCGAACACTTGGCAGACCTCCGTGCAACGTCCAGAACACGATGGGAGATGTTTTCTGTGCTCGCGCAGGTTTTCCTTGCCAGACAGAGTGGAAAAGCTTTCTGCTAGCATGTAGACCACAAAAGACGCTAAAGACGAAGGTACGATGCTCCCCGGAGCTAAGCGCCGCTCCCGGGCGTCTTTCGGCAGAAGCCGCGCTAAGAGAGCGCTGCGAGCGGTACAATCGTCTTTGCGCGAAGAAGCCGCTTCTTCGGCTCCGGGAGCCGGAGAGAGCGGCAGCATCGGAAAGGTGAAGAAGGAAGCCGTACAACACTGGGATTGTGTGCGCAGCTTGCCAACTGATAGAAAACAGTACATTACCACTTTCCTGACTTTTCCAATCACATGAATATTCGATTGGAATTTGTTTTGGACAACTTTTCTTTTCTTCTTGTCGAACACTTGGCAGACCTCCGTGCAACGTCCAGAACACGATGGGAGATGTTTTCTGTGCTCGCGCAGGTTTTCCTTGCCAGACAGAGTGGAAAAGCTATCTGCTAGCATGTAGACCACAAAAGACGCTAAAGGCGAAGGTACGATGCTCCTCGGAGCTAAGCGCCGCTCCCGGGCTTCTTTCGGCAGAAGCCGCGCTAAGAGAGCACAGTGAGCGGTACAATCGTCTTTGCGCGAAGAAGCCGCTTCTTTGGCTCCGGGAGCCGGAGAGAGCAGCAGCATCGGAAAGGTGAAGAAGGAAGCCGTACAACACTGGGATTGTGTGCACAGCTTGTCAACTGATAGAAAACAGTACATTACCACTTTCCTGACTTTTCCAATCACATGAATATTCGATAAGAAGCTGTTTTGGACAGATTTTCTTTTCTTCTTGTCGAACACTTGGCAGACCTCCGTGCAACGTCCAGAACACGATCGGAGATGTTACCTGTGCTCGCGCAGGTTTTCCTTGCCAGACAGAGTGGAAAAGCTTTCTGCTAGCATGTAGACCACAAAAGACGCTAAAGACGAAGGTACGATGCTCTCCGGAGCTAAGCGCCGCTCCCGGGCTTCTTTCGGCAGAAGCCGCGCTAAGAGAGCACTGTGAGCGGTACAATCGTCTTAGCGCGAAGAAGCCGCTTCTTCGGCTCCGGGAGCCGGAGAGAGCGGCAGCATCGGAAAGGTGAAGAAGGAAGCTGTACAACACTGGGATTGTGTGCGCAGCTTGCCAACTGATAGAAAACAGTACATTACCACTTTCCTGACTTTTCCAATCACATGAATATTCGATTGGAAGCTGTTTTGGACAACTTTTCTTTTCTTCTTGTCGAACACTTGGCAGACCTCCGTGCAACGTCCAGAACACGATGGGAGATGTTTTCTGTGCTCGCGCAGGTTTTCCTTGCCAGACAGAGTGGAAAAGCTTTCTGCTAGCATGTAGACCACAAAAGACGCTAAAGACGAAGGTACGATGCTCCCCGGAGCTAAGCGCCGCTCCCGGGCTTCTTTCGGCAGAAGCCGCGCTAAGAGAGCGCTGCGAGCGGTAAAATCGTCTTTGCGCGAAGAAGCCGCTTCTTCGGCTCCGGGAGCCGGAGAGAGCGGCAGCATCGGAAAGGTGAAGAAGGAAGCCGTACAACACTGGGATTGTGTGCACAGCTTGCCAACTGATAGAAAACAGTACATTACCACTTTCCTGACTTTTCCAATCACATGAATATTCGATAAGAAGCTGTTTTGGACAGATTTTCTTTTCTTCTTGTCGAACACTTGGCAGACCTCCGTGCAACGTCCAGAACACGATGGGAGATGTTTTCTGTGCTCGCGCAGGTTTTCCTTGCCAGACAGAGTGGAAAAGCTTTCTGCTAGCATGTAGACCACAAAAGACGCTAAAGACGAAGGTACGATGCTCTCCGGAGCTAAGCGCCGCTCCCGGGCTTCTTTCGTCAGAAGCCGCGCTAAGAGAGCACTGTGAGCGGTACAATCGTCTTAGCGCGAAGAAGCCGCTTCTTCGGCTCCGGGAGCCGGAGAGAGCGGCAGCATCGGAAAGGTGAAGAAGGAAGCTGTACAACACTGGGATTGTGTGCGCAGCTTGCCAACTGATAGAAAACAGTACATTACCACTTTCCTGACTTTTCCAATCACATGAATATTCGATTGGAAGCTGTTTTGGACAACTTTTCTTTTCTTCTTGTCGAACACTTGGCAGACCTCCGTGCAACGTCCAGAACACGATGGGAGATGTTTTCTGTGCTCGCGCAGGTTTTCCTTGCCAGACAGAGTGGAAAAGCTTTCTGCTAGCATGTAGACCACAAAAGACGCTAAAGACGAAGGTACGATGCTCCCCGGAGCTAAGCGCCGCTCCCGGGCTTCTTTCGGCAGAAGCCGCGCTAAGAGAGCGCTGCGAGCGGTAAAATCGTCTTTGCGCGAAGAAGCCGCTTCTTCGGCTCCGGGAGCCGGAGAGAGCGGCAGCATCGGAAAGGTGAAGAAGGAAGCCGTACAACACTGGGATTGTGTGCACAGCTTGCCAACTGATAGAAAACAGTACATTACCACTTTCCTGACTTTTCCAATCACATGAATATTCGATAAGAAGCTGTTTTGGACAGATTTTCTTTTCTTTATGGCAAACACTTGGCAGACCTCCGTGCAACGTCCAGAACACGATGGGAGATGTTTTCTGTGCTCGCGCAGGTTTTCCTTGCCAGACAGAGTGGAAAAGCTTTCTGCTAGCATGTAGACCACAAAAGACGCTAAAGGCGAAGGTACGATGCTCCCCGGAGCTAATCGCCGCTCCCGGGCTTCTTTCGGCAGAAGCCGCGCTAAGAGAGCACTGTGAGCGGTACAATCGTCTTTGCGCGAAGAAGCCGCTTCTTCGGCTCCGGGAGCCGGAGAGAGCGGCAGCATCGGAAAGGTGAAGAAGGAAGCTGTACAACACTGGGATTGTGTGCGCAGCTTGCCAACTGATAGACAGTAGTACATTACCCCTTTCCTGACTTTTCCAATCACATGAATATTCGACTGGAAGCTGTTTTGGACAACTTTTCTTTTCTTCTTGTCGAACACTTGGCAGACCTCCGTGCAACGTCCAGAACACGATGGGAGATGTTTTCTGTGCTCGCGCAGGTTTTCCTTGCCAGACAGAGTGGAAAAGCTTTCTGCTAGCATGTAGACCACAAAAGACGCTAAAGACGAAGGTACGATGCTCCCCGGAGCTAAGCGCCGCTCCCGGGCTTCTTTCGGCAGAAGCCGCGCTAAGAGAGCACTGTGAGCGGTACAATCGTCTTTGCGCGAAGAAGCCGCTTCTTCGGCTCCGGGAGCCGGAGAGAGCGGCAGCATCGGAAAGGTGAAGAAGGAAGCTGTACAACACTGGGATTGTGTGCGCAGCTTGCCAACTGATAGAAAACAGTACATTACCACTTTCCTGACTTTTCCAATCACATGAATATTCGATTGGAAGCTGTTTTGGACAACTTTTCTTTTCTTCTTGTCGAACACTTGGCAGACCTCCGTGCAACGTCCAGAACACGATGGGAGATGTTTTCTGTGCTCGCGCAGGTTTTCCTTGCCAGACAGAGTGGAAAAGCTTTCTGCTAGCATGTAGACCACAAAAGACGCTAAAGACGAAGGTACGATGCTCCCCGGAGCTAAGCGCCGCTCCCGGGCTTCTTTCGGCAGAAGCCGCGCTAAGAGAGCGCTGCGAGCGGTACAATCGTCTTTGCGCGAAGAAGCCGCTTCTTCGGCTCCGGGAGCCGGAGAGAGCGGCAGCATCGGAAAGGTGAAGAAGGAAGCCGTACAACACTGGGATTGTGTGCACAGCTTGCCAACTGATAGAAAACAGTACATTACCACTTTCCTGACTTTTCCAATCACATGAATATTCGATAAGAAGCTGTTTAGGACAGATTTTCTTTTCTTTATGGCAAACACTTGGCAGACCTCCGTGCAACGTCCAGAACACGATGGGAGATGTTTTCTGTGCTCGCGCAGGTTTTCCTTGCCAGACAGAGTGGAAAAGCTTTCTGCTAGCATGTAGACCACAAAAGACGCTAAAGGCGAAGGTACGATGCTCCCCGGAGCTAATCGCCGCTCCCGGGCTTCTTTCGGCAGAAGCCGCGCTAAGAGAGCACTGTGAGCGGTACAATCGTCTTTGCGCGAAGAAGCCGCTTCTTCGGCTCCGGCAGCCGGAGAGAGCGGCATGATCGGAAAGGTGAAGAAGGAAGCTGTACAACACTGGGATTGTGTGCGCAGCTTGCCAACTGATAGACAGTAGTACATTACCCCTTTCCTGACTTTTCCAATCACATGAATATTCGATTGGAAGCTGTTTTGGACAACTTTTCTTTTCTTCTTGTCGAACACTTGGCAGACCTCCGTGCAACGTCCAGAACACGATGGGAGATGTTTTCTGTGCTCGCGCAGGTTTTCCTTGCCAGACAGAGTGGAAAAGCTATCTGCTAGCATGTAGACCACAAAAGACGCTAAAGGCGAAGGTACGATGCTCCCCGGAGCTAAGCGCCGCTCCCGGGCGTCTTTCGGCAGAAGCCGCGCTAAGAGAGCACTGTGAGCGGTACAATCGTCTTTGCGCGAAGAAGCCGCTTCTTCGGCTCCGGGAGCCGGAGAGAGCGGCATGATCGGAAAGGTGAAGAAGGAAGCTGTACAACACTGGGATTGTGTGCGCAGCTTGCCAACTGATAGAAAACAGTACATTACCACTTTCCTGACTTTTCCAATCACATGAATCTTCGATTGGAAGCTGTTTTGGACAGATTTTCTTTTCTTTATGGCAAACACTTGGCAGACCTCCGTGCAACGTCCAGAACACGATGGGAGATGTTTTCTGTGCTCGCGCAGGCTTTCCTTGCCAGACAGAGTGGAAAAGCTTTCTGCTAGCATGTAGACCACAAAAGACGCTAAAGACGAAGGTACGATGCTCCCCGGAGCTAAGCGCCGCTCCCGGGCTTCTTTCGGCAGAAGCCGCGCTAAGAGAGCGCTGCGAGCGGTAAAATCGTCTTTGCGCGAAGAAGCCGCTTCTTCGGCTCCGGGAGCCGGAGAGAGCGGCAGCATCGGAAAGGTGAAGAAGGAAGCCGTACAACACTGGGATTGGGTGCACAGCTTGCCAACTGATAGAAAACAGTACATTACCACTTTCCTGACTTTTCCAATCACATGAATATTCGATAAGAAGCTGTTTTGGACAGATTTTCTTTTCTTTATGGCAAACACATGGCAGACCTCCGTGCAACGTCCAGAACACGATGGGAGATGTTTTCTGTGCTCGCGCAGGTTTTCCTTGCCAGACAGAGTGGAAAAGCTTTCTGCTAGCATGTAGACCACAAAAGACGCTAAAGGCGAAGGTACGATGCTCCCCGGAGCTAATCGCCGCTCCCGGGCTTCTTTCGGCAGAAGCCGCGCTAAGAGAGCACTGTGAGCGGTACAATCGTCTTTGCGCGAAGAAGCCGCTTCTTCGGCTCCGGGAGCCGGAGAGAGCGGCATGATCGGAAAGGTGAAGAAGGAAGCTGTACAACACTGGGATTGTGTGCGCAGCTTGCCAACTGATAGAAAACAGTACATTACCCCTTTCCTGACTTTTCCAATCACATGAATATTCGATTGGAAGCTGTTTTGGACAACTTTTCTTTTCTTCTTGTCGAACACTTGGCAGACCTCCGTGCAACGTCCAGAACACGATGGGAGATGTTTTCTGTGCTCGCGCAGGTTTTCCTTGCCAGACAGAGTGGAAAAGCTTTCTGCTAAGATGTAGACCACAAAAGACGCTAAAGGCGAAGGTACGATGCTCCCCGGAGCTAAGCGCCGCTCCCGGGCGTCATTCGGCAGAAGCCGCGCTAAGAGAGCACTGTGAGCGGTACAATCGTCTTTGCGCGAAGAAGCCGCTTCTTCGGCTCCGGGAGCCGGAGAGAGCGGCAGCATCGGAAAGGTGAAGAAGGAAGCTGTACAACACTGGGATTGTGTGCGCAGCTTGCCAACTGATAGAAAACAGTACATTACCACTTTCCTGACTTTTCCAATCACATGAATCTTCGATTGGAAGCTGTTTTGGACAGATATTCTTTTCTTTATGGCAAACACTTGGCAGACATCCGTGCAACGTCCAGAACGCGTTGGAGATGTTTTCTGTGCTCGCGCAGGTTTTCCTTGCCAGACAGAGTGGAAAAGCTTTCTGCTAGCATGTAGACCACAAAAGACGCTAAAGGCGAAGGTACGATGCTCCCCGGAGCTAAGCGCCGCTCCCGGGCGTCTTTCGGCAGAAGCCGCGCTAAGAGAGCACTGTGAGCGGTACAATCGTCTTTGCGCGAAGAAGCCGCTTCTTCGGCTCCGGGAGCCGGAGAGAGCGGCAGCATCGGAAAGGTGAAGAAGGAAGCCGTACAACACTGGGATTGTGTGCACAGCTTGCCAACTGATAGAAAACAGTACATTACCACTTTCCTGACTTTTCCAATCACATGAATATTCGATAAGAAGCTGTTTTGGACAGATTTTCTTTTCTTTATGGCAAACACTTGGCAGACCTCCGTGCAACGTCCAGAACACGATGGGAGATGTTTTCTGTGCTCGCGCAGGTTTTCCTTGCCAGACAGAGTGGAAAAGCTTTCTGCTAGCATGTAGACCACAAAAGACGCTAAAGGCGAAGGTACGATGCTCCCCGGAGCTAATCGCCGCTCCCGGGCTTCTTTCGGCAGAAGCCGCGCTAAGAGAGCACTGTGAGCGGTACAATCGTCTTTGCGCGAAGAAGCCGCTTCTTCGGCTCCGGGAGCCGGAGAGAGCGGCAGCATCGCAAAGGTGAAGAAGGAAGCTGTACAACACTGGGATTGTGTGCGCAGCTTGCCAACTGATAGACAGCAGTACATTACCACTTTCCTGACTTTTCCAATCACATGAATATTCGACTGGAAGCTGTTTTGGACAACTTTTCTTTTCTTCTTGTCGAACACTTGGCAGACCTCCGTGCAACGTCCAGAACACGATGGGAGATGTTTTCTGTGCTCGCGCAGGTTTTCCTTGCCAGACAGAGTGGAAAAGCTTTCTGCTAGGATGTAGACCACAAAAGACGCTAAAGACGAAGGTACGATGCTCCCCGGAGCTAAGCGCCGCTCCCGGGCTTCTTTCGGCAGAAGCCGCGCTAAGAGAGCACTGTGAGCGGTACAATCGTCTTTGCGCGAAGAAGCCGCTTCTTCGGCTCCGGGAGCCGGAGAGAGCGGCAGCATCGGAAAGGTGAAGAAGGAAGCTGTACAACACTGGGATTGTGTGCGCAGCTTGCCAACTGATAGAAAACAGTACATTACCACTTTCCTGACTTTTCCAATCACATGAATATTCGATTGGAAGCTGTTTTGGACAACTTTTCTTTTCTTCTTGTCGAACACTTGGCAGACCTCCGTGCAACGTCCAGAACACGATCGGAGATGTTACCTGTGCTCGCGCAGGTTTTCCTTGCCAGACAGAGTGGAAAAGCTTTCTGCTAGCATGTAGACCACAAAAGACGCTAAAGACGAAGGTACGATGCTCCCCGGAGCTAAGCGCCGCTCCCGGGCTTCTTTCGGCAGAAGCCGCGCTAAGAGAGCGCTGCGAGCGGTACAATCGTCTTTGCGCGAAGAAGCCGCTTCTTCGGCTCCGGGAGCCGGAGAGAGCGGCAGCATCGGAAAGGTGAAGAAGGAAGCCGTACAACACTGGGATTGTGTGCACAGCTTGCCAACTGATAGAAAACAGTACATTACCACTTTCCTGACTTTTCCAATCACATGAATATTCGATAAGAAGCTGTTTAGGACAGATTTTCTTTTCTTTATGGCAAACACTTGGCAGACCTCCGTGCAACGTCCAGAACACGATGGGAGATGTTTTCTGTGCTCGCGCAGGTTTTCCTTGCCAGACAGAGTGGAAAAGCTTTCTGCTAGCATGTAGACCACAAAAGACGCTAAAGGCGAAGGTACGATGCTCCCCGGAGCTAATCGCCGCTCCCGGGCGTCTTTCGGCAGAAGCCGCGCTAAGAGAGCACTGTGAGCGGTACAATCGTCTTTGCGCGAAGAAGCCGCTTCTTCGGCTCCGGGAGCCGGAGAGAGCGGCAGCATCGGAAAGGTGAAGAAGGAAGCTGTACAACACTGGGATTGTGTGCGCAGCTTGCCAACTGATAGACAGTAGTACATTACCCCTTTCCTGACTTTTCCAATCACATGAATATTCGATTGGAAGCTGTTTTGGACAACTTTTCTTTTCTTCTTGTCGAACACTTGGCAGACCTCCGTGCAACGTCCAGAACACGATGGGAGATGTTTTCTGTGCTCGCGAAGGTTTTCCTTGCCAGACAGAGTGGAAAAGCTTTCTGCTAAGATGTAGACCACAAAAGACGCTAAAGGCGAAGGTACGATGCTCCCCGGAGCTAAGCGCCGCTCCCGGGCGTCTTTCGGCAGAAGCCGCGCTAAGAGACCACTGTGAGCGGTACAATCGTCTTTGCGCGAAGAAGCCGCTTCTTCGGCTCCGGGAGCCGGAGAGAGCGGCATGATCGGAAAGGTGAAGAAGGAAGCTGTACAACACTGGGATTGTGTGCGCAGCTTGCCAACTGATAGAAAACAGTACATTACCACTTTCCTGACTTTTCCAATCACATGAATCTTCGATTGGAAGCTGTTTTGGACAGATTTTCTTTTCTTTATGGCAAACACTTGGCAGACCTCCGTGCCACGTCCAGAACGCGTTGGAGATGTTTTCTGTGCTCGCGCAGGTTTTCCTTGCCAGACAGAGTGGAAAAGCTTTCTGCTAGCATGTAGACCACAAAAGACGCTAAAGGCGAAGGTACGATGCTCCCCGGAGCTAAGCGCCGCTCCCGGGCGTCTTTCGGCAGAAGCCGCGCTAAGAGAGCACTGTGAGCGGTACAATCGTCTTTGCGCGAAGAAGCCGCTTCTTCGGCTCACGGAGCCGGAGAGAGCGGCATGATCGGAAAGGTGAAGAAGGAAGCTGTACAACACTGGGATTGTATGCGCAGATTGCCAACTGATAGACAGCAGTACATTACCACTTTCCTGACTTTTCCAATCACATGAATATTCGATAAGAAGCTGTTTTGGACAGATTTTCTTTTCTTTATGGCAAACACTTGGCAGACCTCCGTGCAACGTCCAGAACACGATGGGAGATGTTTTCTGTGCTCGCGCAGGTTTTCCTTGCCAGACAGAGTGGAAAAGCTTTCTGCTAGCATGTAGACCACAAAAGACGCTAAAGACGAAGGTACGATGCTCTCCGCAGCTAAGCGCCGCTCCCGGGCTTCTTTCGGCAGAAGCGGCGCTAAGAGAGCACAGTGAGCGGTACAATCGTCTTTGCGCGAAGAAGCCGCTTCTTCGGCTCCGGGAGCCGGAGAGAGCAGCATGATCGGAAAGGTGAAGAAGGAAGCTGTACAACACTGGGATTGTGTGCGCAGCTTGCCAACTGATAGAAAACAGTACATTACCACTTTCCTGACTTGTCCAATCACATGAATATTCGATAAGAAGAGGTTTTGGACAGATTTTCTTTTCTTTATGCCAAACACATGGCAGACCTCCGTGCAACGTCCAGAACACGATGGGAGATGTTTTCTGTGCTCGCGCAGGTTTTCCTTGCCAGACAGAGTGGAAAAGCTTTCTGCTAGCATGTAGACCACAAAAGACGCTAAAGACGAAGGTACGATGCTCTCCGGAGCTAAGCGCCGCTCCCGGGCTTCTTTCGTCAGAAGCCGCGCTAAGAGAGCACTGTGAGCGGTACAATCGTCTTAGCGCGAAGAAGCCGCTTCTTCGGCTCCGGGAGCCGGAGAGAGCGGCAGCATCGGAAAGGTGAAGAAGGAAGCTGTACAACACTGGGATTGTGTGCGCAGCTTGCCAACTGATAGAAAACAGTACATTACCACTTTCCTGACTTTTCCAATCACATGAATATTCGATTGGAAGCTGTTTTGGACAACTTTTCTTTTCTTCTTGTCGAACACTTGGCAGACCTCCGTGCAACGTCCAGAACACGATGGGAGATGTTTTCTGTGCTCGCGCAGGTTTTCCTTGCCAGACAGAGTGGAAAAGCTTTCTGCTAGCATGTAGACCACAAAAGACGCTAAAGGCGAAGGTACGATGCTCCCCGGAGCTAATCGCCGCTCCCGGGCTTCTTTCGGCAGAAGCCGCGCTAAGAGAGCACTGTGAGCGGTACAATCGTCTTTGCGCGAAGAAGCCGCTTCTTCGGCTCCGGGAGCCGGAGAGAGCGGCAGCATCGGAAAGGTGAAGAAGGAAGCTGTACAACACTGGGATTGTGTGCGCAGCTTGCCAACTGATAGACAGCAGTACATTACCACTTTCCTGACTTTTCCAATCACATGAATATTCGACTGGAAGCTGTTTTGGACAACTTTTCTTTTCTTCTTGTCGAACACTTGGCAGACCTCCGTGCAACGTCCAGAACACGATGGGAGATGTTTTCTGTGCTCCCGCAGGTTTTCCTTGCCAGACAGAGTGGAAAAGCTTTCTGCTAGCATGTAGACCACAAAAGACGCTAAAGGCGAAGGTACGATGCTCCCCGGAGCTAATCGCCGCTCCCGGGCTTCTTTCGGCAGAAGCCGCGCTAAGAGAGCACTGTGAGCGGTACAATCGTCTTTGCGCGAAGAAGCCGCTTCTTCGGCTCCGGGAGCCGGAGAGAGCGGCATGATCGGAAAGGTGAAGAAGGAAGCTGTACGACACTGGGATTGTGTGCGCAGCTTGCCAACTGATAGACAGTAGTACATTACCCCTTTCCTGACTTTTCCAATCACATGAATATTCGATTGGAAGCTGTTTTGGACAACTTTTCTTTTCTTCTTGTCGAACACTTGGCAGACCTCCGTGCAACGTCCAGAACACGATGGGAGATGTTTTCTGTGCTCGCGCAGGTTTTCCTTGCCAGACAGAGTGGAAAAGCTTTCTGCTAAGATGTAGACCACAAAAGACGCTAAAGGCGAAGGTACGATGCTCCCCGGAGCTAAGCGCCGCTCCCGGGCGTCTTTCGGCAGAAGCCGCGCTAAGAGACCACTGTGAGCGGTACAATCGTCTTTGCGCGAAGAAGCCGCTTCTTCGGCTCCGGGAGCCGGAGAGAGCGGCATGATCGGAAAGGTGAAGAAGGAAGCTGTACAACACTGGGATTGTGTGCGCAGCTTGCCAACTGATAGAAAACAGTACATTACCACTTTCCTGACTTTTCCAATCACATGAATCTTCGATTGGAAGCTGTTTTGGACAGATTTTCTTTTCTTTATGGCAAACACTTGGCAGACCTCCGTGCAACGTCCAGAACGCGTTGGAGATGTTTTCTGTGCTCGCGCAGGTTTTCCTTGCCAGACAGAGTGGAAAAGCTTTCTGCTAGCATGTAGACCACAAAAGACGCTAAAGGCGAAGGTACGATGCTCCCCGGAGCTAAGCGCCGCTCCCGGGCTTCTTTCGGCAGAAGCCGCGCTAAGAGAGCACTGTGAGCGGTACAATCGTCTTTGCGCGAAGAAGCCGCTTCTTCGGCTCACGGAGCCGGAGAGAGCGGCATGATCGGAAAGGTGAAGAAGGAAGCTGTACAACACTGGGATTGTATGCGCAGATTGCCAACTGATAGACAGCAGTACATTACCACTTTCCTGACTTTTCCAATCACATGAATATTCGATAAGAAGCTGTTTTGGACAGATTTTCTTTTCTTTATGGCAAACACTTGGCAGACCTCCGTGCAACGTCCAGAACACGATGGGAGATGTTTTCTGTGCTCGCGCAGGTTTTCCTTGCCAGACAGAGTGGAAAAGCTTTCTGCTAGCATGTAGACCACAAAAGACGCTAAAGACGAAGGTACGATGCTCTCCGCAGCTAAGCGCCGCTCCCGGGCTTCTTTCGGCAGAAGCGGCGCTAAGAGAGCACAGTGAGCGGTACAATCGTCTTTGCGCGAAGAAGCCGCTTCTTCGGCTCCGGGAGCCGGAGAGAGCGGCATGATCGGAAAGGTGAAGAAGGAAGCTGTACAACACTGGGATTGTGTGCGCAGCTTGCCAACTGATAGAAAACAGTACATTACCACTTTCCTGACTTGTCCAATCACATGAATATTCGATAAGAAGAGGTTTTGGACAGATTTTCTTTTCTTCTTGTCGAACACTTGGCAGACCTCCGTGCAACGTCCAGAACACGATGGGAGATGTTTTCTGTGCTCGCGCAGGTTTTCCTTGCCAGACAGAGTGGAAAAGCTTTCTGCTAGCATGTAGACCACAAAAGACGCTAAAGGCGAAGGTACGATGCTCCCCGGAGCTAATCGCCGCTCCCGGGCGTCTTTCGGCAGAAGCCGCGCTAAGAGAGCACTGTGAGCGGTACAATCGTCTTAGCGCGAAGAAGCCGCTTCTTCGGCTCCGGGAGCCGGAGAGAGCGGCATGATCGGAAAGGTGAAGAAGGAAGCTGTACAACACTGGGATTGTATGCGCAGATTGCCAACTGATAGACAGCAGTACATTACCACTTTCCTGACTTTTCCAATCACATGAATATTCGATAAGAAACTGTTTTGGACAGATTTTCTTTTCTTTATGGCAAACACTTGGCAGACCTCCGTGCAACGTCCAGAACACGATGGGAGATGTTTTCTGTGCTCGCGCAGGTTTTCCTTGCCAGACAGAGTGGAAAAGCTTTCTGCTAGCATGTAGACCACAAAAGACGCTAAAGACGAAGGTACGATGCTCTCCGCAGCTAAGCGCCGCTCCCGGGCTTCTTTCGGCAGAAGCGGCGCTAAGAGAGCACAGTGAGCGGTACAATCGTCTTTGCGCGAAGAAGCCGCTTCTTCGGCTCCGGGAGCCGGAGAGAGCGGCATGATCGGAAAGGTGAAGAAGGAAGCTGTACAACACTGGGATTGTGTGCGCAGCTTGCCAACTGATAGAAAACAGTACATTACCACTTTCCTGACTTGTCCAATCACATGAATATTCGATAAGAAGAGGTTTTGGACAGATTTTCTTTTCTTTATGCCAAACACATGGCAGACCGCCGTGCAACGTCCAGAACACGATGGGAGATGTTTTCTGTGCTCGCGCAGGTTTTCCTTGCCAGACAGAGTGGAAAAGCTTTCTGCTAGCATGTAGACCACAAAAGACGCTAAAGACGAAGGTACGATGCTCCCCGGAGCTAAGCGCCGCTCCCGGGCTTCTTTCGGCAGAAGCCGCGCTAAGAGAGCACTGTGAGCGGTACAATCGTCTTTGCGCGAAGAAGCCGCTTCTTCGGCTCCGGGAGCCGGAGAGAGCGGCAGCATCGGAAAGGTGAAGAAGGAAGCTGTACAACACTGGGATTGTGTGCGCAGCTTGCCAACTGATAGAAAACAGTACATTACCACTTTCCTGACTTTTCCAATCACATGAATATTCGATTGGAAGCTGTTTTGGACAACTTTTCTTTTCTTCTTGTCGAACACTTGGCAGACCTCCGTGCAACGTCCAGAACACGATGGGAGATGTTTTCTGTGCTCGCGCAGGTTTTCCTTGCCAGACAGAGTGGAAAAGCTTTCTGCTAGCATGTAGACCACAAAAGACGCTAAAGACGAAGGTACGATGCTCCCCGGAGCTAAGCGCCGCTCCCGGGCGTCTTTCGGCAGAAGCCGCGCTAAGAGAGCGCTGCGAGCGGTACAATCGTCTTTGCGCGAAGAAGCCGCTTCTTCGGCTCCGGGAGCCGGAGAGAGCGGCAGCATCGGAAAGGTGAAGAAGGAAGCCGTACAACACTGGGATTGTGTGCGCAGCTTGCCAACTGATAGAAAACAGTACATTACCACTTTCCTGACTTTTCCAATCACATGAATATTCGATTGGAATTTGTTTTGGACAACTTTTCTTTTCTTCTTGTCGAACACTTGGCAGACCTCCGTGCAACGTCCAGAACACGATGGGAGATGTTTTCTGTGCTCGCGCAGGTTTTCCTTGCCAGACAGAGTGGAAAAGCTATCTGCTAGCATGTAGACCACAAAAGACGCTAAAGGCGAAGGTACGATGCTCCTCGGAGCTAAGCGCCGCTCCCGGGCTTCTTTCGGCAGAAGCCGCGCTAAGAGAGCACAGTGAGCGGTACAATCGTCTTTGCGCGAAGAAGCCGCTTCTTTGGCTCCGGGAGCCGGAGAGAGCAGCAGCATCGGAAAGGTGAAGAAGGAAGCCGTACAACACTGGGATTGTGTGCACAGCTTGTCAACTGATAGAAAACAGTACATTACCACTTTCCTGACTTTTCCAATCACATGAATATTCGATAAGAAGCTGTTTTGGACAGATTTTCTTTTCTTCTTGTCGAACACTTGGCAGACCTCCGTGCAACGTCCAGAACACGATGGGAGATGTTTTCTGTGCTCGCGCAGGTTTTCCTTGCCAGACAGAGTGGAAAAGCTTTCTGCTAGCATGTAGACCACAAAAGACGCTAAAGACGAAGGTACGATGCTCTCCGGAGCTAAGCGCCGCTCCCGGGCTTCTTTCGGCAGAAGCCGCGCTAAGAGAGCACTGTGAGCGGTACAATCGTCTTAGCGCGAAGAAGCCGCTTCTTCGGCTCCGGGAGCCGGAGAGAGCGGCAGCATCGGAAAGGTGAAGAAGGAAGCTGTACAACACTGGGATTGTGTGCGCAGCTTGCCAACTGATAGAAAACAGTACATTACCACTTTCCTGACTTTTCCAATCACATGAATATTCGATTGGAAGCTGTTTTGGACAACTTTTCTTTTCTTCTTGTCGAACACTTGGCAGACCTCCGTGCAACGTCCAGAACACGATGGGAGATGTTTTCTGTGCTCGCGCAGGTTTTCCTTGCCAGACAGAGTGGAAAAGCTTTCTGCTAGCATGTAGACCACAAAAGACGCTAAAGACGAAGGTACGATGCTCCCCGGAGCTAAGCGCCGCTCCCGGGCTTCTTTCGGCAGAAGCCGCGCTAAGAGAGCGCTGCGAGCGGTAAAATCGTCTTTGCGCGAAGAAGCCGCTTCTTCGGCTCCGGGAGCCGGAGAGAGCGGCAGCATCGGAAAGGTGAAGAAGGAAGCCGTACAACACTGGGATTGTGTGCACAGCTTGCCAACTGATAGAAAACAGTACATTACCACTTTCCTGACTTTTCCAATCACATGAATATTCGATAAGAAGCTGTTTTGGACAGATTTTCTTTTCTTTATGGCAAACACTTGGCAGACCTCCGTGCAACGTCCAGAACACGATGGGAGATGTTTTCTGTGCTCGCGCAGGTTTTCCTTGCCAGACAGAGTGGAAAAGCTTTCTGCTAGCATGTAGACCACAAAAGACGCTAAAGGCGAAGGTACGATGCTCCCCGGAGCTAATCGCCGCTCCCGGGCTTCTTTCGGCAGAAGCCGCGCTAAGAGAGCACTGTGAGCGGTACAATCGTCTTTGCGCGAAGAAGCCGCTTCTTCGGCTCCGGGAGCCGGAGAGAGCGGCAGCATCGGAAAGGTGAAGAAGGAAGCTGTACAACACTGGGATTGTGTGCGCAGCTTGCCAACTGATAGACAGTAGTACATTACCCCTTTCCTGACTTTTCCAATCACATGAATATTCGACTGGAAGCTGTTTTGGACAACTTTTCTTTTCTTCTTGTCGAACACTTGGCAGACCTCCGTGCAACGTCCAGAACACGATGGGAGATGTTTTCTGTGCTCGCGCAGGTTTTCCTTGCCAGACAGAGTGGAAAAGCTTTCTGCTAGCATGTAGACCACAAAAGACGCTAAAGACGAAGGTACGATGCTCCCCGGAGCTAAGCGCCGCTCCCGGGCTTCTTTCGGCAGAAGCCGCGCTAAGAGAGCACTGTGAGCGGTACAATCGTCTTTGCGCGAAGAAGCCGCTTCTTCGGCTCCGGGAGCCGGAGAGAGCGGCAGCATCGGAAAGGTGAAGAAGGAAGCTGTACAACAGTGGGATTGTGTGCGCAGCTTGCCAACTGATAGAAAACAGTACATTACCACTTTCCTGACTTTTCCAATCACATGAATATTCGATTGGAAGCTGTTTTGGACAACTTTTCTTTTCTTCTTGTCGAACACTTGGCAGACCTCCGTGCAACGTCCAGAACACGATGGGAGATGTTTTCTGTGCTCGCGCAGGTTTTCCTTGCCAGACAGAGTGGAAAAGCTATCTGCTAGCATGTAGACCACAAAAGACGCTAAAGGCGAAGGTACGATGCTCCTCGGAGCTAAGCGCCGCTCCCGGGCTTCTTTCGGCAGAAGCCGCGCTAAGAGAGCACAGTGAGCGGTACAATCGTCTTTGCGCGAAGAAGCCGCTTCTTTGGCTCCGGGAGCCGGAGAGAGCAGCAGCATCGGAAAGGTGAAGAAGGAAGCCGTACAACACTGGGATTGTGTGCACAGCTTGTCAACTGATAGAAAACAGTACATTACCACTTTCCTGACTTTTCCAATCACATGAATATTCGATAAGAAGCTGTTTTGGACAGATTTTCTTTTCTTCTTGTCGAACACTTGGCAGACCTCCGTGCAACGTCCAGAACACGATGGGAGATGTTTTCTGTGCTCGCGCAGGTTTTCCTTGCCAGACAGAGTGGAAAAGCTTTCTGCTAGCATGTAGACCACAAAAGACGCTAAAGACGAAGGTACGATGCTCTCCGGAGCTAAGCGCCGCTCCCGGGCTTCTTTCGGCAGAAGCCGCGCTAAGAGAGCACTGTGAGCGGTACAATCGTCTTAGCGCGAAGAAGCCGCTTCTTCGGCTCCGGGAGCCGGAGAGAGCGGCAGCATCGGAAAGGTGAAGAAGGAAGCTGTACAACACTGGGATTGTGTGCGCAGCTTGCCAACTGATAGAAAACAGTACATTACCACTTTCCTGACTTTTCCAATCACATGAATATTCGATTGGAAGCTGTTTTGGACAACTTTTCTTTTCTTCTTGTCGAACACTTGGCAGACCTCCGTGCAACGTCCAGAACACGATGGGAGATGTTTTCTGTGCTCGCGCAGGTTTTCCTTGCCAGACAGAGTGGAAAAGCTTTCTGCTAGCATGTAGACCACAAAAGACGCTAAAGACGAAGGTACGATGCTCCCCGGAGCTAAGCGCCGCTCCCGGGCTTCTTTCGGCAGAAGCCGCGCTAAGAGAGCGCTGCGAGCGGTAAAATCGTCTTTGCGCGAAGAAGCCGCTTCTTCGGCTCCGGGAGCCGGAGAGAGCGGCAGCATCGGAAAGGTGAAGAAGGAAGCCGTACAACACTGGGATTGTGTGCACAGCTTGCCAACTGATAGAAAACAGTACATTACCACTTTCCTGACTTTTCCAATCACATGAATATTCGATAAGAAGCTGTTTTGGACAGATTTTCTTTTCTTTATGGCAAACACTTGGCAGACCTCCGTGCAACGTCCAGAACACGATGGGAGATGTTTTCTGTGCTCGCGCAGGTTTTCCTTGCCAGACAGAGTGGAAAAGCTTTCTGCTAGCATGTAGACCACAAAAGACGCTAAAGGCGAAGGTACGATGCTCCCCGGAGCTAATCGCCGCTCCCGGGCTTCTTTCGGCAGAAGCCGCGCTAAGAGAGCACTGTGAGCGGTACAATCGTCTTTGCGCGAAGAAGCCGCTTCTTCGGCTCCGGGAGCCGGAGAGAGCGGCAGCATCGGAAAGGTGAAGAAGGAAGCTGTACAACACTGGGATTGTGTGCGCAGCTTGCCAACTGATAGACAGTAGTACATTACCCCTTTCCTGACTTTTCCAATCACATGAATATTCGACTGGAAGCTGTTTTGGACAACTTTTCTTTTCTTCTTGTCGAACACTTGGCAGACCTCCGTGCAACGTCCAGAACACGATGGGAGATGTTTTCTGTGCTCGCGCAGGTTTTCCTTGCCAGACAGAGTGGAAAAGCTTTCTGCTAGCATGTAGACCACAAAAGACGCTAAAGACGAAGGTACGATGCTCCCCGGAGCTAAGCGCCGCTCCCGGGCTTCTTTCGGCAGAAGCCGCGCTAAGAGAGCACTGTGAGCGGTACAATCGTCTTTGCGCGAAGAAGCCGCTTCTTCGGCTCCGGGAGCCGGAGAGAGCGGCAGCATCGGAAAGGTGAAGAAGGAAGCTGTACAACAGTGGGATTGTGTGCGCAGCTTGCCAACTGATAGAAAACAGTACATTACCACTTTCCTGACTTTTCCAATCACATGAATATTCGATTGGAAGCTGTTTTGGACAACTTTTCTTTTCTTCTTGTCGAACACTTGGCAGACCTCCGTGCAACGTCCAGAACACGATGGGAGATGTTTTCTGTGCTCGCGCAGGTTTTCCTTGCCAGACAGAGTGGAAAAGCTTTCTGCTAGCATGTAGACCACAAAAGACGCTAAAGACGAAGGTACGATGCTCCCCGGAGCTAAGCGCCGCTCCCGGGCTTCTTTCGGCAGAAGCCGCGCTAAGAGAGCGCTGCGAGCGGTACAATCGTCTTTGCGCGAAGAAGCCGCTTCTTCGGCTCCGGGAGCCGGAGAGAGCGGCAGCATCGGAAAGGTGAAGAAGGAAGCCGTACAACACTGGGATTGTGTGCGCAGCTTGCCAACTGATAGAAAACAGTACATTACCACTTTCCTGACTTTTCCAATCACATGAATATTCGATAAGAAGCTGTTTAGGACAGATTTTCTTTTCTTTATGGCAAACACTTGGCAGACCTCCGTGCAACGTCCAGAACACGATGGGAGATGTTTTCTGTGCTCGCGCAGGTTTTCCTTGCCAGACAGAGTGGAAAAGCTTTCTGCTAGCATGTAGACCACAAAAGACGCTAAAGGCGAAGGTACGATGCTCCCCGGAGCTAATCGCCGCTCCCGGGCTTCTTTCGGCAGAAGCCGCGCTAAGAGAGCACTGTGAGCGGTACAATCGTCTTTGCGCGAAGAAGCCGCTTCTTCGGCTCCGGCAGCCGGAGAGAGCGGCATGATCGGAAAGGTGAAGAAGGAAGCTGTACAACACTGGGATTGTGTGCGCAGCTTGCCAACTGATAGACAGTAGTACATTACCCCTTTCCTGACTTTTCCAATCACATGAATATTCGATTGGAAGCTGTTTTGGACAACTTTTCTTTTCTTCTTGTCGAACACTTGGCAGACCTCCGTGCAACGTCCAGAACACGATGGGAGATGTTTTCTGTGCTCGCGCAGGTTTTCCTTGCCAGACAGAGTGGAAAAGCTATCTGCTAGCATGTAGACCACAAAAGACGCTAAAGGCGAAGGTACGATGCTCCCCGGAGCTAAGCGCCGCTCCCGGGCGTCTTTCGGCAGAAGCCGCGCTAAGAGAGCACTGTGAGCGGTACAATCGTCTTTGCGCGAAGAAGCCGCTTCTTCGGCTCCGGGAGCCGGAGAGAGCGGCAGCATCGGAAAGGTGAAGAAGGAAGCTGTACAACACTGGGATTGTGTGCGCAGCTTGCCAACTGATAGAAAACAGTACATTACCACTTTCCTGACTTTTCCAATCACATGAATCTTCGATTGGAAGCTGTTTTGGACAGATTTTCTTTTCTTTATGGCAAACACTTGGCAGACCTCCGTGCAACGTCCAGAACACGATGGGAGATGTTTTCTGTGCTCGCGCAGGCTTTCCTTGCCAGACAGAGTGGAAAAGCTTTCTGCTAGCATGTAGACCACAAAAGACGCTAAAGACGAAGGTACGATGCTCCCCGGAGCTAAGCGCCGCTCCCGGGCTTCTTTCGGCAGAAGCCGCGCTAAGAGAGCACTGTGAGCGGTACAATCGTCTTTGCGCGAAGAAGCCGCTTCTTCGGCTCCGGGAGCCGGAGAGAGCGGCATGATCGGAAAGGTGAAGAAGGAAGCTGTACAACACTGGGATTGTGTGCGCAGCTTGCCAACTGATAGAAAACAGTACATTACCCCTTTCCTGACTTTTCCAATCACATGAATATTCGATTGGAAGCTGTTTTGGACAACTTTTCTTTTCTTCTTGTCGAACACTTGGCAGACCTCCGTGCAACGTCCAGAACACGATGGGAGATGTTTTCTGTGCTCGCGCAGGTTTTCCTTGCCAGACAGAGTGGAAAAGCTTTCTGCTAAGATGTAGACCACAAAAGACGCTAAAGGCGAAGGTACGATGCTCCCCGGAGCTAAGCGCCGCTCCCGGGCGTCATTCGGCAGAAGCCGCGCTAAGAGAGCACTGTGAGCGGTACAATCGTCTTTGCGCGAAGAAGCCGCTTCTTCGGCTCCGGGAGCCGGAGAGAGCGGCAGCATCGGAAAGGTGAAGAAGGAAGCTGTACAACACTGGGATTGTGTGCGCAGCTTGCCAACTGATAGAAAACAGTACATTACCACTTTCCTGACTTTTCCAATCACATGAATCTTCGATTGGAAGCTGTTTTGGACAGATATTCTTTTCTTTATGGCAAACACTTGGCAGACATCCGTGCAACGTCCAGAACGCGTTGGAGATGTTTTCTGTGCTCGCGCAGGTTTTCCTTGCCAGACAGAGTGGAAAAGCTTTCTGCTAGCATGTAGACCACAAAAGACGCTAAAGGCGAAGGTACGATGCTCCCCGGAGCTAAGCGCCGCTCCCGGGCGTCTTTCGGCAGAAGCCGCGCTAAGAGACCACTGTGAGCGGTACAATCGTCTTTGCGCGAAGAAGCCGCTTCTTCGGCTCCGGGAGCCGGAGAGAGCGGCATGATCGGAAAGGTGAAGAAGGAAGCCGTACAACACTGGGATTGTGTGCACAGCTTGCCAACTGATAGAAAACAGTACATTACCACTTTCCTGACTTTTCCAATCACATGAATATTCGATAAGAAGCTGTTTTGGACAGATTTTCTTTTCTTTATGGCAAACACTTGGCAGACCTCCGTGCAACGTCCAGAACACGATGGGAGATGTTTTCTGTGCTCGCGCAGGTTTTCCTTGCCAGACAGAGTGGAAAAGCTTTCTGCTAGCATGTAGACCACAAAAGACGCTAAAGGCGAAGGTACGATGCTCCCCGGAGCTAATCGCCGCTCCCGGGCTTCTTTCGGCAGAAGCCGCGCTAAGAGAGCACTGTGAGCGGTACAATCGTCTTTGCGCGAAGAAGCCGCTTCTTCGGCTCCGGGAGCCGGAGAGAGCGGCAGCATCGGAAAGGTGAAGAAGGAAGCTGTACAACACTGGGATTGTGTGCGCAGCTTGCCAACTGATAGACAGCAGTACATTACCACTTTCCTGACTTTTCCAATCACATGAATATTCGACTGGAAGCTGTTTTGGACAACTTTTCTTTTCTTCTTGTCGAACACTTGGCAGACCTCCGTGCAACGTCCAGAACACGATGGGAGATGTTTTCTGTGCTCGCGCAGGTTTTCCTTGCCAGACAGAGTGGAAAAGCTTTCTGCTAGCATGTAGACCACAAAAGACGCTAAAGACGAAGGTACGATGCTCCCCGGAGCTAAGCGCCGCTCCCGGGCTTCTTTCGGCAGAAGCCGCGCTAAGAGAGCACTGTGAGCGGTACAATCGTCTTTGCGCGAAGAAGCCGCTTCTTCGGCTCCGGGAGCCGGAGAGAGCGGCAGCATCGGAAAGGTGAAGAAGGAAGCTGTACAACACTGGGATTGTGTGCGCAGCTTGCCAACTGATAGAAAACAGTACATTACCACTTTCCTGACTTTTCCAATCACATGAATATTCGATTGGAAGCTGTTTTGGACAACTTTTCTTTTCTTCTTGTCGAACACTTGGCAGACCTCCGTGCAACGTCCAGAACACGATCGGAGATGTTACCTGTGCTCGCGCAGGTTTTCCTTGCCAGACAGAGTGGAAAAGCTTTCTGCTAGCATGTAGACCACAAAAGACGCTAAAGACGAAGGTACGATGCTCCCCGGAGCTAAGCGCCGCTCCCGGGCTTCTTTCGGCAGAAGCCGCGCTAAGAGAGCGCTGCGAGCGGTACAATCGTCTTTGCGCGAAGAAGCCGCTTCTTCGGCTCCGGGAGCCGGAGAGAGCGGCAGCATCGGAAAGGTGAAGAAGGAAGCCGTACAACACTGGGATTGTGTGCACAGCTTGCCAACTGATAGAAAACAGTACATTACCACTTTCCTGACTTTTCCAATCACATGAATATTCGATAAGAAGCTGTTTAGGACAGATTTTCTTTTCTTTATGGCAAACACTTGGCAGACCTCCGTGCAACGTCCAGAACACGATGGGAGATGTTTTCTGTGCTCGCGCAGGTTTTCCTTGCCAGACAGAGTGGAAAAGCTTTCTGCTAGCATGTAGACCACAAAAGACGCTAAAGACGAAGGTACGATGCTCCCCGGAGCTAATCGCCGCTCCCGGGCTTCTTTCGGCAGAAGCCGCGCTAAGAGAGCACTGTGAGCGGTACAATCGTCTTTGCGCGAAGAAGCCGCTTCTTCGGCTCCGGGAGCCGGAGAGAGCGGCAGCATCGGAAAGGTGAAGAAGGAAGCTGTACAACAGTGGGATTGTGTGCGCAGCTTGCCAACTGATAGACAGTAGTACATTACCCCTTTCCTGACTTTTCCAATCACATGAATATTCGATTGGAAGCTGTTTTGGACAACTTTTCTTTTCTTCTTGTCGAACACTTGGCAGACCTCCGTGCAACGTCCAGAACACGATGGGAGATGTTTTCTGTGCTCGCGAAGGTTTTCCTTGCCAGACAGAGTGGAAAAGCTTTCTGCTAAGATGTAGACCACAAAAGACGCTAAAGGCGAAGGTACGATGCTCCCCGGAGCTAAGCGCCGCTCCCGGGCGTCTTTCGGCAGAAGCCGCGCTAAGAGACCACTGTGAGCGGTACAATCGTCTTTGCGCGAAGAAGCCGCTTCTTCGGCTCCGGGAGCCGGAGAGAGCGGCATGATCGGAAAGGTGAAGAAGGAAGCTGTACAACACTGGGATTGTGTGCGCAGCTTGCCAACTGATAGAAAACAGTACATTACCACTTTCCTGACTTTTCCAATCACATGAATCTTCGATTGGAAGCTGTTTTGGACAGATTTTCTTTTCTTTATGGCAAACACTTGGCAGACCTCCGTGCCACGTCCAGAACGCGTTGGAGATGTTTTCTGTGCTCGCGCAGGTTTTCCTTGCCAGACAGAGTGGAAAAGCTTTCTGCTAGCATGTAGACCACAAAAGACGCTAAAGGCGAAGGTACGATGCTCCCCGGAGCTAAGCGCCGCTCCCGGGCGTCTTTCGGCAGAAGCCGCGCTAAGAGAGCACTGTGAGCGGTACAATCGTCTTTGCGCGAAGAAGCCGCTTCTTCGGCTCACGGAGCCGGAGAGAGCGGCATGATCGGAAAGGTGAAGAAGGAAGCTGTACAACACTGGGATTGTATGCGCAGATTGCCAACTGATAGACAGCAGTACATTACCACTTTCCTGACTTTTCCAATCACATGAATATTCGATAAGAAGCTGTTTTGGACAGATTTTCTTTTCTTTATGGCAAACACTTGGCAGACCTCCGTGCAACGTCCAGAACACGATGGGAGATGTTTTCTGTGCTCGCGCAGGTTTTCCTTGCCAGACAGAGTGGAAAAGCTTTCTGCTAGCATGTAGACCACAAAAGACGCTAAAGACGAAGGTACGATGCTCTCCGCAGCTAAGCGCCGCTCCCGGGCTTCTTTCGGCAGAAGCGGCGCTAAGAGAGCACAGTGAGCGGTACAATCGTCTTTGCGCGAAGAAGCCGCTTCTTCGGCTCCGGGAGCCGGAGAGAGCGGCATGATCGGAAAGGTGAAGAAGGAAGCTGTACAACACTGGGATTGTGTGCGCAGCTTGCCAACTGATAGAAAACAGTACATTACCACTTTCCTGACTTGTCCAATCACATGAATATTCGATAAGAAGAGGTTTTGGACAGATTTTCTTTTCTTTATGCCAAACACATGGCAGACCTCCGTGCAACGTCCAGAACACGATGGGAGATGTTTTCTGTGCTCGCGCAGGTTTTCCTTGCCAGACAGAGTGGAAAAGCTTTCTGCTAGCATGTAGACCACAAAAGACGCTAAAGACGAAGGTACGATGCTCCCCGGAGCTAAGCGCCGCTCCCGGGCTTCTTTCGGCAGAAGCCGCGCTAAGAGAGCACTGTGAGCGGTACAATCGTCTTTGCGCGAAGAAGCCGCTTCTTCGGCTCCGGGAGCCGGAGAGAGCGGCAGCATCGGAAAGGTGAAGAAGGAAGCTGTACAACAGTGGGATTGTGTGCGCAGCTTGCCAACTGATAGAAAACAGTACATTACCACTTTCCTGACTTTTCCAATCACATGAATATTCGATTGGAAGCTGTTTTGGACAACTTTTCTTTTCTTCTTGTCGAACACTTGGCAGACCTCCGTGCAACGTCCAGAACACGATGGGAGATGTTTTCTGTGCTCGCGCAGGTTTTCCTTGCCAGACAGAGTGGAAAAGCTTTCTGCTAGCATGTAGACCACAAAAGACGCTAAAGACGAAGGTACGATGCTCTCCGGAGCTAAGCGCCGCTCCCGGGCTTCTTTCGGCAGAAGCCGCGCTAAGAGAGCGCTGCGAGCGGTACAATCGTCTTTGCGCGAAGAAGCCGCTTCTTCGGCTCCGGGAGCCGGAGAGAGCGGCAGCATCGGAAAGTTGAAGAAGGAAGCCGTACAACACTGGGATTGTGTGCGCAGCTTGCCAACTGATAGAAAACAGTACATTACCACTTTCCTGACTTTTCCAATCACATGAATATTCGATATAAGCTGTTTTGGACAACTTTTCTTTTCTTCTTGTCAAACACTTGGCAGACTTCCGAGCAATGTCCAGAACACGATGGGAGATGTTTTCTGTGCTCCCGCAGGTTTTCCTTGCCAGACAGAGTGGAAAAGCTTTCTGCTAAGATGTAGACCACAAAAGACGCTAAAGGCGAAGGTACGATGCTCCCCGGAACTAATCGCCGCTCCCGGGCTTCTTTCGGCAGAAGCCGCGCTAAGAGAGCACTGTGAGCGGTACAATCGTCTTTGCGCGAAGAAGCCGCTTCTTCGGCTCCGGGAGCCGGAGAGAGCGGCAGCATCGGAAAGGTGAAGAAGGAAGCTGTACAACAGTGGGATTGTGTGCGCAGCTTGCCAACTGATAGAAAACAGTACATTACCACTTTCCTGACTTTTCCAATCACATGAATATTCGATTGGAAGCTGTTTTGGACAACTTTTCTTTTCTTCTTGTCGAACACTTGGCAGACCTCCGTGCAACGTCCAGAACACGATCGGAGATGTTACCTGTGCTCGCGCAGGTTTTCCTTGCCAGACAGAGTGGAAAAGCTTTCTGCTAGCATGTAGACCACAAAAGACGCTAAAGACGAAGGTACGATGCTCCCCGGAGCTAAGCGCCGCTCCCGGGCGTCTTTCGGCAGAAGCCGCGCTAAGAGAGCGCTGCGAGCGGTACAATCGTCTTTGCGCGAAGAAGCCGCTTCTTCGGCTCCGGGAGCCGGAGAGAGCGGCAGCATCGGAAAGGTGAAGAAGGAAGCCGTACAACACTGGGATTGTGTGCACAGCTTGCCAACTGATAGAAAACAGTACATTACCACTTTCCTGACTTTTCCAATCACATGAATATTCGATAAGAAGCTGTTTAGGACAGATTTTCTTTTCTTTATGGCAAACACTTGGCAGACCTCCGTGCAACGTCCAGAACACGATGGGAGATGTTTTCTGTGCTCGCGCAGGTTTTCCTTGCCAGACAGAGTGGAAAAGCTTTCTGCTAGCATGTAGACCACAAAAGACGCTAAAGGCGAAGGTACGATGCTCCCCGGAGCTAATCGCCGCTCCCGGGCTTCTTTCGGCAGAAGCCGCGCTAAGAGAGCACTGTGAGCGGTACAATCGTCTTTGCGCGAAGAAGCCGCTTCTTCGGCTCCGGGAGCCGGAGAGAGCGGCATGATCGGAAAGGTGAAGAAGGAAGCTGTACAACACTGGGATTGTGTGCGCAGCTTGCCAACTGATAGACAGTAGTACATTACCCCTTTCCTGACTTTTCCAATCACATGAATATTCGATTGGAAGCTGTTTTGGACAACTTTTCTTTTCTTCTTGTCGAACACTTGGCAGACCTCCGTGCAACGTCCAGAACACGATGGGAGATGTTTTCTGTGCTCGCGCAGGTTTTCCTTGCCAGACAGAGTGGAAAAGCTATCTGCTAGCATGTAGACCACAAAAGACGCTAAAGGCGAAGGTACGATGCTCCCCGGAGCTAAGCGCCGCTCCCGGGCGTCTTTCGGCAGAAGCCGCGCTAAGAGAGCACTGTGAGCGGTACAATCGTCTTTGCGCGAAGAAGCCGCTTCTTCGGCTCCGGGAGCCGGAGAGAGCGGCATGATCGGAAAGGTGAAGAAGGAAGCTGTACAACACTGGGATTGTGTGCGCAGCTTGCCAACTGATAGAAAACAGTACATTACCACTTTCCTGACTTTTCCAATCACATGAATCTTCGATTGGAAGCTGTTTTGGACAGATTTTCTTTTCCTTATGACAAACACTTGGCAGACCTCCGTGCAACGTCCAGAACACGATGGGAGATGTTTTCTGTGCTCGCGCAGGTTTTCCTTGCCAGACAGAGTGGAAAAGCTTTCTGCTAGCATGTAGACCACAAAAGACGCTAAAGGCGAAGGTACGATGCTCCCCGGAGCTAAGCGCCGCTCCCGGGCGTCTTTCGGCAGAAGCCGCGCTAAGAGAGCACTGTGAGCGGTACAATCGTCTTAGCGCGAAGAAGCCGCTTCTTCGGCTCCGGGAGCCGGAGAGAGCGGCATGATCGGAAAGGTGAAGAAGGAAGCTGTACAACACTGGGATTGTATGCGCAGATTGCCAACTGATAGACAGCAGTACATTACCACTTTCCTGACTTTTCCAATCACATGAATATTCGATAAGAAGCTGTTTTGGACAGATTTTCTTTTCTTTATGGCAAACACTTGGCAGACCTCCGTGCAACGTCCAGAACACGATGGGAGATGTTTTCTGTGCTCGCGCAGGTTTTCCTTGCCAGACAGAGTGGAAAAGCTTTCTGCTAGCATGTAGACCACAAAAGACGCTAAAGACGAAGGTACGATGCTCTCCGCAGCTAAGCGCCGCTCCCGGGCTTCTTTCGGCAGAAGCGGCGCTAAGAGAGCACAGTGAGCGGTACAATCGTCTTTGCGCGAAGAAGCCGCTTCTTCGGCTCCGGGAGCCGGAGAGAGCGGCATGATCGGAAAGGTGAAGAAGGAAGCTGTACAACACTGGGATTGTGTGCGCAGCTTGCCAACTGATAGAAAACAGTACATTACCACTTTCCTGACTTTTCCAATCACATGAATATTCGATTGGAAGCTGTTTTGGACAGATTTTCTTTTCTTTATGGCAAACACTTGGCAGACCTCCGTGCCACGTCCAGAACGCGTTGGAGATGTTTTCTGTGCTCGCGCAGGTTTTCCTTGCCAGACAGAGTGGAAAAGCTTTCTGCTAGCATGTAGACCACAAAAGACGCTAAAGGCGAAGGTACGATGCTCCCCGGAGCTAAGCGCCGCTCCCGGGCGTCTTTCGGCAGAAGCCGCGCTAAGAGAGCACTGTGAGCGGTACAATCGTCTTTGCGCGAAGAAGCCGCTTCTTCGGCTCACGGAGCCGGAGAGAGCGGCATGATCGGAAAGGTGAAGAAGGAAGCTGTACAACACTGGGATTGTATGCGCAGATTGCCAACTGATAGACAGCAGTACATTACCACTTTCCTGACTTTTCCAATCACATGAATATTCGATAAGAAGCTGTTTTGGACAGATTTTCTTTTCTTTATGGCAAACACTTGGCAGACCTCCGTGCAACGTCCAGAACACGATGGGAGATGTTTTCTGTGCTCGCGCAGGTTTTCCTTGCCAGACAGAGTGGAAAAGCTTTCTGCTAGCATGTAGACCACAAAAGACGCTAAAGACGAAGGTACGATGCTCTCCGCAGCTAAGCGCCGCTCCCGGGCTTCTTTCGGCAGAAGCGGCGCTAAGAGAGCACAGTGAGCGGTACAATCGTCTTTGCGCGAAGAAGCCGCTTCTTCGGCTCCGGGAGCCGGAGAGAGCGGCATGATCGGAAAGGTGAAGAAGGAAGCTGTACAACACTGGGATTGTGTGCGCAGCTTGCCAACTGATAGAAAACAGTACATTACCACTTTCCTGACTTGTCCAATCACATGAATATTCGATAAGAAGAGGTTTTGGACAGATTTTCTTTTCTTTATGCCAAACACATGGCAGACCTCCGTGCAACGTCCAGAACACGATGGGAGATGTTTTCTGTGCTCGCGCAGGTTTTCCTTGCCAGACAGAGTGGAAAAGCTTTCTGCTAGCATGTAGACCACAAAAGACGCTAAAGACGAAGGTACGATGCTCCCCGGAGCTAAGCGCCGCTCCCGGGCTTCTTTCGGCAGAAGCCGCGCTAAGAGAGCACTGTGAGCGGTACAATCGTCTTTGCGCGAAGAAGCCGCTTCTTCGGCTCCGGGAGCCGGAGAGAGCGGCAGCATCGGAAAGGTGAAGAAGGAAGCTGTACAACAGTGGGATTGTGTGCGCAGCTTGCCAACTGATAGAAAACAGTACATTACCACTTTCCTGACTTTTCCAATCACATGAATATTCGATTGGAAGCTGTTTTGGACAACTTTTCTTTTCTTCTTGTCGAACACTTGGCAGACCTCCGTGCAACGTCCAGAACACGATGGGAGATGTTTTCTGTGCTCGCGCAGGTTTTCCTTGCCAGACAGAGTGGAAAAGCTTTCTGCTAGCATGTAGACCACAAAAGACGCTAAAGACGAAGGTACGATGCTCTCCGGAGCTAAGCGCCGCTCCCGGGCTTCTTTCGGCAGAAGCCGCGCTAAGAGAGCGCTGCGAGCGGTACAATCGTCTTTGCGCGAAGAAGCCGCTTCTTCGGCTCCGGGAGCCGGAGAGAGCGGCAGCATCGGAAAGGTGAAGAAGGAAGCCGTACAACACTGGGATTGTGTGCGCAGCTTGCCAACTGGTAGAAAACAGTACATTACCACTTTCCTGACTTTTCCAATCACATGAATATTCGATAAGAAGCTGTTTTGGACCACTTTTCTTTTCTTCTTGTCAAACACTTGGCAGACTTCCGAGCAATGTCCAGAACACGATGGGAGATGTTTTCTGTGCTCCCGCAGGTTTTCCTTGCCAGACAGAGTGGAAAAGCTTTCTGCTAAGATGTAGACCACAAAAGACGCTAAAGGCGAAGGTACGATGCTCCCCGGAACTAATCGCCGCTCCCGGGCTTCTTTCGGCAGAAGCCGCGCTAAGAGAGCACTGTGAGCGGTACAATCGTCTTTGCGCGAAGAAGCCGCTTCTTCGGCTCCGGGAGCCGGAGAGAGCGGCAGCATCGGAAAGGTGAAGAAGGAAGCTGTACAACAGTGGGATTGTGTGCGCAGCTTGCCAACTGATAGAAAACAGTACATTACCACTTTCCTGACTTTTCCAATCACATGAATATTCGATTGGAAGCTGTTTTGGACAACTTTTCTTTTCTTCTTGTCGAACACTTGGCAGACCTCCGTGCAACGTCCAGAACACGATCGGAGATGTTACCTGTGCTCGCGCAGGTTTTCCTTGCCAGACAGAGTGGAAAAGCTTTCTGCTAGCATGTAGACCACAAAAGACGCTAAAGACGAAGGTACGATGCTCCCCGGAGCTAAGCGCCGCTCCCGGGCGTCTTTCGGCAGAAGCCGCGCTAAGAGAGCGCTGCGAGCGGTACAATCGTCTTTGCGCGAAGAAGCCGCTTCTTCGGCTCCGGGAGCCGGAGAGAGCGGCAGCATCGGAAAGGTGAAGAAGGAAGCCGTACAACACTGGGATTGTGTGCACAGCTTGCCAACTGATAGAAAACAGTACATTACCACTTTCCTGACTTTTCCAATCACATGAATATTCGATAAGAAGCTGTTTAGGACAGATTTTCTTTTCTTTATGGCAAACACTTGGCAGACCTCCGTGCAACGTCCAGAACACGATGGGAGATGTTTTCTGTGCTCGCGCAGGTTTTCCTTGCCAGACAGAGTGGAAAAGCTTTCTGCTAGCATGTAGACCACAAAAGACGCTAAAGGCGAAGGTACGATGCTCCCCGGAGCTAATCGCCGCTCCCGGGCTTCTTTCGGCAGAAGCCGCGCTAAGAGAGCACTGTGAGCGGTACAATCGTCTTTGCGCGAAGAAGCCGCTTCTTCGGCTCCGGGAGCCGGAGAGAGCGGCATGATCGGAAAGGTGAAGAAGGAAGCTGTACAACACTGGGATTGTGTGCGCAGCTTGCCAACTGATAGACAGTAGTACATTACCCCTTTCCTGACTTTTCCAATCACATGAATATTCGATTGGAAGCTGTTTTGGACAACTTTTCTTTTCTTCTTGTCGAACACTTGGCAGACCTCCGTGCAACGTCCAGAACACGATGGGAGATGTTTTCTGTGCTCGCGCAGGTTTTCCTTGCCAGACAGAGTGGAAAAGCTATCTGCTAGCATGTAGACCACAAAAGACGCTAAAGGCGAAGGTACGATGCTCCCCGGAGCTAAGCGCCGCTCCCGGGCTTCTTTCGGCAGAAGCCGCGCTAAGAGAGCACTGTGAGCGGTACAATCGTCTTTGCGCGAAGAAGCCGCTTCTTCGGCTCCGGGAGCCGGAGAGAGCGGCATGATCGGAAAGGTGAAGAAGGAAGCTGTACAACACTGGGATTGTGTGCGCAGCTTGCCAACTGATAGAAAACAGTACATTACCACTTTCCTGACTTTTCCAATCACATGAATCTTCGATTGGAAGCTGTTTTGGACAGATTTTCTTTTCTTTATGGCAAACACTTGGCAGACCTCCGTGCAACGTCCAGAACACGATGGGAGATGTTTTCTGTGCTCGCGCAGGTTTTCCTTGCCAGACAGAGTGGAAAAGCTTTCTGCTAGCATGTAGACCACAAAAGACGCTAAAGGCGAAGGTACGATGCTCCCCGGAGCTAAGCGCCGCTCCCGGGCGTCTTTCGGCAGAAGCCGCGCTAAGAGAGCACTGTGAGCGGTACAATCGTCTTTGCGCGAAGAAGCCGCTTCTTCGGCTCCGGGAGCCGGAGAGAGCGGCATGATCGGAAAGGTGAAGAAGGAAGCTGTACAACACTGGGATTGTATGCGCAGATTGCCAACTGATAGACAGCAGTACATTACCACTTTCCTGACTTTTCCAATCACATGAATATTCGATAAGAAGCTGTTTTGGACAGATTTTCTTTTCTTTATGGCAAACACTTGGCAGACCTCCGTGCAACGTCCAGAACACGATGGGAGATGTTTTCTGTGCTCGCGCAGGTTTTCCTTGCCAGACAGAGTGGAAAAGCTTTCTGCTAGCATGTAGACCACAAAAGACGCTAAAGACGAAGGTACGATGCTCTCCGCAGCTAAGCGCCGCTCCCGGGCTTCTTTCGGCAGAAGCGGCGCTAAGAGAGCACAGTGAGCGGTACAATCGTCTTTGCGCGAAGAAGCCGCTTCTTCGGCTCCGGGAGCCGGAGAGAGCGGCATGATCGGAAAGGTGAAGAAGGAAGCTGTACAACACTGGGATTGTGTGCGCAGCTTGCCAACTGATAGAAAACAGTACATTACCACTTTCCTGACTTTTCCAATCACATGAATATTCGATATAAGCTGTTTTGGACCACTTTTCTTTTCTTCTTGTCAAACACTTGGCAGACTTCCGAGCAATGTCCAGAACACGATGGGAGATGTTTTCTGTGCTCCCGCAGGTTTTCCTTGCCAGACAGAGTGGAAAAGCTTTCTGCTAAGATGTAGACCACAAAAGACGCTAAAGGCGAAGGTACGATGCTCCCCGGAACTAATCGCCGCTCCCGGGCTTCTTTCGGCAGAAGCCGCGCTAAGAGAGCACTGTGAGCGGTACAATCGTCTTTGCGCGAAGAAGCCGCTTCTTCGGCTCCGGGAGCCGGAGAGAGCGGCATGATCGGAAAGGTGAAGAAGGAAGCTGTACAACAGTGGGATTGTGTGCGCAGCTTGCCAACTGATAGAAAACAGTACATTACCACTTTCCTGACTTTTCCAATCACATGAATATTCGATTGGAAGCTGTTTTGGACAACTTTTCTTTTCTTCTTGTCGAACACTTGGCAGACCTCCGTGCAACGTCCAGAACACGATCGGAGATGTTACCTGTGCTCGCGCAGGTTTTCCTTGCCAGACAGAGTGGAAAAGCTTTCTGCTAGCATGTAGACCACAAAAGACGCTAAAGACGAAGGTACGATGCTCCCCGGAGCTAAGCGCCGCTCCCGGGCGTCTTTCGGCAGAAGCCGCGCTAAGAGAGCGCTGCGAGCGGTACAATCGTCTTTGCGCGAAGAAGCCGCTTCTTCGGCTCCGGGAGCCGGAGAGAGCGGCAGCATCGGAAAGGTGAAGAAGGAAGCCGTACAACACTGGGATTGTGTGCACAGCTTGCCAACTGATAGAAAACAGTACATTACCACTTTCCTGACTTTTCCAATCACATGAATATTCGATAAGAAGCTGTTTAGGACAGATTTTCTTTTCTTTATGGCAAACACTTGGCAGACCTCCGTGCAACGTCCAGAACACGATGGGAGATGTTTTCTGTGCTCGCGCAGGTTTTCCTTGCCAGACAGAGTGGAAAAGCTTTCTGCTAGCATGTAGACCACAAAAGACGCTAAAGGCGAAGGTACGATGCTCCCCGGAGCTAATCGCCGCTCCCGGGCTTCTTTCGGCAGAAGCCGCGCTAAGAGAGCACTGTGAGCGGTACAATCGTCTTTGCGCGAAGAAGCCGCTTCTTCGGCTCCGGGAGCCGGAGAGAGCGGCATGATCGGAAAGGTGAAGAAGGAAGCTGTACAACACTGGGATTGTGTGCGCAGCTTGCCAACTGATAGACAGTAGTACATTACCCCTTTCCTGACTTTTCCAATCACATGAATATTCGATTGGAAGCTGTTTTGGACAACTTTTCTTTTCTTCTTGTCGAACACTTGGCAGACCTCCGTGCAACGTCCAGAACACGATGGGAGATGTTTTCTGTGCTCGCGCAGGTTTTCCTTGCCAGACAGAGTGGAAAAGCTATCTGCTAGCATGTAGACCACAAAAGACGCTAAAGGCGAAGGTACGATGCTCCCCGGAGCTAAGCGCCGCTCCCGGGCGTCTTTCGGCAGAAGCCGCGCTAAGAGAGCACTGTGAGCGGTACAATCGTCTTTGCGCGAAGAAGCCGCTTCTTCGGCTCCGGGAGCCGGAGAGAGCGGCATGATCGGAAAGGTGAAGAAGGAAGCTGTACAACACTGGGATTGTGTGCGCAGCTTGCCAACTGATAGAAAACAGTACATTACCACTTTCCTGACTTTTCCAATCACATGAATCTTCGATTGGAAGCTGTTTTGGACAGATTTTCTTTTCTTTATGGCAAACACTTGGCAGACCTCCGTGCAACGTCCAGAACACGATGGGAGATGTTTTCTGTGCTCGCGCAGGTTTTCCTTGCCAGACAGAGTGGAAAAGCTTTCTGCTAGCATGTAGACCACAAAAGACGCTAAAGGCGAAGGTACGATGCTCCCCGGAGCTAAGCGCCGCTCCCGGGCGTCTTTCGGCAGAAGCCGCGCTAAGAGAGCACTGTGAGCGGTACAATCGTCTTTGCGCGAAGAAGCCGCTTCTTCGGCTCCGGGAGCCGGAGAGAGCGGCATGATCGGAAAGGTGAAGAAGGAAGCTGTACAACAGTGGGATTGTATGCGCAGATTGCCAACTGATAGACAGCAGTACATTACCACTTTCCTGACTTTTCCAATCACATGAATATTCGATAAGAAGCTGTTTTGGACAGATTTTCTTTTCTTTATGGCAAACACTTGGCAGACCTCCGTGCAACGTCCAGAACACGATGGGAGATGTTTTCTGTGCTCGCGCAGGTTTTCCTTGCCAGACAGAGTGGAAAAGCTTTCTGCTAGCATGTAGACCACAAAAGACGCTAAAGACGAAGGTACGATGCTCTCCGCAGCTAAGCGCCGCTCCCGGGCTTCTTTCGGCAGAAGCGGCGCTAAGAGAGCACAGTGAGCGGTACAATCGTCTTTGCGCGAAGAAGCCGCTTCTTCGGCTCCGGGAGCCGGAGAGAGCGGCATGATCGGAAAGGTGAAGAAGGAAGCTGTACAACACTGGGATTGTGTGCGCAGCTTGCCAACTGATAGAAAACAGTACATTACCACTTTCCTGACTTGTCCAATCACATGAATATTCGATAAGAAGAGGTTTTGGACAGATTTTCTTTTCTTTATGCCAAACACATGGCAGACCTCCGTGCAACGTCCAGAACACGATGGGAGATGTTTTCTGTGCTCGCGCAGGTTTTCCTTGCCAGACAGAGTGGAAAAGCTTTCTGCTAGCATGTAGACCACAAAAGACGCTAAAGACGAAGGTACGATGCTCCCCGGAGCTAAGCGCCGCTCCCGGGCTTCTTTCGGCAGAAGCCGCGCTAAGAGAGCACTGTGAGCGGTACAATCGTCTTTGCGCGAAGAAGCCGCTTCTTCGGCTCCGGGAGCCGGAGAGAGCGGCAGCATCGGAAAGGTGAAGAAGGAAGCTGTACAACAGTGGGATTGTGTGCGCAGCTTGCCAACTGATAGAAAACAGTACATTACCACTTTCCTGACTTTTCCAATCACATGAATATTCGATTGGAAGCTGTTTTGGACAACTTTTCTTTTCTTCTTGTCGAACACTTGGCAGACCTCCGTGCAACGTCCAGAACACGATGGGAGATGTTTTCTGTGCTCGCGCAGGTTTTCCTTGCCAGACAGAGTGGAAAAGCTTTCTGCTAGCATGTAGACCACAAAAGACGCTAAAGACGAAGGTACGATGCTCCCCGGAGCTAAGCGCCGCTCCCGGGCGTCTTTCGGCAGAAGCCGCGCTAAGAGAGCGCTGCGAGCGGTACAATCGTCTTTGCGCGAAGAAGCCGCTTCTTCGGCTCCGGGAGCCGGAGAGAGCGGCAGCATCGGAAAGGTGAAGAAGGAAGCCGTACAACACTGGGATTGTGTGCGCAGCTTGCCAACTGATAGAAAACAGTACATTACCACTTTCCTGACTTTTCCAATCACATGAATATTCGATTGGAATTTGTTTTGGACAACTTTTCTTTTCTTCTTGTCGAACACTTGGCAGACCTCCGTGCAACGTCCAGAACACGATGGGAGATGTTTTCTGTGCTCGCGCAGGTTTTCCTTGCCAGACAGAGTGGAAAAGCTATCTGCTAGCATGTAGACCACAAAAGACGCTAAAGGCGAAGGTACGATGCTCCTCGGAGCTAAGCGCCGCTCCCGGGCTTCTTTCGGCAGAAGCCGCGCTAAGAGAGCACTGTGAGCGGTACAATCGTCTTTGCGCGAAGAAGCCGCTTCTTCGGCTCCGGGAGCCGGAGAGAGCGGCAGCATCGGAAAGGTGAAGAAGGAAGCTGTACAACAGTGGGATTGTGTGCGCAGCTTGCCAACTGATAGAAAACAGTACATTACCACTTTCCTGACTTTTCCAATCACATGAATATTCGATAAGAAGCTGTTTTGGACAGATTTTCTTTTCTTCTTGTCGAACACTTGGCAGACCTCCGTGCAACGTCCAGAACACGATGGGAGATGTTTTCTGTGCTCGCGCAGGTTTTCCTTGCCAGACAGAGTGGAAAAGCTTTCTGCTAGCATGTAGACCACAAAAGACGCTAAAGACGAAGGTACGATGCTCTCCGGAGCTAAGCGCCGCTCCCGGGCTTCTTTCGTCAGAAGCCGCGCTAAGAGAGCACTGTGAGCGGTACAATCGTCTTTGCGCGAAGAAGCCGCTTCTTCGGCTCCGGGAGCCGGAGAGAGCGGCATGATCGGAAAGGTGAAGAAGGAAGCTGTACAACACTGGGATTGTGTGCGCAGCTTGCCAACTGATAGAAAACAGTACATTACCACTTTCCTGACTTTTCCAATCACATGAATCTTCGATTGGAAGCTGTTTTGGACAGATTTTCTTTTCTTTATGGCAAACACTTGGCAGACCTCCGTGCAACGTCCAGAACACGATGGGAGATGTTTTCTGTGCTCGCGCAGGTTTTCCTTGCCAGACAGAGTGGAAAAGCTTTCTGCTAGCATGTAGACCACAAAAGACGCTAAAGGCGAAGGTACGATGCTCCCCGGAGCTAAGCGCCGCTCCCGGGCGTCTTTCGGCAGAAGCCGCGCTAAGAGAGCACTGTGAGCGGTACAATCGTCTTTGCGCGAAGAAGCCGCTTCTTCGGCTCCGGGAGCCGGAGAGAGCGGCATGATCGGAAAGGTGAAGAAGGAAGCTGTACAACACTGGGATTGTATGCGCAGATTGCCAACTGATAGACAGCAGTACATTACCACTTTCCTGACTTTTCCAATCACATGAATATTCGATAAGAAGCTGTTTTGGACAGATTTTCTTTTCTTTATGGCAAACACTTGGCAGACCTCCGTGCAACGTCCAGAACACGATGGGAGATGTTTTCTGTGCTCGCGCAGGTTTTCCTTGCCAGACAGAGTGGAAAAGCTTTCTGCTAGCATGTAGACCACAAAAGACGCTAAAGACGAAGGTACGATGCTCTCCGCAGCTAAGCGCCGCTCCCGGGCTTCTTTCGGCAGAAGCGGCGCTAAGAGAGCACAGTGAGCGGTACAATCGTCTTTGCGCGAAGAAGCCGCTTCTTCGGCTCCGGGAGCCGGAGAGAGCGGCATGATCGGAAAGGTGAAGAAGGAAGCTGTACAACACTGGGATTGTGTGCGCAGCTTGCCAACTGATAGAAAACAGTACATTACCACTTTCCTGACTTTTCCAATCACATGAATATTCGATATAAGCTGTTTTGGACCACTTTTCTTTTCTTCTTGTCAAACACTTGGCAGACTTCCGAGCAATGTCCAGAACACGATGGGAGATGTTTTCTGTGCTCCCGCAGGTTTTCCTTGCCAGACAGAGTGGAAAAGCTTTCTGCTAAGATGTAGACCACAAAAGACGCTAAAGGCGAAGGTACGATGCTCCCCGGAACTAATCGCCGCTCCCGGGCTTCTTTCGGCAGAAGCCGCGCTAAGAGAGCACTGTGAGCGGTACAATCGTCTTTGCGCGAAGAAGCCGCTTCTTCGGCTCCGGGAGCCGGAGAGAGCGGCAGCATCGGAAAGGTGAAGAAGGAAGCTGTACAACAGTGGGATTGTGTGCGCAGCTTGCCAACTGATAGAAAACAGTACATTACCACTTTCCTGACTTTTCCAATCACATGAATATTCGATTGGAAGCTGTTTTGGACAACTTTTCTTTTCTTCTTGTCGAACACTTGGCAGACCTCCGTGCAACGTCCAGAACACGATCGGAGATGTTACCTGTGCTCGCGCAGGTTTTCCTTGCCAGACAGAGTGGAAAAGCTTTCTGCTAGCATGTAGACCACAAAAGACGCTAAAGACGAAGGTACGATGCTCCCCGGAGCTAAGCGCCGCTCCCGGGCGTCTTTCGGCAGAAGCCGCGCTAAGAGAGCGCTGCGAGCGGTACAATCGTCTTTGCGCGAAGAAGCCGCTTCTTCGGCTCCGGGAGCCGGAGAGAGCGGCAGCATCGGAAAGGTGAAGAAGGAAGCCGTACAACACTGGGATTGTGTGCACAGCTTGCCAACTGATAGAAAACAGTACATTACCACTTTCCTGACTTTTCCAATCACATGAATATTCGATAAGAAGCTGTTTAGGACAGATTTTCTTTTCTTTATGGCAAACACTTGGCAGACCTCCGTGCAACGTCCAGAACACGATGGGAGATGTTTTCTGTGCTCGCGCAGGTTTTCCTTGCCAGACAGAGTGGAAAAGCTTTCTGCTAGCATGTAGACCACAAAAGACGCTAAAGGCGAAGGTACGATGCTCCCCGGAGCTAATCGCCGCTCCCGGGCTTCTTTCGGCAGAAGCCGCGCTAAGAGAGCACTGTGAGCGGTACAATCGTCTTTGCGCGAAGAAGCCGCTTCTTCGGCTCCGGGAGCCGGAGAGAGCGGCATGATCGGAAAGGTGAAGAAGGAAGCTGTACAACACTGGGATTGTGTGCGCAGCTTGCCAACTGATAGACAGTAGTACATTACCCCTTTCCTGACTTTTCCAATCACATGAATATTCGATTGGAAGCTGTTTTGGACAACTTTTCTTTTCTTCTTGTCGAACACTTGGCAGACCTCCGTGCAACGTCCAGAACACGATGGGAGATGTTTTCTGTGCTCGCGCAGGTTTTCCTTGCCAGACAGAGTGGAAAAGCTATCTGCTAGCATGTAGACCACAAAAGACGCTAAAGGCGAAGGTACGATGCTCCCCGGAGCTAAGCGCCGCTCCCGGGCGTCTTTCGGCAGAAGCCGCGCTAAGAGAGCACTGTGAGCGGTACAATCGTCTTTGCGCGAAGAAGCCGCTTCTTCGGCTCCGGGAGCCGGAGAGAGCGGCATGATCGGAAAGGTGAAGAAGGAAGCTGTACAACACTGGGATTGTGTGCGCAGCTTGCCAACTGATAGAAAACAGTACATTACCACTTTCCTGACTTTTCCAATCACATGAATCTTCGATTGGAAGCTGTTTTGGACAGATTTTCTTTTCTTTATGGCAAACACTTGGCAGACCTCCGTGCAACGTCCAGAACACGATGGGAGATGTTTTCTGTGCTCGCGCAGGTTTTCCTTGCCAGACAGAGTGGAAAAGCTTTCTGCTAGCATGTAGACCACAAAAGACGCTAAAGGCGAAGGTACGATGCTCCCCGGAGCTAAGCGCCGCTCCCGGGCGTCTTTCGGCAGAAGCCGCGCTAAGAGAGCACTGTGAGCGGTACAATCGTCTTTGCGCGAAGAAGCCGCTTCTTCGGCTCCGGGAGCCGGAGAGAGCGGCATGATCGGAAAGGTGAAGAAGGAAGCTGTACAACACTGGGATTGTATGCGCAGATTGCCAACTGATAGACAGCAGTACATTACCACTTTCCTGACTTTTCCAATCACATGAATATTCGATAAGAAGCTGTTTTGGACAGATTTTCTTTTCTTTATGGCAAACACTTGGCAGACCTCCGTGCAACGTCCAGAACACGATGGGAGATGTTTTCTGTGCTCGCGCAGGTTTTCCTTGCCAGACAGAGTGGAAAAGCTTTCTGCTAGCATGTAGACCACAAAAGACGCTAAAGACGAAGGTACGATGCTCTCCGCAGCTAAGCGCCGCTCCCGGGCTTCTTTCGGCAGAAGCGGCGCTAAGAGAGCACAGTGAGCGGTACAATCGTCTTTGCGCGAAGAAGCCGCTTCTTCGGCTCCGGGAGCCGGAGAGAGCGGCATGATCGGAAAGGTGAAGAAGGAAGCTGTACAACACTGGGATTGTGTGCGCAGCTTGCCAACTGATAGAAAACAGTACATTACCACTTTCCTGACTTGTCCAATCACATGAATATTCGATAAGAAGAGGTTTTGGACAGATTTTCTTTTCTTTATGCCAAACACATGGCAGACCTCCGTGCAACGTCCAGAACACGATGGGAGATGTTTTCTGTGCTCGCGCAGGTTTTCCTTGCCAGACAGAGTGGAAAAGCTTTCTGCTAGCATGTAGACCACAAAAGACGCTAAAGACGAAGGTACGATGCTCCCCGGAGCTAAGCGCCGCTCCCGGGCTTCTTTCGGCAGAAGCCGCGCTAAGAGAGCACTGTGAGCGGTACAATCGTCTTTGCGCGAAGAAGCCGCTTCTTCGGCTCCGGGAGCCGGAGAGAGCGGCAGCATCGGAAAGGTGAAGAAGGAAGCTGTACAACAGTGGGATTGTGTGCGCAGCTTGCCAACTGATAGAAAACAGTACATTACCACTTTCCTGACTTTTCCAATCACATGAATATTCGATTGGAAGCTGTTTTGGACAACTTTTCTTTTCTTCTTGTCGAACACTTGGCAGACCTCCGTGCAACGTCCAGAACACGATGGGAGATGTTTTCTGTGCTCGCGCAGGTTTTCCTTGCCAGACAGAGTGGAAAAGCTTTCTGCTAGCATGTAGACCACAAAAGACGCTAAAGACGAAGGTACGATGCTCCCCGGAGCTAAGCGCCGCTCCCGGGCGTCTTTCGGCAGAAGCCGCGCTAAGAGAGCGCTGCGAGCGGTACAATCGTCTTTGCGCGAAGAAGCCGCTTCTTCGGCTCCGGGAGCCGGAGAGAGCGGCAGCATCGGAAAGGTGAAGAAGGAAGCCGTACAACACTGGGATTGTGTGCGCAGCTTGCCAACTGATAGAAAACAGTACATTACCACTTTCCTGACTTTTCCAATCACATGAATATTCGATTGGAATTTGTTTTGGACAACTTTTCTTTTCTTCTTGTCGAACACTTGGCAGACCTCCGTGCAACGTCCAGAACACGATGGGAGATGTTTTCTGTGCTCGCGCAGGTTTTCCTTGCCAGACAGAGTGGAAAAGCTATCTGCTAGCATGTAGACCACAAAAGACGCTAAAGGCGAAGGTACGATGCTCCTCGGAGCTAAGCGCCGCTCCCGGGCTTCTTTCGGCAGAAGCCGCGCTAAGAGAGCACTGTGAGCGGTACAATCGTCTTTGCGCGAAGAAGCCGCTTCTTCGGCTCCGGGAGCCGGAGAGAGCAGCAGCATCGGAAAGGTGAAGAAGGAAGCCGTACAACACTGGGATTGGGTGCACAGCTTGCCAACTGATAGAAAACAGTACATTACCACTTTCCTGACTTTTCCAATCACATGAATATTCGATAAGAAGCTGTTTTGGACAGATTTTCTTTTCTTCTTGTCGAACACTTGGCAGACCTCCGTGCAACGTCCAGAACACGATGGGAGATGTTTTCTGTGCTCGCGCAGGTTTTCCTTGCCAGACAGAGTGGAAAAGCTTTCTGCTAGCATGTAGACCACAAAAGACGCTAAAGACGAAGGTACGATGCTCTCCGGAGCTAAGCGCCGCTCCCGGGCTTCTTTCGTCAGAAGCCGCGCTAAGAGAGCACTGTGAGCGGTACAATCGTCTTAGCGCGAAGAAGCCGCTTCTTCGGCTCCGGGAGCCGCAGAGAGCGGCAGCATCGGAAAGGTGAAGAAGGAAGCTGTACAACACTGGGATTGTGTGCGCAGCTTGCCAACTGATAGAAAACAGTACATTACCACTTTCCTGACTTTTCCAATCACATGAATATTCGATTGGAAGCTGTTTTGGACAACTTTTCTTTTCTTCTTGTCGAACACTTGGCAGACCTCCGTGCAACGTCCAGAACACGATGGGAGATGTTTTCTGTGCTCGCGCAGGTTTTCCTTGCCAGACAGAGTGGAAAAGCTTTCTGCTAGCATGTAGACCACAAAAGACGCTAAAGGCGAAGGTACGATGCTCCCCGGAGCTAATCGCCGCTCCCGGGCTTCTTTCGGCAGAAGCCGCGCTAAGAGAGCACTGTGAGCGGTACAATCGTCTTTGCGCGAAGAAGCCGCTTCTTCGGCTCCGGGAGCCGGAGAGAGCGGCATGATCGGAAAGGTGAAGAAGGAAGCTGTACAACACTGGGATTGTGTGCGCAGCTTGCCAACTGATAGACAGTAGTACATTACCCCTTTCCTGACTTTTCCAATCACATGAATATTCGATTGGAAGCTGTTTTGGACAACTTTTCTTTTCTTCTTGTCGAACACTTGGCAGACCTCCGTGCAACGTCCAGAACACGATGGGAGATGTTTTCTGTGCTCGCGCAGGTTTTCCTTGCCAGACAGAGTGGAAAAGCTATCTGCTAGCATGTAGACCACAAAAGACGCTAAAGGCGAAGGTACGATGCTCCCCGGAGCTAAGCGCCGCTCCCGGGCGTCTTTCGGCAGAAGCCGCGCTAAGAGAGCACTGTGAGCGGTACAATCGTCTTTGCGCGAAGAAGCCGCTTCTTCGGCTCCGGGAGCCGGAGAGAGCGGCATGATCGGAAAGGTGAAGAAGGAAGCTGTACAACACTGGGATTGTGTGCGCAGCTTGCCAACTGATAGAAAACAGTACATTACCACTTTCCTGACTTTTCCAATCACATGAATCTTCGATTGGAAGCTGTTTTGGACAGATTTTCTTTTCTTTATGGCAAACACTTGGCAGACCTCCGTGCAACGTCCAGAACACGATGGGAGATGTTTTCTGTGCTCGCGCAGGTTTTCCTTGCCAGACAGAGTGGAAAAGCTTTCTGCTAGCATGTAGACCACAAAAGACGCTAAAGGCGAAGGTACGATGCTCCCCGGAGCTAAGCGCCGCTCCCGGGCGTCTTTCGGCAGAAGCCGCGCTAAGAGAGCACTGTGAGCGGTACAATCGTCTTTGCGCGAAGAAGCCGCTTCTTCGGCTCCGGGAGCCGGAGAGAGCGGCATGATCGGAAAGGTGAAGAAGGAAGCTGTACAACACTGGGATTGTATGCGCAGATTGCCAACTGATAGACAGCAGTACATTACCACTTTCCTGACTTTTCCAATCACATGAATATTCGATAAGAAGCTGTTTTGGACAGATTTTCTTTTCTTTATGGCAAACACTTGGCAGACCTCCGTGCAACGTCCAGAACACGATGGGAGATGTTTTCTGTGCTCGCGCAGGTTTTCCTTGCCAGACAGAGTGGAAAAGCTTTCTGCTAGCATGTAGACCACAAAAGACGCTAAAGACGAAGGTACGATGCTCTCCGCAGCTAAGCGCCGCTCCCGGGCTTCTTTCGGCAGAAGCGGCGCTAAGAGAGCACAGTGAGCGGTACAATCGTCTTTGCGCGAAGAAGCCGCTTCTTCGGCTCCGGGAGCCGGAGAGAGCGGCATGATCGGAAAGGTGAAGAAGGAAGCTGTACAACACTGGGATTGTGTGCGCAGCTTGCCAACTGATAGAAAACAGTACATTACCACTTTCCTGACTTGTCCAATCACATGAATATTCGATAAGAAGAGGTTTTGGACAGATTTTCTTTTCTTTATGGCAAACACATGGCAGACCTCCGTGCAACGTCCAGAACACGATGGGAGATGTTTTCTGTGCTCGCGCAGGTTTTCCTTGCCAGACAGAGTGGAAAAGCTTTCTGCTAGCATGTAGACCACAAAAGACGCTAAAGACGAAGGTACGATGCTCCCCGGAGCTAAGCGCCGCTCCCGGGCTTCTTTCGGCAGAAGCCGCGCTAAGAGAGCACTGTGAGCGGTACAATCGTCTTTGCGCGAAGAAGCCGCTTCTTCGGCTCCGGGAGCCGGAGAGAGCGGCAGCATCGGAAAGGTGAAGAAGGAAGCTGTACAACAGTGGGATTGTGTGCGCAGCTTGCCAACTGATAGAAAACAGTACATTACCACTTTCCTGACTTTTCCAATCACATGAATATTCGATTGGAAGCTGTTTTGGACAACTTTTCTTTTCTTCTTGTCGAACACTTGGCAGACCTCCGTGCAACGTCCAGAACACGATGGGAGATGTTTTCTGTGCTCGCGCAGGTTTTCCTTGCCAGACAGAGTGGAAAAGCTTTCTGCTAGCATGTAGACCACAAAAGACGCTAAAGACGAAGGTACGATGCTCCCCGGAGCTAAGCGCCGCTCCCGGGCGTCTTTCGGCAGAAGCCGCGCTAAGAGAGCGCTGCGAGCGGTACAATCGTCTTTGCGCGAAGAAGCCGCTTCTTCGGCTCCGGGAGCCGGAGAGAGCGGCAGCATCGGAAAGGTGAAGAAGGAAGCCGTACAACACTGGGATTGTGTGCGCAGCTTGCCAACTGATAGAAAACAGTACATTACCACTTTCCTGACTTTTCCAATCACATGAATATTCGATTGGAATTTGTTTTGGACAACTTTTCTTTTCTTCTTGTCGAACACTTGGCAGACCTCCGTGCAACGTCCAGAACACGATGGGAGATGTTTTCTGTGCTCGCGCAGGTTTTCCTTGCCAGACAGAGTGGAAAAGCTATCTGCTAGCATGTAGACCACAAAAGACGCTAAAGGCGAAGGTACGATGCTCCTCGGAGCTAAGCGCCGCTCCCGGGCTTCTTTCGGCAGAAGCCGCGCTAAGAGAGCACTGTGAGCGGTACAATCGTCTTTGCGCGAAGAAGCCGCTTCTTCGGCTCCGGGAGCCGGAGAGAGCAGCAGCATCGGAAAGGTGAAGAAGGAAGCCGTACAACACTGGGATTGGGTGCACAGCTTGCCAACTGATAGAAAACAGTACATTACCACTTTCCTGACTTTTCCAATCACATGAATATTCGATAAGAAGCTGTTTTGGACAGATTTTCTTTTCTTCTTGTCGAACACTTGGCAGACCTCCGTGCAACGTCCAGAACACGATGGGAGATGTTTTCTGTGCTCGCGCAGGTTTTCCTTGCCAGACAGAGTGGAAAAGCTTTCTGCTAGCATGTAGACCACAAAAGACGCTAAAGACGAAGGTACGATGCTCTCCGCAGCTAAGCGCCGCTCCCGGGCTTCTTTCGTCAGAAGCCGCGCTAAGAGAGCACTGTGAGCGGTACAATCGTCTTTGCGCGAAGAAGCCGCTTCTTCGGCTCCGGGAGCCGGAGAGAGCGGCATGATCGGAAAGGTGAAGAAGGAAGCTGTACAACACTGGGATTGTGTGCGCAGCTTGCCAACTGATAGAAAACAGTACATTACCACTTTCCTGACTTTTCCAATCACATGAATCTTCGATTGGAAGCTGTTTTGGACAGATTTTCTTTTCTTTATGGCAAACACTTGGCAGACCTCCGTGCAACGTCCAGAACACGATGGGAGATGTTTTCTGTGCTCGCGCAGGTTTTCCTTGCCAGACAGAGTGGAAAAGCTTTCTGCTAGCATGTAGACCACAAAAGACGCTAAAGGCGAAGGTACGATGCTCCCCGGAGCTAAGCGCCGCTCCCGGGCGTCTTTCGGCAGAAGCCGCGCTAAGAGAGCACTGTGAGCGGTACAATCGTCTTTGCGCGAAGAAGCCGCTTCTTCGGCTCCGGGAGCCGGAGAGAGCGGCATGATCGGAAAGGTGAAGAAGGAAGCTGTACAACACTGGGATTGTATGCGCAGATTGCCAACTGATAGACAGCAGTACATTACCACTTTCCTGACTTTTCCAATCACATGAATATTCGATAAGAAGCTGTTTTGGACAGATTTTCTTTTCTTTATGGCAAACACTTGGCAGACCTCCGTGCAACGTCCAGAACACGATGGGAGATGTTTTCTGTGCTCGCGCAGGTTTTCCTTGCCAGACAGAGTGGAAAAGCTTTCTGCTAGCATGTAGACCACAAAAGACGCTAAAGACGAAGGTACGATGCTCTCCGGAGCTAAGCGCCGCTCCCGGGCTTCTTTCGGCAGAAGCGGCGCTAAGAGAGCACAGTGAGCGGTACAATCGTCTTTGCGCGAAGAAGCCGCTTCTTCGGCTCCGGGAGCCGGAGAGAGCGGCATGATCGGAAAGGTGAAGAAGGAAGCTGTACAACACTGGGATTGTGTGCGCAGCTTGCCAACTGATAGAAAACAGTACATTACCACTTTCCTGACTTTTCCAATCACATGAATATTCGATATAAGCTGTTTTGGACCACTTTTCTTTTCTTCTTGTCAAACACTTGGCAGACTTCCGAGCAATGTCCAGAACACGATGGGAGATGTTTTCTGTGCTCCCGCAGGTTTTCCTTGCCAGACAGAGTGGAAAAGCTTTCTGCTAAGATGTAGACCACAAAAGACGCTAAAGGCGAAGGTACGATGCTCCCCGGAACTAATCGCCGCTCCCGGGCTTCTTTCGGCAGAAGCCGCGCTAAGAGAGCACTGTGAGCGGTACAATCGTCTTTGCGCGAAGAAGCCGCTTCTTCGGCTCCGGGAGCCGGAGAGAGCGGCAGCATCGGAAAGGTGAAGAAGGAAGCTGTACAACAGTGGGATTGTGTGCGCAGCTTGCCAACTGATAGAAAACAGTACATTACCACTTTCCTGACTTTTCCAATCACATGAATATTCGATTGGAAGCTGTTTTGGACAACTTTTCTTTTCTTCTTGTCGAACACTTGGCAGACCTCCGTGCAACGTCCAGAACACGATCGGAGATGTTACCTGTGCTCGCGCAGGTTTTCCTTGCCAGACAGAGTGGAAAAGCTTTCTGCTAGCATGTAGACCACAAAAGACGCTAAAGACGAAGGTACGATGCTCCCCGGAGCTAAGCGCCGCTCCCGGGCGTCTTTCGGCAGAAGCCGCGCTAAGAGAGCGCTGCGAGCGGTACAATCGTCTTTGCGCGAAGAAGCCGCTTCTTCGGCTCCGGGAGCCGGAGAGAGCGGCAGCATCGGAAAGGTGAAGAAGGAAGCCGTACAACACTGGGATTGTGTGCACAGCTTGCCAACTGATAGAAAACAGTACATTACCACTTTCCTGACTTTTCCAATCACATGAATATTCGATAAGAAGCTGTTTAGGACAGATTTTCTTTTCTTTATGGCAAACACTTGGCAGACCTCCGTGCAACGTCCAGAACACGATGGGAGATGTTTTCTGTGCTCGCGCAGGTTTTCCTTGCCAGACAGAGTGGAAAAGCTTTCTGCTAGCATGTAGACCACAAAAGACGCTAAAGACGAAGGTACGATGCTCCCCGGAGCTAAGCGCCGCTCCCGGGCGTCTTTCGGCAGAAGCCGCGCTAAGAGAGCGCTGCGAGCGGTACAATCGTCTTTGCGCGAAGAAGCCGCTTCTTCGGCTCCGGGAGCCGGAGAGAGCGGCAGCATCGGAAAGGTGAAGAAGGAAGCCGTACAACACTGGGATTGTGTGCGCAGCTTGCCAACTGATAGACAGTAGTACATTACCCCTTTCCTGACTTTTCCAATCACATGAATATTCGATTGGAAGCTGTTTTGGACAACTTTTCTTTTCTTCTTGTCGAACACTTGGCAGACCTCCGTGCAACGTCCAGAACACGATGGGAGATGTTTTCTGTGCTCGCGCAGGTTTTCCTTGCCAGACAGAGTGGAAAAGCTATCTGCTAGCATGTAGACCACAAAAGACGCTAAAGGCGAAGGTACGATGCTCCCCGGAGCTAAGCGCCGCTCCCGGGCGTCTTTCGGCAGAAGCCGCGCTAAGAGAGCACTGTGAGCGGTACAATCGTCTTTGCGCGAAGAAGCCGCTTCTTCGGCTCCGGGAGCCGGAGAGAGCGGCATGATCGGAAAGGTGAAGAAGGAAGCTGTACAACACTGGGATTGTGTGCGCAGCTTGCCAACTGATAGAAAACAGTACATTACCACTTTCCTGACTTTTCCAATCACATGAATCTTCGATTGGAAGCTGTTTTGGACAGATTTTCTTTTCTTTATGGCAAACACTTGGCAGACCTCCGTGCAACGTCCAGAACACGATGGGAGATGTTTTCTGTGCTCGCGCAGGTTTTCCTTGCCAGACAGAGTGGAAAAGCTTTCTGCTAGCATGTAGACCACAAAAGACGCTAAAGGCGAAGGTACGATGCTCCCCGGAGCTAAGCGCCGCTCCCGGGCGTCTTTCGGCAGAAGCCGCGCTAAGAGAGCACTGTGAGCGGTACAATCGTCTTTGCGCGAAGAAGCCGCTTCTTCGGCTCCGGGAGCCGGAGAGAGCGGCATGATCGGAAAGGTGAAGAAGGAAGCTGTACAACACTGGGATTGTATGCGCAGATTGCCAACTGATAGACAGCAGTACATTACCACTTTCCTGACTTTTCCAATCACATGAATATTCGATAAGAAGCTGTTTTGGACAGATTTTCTTTTCTTTATGGCAAACACTTGGCAGACCTCCGTGCAACGTCCAGAACACGATGGGAGATGTTTTCTGTGCTCGCGCAGGTTTTCCTTGCCAGACAGAGTGGAAAAGCTTTCTGCTAGCATGTAGACCACAAAAGACGCTAAAGACGAAGGTACGATGCTCTCCGCAGCTAAGCGCCGCTCCCGGGCTTCTTTCGGCAGAAGCCGCGCTAAGAGAGCACAGTGAGCGGTACAATCGTCTTTGCGCGAAGAAGCCGCTTCTTCGGCTCCGGGAGCCGGAGAGAGCGGCATGATCGGAAAGGTGAAGAAGGAAGCTGTACAACACTGGGATTGTGTGCGCAGCTTGCCAACTGATAGAAAACAGTACATTACCACTTTCCTGACTTGTCCAATCACATGAATATTCGATAAGAAGAGGTTTTGGACAGATTTTCTTTTCTTTATGCCAAACACATGGCAGACCTCCGTGCAACGTCCAGAACACGATGGGAGATGTTTTCTGTGCTCGCGCAGGTTTTCCTTGCCAGACAGAGTGGAAAAGCTTTCTGCTAGCATGTAGACCACAAAAGACGCTAAAGACGAAGGTACGATGCTCCCCGGAGCTAAGCGCCGCTCCCGGGCTTCTTTCGGCAGAAGCCGCGCTAAGAGAGCACTGTGAGCGGTACAATCGTCTTTGCGCGAAGAAGCCGCTTCTTCGGCTCCGGGAGCCGGAGAGAGCGGCAGCATCGGAAAGGTGAAGAAGGAAGCTGTACAACAGTGGGATTGTGTGCGCAGCTTGCCAACTGATAGAAAACAGTACATTACCACTTTCCTGACTTTTCCAATCACATGAATATTCGATTGGAAGCTGTTTTGGACAACTTTTCTTTTCTTCTTGTCGAACACTTGGCAGACCTCCGTGCAACGTCCAGAACACGATGGGAGATGTTTTCTGTGCTCGCGCAGGTTTTCCTTGCCAGACAGAGTGGAAAAGCTTTCTGCTAGCATGTAGACCACAAAAGACGCTAAAGACGAAGGTACGATGCTCCCCGGAGCTAAGCGCCGCTCCCGGGCGTCTTTCGGCAGAAGCCGCGCTAAGAGAGCGCTGCGAGCGGTACAATCGTCTTTGCGCGAAGAAGCCGCTTCTTCGGCTCCGGGAGCCGGAGAGAGCGGCAGCATCGGAAAGGTGAAGAAGGAAGCCGTACAACACTGGGATTGTGTGCGCAGCTTGCCAACTGATAGAAAACAGTACATTACCACTTTCCTGACTTTTCCAATCACATGAATATTCGATTGGAATTTGTTTTGGACAACTTTTCTTTTCTTCTTGTCGAACACTTGGCAGACCTCCGTGCAACGTCCAGAACACGATGGGAGATGTTTTCTGTGCTCGCGCAGGTTTTCCTTGCCAGACAGAGTGGAAAAGCTATCTGCTAGCATGTAGACCACAAAAGACGCTAAAGGCGAAGGTACGATGCTCCTCGGAGCTAAGCGCCGCTCCCGGGCTTCTTTCGGCAGAAGCCGCGCTAAGAGACCACTGTGAGCGGTACAATCGTCTTTGCGCGAAGAAGCCGCTTCTTCGGCTCCGGGAGCCGGAGAGAGCAGCAGCATCGGAAAGGTGAAGAAGGAAGCCGTACAACACTGGGATTGGGTGCACAGCTTGCCAACTGATAGAAAACAGTACATTACCACTTTCCTGACTTTTCCAATCACATGAATATTCGATAAGAAGCTGTTTTGGACAGATTTTCTTTTCTTCTTGTCGAACACTTGGCAGACCTCCGTGCAACGTCCAGAACACGATGGGAGATGTTTTCTGTGCTCGCGCAGGTTTTCCTTGCCAGACAGAGTGGAAAAGCTTTCTGCTAGCATGTAGACCACAAAAGACGCTAAAGACGAAGGTACGATGCTCTCCGGAGCTAAGCGCCGCTCCCGGGCTTCTTTCGTCAGAAGCCGCGCTAAGAGAGCACTGTGAGCGGTACAATCGTCTTTGCGCGAAGAAGCCGCTTCTTCGGCTCCGGGAGCCGGAGAGAGCGGCATGATCGGAAAGGTGAAGAAGGAAGCTGTACAACACTGGGATTGTGTGCGCAGCTTGCCAACTGATAGAAAACAGTACATTACCACTTTCCTGACTTTTCCAATCACATGAATCTTCGATTGGAAGCTGTTTTGGACAGATTTTCTTTTCTTTATGGCAAACACTTGGCAGACCTCCGTGCAACGTCCAGAACACGATGGGAGATGTTTTCTGTGCTCGCGCAGGTTTTCCTTGCCAGACAGAGTGGAAAAGCTTTCTGCTAGCATGTAGACCACAAAAGACGCTAAAGGCGAAGGTACGATGCTCCCCGGAGCTAAGCGCCGCTCCCGGGCGTCTTTCGGCAGAAGCCGCGCTAAGAGAGCACTGTGAGCGGTACAATCGTCTTTGCGCGAAGAAGCCGCTTCTTCGGCTCCGGGAGCCGGAGAGAGCGGCATGATCGGAAAGGTGAAGAAGGAAGCTGTACAACACTGGGATTGTATGCGCAGATTGCCAACTGATAGACAGCAGTACATTACCACTTTCCTGACTTTTCCAATCACATGAATATTCGATAAGAAGCTGTTTTGGACAGATTTTCTTTTCTTTATGGCAAACACTTGGCAGACCTCCGTGCAACGTCCAGAACACGATGGGAGATGTTTTCTGTGCTCGCGCAGGTTTTCCTTGCCAGACAGAGTGGAAAAGCTTTCTGCTAGCATGTAGACCACAAAAGACGCTAAAGACGAAGGTACGATGCTCTCCGCAGCTAAGCGCCGCTCCCGGGCTTCTTTCGGCAGAAGCGGCGCTAAGAGAGCACAGTGAGCGGTACAATCGTCTTTGCGCGAAGAAGCCGCTTCTTCGGCTCCGGGAGCCGGAGAGAGCGGCATGATCGGAAAGGTGAAGAAGGAAGCTGTACAACACTGGGATTGTGTGCGCAGCTTGCCAACTGATAGAAAACAGTACATTACCACTTTCCTGACTTTTCCAATCACATGAATATTCGATATAAGCTGTTTTGGACCACTTTTCTTTTCTTCTTGTCAAACACTTGGCAGACTTCCGAGCAATGTCCAGAACACGATGGGAGATGTTTTCTGTGCTCCCGCAGGTTTTCCTTGCCAGACAGAGTGGAAAAGCTTTCTGCTAAGATGTAGACCACAAAAGACGCTAAAGGCGAAGGTACGATGCTCCCCGGAACTAATCGCCGCTCCCGGGCTTCTTTCGGCAGAAGCCGCGCTAAAAGAGCACTGTGAGCGGTACAATCGTCTTTGCGCGAAGAAGCCGCTTCTTCGGCTCCGGGAGCCGGAGAGAGCGGCAGCATCGCAAAGGTGAAGAAGGAAGCTGTACAACAGTGGGATTGTGTGCGCAGCTTGCCAACTGATAGAAAACAGTACATTACCACTTTCCTGACTTTTCCAATCACATGAATATTCGATTGGAAGCTGTTTTGGACAACTTTTCTTTTCTTCTTGTCGAACACTTGGCAGACCTCCGTGCAACGTCCAGAACACGATCGGAGATGTTACCTGTGCTCGCGCAGGTTTTCCTTGCCAGACAGAGTGGAAAAGCTTTCTGCTAGCATGTAGACCACAAAAGACGCTAAAGACGAAGGTACGATGCTCCCCGGAGCTAAGCGCCGCTCCCGGGCTTCTTTCGGCAGAAGCGGCGCTAAGAGAGCACAGTGAGCGGTACAATCGTCTTTGCGCGAAGAAGCCGCTTCTTCGGCTCCGGGAGCCGGAGAGAGCGGCATGATCGGAAAGGTGAAGAAGGAAGCTGTACAACACTGGGATTGTGTGCGCAGCTTGCCAACTGATAGAAAACAGTACATTACCACTTTCCTGACTTTTCCAATCACATGAATATTCGATATAAGCTGTTTTGGACCACTTTTCTTTTCTTCTTGTCAAACACTTGGCAGACTTCCGAGCAATGTCCAGAACACGATGGGAGATGTTTTCTGTGCTCCCGCAGGTTTTCCTTGCCAGACAGAGTGGAAAAGCTTTCTGCTAAGATGTAGACCACAAAAGACGCTAAAGGCGAAGGTACGATGCTCCCCGGAACTAATCGCCGCTCCCGGGCTTCTTTCGGCAGAAGCCGCGCTAAGAGAGCACTGTGAGCGGTACAATCGTCTTTGCGCGAAGAAGCCGCTTCTTCGGCTCCGGGAGCCGGAGAGAGCGGCAGCATCGGAAAGGTGAAGAAGGAAGCTGTACAACAGTGGGATTGTGTGCGCAGCTTGCCAACTGATAGAAAACAGTACATTACCACTTTCCTGACTTTTCCAATCACATGAATATTCGATTGGAAGCTGTTTTGGACAACTTTTCTTTTCTTCTTGTCGAACACTTGGCAGACCTCCGTGCAACGTCCAGAACACGATCGGAGATGTTACCTGTGCTCGCGCAGGTTTTCCTTGCCAGACAGAGTGGAAAAGCTTTCTGCTAGCATGTAGACCACAAAAGACGCTAAAGACGAAGGTACGATGCTCCCCGGAGCTAAGCGCCGCTCCCGGGCGTCTTTCGGCAGAAGCCGCGCTAAGAGAGCGCTGCGAGCGGTACAATCGTCTTTGCGCGAAGAAGCCGCTTCTTCGGCTCCGGGAGCCGGAGAGAGCGGCAGCATCGGAAAGGTGAAGAAGGAAGCCGTACAACACTGGGATTGTGTGCACAGCTTGCCAACTGATAGAAAACAGTACATTACCACTTTCCTGACTTTTCCAATCACATGAATATTCGATAAGAAGCTGTTTAGGACAGATTTTCTTTTCTTTATGGCAAACACTTGGCAGACCTCCGTGCAACGTCCAGAACACGATGGGAGATGTTTTCTGTGCTCGCGCAGGTTTTCCTTGCCAGACAGAGTGGAAAAGCTTTCTGCTAGCATGTAGACCACAAAAGACGCTAAAGACGAAGGTACGATGCTCCCCGGAGCTAAGCGCCGCTCCCGGGCGTCTTTCGGCAGAAGCCGCGCTAAGAGAGCGCTGCGAGCGGTACAATCGTCTTTGCGCGAAGAAGCCGCTTCTTCGGCTCCGGGAGCCGGAGAGAGCGGCAGCATCGGAAAGGTGAAGAAGGAAGCCGTACAACACTGGGATTGTGTGCGCAGCTTGCCAACTGATAGACAGTAGTACATTACCCCTTTCCTGACTTTTCCAATCACATGAATATTCGATTGGAAGCTGTTTTGGACAACTTTTCTTTTCTTCTTGTCGAACACTTGGCAGACCTCCGTGCAACGTCCAGAACACGATGGGAGATGTTTTCTGTGCTCGCGCAGGTTTTCCTTGCCAGACAGAGTGGAAAAGCTATCTGCTAGCATGTAGACCACAAAAGACGCTAAAGGCGAAGGTACGATGCTCCCCGGAGCTAAGCGCCGCTCCCGGGCGTCTTTCGGCAGAAGCCGCGCTAAGAGAGCACTGTGAGCGGTACAATCGTCTTTGCGCGAAGAAGCCGCTTCTTCGGCTCCGGGAGCCGGAGAGAGCGGCATGATCGGAAAGGTGAAGAAGGAAGCTGTACAACACTGGGATTGTGTGCGCAGCTTGCCAACTGATAGAAAACAGTACATTACCACTTTCCTGACTTTTCCAATCACATGAATCTTCGATTGGAAGCTGTTTTGGACAGATTTTCTTTTCTTTATGGCAAACACTTGGCAGACCTCCGTGCAACGTCCAGAACACGATGGGAGATGTTTTCTGTGCTCGCGCAGGTTTTCCTTGCCAGACAGAGTGGAAAAGCTTTCTGCTAGCATGTAGACCACAAAAGACGCTAAAGGCGAAGGTACGATGCTCCCCGGAGCTAAGCGCCGCTCCCGGGCGTCTTTCGGCAGAAGCCGCGCTAAGAGAGCACTGTGAGCGGTACAATCGTCTTTGCGCGAAGAAGCCGCTTCTTCGGCTCCGGGAGCCGGAGAGAGCGGCATGATCGGAAAGGTGAAGAAGGAAGCTGTACAACACTGGGATTGTATGCGCAGATTGCCAACTGATAGACAGCAGTACATTACCACTTTCCTGACTTTTCCAATCACATGAATATTCGATAAGAAGCTGTTTTGGACAGATTTTCTTTTCTTTATGGCAAACACTTGGCAGACCTCCGTGCAACGTCCAGAACACGATGGGAGATGTTTTCTGTGCTCGCGCAGGTTTTCCTTGCCAGACAGAGTGGAAAAGCTTTCTGCTAGCATGTAGACCACAAAAGACGCTAAAGACGAAGGTACGATGCTCTCCGCAGCTAAGCGCCGCTCCCGGGCTTCTTTCGGCAGAAGCGGCGCTAAGAGAGCACAGTGAGCGGTACAATCGTCTTTGCGCGAAGAAGCCGCTTCTTCGGCTCCGGGAGCCGGAGAGAGCGGCATGATCGGAAAGGTGAAGAAGGAAGCTGTACAACACTGGGATTGTGTGCGCAGCTTGCCAACTGATAGAAAACAGTACATTACCACTTTCCTGACTTGTCCAATCACATGAATATTCGATAAGAAGAGGTTTTGGACAGATTTTCTTTTCTTTATGCCAAACACATGGCAGACCTCCGTGCAACGTCCAGAACACGATGGGAGATGTTTTCTGTGCTCGCGCAGGTTTTCCTTGCCAGACAGAGTGGAAAAGCTTTCTGCTAGCATGTAGACCACAAAAGACGCTAAAGACGAAGGTACGATGCTCCCCGGAGCTAAGCGCCGCTCCCGGGCTTCTTTCGGCAGAAGCCGCGCTAAGAGAGCACTGTGAGCGGTACAATCGTCTTTGCGCGAAGAAGCCGCTTCTTCGGCTCCGGGAGCCGGAGAGAGCGGCAGCATCGGAAAGGTGAAGAAGGAAGCTGTACAACAGTGGGATTGTGTGCGCAGCTTGCCAACTGATAGAAAACAGTACATTACCACTTTCCTGACTTTTCCAATCACATGAATATTCGATTGGAAGCTGTTTTGGACAACTTTTCTTTTCTTCTTGTCGAACACTTGGCAGACCTCCGTGCAACGTCCAGAACACGATGGGAGATGTTTTCTGTGCTCGCGCAGGTTTTCCTTGCCAGACAGAGTGGAAAAGCTTTCTGCTAGCATGTAGACCACAAAAGACGCTAAAGACGAAGGTACGATGCTCCCCGGAGCTAAGCGCCGCTCCCGGGCGTCTTTCGGCAGAAGCCGCGCTAAGAGAGCGCTGTGAGCGGTACAATCGTCTTTGCGCGAAGAAGCCGCTTCTTCGGCTCCGGGAGCCGGAGAGAGCGGCAGCATCGGAAAGGTGAAGAAGGAAGCCGTACAACACTGGGATTGTGTGCGCAGCTTGCCAACTGATAGAAAACAGTACATTACCACTTTCCTGACTTTTCCAATCACATGAATATTCGATTGGAATTTGTTTTGGACAACTTTTCTTTTCTTCTTGTCGAACACTTGGCAGACCTCCGTGCAACGTCCAGAACACGATGGGAGATGTTTTCTGTGCTCGCGCAGGTTTTCCTTGCCAGACAGAGTGGAAAAGCTATCTGCTAGCATGTAGACCACAAAAGACGCTAAAGGCGAAGGTACGATGCTCCTCGGAGCTAAGCGCCGCTCCCGGGCTTCTTTCGGCAGAAGCCGCGCTAAGAGACCACTGTGAGCGGTACAATCGTCTTTGCGCGAAGAAGCCGCTTCTTCGGCTCCGGGAGCCGGAGAGAGCAGCAGCATCGGAAAGGTGAAGAAGGAAGCCGTACAACACTGGGATTGGGTGCACAGCTTGCCAACTGATAGAAAACAGTACATTACCACTTTCCTGACTTTTCCAATCACATGAATATTCGATAAGAAGCTGTTTTGGACAGATTTTCTTTTCTTCTTGTCGAACACTTGGCAGACCTCCGTGCAACGTCCAGAACACGATGGGAGATGTTTTCTGTGCTCGCGCAGGTTTTCCTTGCCAGACAGAGTGGAAAAGCTTTCTGCTAGCATGTAGACCACAAAAGACGCTAAAGACGAAGGTACGATGCTCTCCGGAGCTAAGCGCCGCTCCCGGGCTTCTTTCGTCAGAAGCCGCGCTAAGAGAGCACTGTGAGCGGTACAATCGTCTTTGCGCGAAGAAGCCGCTTCTTCGGCTCCGGGAGCCGGAGAGAGCGGCATGATCGGAAAGGTGAAGAAGGAAGCTGTACAACACTGGGATTGTGTGCGCAGCTTGCCAACTGATAGAAAACAGTACATTACCACTTTCCTGACTTTTCCAATCACATGAATCTTCGATTGGAAGCTGTTTTGGACAGATTTTCTTTTCTTTATGGCAAACACTTGGCAGACCTCCGTGCAACGTCCAGAACACGATGGGAGATGTTTTCTGTGCTCGCGCAGGTTTTCCTTGCCAGACAGAGTGGAAAAGCTTTCTGCTAGCATGTAGACCACAAAAGACGCTAAAGGCGAAGGTACGATGCTCCCCGGAGCTAAGCGCCGCTCCCGGGCGTCTTTCGGCAGAAGCCGCGCTAAGAGAGCACTGTGAGCGGTACAATCGTCTTTGCGCGAAGAAGCCGCTTCTTCGGCTCCGGGAGCCGGAGAGAGCGGCATGATCGGAAAGGTGAAGAAGGAAGCTGTACAACACTGGGATTGTATGCGCAGATTGCCAACTGATAGACAGCAGTACATTACCACTTTCCTGACTTTTCCAATCACATGAATATTCGATAAGAAGCTGTTTTGGACAGATTTTCTTTTCTTTATGGCAAACACTTGGCAGACCTCCGTGCAACGTCCAGAACACGATGGGAGATGTTTTCTGTGCTCGCGCAGGTTTTCCTTGCCAGACAGAGTGGAAAAGCTTTCTGCTAGCATGTAGACCACAAAAGACGCTAAAGACGAAGGTACGATGCTCTCCGCAGCTAAGCGCCGCTCCCGGGCTTCTTTCGGCAGAAGCGGCGCTAAGAGAGCACAGTGAGCGGTACAATCGTCTTTGCGCGAAGAAGCCGCTTCTTCGGCTCCGGGAGCCGGAGAGAGCGGCATGATCGGAAAGGTGAAGAAGGAAGCTGTACAACACTGGGATTGTGTGCGCAGCTTGCCAACTGATAGAAAACAGTACATTACCACTTTCCTGACTTTTCCAATCACATGAATATTCGATATAAGCTGTTTTGGACCACTTTTCTTTTCTTCTTGTCAAACACTTGGCAGACTTCCGAGCAATGTCCAGAACACGATGGGAGATGTTTTCTGTGCTCCCGCAGGTTTTCCTTGCCAGACAGAGTGGAAAAGCTTTCTGCTAAGATGTAGACCACAAAAGACGCTAAAGGCGAAGGTACGATGCTCCCCGGAACTAATCGCCGCTCCCGGGCTTCTTTCGGCAGAAGCCGCGCTAAAAGAGCACTGTGAGCGGTACAATCGTCTTTGCGCGAAGAAGCCGCTTCTTCGGCTCCGGGAGCCGGAGAGAGCGGCAGCATCGGAAAGGTGAAGAAGGAAGCTGTACAACAGTGGGATTGTGTGCGCAGCTTGCCAACTGATAGAAAACAGTACATTACCACTTTCCTGACTTTTCCAATCACATGAATATTCGATTGGAAGCTGTTTTGGACAACTTTTCTTTTCTTCTTGTCGAACACTTGGCAGACCTCCGTGCAACGTCCAGAACACGATCGGAGATGTTACCTGTGCTCGCGCAGGTTTTCCTTGCCAGACAGAGTGGAAAAGCTTTCTGCTAGCATGTAGACCACAAAAGACGCTAAAGACGAAGGTACGATGCTCCCCGGAGCTAAGCGCCGCTCCCGGGCGTCTTTCGGCAGAAGCCGCGCTAAGAGAGCGCTGCGAGCGGTACAATCGTCTTTGCGCGAAGAAGCCGCTTCTTCGGCTCCGGGAGCCGGAGAGAGCGGCAGCATCGGAAAGGTGAAGAAGGAAGCCGTACAACACTGGGATTGTGTGCACAGCTTGCCAACTGATAGAAAACAGTACATTACCACTTTCCTGACTTTTCCAATCACATGAATATTCGATAAGAAGCTGTTTAGGACAGATTTTCTTTTCTTTATGGCAAACACTTGGCAGACCTCCGTGCAACGTCCAGAACACGATGGGAGATGTTTTCTGTGCTCGCGCAGGTTTTCCTTGCCAGACAGAGTGGAAAAGCTTTCTGCTAGCATGTAGACCACAAAAGACGCTAAAGGCGAAGGTACGATGCTCCCCGGAGCTAATCGCCGCTCCCGGGCTTCTTTCGGCAGAAGCCGCGCTAAGAGAGCACTGTGAGCGGTACAATCGTCTTTGCGCAAAGAAGCCGCTTCTTCGGCTCCGGGAGCCGGAGAGAGCGGCATGATCGGAAAGGTGAAGAAGGAAGCTGTACAACACTGGGATTGTGTGCGCAGCTTGCCAACTGATAGACAGTAGTACATTACCCCTTTCCTGACTTTTCCAATCACATGAATATTCGATTGGAAGCTGTTTTGGACAACTTTTCTTTTCTTCTTGTCGAACACTTGGCAGACCTCCGTGCAACGTCCAGAACACGATGGGAGATGTTTTCTGTGCTCGCGCAGGTTTTCCTTGCCAGACAGAGTGGAAAAGCTATCTGCTAGCATGTAGACCACAAAAGACGCTAAAGGCGAAGGTACGATGCTCCCCGGAGCTAAGCGCCGCTCCCGGGCGTCTTTCGGCAGAAGCCGCGCTAAGAGAGCACTGTGAGCGGTACAATCGTCTTTGCGCGAAGAAGCCGCTTCTTCGGCTCCGGGAGCCGGAGAGAGCGGCATGATCGGAAAGGTGAAGAAGGAAGCTGTACAACACTGGGATTGTGTGCGCAGCTTGCCAACTGATAGAAAACAGTACATTACCACTTTCCTGACTTTTCCAATCACATGAATCTTCGATTGGAAGCTGTTTTGGACAGATTTTCTTTTCTTTATGGCAAACACTTGGCAGACCTCCGTGCAACGTCCAGAACACGATGGGAGATGTTTTCTGTGCTCGCGCAGGTTTTCCTTGCCAGACAGAGTGGAAAAGCTTTCTGCTAGCATGTAGACCACAAAAGACGCTAAAGGCGAAGGTACGATGCTCCCCGGAGCTAAGCGCCGCTCCCGGGCGTCTTTCGGCAGAAGCCGCGCTAAGAGAGCACTGTGAGCGGTACAATCGTCTTTGCGCGAAGAAGCCGCTTCTTCGGCTCCGGGAGCCGGAGAGAGCGGCATGATCGGAAAGGTGAAGAAGGAAGCTGTACAACACTGGGATTGTATGCGCAGATTGCCAACTGATAGACAGCAGTACATTACCACTTTCCTGACTTTTCCAATCACATGAATATTCGATAAGAAGCTGTTTTGGACAGATTTTCTTTTCTTTATGGCAAACACTTGGCAGACCTCCGTGCAACGTCCAGAACACGATGGGAGATGTTTTCTGTGCTCGCGCAGGTTTTCCTTGCCAGACAGAGTGGAAAAGCTTTCTGCTAGCATGTAGACCACAAAAGACGCTAAAGACGAAGGTACGATGCTCTCCGCAGCTAAGCGCCGCTCCCGGGCTTCTTTCGGCAGAAGCGGCGCTAAGAGAGCACAGTGAGCGGTACAATCGTCTTTGCGCGAAGAAGCCGCTTCTTCGGCTCCGGGAGCCGGAGAGAGCGGCATGATCGGAAAGGTGAAGAAGGAAGCTGTACAACACTGGGATTGTGTGCGCAGCTTGCCAACTGATAGAAAACAGTACATTACCACTTTCCTGACTTGTCCAATCACATGAATATTCGATAAGAAGAGGTTTTGGACAGATTTTCTTTTCTTTATGCCAAACACATGGCAGACCTCCGTGCAACGTCCAGAACACGATGGGAGATGTTTTCTGTGCTCGCGCAGGTTTTCCTTGCCAGACAGAGTGGAAAAGCTTTCTGCTAGCATGTAGACCACAAAAGACGCTAAAGACGAAGGTACGATGCTCCCCGGAGCTAAGCGCCGCTCCCGGGCTTCTTTCGGCAGAAGCCGCGCTAAGAGAGCACTGTGAGCGGTACAATCGTCTTTGCGCGAAGAAGCCGCTTCTTCGGCTCCGGGAGCCGGAGAGAGCGGCAGCATCGGAAAGGTGAAGAAGGAAGCTGTACAACAGTGGGATTGTGTGCGCAGCTTGCCAACTGATAGAAAACAGTACATTACCACTTTCCTGACTTTTCCAATCACATGAATATTCGATTGGAAGCTGTTTTGGACAACTTTTCTTTTCTTCTTGTCGAACACTTGGCAGACCTCCGTGCAACGTCCAGAACACGATGGGAGATGTTTTCTGTGCTCGCGCAGGTTTTCCTTGCCAGACAGAGTGGAAAAGCTTTCTGCTAGCATGTAGACCACAAAAGACGCTAAAGACGAAGGTACGATGCTCCCCGGAGCTAAGCGCCGCTCCCGGGCGTCTTTCGGCAGAAGCCGCGCTAAGAGAGCGCTGCGAGCGGTACAATCGTCTTTGCGCGAAGAAGCCGCTTCTTCGGCTCCGGGAGCCGGAGAGAGCGGCAGCATCGGAAAGGTGAAGAAGGAAGCCGTACAACACTGGGATTGTGTGCGCAGCTTGCCAACTGATAGAAAACAGTACATTACCACTTTCCTGACTTTTCCAATCACATGAATATTCGATTGGAATTTGTTTTGGACAACTTTTCTTTTCTTCTTGTCGAACACTTGGCAGACCTCCGTGCAACGTCCAGAACACGATGGGAGATGTTTTCTGTGCTCGCGCAGGTTTTCCTTGCCAGACAGAGTGGAAAAGCTATCTGCTAGCATGTAGACCACAAAAGACGCTAAAGGCGAAGGTACGATGCTCCTCGGAGCTAAGCGCCGCTCCCGGGCTTCTTTCGGCAGAAGCCGCGCTAAGAGAGCACTGTGAGCGGTACAATCGTCTTTGCGCGAAGAAGCCGCTTCTTCGGCTCCGGGAGCCGGAGAGAGCAGCAGCATCGGAAAGGTGAAGAAGGAAGCCGTACAACACTGGGATTGGGTGCACAGCTTGCCAACTGATAGAAAACAGTACATTACCACTTTCCTGACTTTTCCAATCACATGAATATTCGATAAGAAGCTGTTTTGGACAGATTTTCTTTTCTTCTTGTCGAACACTTGGCAGACCTCCGTGCAACGTCCAGAACACGATGGGAGATGTTTTCTGTGCTCGCGCAGGTTTTCCTTGCCAGACAGAGTGGAAAAGCTTTCTGCTAGCATGTAGACCACAAAAGACGCTAAAGGCGAAGGTACGATGCTCTCCGGAGCTAAGCGCCGCTCCCGGGCTTCTTTCGTCAGAAGCCGCGCTAAGAGAGCACTGTGAGCGGTACAATCGTCTTTGCGCGAAGAAGCCGCTTCTTCGGCTCCGGGAGCCGGAGAGAGCGGCAGCATCGGAAAGGTGAAGAAGGAAGCTGTACAACACTGGGATTGTGTGCGCAGCTTGCCAACTGATAGAAAACAGTACATTACCACTTTCCTGACTTTTCCAATCACATGAATATTCGATTGGAAGCTGTTTTGGACAACTTTTCTTTTCTTCTTGTCGAACACTTGGCAGACCTCCGTGCAACGTCCAGAACACGATGGGAGATGTTTTCTGTGCTCGCGCAGGTTTTCCTTGCCAGACAGAGTGGAAAAGCTTTCTGCTAGCATGTAGACCACAAAAGACGCTAAAGGCGAAGGTACGATGCTCCCCGGAGCTAATCGCCGCTCCCGGGCTTCTTTCGGCAGAAGCCGCGCTAAGAGAGCACTGTGAGCGGTACAATCGTCTTTGCGCGAAGAAGCCGCTTCTTCGGCTCCGGGAGCCGGAGAGAGCGGCAGCATCGGAAAGGTGAAGAAGGAAGCTGTACAACACTGGGATTGTGTGCGCAGCTTGCCAACTGATAGACAGCAGTACATTACCACTTTCCTGACTTTTCCAATCACATGAATATTCGACTGGAAGCTGTTTTGGACCACTTTTCTTTTCTTCTTGTCGAACACTTGGCAGACCTCCGTGCAACGTCCAGAACACGATGGGAGATGTTTTCTGTGCTCCCGCAGGTTTTCCTTGCCAGACAGAGTGGAAAAGCTTTCTGCTAGCATGTAGACCACAAAAGACGCTAAAGGCGAAGGTACGATGCTCCCCGGAGCTAATCGCCGCTCCCGGGCTTCTTTCGGCAGAAGCCGCGCTAAGAGAGCACTGTGAGCGGTACAATCGTCTTTGCGCGAAGAAGCCGCTTCTTCGGCTCCGGGAGCCGGAGAGAGCGGCATGATCGGAAAGGTGAAGAAGGAAGCTGTACAACACTGGGATTGTGTGCGCAGCTTGCCAACTGATAGACAGTAGTACATTACCCCTTTCCTGACTTTTCCAATCACATGAATATTCGATTGGAAGCTGTTTTGGACAACTTTTCTTTTCTTCTTGTCGAACACTTGGCAGACCTCCGTGCAACGTCCAGAACACGATGGGAGATGTTTTCTGTGCTCGCGCAGGTTTTCCTTGCCAGACAGAGTGGAAAAGCTTTCTGCTAAGATGTAGACCACAAAAGACGCTAAAGGCGAAGGTACGATGCTCCCCGGAGCTAAGCGCCGCTCCCGGGCGTCTTTCGGCAGAAGCCGCGCTAAGAGACCACTGTGAGCGGTACAATCGTCTTTGCGCGAAGAAGCCGCTTCTTCGGCTCCGGGAGCCGGAGAGAGCGGCATGATCGGAAAGGTGAAGAAGGAAGCTGTACAACACTGGGATTGTGTGCGCAGCTTGCCAACTGATAGAAAACAGTACATTACCACTTTCCTGACTTTTCCAATCACATGAATCTTCGATTGGAAGCTGTTTTGGACAGATTTTCTTTTCTTTATGGCAAACACTTGGCAGACCTCCGTGCAACGTCCAGAACGCGTTGGAGATGTTTTCTGTGCTCGCGCAGGTTTTCCTTGCCAGACAGAGTGGAAAAGCTTTCTGCTAGCATGTAGACCACAAAAGACGCTAAAGGCGAAGGTACGATGCTCCCCGGAGCTAAGCGCCGCTCCCGGGCGTCTTTCGGCAGAAGCCGCGCTAAGAGAGCACTGTGAGCGGTACAATCGTCTTTGCGCGAAGAAGCCGCTTCTTCGGCTCACGGAGCCGGAGAGAGCGGCATGATCGGAAAGGTGAAGAAGGAAGCTGTACAACACTGGGATTGTATGCGCAGATTGCCAACTGATAGACAGCAGTACATTACCACTTTCCTGACTTTTCCAATCACATGAATATTCGATAAGAAGCTGTTTTGGACAGATTTTCTTTTCTTTATGGCAAACACTTGGCAGACCTCCGTGCAACGTCCAGAACACGATGGGAGATGTTTTCTGTGCTCGCGCAGGTTTTCCTTGCCAGACAGAGTGGAAAAGCTTTCTGCTAGCATGTAGACCACAAAAGACGCTAAAGACGAAGGTACGATGCTCTCCGCAGCTAAGCGCCGCTCCCGGGCTTCTTTCGGCAGAAGCGGCGCTAAGAGAGCACAGTGAGCGGTACAATCGTCTTTGCGCGAAGAAGCCGCTTCTTCGGCTCCGGGAGCCGGAGAGAGCGGCATGATCGGAAAGGTGAAGAAGGAAGCTGTACAACACTGGGATTGTGTGCGCAGCTTGCCAACTGATAGAAAACAGTACATTACCACTTTCCTGACTTGTCCAATCACATGAATATTCGATAAGAAGAGGTTTTGGACAGATTTTCTTTTCTTCTTGTCGAACACTTGGCAGACCTCCGTGCAACGTCCAGAACACGATGGGAGATGTTTTCTGTGCTCGCGCAGGTTTTCCTTGCCAGACAGAGTGGAAAAGCTTTCTGCTAGCATGTAGACCACAAAAGACGCTAAAGGCGAAGGTACGATGCTCCCCGGAGCTAAGCGCCGCTCCCGGGCGTCTTTCGGCAGAAGCCGCGCTAAGAGAGCACTGTGAGCGGTACAATCGTCTTTGCGCGAAGAAGCCGCTTCTTCGGCTCACGGAGCCGGAGAGAGCGGCATGATCGGAAAGGTGAAGAAGGAAGCTGTACAACACTGGGATTGTATGCGCAGATTGCCAACTGATAGAAAACAGTACATTACCACTTTCCTGACTTTTCCAATCACATGAATATTCGATAAGAAGCTGTTTTGGACAGATTTTCTTTTCTTTATGGCAAACACTTGGCAGACCTCCGTGCAACGTCCAGAACACGATGGGAGATGTTTTCTGTGCTCGCGCAGGTTTTCCTTGCCAGACAGAGTGGAAAAGCTTTCTGCTAGCATGTAGACCACAAAAGACGCTAAAGGCGAAGGTACGATGCTCCCCGGAGCTAATCGCCGCTCCCGGGCGTCTTTCGGCAGAAGCCGCGCTAAGAGAGCACTGTGAGCGGTACAATCGTCTTAGCGCGAAGAAGCCGCTTCTTCGGCTCCGGGAGCCGGAGAGAGCGGCATGATCGGAAAGGTGAAGAAGGAAGCTGTACAACACTGGGATTGTATGCGCAGATTTCCAACTGATAGACAGCAGTACATTACCACTTTCCTGACTTTTCCAATCACATGAATATTCGATAAGAAACTGTTTTGGACAGATTTTCTTTTCTTTATGGCAAACACTTGGCAGACCTCCGTGCAACGTCCAGAACACGATGGGAGATGTTTTCTGTGCTCGCGCAGGTTTTCCTTGCCAGACAGAGTGGAAAAGCTTTCTGCTAGCATGTAGACCACAAAAGACGCTAAAGACGAAGGTACGATGCTCTCCGCAGCTAAGCGCCGCTCCCGGGCTTCTTTCGGCAGAAGCCGCGCTAAGAGAGCACAGTGAGCGGTACAATCGTCTTTGCGCGAAGAAGCCGCTTCTTCGGCTCCGGGAGCCGGAGAGAGCGGCATGATCGGAAAGGTGAAGAAGGAAGCTGTACAACACTGGGATTGTGTGCGCAGCTTGCCAACTGATAGAAAACAGTACATTACCACTTTCCTGACTTGTCCAATCACATGAATATTCGATAAGGAGAGGTTTTGGACAGATTTTCTTTTCTTTATGCCAAACACATGGCAGACCTCCGTGCAACGTCCAGAACACGATGGGAGATGTTTTCTGTGCTCGCGCAGGTTTTCCTTGCCAGACAGAGTGGAAAAGCTTTCTGCTAGCATGTAGACCACAAAAGACGCTAAAGACGAAGGTACGATGCTCCCCGGAGCTAAGCGCCGCTCCCGGGCTTCTTTCGGCAGAAGCCGCGCTAAGAGAGCACTGTGAGCGGTACAATCGTCTTTGCGCGAAGAAGCCGCTTCTTCGGCTCCGGGAGCCGGAGAGAGCGGCAGCATCGGAAAGGTGAAGAAGGAAGCTGTACAACACTGGGATTGTGTGCGCAGCTTGCCAACTGATAGAAAACAGTACATTACCACTTTCCTGACTTTTCCAATCACATGAATATTCGATTGGAAGCTGTTTTGGACAACTTTTCTTTTCTTCTTGTCGAACACTTGGCAGACCTCCGTGCAACGTCCAGAACACGATGGGAGATGTTTTCTGTGCTCGCGCAGGTTTTCCTTGCCAGACAGAGTGGAAAAGCTTTCTGCTAGCATGTAGACCACAAAAGACGCTAAAGACGAAGGTACGATGCTCCCCGGAGCTAAGCGCCGCTCCCGGGCGTCTTTCGGCAGAAGCCGCGCTAAGAGAGCGCTGCGAGCGGTACAATCGTCTTTGCGCGAAGAAGCCGCTTCTTCGGCTCCGGGAGCCGGAGAGAGCGGCAGCATCGGAAAGGTGAAGAAGGAAGCCGTACAACACTGGGATTGTGTGCGCAGCTTGCCAACTGATAGAAAACAGTACATTACCACTTTCCTGACTTTTCCAATCACATGAATATTCGATTGGAATTTGTTTTGGACAACTTTTCTTTTCTTCTTGTCGAACACTTGGCAGACCTCCGTGCAACGTCCAGAACACGATGGGAGATGTTTTCTGTGCTCGCGCAGGTTTTCCTTGCCAGACAGAGTGGAAAAGCTATCTGCTAGCATGTAGACCACAAAAGACGCTAAAGGCGAAGGTACGATGCTCCTCGGAGCTAAGCGCCGCTCCCGGGCTTCTTTCGGCAGAAGCCGCGCTAAGAGAGCACAGTGAGCGGTACAATCGTCTTTGCGCGAAGAAGCCGCTTCTTTGGCTCCGGGAGCCGGAGAGAGCAGCAGCATCGGAAAGGTGAAGAAGGAAGCCGTACAACACTGGGATTGGGTGCACAGCTTGCCAACTGATAGAAAACAGTACATTACCACTTTCCTGACTTTTCCAATCACATGAATATTCGATAAGAAGCTGTTTTGGACAGATTTTCTTTTCTTCTTGTCGAACACTTGGCAGACCTCCGTGCAACGTCCAGAACACGATGGGAGATGTTTTCTGTGCTCGCGCAGGTTTTCCTTGCCAGACAGAGTGGAAAAGCTTTCTGCTAGCATGTAGACCACAAAAGACGCTAAAGACGAAGGTACGATGCTCTCCGGAGCTAAGCGCCGCTCCCGGGCTTCTTTCGTCAGAAGCCGCGCTAAGAGAGCACTGTGAGCGGTACAATCGTCTTAGCGCGAAGAAGCCGCTTCTTCGGCTCCGGGAGCCGGAGAGAGCGGCAGCATCGGAAAGGTGAAGAAGGAAGCTGTACAACACTGGGATTGTGTGCGCAGCTTGCCAACTGATAGAAAACAGTACATTACCACTTTCCTGACTTTTCCAATCACATGAATATTCGATTGGAAGCTGTTTTGGACAACTTTTCTTTTCTTCTTGTCGAACACTTGGCAGACCTCCGTGCAACGTCCAGAACACGATGGGAGATGTTTTCTGTGCTCGCGCAGGTTTTCCTTGCCAGACAGAGTGGAAAAGCTTTCTGCTAGCATGTAGACCACAAAAGACGCTAAAGACGAAGGTACGATGCTCCCCGGAGCTAAGCGCCGCTCCCGGGCTTCTTTCGGCAGAAGCCGCGCTAAGAGAGCGCTGCGAGCGGTAAAATCGTCTTTGCGCGAAGAAGCCGCTTCTTCGGCTCCGGGAGCCGGAGAGAGCGGCAGCATCGGAAAGGTGAAGAAGGAAGCCGTACAACACTGGGATTGTGTGCACAGCTTGCCAACTGATAGAAAACAGTACATTACCACTTTCCTGACTTTTCCAATCACATGAATATTCGATAAGAAGCTGTTTTGGACAGATTTTCTTTTCTTTATGGCAAACACTTGGCAGACCTCCGTGCAACGTCCAGAACACGATGGGAGATGTTTTCTGTGCTCGCGCAGGTTTTCCTTGCCAGACAGAGTGGAAAAGCTTTCTGCTAGCATGTAGACCACAAAAGACGCTAAAGGCGAAGGTACGATGCTCCCCGGAGCTAATCGCCGCTCCCGGGCTTCTTTCGGCAGAAGCCGCGCTAAGAGAGCACTGTGAGCGGTACAATCGTCTTTGCGCGAAGAAGCCGCTTCTTCGGCTCCGGGAGCCGGAGAGAGCGGCAGCATCGGAAAGGTGAAGAAGGAAGCTGTACAACACTGGGATTGTGTGCGCAGCTTGCCAACTGATAGACAGTAGTACATTACCCCTTTCGTGACTTTTCCAATCACATGAATATTCGACTGGAAGCTGTTTTGGACAACTTTTCTTTTCTTCTTGTCGAACACTTGGCAGACCTCCGTGCAACGTCCAGAACACGATGGGAGATGTTTTCTGTGCTCGCGCAGGTTTTCCTTGCCAGACAGAGTGGAAAAGCTTTCTGCTAGCATGTAGACCACAAAAGACGCTAAAGACGAAGGTACGATGCTCCCCGGAGCTAAGCGCCGCTCCCGGGCTTCTTTCGGCAGAAGCCGCGCTAAGAGAGCACTGTGAGCGGTACAATCGTCTTTGCGCGAAGAAGCCGCTTCTTCGGCTCCGGGAGCCGGAGAGAGCGGCAGCATCGGAAAGGTGAAGAAGGAAGCTGTACAACAGTGGGATTGTGTGCGCAGCTTGCCAACTGATAGAAAACAGTACATTACCACTTTCCTGACTTTTCCAATCACATGAATATTCGATTGGAAGCTGTTTTGGACAACTTTTCTTTTCTTCTTGTCGAACACTTGGCAGACCTCCGTGCAACGTCCAGAACACGATGGGAGATGTTTTCTGTGCTCGCGCAGGTTTTCCTTGCCAGACAGAGTGGAAAAGCTTTCTGCTAGCATGTAGACCACAAAAGACGCTAAAGACGAAGGTACGATGCTCCCCGGAGCTAAGCGCCGCTCCCGGGCTTCTTTCGGCAGAAGCCGCGCTAAGAGAGCGCTGCGAGCGGTACAATCGTCTTTGCGCGAAGAAGCCGCTTCTTCGGCTCCGGGAGCCGGAGAGAGCGGCAGCATCGGAAAGGTGAAGAAGGAAGCCGTACAACACTGGGATTGGGTGCACAGCTTGCCAACTGATAGAAAACAGTACATTACCACTTTCCTGACTTTTCCAATCACATGAATATTCGATAAGAAGCTGTTTTGGACAGATTTTCTTTTCTTTATGGCAAACACTTGGCAGACCTCCGTGCAACGTCCAGAACACGATGGGAGATGTTTTCTGTGCTCGCGCAGGTTTTCCTTGCCAGACAGAGTGGAAAAGCTTTCTGCTAGCATGTAGACCACAAAAGACGCTAAAGGCGAAGGTACGATGCTCCCCGGAGCTAATCGCCGCTCCCGGGCTTCTTTCGGCAGAAGCCGCGCTAAGAGAGCACTGTGAGCGGTACAATCGTCTTTGCGCGAAGAAGCCGCTTCTTCGGCTCCGGGAGCCGGAGAGAGCGGCAGCATCGGAAAGGTGAAGAAGGAAGCTGTACAACACTGGGATTGTGTGCGCAGCTTGCCAACTGATAGACAGTAGTACATTACCCCTTTCCTGACTTTTCCAATCACATGAATATTCGATTGGAAGCTGTTTTGGACAACTTTTCTTTTCTTCTTGTCGAACACTTGGCAGACCTCCGTGCAACGTCCAGAACACGATGGGAGATGTTTTCTGTGCTCGCGCAGGTTTTCCTTGCCAGACAGAGTGGAAAAGCTTTCTGCTAAGATGTAGACCACAAAAGACGCTAAAGGCGAAGGTACGATGCTCCCCGGAGCTAAGCGCCGCTCCCGGGCGTCTTTCGGCAGAAGCCGCGCTAAGAGAGCACAGTGAGCGGTACAATCGTCTTTGCGCGAAGAAGCCGCTTCTTCGGCTCCGGGAGCCGGAGAGAGCGGCATGATCGGAAAGGTGAAGAAGGAAGCTGTACAACACTGGGATTGTGTGCGCAGCTTGCCAACTGATAGAAAACAGTACATTACCACTTTCCTGACTTTTCCAATCACATGAATCTTCGATTGGAAGCTGTTTTGGACAGATTTTCTTTTCTTTATGGCAAACACTTGGCAGACCTACGTGCAACGTCCAGAACGCGTTGGAGATGTTTTCTGTGCTCGCGCAGGTTTTCCTTGCCAGACAGAGTGGAAAAGCTTTCTGCTAGCATGTAGACCACAAAAGACGCTAAAGGCGAAGGTACGATGCTCCCCGGAGCTAAGCGCCGCTCCCGGGCGTCTTTCGGCAGAAGCCGCGCTAAGAGAGCACTGTGAGCGGTACAATCGTCTTTGCGCGAAGAAGCCGCTTCTTCGGCTCCGGGAGCCGGAGAGAGCGGCAGCATCGGAAAGGTGAAGAAGGAAGCTGTACAACAGTGGGATTGTGTGCGCAGCTTGCCAACTGATAGAAAACAGTACATTACCACTTTCCTGACTTTTCCAATCACATGAATATTCGATTGGAAGCTGTTTTGGACAACTTTTCTTTTCTTCTTGTCGAACACTTGGCAGACCTCCGTGCAACGTCCAGAACACGATGGGAGATGTTTTCTGTGCTCGCGCAGGTTTTCCTTGCCAGACAGAGTGGAAAAGCTTTCTGCTAGCATGTAGACCACAAAAGACGCTAAAGACGAAGGTACGATGCTCCCCGGAGCTAAGCGCCGCTCCCGGGCTTCTTTCGGCAGAAGCCGCGCTAAGAGAGCGCTGCGAGCGGTACAATCGTCTTTGCGCGAAGAAGCCGCTTCTTCGGCTCCGGGAGCCGGAGAGAGCGGCAGCATCGGAAAGGTGAAGAAGGAAGCCGTACAACACTGGGATTGGGTGCACAGCTTGCCAACTGATAGAAAACAGTACATTACCACTTTCCTGACTTTTCCAATCACATGAATATTCGATAAGAAGCTGTTTTGGACAGATTTTCTTTTCTTTATGGCAAACACTTGGCAGACCTCCGTGCAACGTCCAGAACACGATGGGAGATGTTTTCTGTGCTCGCGCAGGTTTTCCTTGCCAGACAGAGTGGAAAAGCTTTCTGCTAGCATGTAGACCACAAAAGACGCTAAAGGCGAAGGTACGATGCTCCCCGGAGCTAATCGCCGCTCCCGGGCTTCTTTCGGCAGAAGCCGCGCTAAGAGAGCACTGTGAGCGGTACAATCGTCTTTGCGCGAAGAAGCCGCTTCTTCGGCTCCGGGAGCCGGAGAGAGCGGCAGCATCGGAAAGGTGAAGAAGGAAGCTGTACAACACTGGGATTGTGTGCGCAGCTTGCCAACTGATAGACAGTAGTACATTACCCCTTTCCTGACTTTTCCAATCACATGAATATTCGATTGGAAGCTGTTTTGGACAACTTTTCTTTTCTTCTTGTCGAACACTTGGCAGACCTCCGTGCAACGTCCAGAACACGATGGGAGATGTTTTCTGTGCTCGCGCAGGTTTTCCTTGCCAGACAGAGTGGAAAAGCTTTCTGCTAAGATGTAGACCACAAAAGACGCTAAAGGCGAAGGTACGATGCTCCCCGGAGCTAAGCGCCGCTCCCGGGCGTCTTTCGGCAGAAGCCGCGCTAAGAGAGCACAGTGAGCGGTACAATCGTCTTTGCGCGAAGAAGCCGCTTCTTCGGCTCCGGGAGCCGGAGAGAGCGGCATGATCGGAAAGGTGAAGAAGGAAGCTGTACAACACTGGGATTGTGTGCGCAGCTTGCCAACTGATAGAAAACAGTACATTACCACTTTCCTGACTTTTCCAATCACATGAATCTTCGATTGGAAGCTGTTTTGGACAGATTTTCTTTTCTTTATGGCAAACACTTGGCAGACCTACGTGCAACGTCCAGAACGCGTTGGAGATGTTTTCTGTGCTCGCGCAGGTTTTCCTTGCCAGACAGAGTGGAAAAGCTTTCTGCTAGCATGTAGACCACAAAAGACGCTAAAGGCGAAGGTACGATGCTCCCCGGAGCTAAGCGCCGCTCCCGGGCGTCTTTCGGCAGAAGCCGCGCTAAGAGAGCACTGTGAGCGGTACAATCGTCTTTGCGCGAAGAAGCCGCTTCTTCGGCTCACGGAGCCGGAGAGAGCGGCATGATCGGAAAGGTGAAGAAGGAAGCTGTACAACACTGGGATTGTATGCGCAGATTGCCAACTGATAGACAGCAGTACATTACCACTTTCCTGACTTTTCCAATCACATGAATATTCGATAAGAAGCTGTTTTGGACAGATTTTCTTTTCTTTATGGCAAACACTTGGCAGACCTCCGTGCAACGTCCAGAACACGATGGGAGATGTTTTCTGTGCTCGCGCAGGTTTTCCTTGCCAGACAGAGTGGAAAAGCTTTCTGCTAGCATGTAGACCACAAAAGACGCTAAAGACGAAGGTACGATGCTCTCCGCAGCTAAGCGCCGCTCCCGGGCTTCTTTCGGCAGAAGCGGCGCTAAGAGAGCACAGTGAGCGGTACAATCGTCTTTGCGCGAAGAAGCCGCTTCTTCGGCTCCGGGAGCCGGAGAGAGCGGCATGATCGGAAAGGTGAAGAAGGAAGCTGTACAACACTGGGATTGTGTGCGCAGCTTGCCAACTGATAGAAAACAGTACATTACCACTTTCCTGACTTGTCCAATCACATGAATATTCGATAAGAAGAGGTTTTGGACAGATTTTCTTTTCTTTATGCCAAACACATGGCAGACCTCCGTGCAACGTCCAGAACACGATGGCAGATGTTTTCTGTGCTCGCGCAGGTTTTCCTTGCCAGACAGAGTGGAAAAGCTTTCTGCTAGCATGTAGACCACAAAAGACGCTAAAGACGAAGGTACGATGCTCCCCGGAGCTAAGCGCCGCTCCCGGGCTTCTTTCGGCAGAAGCCGCGCTAAGAGAGCACTGTGAGCGGTACAATCGTCTTTGCGCGAAGAAGCCGCTTCTTCGGCTCCGGGAGCCGGAGAGAGCGGCAGCATCGGAAAGGTGAAGAAGGAAGCTGTACAACAGTGGGATTGTGTGCGCAGCTTGCCAACTGATAGAAAACAGTACATTACCACTTTCCTGACTTTTCCAATCACATGAATATTCGATTGGAAGCTGTTTTGGACAACTTTTCTTTTCTTCTTGTCGAACACTTGGCAGACCTCCGTGCAACGTCCAGAACACGATGGGAGATGTTTTCTGTGCTCGCGCAGGTTTTCCTTGCCAGACAGAGTGGAAAAGCTTTCTGCTAGCATGTAGACCACAAAAGACGCTAAAGACGAAGGTACGATGCTCCCCGGAGCTAAGCGCCGTTCCCGGGCTTCTTTCGGCAGAAGCCGCGCTAAGAGAGCGCTGCGAGCGGTACAATCGCCTTTGCGCGAAGAAGCCGCTTCTTCGGCTCCGGGAGCCGGAGAGAGCGGCAGCATCGGAAAGGTGAAGAAGGAAGCCGTACAACACTGGGATTGTGTGCGCAGCTTGCCAACTGATAGAAAACAGTACATTACCACTTTCCTGACTTTTCCAATCACATGAATATTCGATATAAGCTGTTTTGGACCACTTTTCTTTTCTTCTTGTCAAACACTTGGCAGACTTCCGAGCAATGTCCAGAACACGATGGGAGATGTTTTCTGTGCTCCCGCAGGTTTTGCTTGCCAGACAGAGTGGAAAAGCTTTCTGCTAAGATGTAGACCACAAAAGACGCTAAAGGCGAAGGTACGATGCTCCCCGGAACTAATCGCCGCTCCCGGGCTTCTTTCGTCAGAAGCCGCGCTAAGAGAGCACTGTGAGCGGTACAATCGTCTTTGCGCGAAGAAGCCGCTTCTTCGGCTCCGGGAGCCGGAGAGAGCGGCAGCATCGGAAAGGTGAAGAAGGAAGCTGTACAACACTGGGATTGTGTGCGCAGCTTGCCAACTAATAGAAAACAGTACATTACCACTTTCCTGACTTTTCCAATCACATGAATATTCGATTGGAAGCTGTTTTGGACAACTTTTCTTTTCTTCTTGTCGAACACTTGGCAGACCTCCGTGCAATGTCCAGAACACGATCGGAGATGTTACCTGTGCTCGCGCAGGTTTTCCTTGCCAGACAGAGTGGAAAAGCTTTCTGCTAGCATGTAGACCACAAAAGACGCTAAAGACGAAGGTACGATGCTCCCCGGAGCTAAGCGCCGCTCCCGGGCTTCTTTCGGCAGAAGCCGCGCTAAGAGAGCGCTGCGAGCGGTACAATCGTCTTTGCGCGAAGAAGCCGCTTCTTCGGCTCCGGGAGCCGGAGAGAGCGGCAGCATCGGAAAGGTGAAGAAGGAAGCCGTACAACACTGGGATTGGGTGCACAGCTTGCCAACTGATAGAAAACAGTACATTACCACTTTCCTGACTTTTCCAATCACATGAATATTCGATAAGAAGCCGTTTAGGACAGATTTTCTTTTCTTTATGGCAAACACTTGGCAGACCTCCGTGCAACGTCCAGAACACGATGGGAGATGTTTTCTGTGCTCGCGCAGGTTTTCCTTGCCAGACAGAGTGGAAAAGCTTTCTGCTAGCATGTAGACCACAAAAGACGCTAAAGGCGAAGGTACGATGCTCCCCGGAGCTAATCGCCGCTCCCGGGCTTCTTTCGGCAGAAGCCGCGCTAAGAGAGCACTGTGAGCGGTACAATCGTCTTTGCGCGAAGAAGCCGCTTCTTCGGCTCCGGGAGCCGGAGAGAGCGGCAGCATCGGAAAGGTGAAGAAGGAAGCTGTACAACACTGGGATTGTGTGCGCAGCTTGCCAACTGATAGACAGCAGTACATTACCGCTTTCCTGACTTTTCCAATCACATGAATATTCGATTGGAAGCTGTTTTGGACAACTTTTCTTTTCTTCTTGTCGAACACTTGGCAGACCTCCGTGCAACGTCCAGAACACGATGGGAGATGTTTTCTGTGCTCGCGCAGGTTTTCCTTGCCAGACAGAGTGGAAAAGCTTTCTGCTAAGATGTAGACCACAAAAGACGCTAAAGGCGAAGTTACGATGCTCCCCGGAGCTAAGCGCCGCTCCCGGGCTTCTTTCGGCAGAAGCCGCGCTAAGAGACCACTGTGAGCGGTACAATCGTCTTTGCGCGAAGAAGCCGCTTCTTCGGCTCCGGGAGCCGGAGAGAGCGGCATGATCGGAAAGGTGAAGAAGGAAGCTGTACAACACTGGGATTGTGTGCGCAGCTTGCCAACTGATAGAAAACAGTACATTACCACTTTCCTGACTTTTCCAATCACATGAATCTTCGATTGGAAGCTGTTTTGGACAGATTTTCTTTTCTTTATGGCAAACACTTGGCAGACCTCCGTGCAACGTCCAGAACGCGTTGGAGATGTTTTCTGTGCTCGCGCAGGTTTTCCTTGCCAGACAGAGTGGAAAAGCTTTCTGCTAGCATGTAGACCACAAAAGACGCTAAAGGCGAAGGTACGATGCTCCCCGGAGCTAAGCGCCGCTCCCGGGCGTCTTTCGGCAGAAGCCGCGCTAAGAGAGCACTGTGAGCGGTACAATCGTCTTTGCGCGAAGAAGCCGCTTCTTCGGCTCACGGAGCCGGAGAGAGCGGCATGATCGGAAAGGTGAAGAAGGAAGCTGTACAACACTGGGATTGTATGCGCAGATTGCCAACTGATAGACAGCAGTACATTACCACTTTCCTGACTTTTCCAATCACATGAATATTCGATAAGAAGCTGTTTTGGACAGATTTTCTTTTCTTTATGGCAAACACTTGGCAGACCTCCGTGCAACGTCCAGAACACGATGGGAGATGTTTTCTGTGCTCGCGCAGGTTTTCCTTGCCAGACAGAGTGGAAAAGCTTTCTGCTAGCATGTAGACCACAAAAGACGCTAAAGACGAAGGTACGATGCTCTCCGCAGCTAAGCGCCGCTCCCGGGCTTCTTTCGGCAGAAGCGGCGCTAAGAGAGCACAGTGAGCGGTACAATCGTCTTTGCGCGAAGAAGCCGCTTCTTCGGCTCCGGGAGCCGGAGAGAGCGGCATGATCGGAAAGGTGAAGAAGGAAGCTGTACAACACTGGGATTGTGTGCGCAGCTTGCCAACTGATAGAAAACAGTACATTACCACTTTCCTGACTTGTCCAATCACATGAATATTCGATAAGAAGAGGTTTTGGACAGATTTTCTTTTCTTTATGCCAAACACATGGCAGACCTCCGTGCAACGTCCAGAACACGATGGGAGATGTTTTCTGTGCTCGCGCAGGTTTTCCTTGCCAGACAGAGTGGAAAAGCTTTCTGCTAGCATGTAGACCACAAAAGACGCTAAAGGCGAAGGTACGATGCTCCCCGGAGCTAAGCGCCGCTCCCGGGCTTCTTTCGGCAGAAGCCGCGCTAAGAGAGCACTGTGAGCGGTACAATCGTCTTTGCGCGAAGAAGCCGCTTCTTCGGCTCCGGGAGCCGGAGAGAGCGGCAGCATCGGAAAGGTGAAGAAGGAAGCTGTACAACAGTGGGATTGTGTGCGCAGCTTGCCAACTGATAGAAAACAGTACATTACCACTTTCCTGACTTTTCCAATCACATGAATATTCGATTGGAAGCTGTTTTGGACAACTTTTCTTTTCTTCTTGTCGAACACTTGGCAGACCTCCGTGCAACGTCCAGAACACGATGGGAGATGTTTTCTGTGCTCGCGCAGGTTTTCCTTGCCAGACAGAGTGGAAAAGCTTTCTGCTAGCATGTAGACCACAAAAGACGCTAAAGACGAAGGTACGATGCTCCCCGGAGCTAAGCGCCGCTCCCGGGCTTCTTTCGGCAGAAGCCGCGCTAAGAGAGCACAGTGAGCGGTACAATCGCCTTTGCGCGAAGAAGCCGCTTCTTCGGCTCCGGGAGCCGGAGAGAGCGGCAGCATCGGAAAGGTGAAGAAGGAAGCCGTACAACACTGGGATTGTGTGCGCAGCTTGCCAACTGATAGAAAACAGTACATTACCACTTTCCTGACTTTTCCAATCACATGAATATTCGATATAAGCTGTTTTGGACCACTTTTCTTTTCTTCTTGTCAAACACTTGGCAGACTTCCGAGCAATGTCCAGAACACGATGGGAGATGTTTTCTGTGCTCCCGCAGGTTTTGCTTGCCAGACAGAGTGGAAAAGCTTTCTGCTAAGATGTAGACCACAAAAGACGCTAAAGGCGAAGGTACGATGCTCCCCGGAACTAATCGCCGCTCCCGGGCTTCTTTCGGCAGAAGCCGCGCTAAGAGAGCACTGTGAGCGGTACAATCGTCTTTGCGCGAAGAAGCCGCTTCTTCGGCTCCGGGAGCCGGAGAGAGCGGCATGATCGGAAAGGTGAAGAAGGAAGCTGTACAACACTGGGATTGTGTGCGCAGCTTGCCAACTAATAGAAAACAGTACATTACCACTTTCCTGACTTTTCCAATCACATGAATATTCGATTGGAAGCTGTTTTGGACAACTTTTCTTTTCTTCTTGTCGAACACTTGGCAGACCACCGTGCAATGTCCAGAACACGATCGGAGATGTTACCTGTGCTCGCGCAGGTTTTCCTTGCCAGACAGAGTGGAAAAGCTTTCTGCTAGCATGTAGACCACAAAAGACGCTAAAGACGAAGGTACGATGCTCCCCGGAGCTAAGCGCCGCTCCCGGGCTTCTTTCGGCAGAAGCCGCGCTAAGAGAGCGCTGCGAGCGGTACAATCGTCTTTGCGCGAAGAAGCCGCTTCTTCGGCTCCGGGAGCCGGAGAGAGCGGCAGCATCGGAAAGGTGAAGAAGGAAGCCGTACAACACTGGGATTGGGTGCACAGCTTGCCAACTGATAGAAAACAGTACATTACCACTTTCCTGACTTTTCCAATCACATGAATATTCGATAAGAAGCCGTTTAGGACAGATTTTCTTTTCTTTATGGCAAACACTTGGCAGACCTCCGTGCAACGTCCAGAACACGATGGGAGATGTTTTCTGTGCTCGCGCAGGTTTTCCTTGCCAGACAGAGTGGAAAAGCTTTCTGCTAGCATGTAGACCACAAAAGACGCTAAAGGCGAAGGTACGATGCTCCCCGGAGCTAATCGCCGCTCCCGGGCTTCTTTCGGCAGAAGCCGCGCTAAGAGAGCACTGTGAGCGGTACAATCGTCTTTGCGCGAAGAAGCCGCTTCTTCGGCTCCGGGAGCCGGAGAGAGCGGCAGCATCGGAAAGGTGAAGAAGGAAGCTGTACAACACTGGGATTGTGTGCGCAGCTTGCCAACTGATAGACAGCAGTACATTACCGCTTTCCTGACTTTTCCAATCACATGAATATTCGATTGGAAGCTGTTTTGGACAACTTTTCTTTTCTTCTTGTCGAACACTTGGCAGACCTCCGTGCAACGTCCAGAACACGATGGGAGATGTTTTCTGTGCTCGCGCAGGTTTTCCTTGCCAGACAGAGTGGAAAAGCTTTCTGCTAAGATGTAGACCACAAAAGACGCTAAAGGCGAAGTTACGATGCTCCCCGGAGCTAAGCGCCGCTCCCGGGCTTCTTTCGGCAGAAGCCGCGCTAAGAGACCACTGTGAGCGGTACAATCGTCTTTGCGCGAAGAAGCCGCTTCTTCGGCTCCGGGAGCCGGAGAGAGCGGCATGATCGGAAAGGTGAAGAAGGAAGCTGTACAACACTGGGATTGTGTGCGCAGCTTGCCAACTGATAGAAAACAGTACATTACCACTTTCCTGACTTTTCCAATCACATGAATCTTCGATTGGAAGCTGTTTTGGACAGATTTTCTTTTCTTTATGGCAAACACTTGGCAGACCTCCGTGCAACGTCCAGAACGCGTTGGAGATGTTTTCTGTGCTCGCGCAGGTTTTCCTTGCCAGACAGAGTGGAAAAGCTTTCTGCTAGCATGTAGACCACAAAAGACGCTAAAGGCGAAGGTACGATGCTCCCCGGAGCTAAGCGCCGCTCCCGGGCGTCTTTCAGCAGAAGCCGCGCTAAGAGAGCACTGTGAGCGGTACAATCGTCTTTGCGCGAAGAAGCCGCTTCTTCGGCTCACGGAGCCGGAGAGAGCGGCATGATCGGAAAGGTGAAGAAGGAAGCTGTACAACACTGGGATTGTATGCGCAGATTGCCAACTGATAGACAGCAGTACATTACCACTTTCCTGACTTTTCCAATCACATGAATATTCGATAAGAAGCTGTTTTGGACAGATTTTCTTTTCTTTATGGCAAACACTTGGCAGACCTCCGTGCAACGTCCAGAACACGATGGGAGATGTTTTCTGTGCTCGCGCAGGTTTTCCTTGCCAGACAGAGTGGAAAAGCTTTCTGCTAGCATGTAGACCACAAAAGACGCTAAAGACGAAGGTACGATGCTCTCCGCAGCTAAGCGCCGCTCCCGGGCTTCTTTCGGCAGAAGCGGCGCTAAGAGAGCACAGTGAGCGGTACAATCGTCTTTGCGCGAAGAAGCCGCTTCTTCGGCTCCGGGAGCCGGAGAGAGCGGCATGATCGGAAAGGTGAAGAAGGAAGCTGTACAACACTGGGATTGTGTGCGCAGCTTGCCAACTGATAGAAAACAGTACATTACCACTTTCCTGACTTGTCCAATCACATGAATATTCGATAAGAAGAGGTTTTGGACAGATTTTCTTTTCTTTATGCCAAACACATGGCAGACCTCCGTGCAACGTCCAGAACACGATGGGAGATGTTTTCTGTGCTCGCGCAGGTTTTCCTTGCCAGACAGAGTGGAAAAGCTTTCTGCTAGCATGTAGACCACAAAAGACGCTAAAGACGAAGGTACGATGCTCCCCGGAGCTAAGCGCCGCTCCCGGGCTTCTTTCGGCAGAAGCCGCGCTAAGAGAGCACTGTGAGCGGTACAATCGTCTTTGCGCGAAGAAGCCGCTTCTTCGGCTCCGGGAGCCGGAGAGAGCGGCAGCATCGGAAAGGTGAAGAAGGAAGCTGTACAACACTGGGATTGTGTGCGCAGCTTGCCAACTGATAGAAAACAGTACATTACCACTTTCCTGACTTTTCCAATCACATGAATATTCGATAAGAAGAGGTTTTGGACAGATTTTCTTTTCTTTATGGCAAACACTTGGCAGACCTCCGTGCAACGTCCAGAACGCGTTGGAGATATTTTCTGTGCTCGCGCAGGTTTTCCTTGCCAGACAGAGTGGAAAAGCTTTCTGCTAGCATGTAGACCACAAAAGACGCTAAAGGCGAAGGTACGATGCTCTCCGCAGCTAAGCGCCGCTCCCGGGCGTCTTTCGGCAGAAGCCGCGCTAAGAGAGCACTGTGAGCGGTACAATCGTCTTTGCGCGAAGAAGCCGCTTCTTCGGCTCACGGAGCCGGAGAGAGCGGCATGATCGGAAAGGTGAAGAAGGAAGCTGTACAACACTGGGATTGTGTGCGCAGCTTGCCAACTGATAGAAAACAGTACATTACCACTTTCCTGACTTTTCCAATCACATGAATATTCGATAAGAAGAGGTTTTGGACAGATTTTCTTTTCTTTATGCCAAACACATGGCAGACCTCCGTGCAACGTCCAGAACACGATGGGAGATGTTTTCTGTGCTCGCGCAGGTTTTCCTTGCCAGACAGAGTGGAAAAGCTTTCTGCTAGCATGTAGACCACAAAAGACGCTAAAGACGAAGGTACGATGCTCCCCGGAGCTAAGCGCCGCTCCCGGGCGTCTTTCGGCAGAAGCCGCGCTAAGAGAGCACTGTGAGCGGTACAATCGCCTTTGCGCGAAGAAGCCGCTTCTTCGGCTCCGGGAGCCGGAGAGAGCGGCAGCATCGGAAAGGTGAAGAAGGAAGCTGTACAACACTGGGATTGTGTGCGCAGCTTGCAAACTGATAGAAAACAGTACATTACCACTTTCCTGACTTTTCCAATCACATGAATATTCGATTGGAAGCTGTTTTGGACCACTTTTCTTTTCTTCTTGTCGAACACTTGGCAGACCTCCGTGCAACGTCCAGAACACGATGGGAGATGTTTTCTGTGCTCGCGCAGGTTTTCCTTGCCAGACAGAGTGGAAAAGCTATCTGCTAGCATGTAGACCACAAAAGACGCTAAAGGCGAAGGTACGATGCTCCCCGGAGCTAATCGCCGCTCCCGGGCTTCTTTCGGCAGAAGCCGCGCTAAGAGAGCACTGTGAGCGGTACAATCGTCTTTGCGCGAAGAAGCCGCTTCTTCGGCTCCGGGAGCCGGAGAGAGCGGCATGATCGGAAAGGTGAAGAAGGAAGCTGTACAACACTGGGATTGTGTGCGCAGCTTGCCAACTGATAGACAGCAGTACATTACCACTTTCCTGACTTTTCCAATCACATGAATATTCGATTGGAAGCTGTTTTGGACAACTTTTCTTTTCTTCTTGTCGAACACTTGGCAGACCTCCGTGCAACGTCCAGAACACGATGGGAGATGTTTTCTGTGCTCGCGCAGGTTTTCCTTGCCAGACAGAGTGGAAAAGCTATCTGCTAGCATGTAGACCACAAAAGACGCTAAAGGCGAAGGTACGATGCTCCCCGGAGCTAAGCGCCGCTCCCGGGCTTCTTTCGGCAGAAGCCGCGCTAAGAGAGCACTGTGAGCGGTACAATCGTCTTTGCGCGAAGAAGCCGCTTCTTCGGCTCCGGGAGCCGGAGAGAGCGGCAGCATCGGAAAGGTGAAGAAGGAAGCTGTACAACACTGGGATTGTGTGCGCAGCTTGCCAACTGATAGAAAACAGTACATTACCACTTTCCTGACTTTTCCAATCACATGAATATTCGATTGGAAGCTGTTTTGGACAACTTTTCTTTTCTTCTTGTCGAACACTTGGCAGACCTCCGTGCAACGTCCAGAACACGATGGGAGATGTTTTCTGTGCTCGCGCAGGTTTTCCTTGCCAGACAGAGTGGAAAAGCTTTCTTCTAAGATGTAGACCACAAAAGACGCTAAAGGCGAAGGTACGATGCTCCCCGGAGCTAAGCGCCGCTCCCGGGCTTCTTTCGTCAGAAGCCGCGCTAAGAGAGCACTGTGAGCGGTACAATCGTCTTAGCGCGAAGAAGCCGCTTCTTCGGCTCCGGGAGCCGGAGAGAGCGGCAGCATCGGAAAGGTGAAGAAGGAAGCTGTACAACACTGGGATTGTGTGCGCAGCTTGCCAACTGATAGAAAACAGTACATTACCACTTTCCTGACTTTTCCAATCACATGAATATTCGATTGGAAGCTGTTTTGGACAACTTTTCTTTTCTTCTTGTCGAACACTTGGCAGACCTCCGTGCAACGTCCAGAACACGATGGGAGATGTTTTCTGTGCTCGCGCAGGTTTTCCTTGCCAGACAGAGTGGAAAAGCTTTCTGCTAGCATGTAGACCACAAAAGACGCTAAAGGCGAAGGTACGATGCTCCCCGGAGCTAAGCGCCGCTCCCGGGCTTCTTTCGGCAGAAGCCGCGCTAAGAGAGCGCTGCGAGCGGTACAATCGTCTTTGCGCGAAGAAGCCGCTTCTTCGGCTCCGGGAGCCGGAGAGAGCGGCAGCATCGGAAAGGTGAAGAAGGAAGCCGTACAACACTGGGATTGGGTGCACAGCTTGCCAACTGATAGAAAACAGTACATTACCACTTTCCTGACTTTTCCAATCACATGAATATTCGATAAGAAGCTGTTTTGGACAGATTTTCTTTTCTTTATGGCAAACACTTGGCAGACCTCCGTGCAACGTCCAGAACACGATGGGAGATGTTTTCTGTGCTCGCGCAGGTTTTCCTTGCCAGACAGAGTGGAAAAGCTTTCTGCTATGATGTAGACCACAAAAGACGCTAAAGGCGAAGGTACGATGCTCCCCGGAGCTAATCGCCGCTCCCGGGCTTCTTTCGGCAGAAGCCGCGCTAAGAGAGCACTGTGAGCGGTACAATCGTCTTTGCGCGAAGAAGCCGCTTCTTCGGCTCCGGGAGCCGGAGAGAGCGGCAGCATCGGAAAGGTGAAGAAGGAAGCTGTACAACACTGGAATTGTGTGCGCAGCTTGCCAACTGATAGACAGCAGTACCTTACCACTTTCCTGACTTTTCCAATCACATGAATATTCGATAAGAAGCTGTTTTGGACAACTTTTCTTTTCTTCTTGTCGAACATTGGCAGACCTCCGTGCAACGTCCAGAACACGATGGGAGATGTTTTCTGTGCTCGCGCAGGTTTTCCTTGCCAGACAGAGTGGAAAAGCTATCTGCTAGCATGTAGACCACAAAAGACGCTAAAGGCGAAGGTACGATGCTCCCCGGAGCTAAGCGCCGCTCCCGGGCTTCTTTCGGCAGAAGCCGCGCTAAGAGAGCACTGTGAGCGGTACAATCGTCTTTGCGCGAAGAAGCCGCTTCTTCGGCTCACGGAGCCGGAGAGAGCGGCATGATCGGAAAGGTGAAGAAGGAAGCTGTACAACACTGGGATTGTATGCGCAGATTGCCAACTGATAGACAGCAGTACATTACCACTTTCCTGACTTTTCCAATCACATGAATATTCGATAAGAAGCTGTTTTGGACAGATTTTCTTTTCTTTATGGCAAACACTTGGCAGACCTCCGTGCAACGTCCAGAACACGATGGGAGATGTTTTCTGTGCTCGCGCAGGTTTTCCTTGCCAGACAGAGTGGAAAAGCTTTCTGCTAGCATGTAGACCACAAAAGACGCTAAAGGCGAAGGTACGATGCTCCCCGGAGCTAAGCGCCGCTCCCGGGCGTCTTTCGGCAGAAGCCGCGCTAAGAGAGCACTGTGAGCGGTACAATCGTCTTTGCGCGAAGAAGCCGCTTCTTCGGCTCCGGGAGCCGGAGAGAGCGGCAGCATCTAAAAGGTGAAGAAGGAAGCTGTACAACACTGGGATTGTGTGCGCAGCTTGCCAACTGATAGACAGCAGTACATTACCCCTTTCCTGACTTTTCCAATCACATGAATATTCGATTGGAAGCTGTTTTGGACAACTTTTCTTTTCTTCTTGTCGAACACTTGGCAGACCTCCGTGCAACGTCCAGAACACGATGGGAGATGTTTTCTGTGCTCGCGCAGGTTTTCCTTGCCAGACAGCGTGGAAAAGCTTTCTGCTAAGATGTAGACCACAAAAGACGCTAAAGGCGAAGGTACGATGCTCCCCGGAGCTAAGCGCCGCTCCCGGGCTTCTTTCGGCAGAAGCCGCGCTAAGAGAGCACTGTGAGCGGTACAATCGTCTTTGCGCGAAGAAGCCGCTTCTTCGGCTCCGGGAGCCGGAGAGAGCGGCAGCATCGGAAAGGTGAAGAAGGAAGCTGTACAACAGTGGGATTGTGTGCGCAGCTTGCCAACTGATAGAAAACAGTACATTACCACTTTCCTGACTTTTCCAATCACATGAATATTCGATTGGAAGGTGTTTTGGACAGATTTTCTTTTCTTCTTGTCGAACACTTGGCAGACCTCCGTGCAACGTCCAGAACACGATGGGAGATGTTTTCTGTGCTCGCGCAGGTTTTCCTTGCCAGACAGAGTGGAAAAGCTTTCTGCTAGCATGTAGACCACAAAAGACGCTAAAGGCGAAGGTACGATGCTCCCCGGAGCTAAGCGCCGCTCCCGGGCTTCTTTCGGCAGAAGCCGCGCTAAGAGAGCGCTGCGAGCGGTACAATCGTCTTTGCGCGAAGAAGCCGCTTCTTCGGCTCCGGGAGCCGGAGAGAGCGGCAGCATCGGAAAGGTGAAGAAGGAAGCCGTACAACACTGGGATTGGGTGCACAGCTTGCCAACTGATAGAAAACAGTACATTACCACTTTCCTGACTTTTCCAATCACATGAATATTCGATAAGAAGCTGTTTTGGACAGATTTTCTTTTCTTTATGGCAAACACTTGGCAGACCTCCGTGCAACGTCCAGAACACGATGGGAGATGTTTTCTGTGCTCGCGCAGGTTTTCCTTGCCAGACAGAGTGGAAAAGCTTTCTGCTAGCATGTAGACCACAAAAGACGCTAAAGGCGAAGGTACGATGCTCCCCGGAGCTAATCGCCGCTCCCGGGCTTCTTTCGGCAGAAGCCGCGCTAAGAGAGCACTGTGAGCGGTACAATCGTCTTTGCGCGAAGAAGCCGCTTCTTCGGCTCCGGGAGCCGGAGAGAGCGGCAGCATCGGAAAGGTGAAGAAGGAAGCTGTACAACACTGGGATTGTGTGCGCAGCTTGCCAACTGATAGACAGCAGTACATTACCCCTTTCCTGACTTTTCAAATCACATGAATATTCGATTGGAAGCTGTTTTGGACAACTTTTCTTTTCTTCTTGTCGAACACTTGGCAGACCTCCGTGCAACGTCCAGAACACGATGGGAGATGTTTTCTGTGCTCGCGCAGGTTTTCCTTGCCACACAGAGTGGAAAAGCTTTCTGCGAAGATGTAGACCACAAAAGACGCTAAAGGCGAAGGTACGATGCTCCCCGGAGCTAAGCGCCGCTCCCTGGCGTCTTTCGGCAGAAGCCGCGCTAAGAGAGCACTGTGAGCGGTACAATCGTCTTTGCGCGAAGAAGCCGCTTCTTCGGCTCCGGGAGCCGGAGAGAGCGGCATGATCGGAAAGGTGAAGAAGGAAGCTGTACAACACTGGGATTGTGTGCGCAGCTTGCCAACTGATAGAAAACAGTACATTACCACTTTCCTGACTTTTCCAATCACATGAATATTCGATAAGAAGAGGTTTTGGACAGATTTTCTTTTCTTTATGGCAAACACTTGGCAGACCTCCGTGCAACGTCCAGAACGCGTTGGAGATGTTTTCTGTGCTCGCGCAGGTTTTCCTTGCCAGACAGAGTGGAAAAACTATCTGCTAAGATGTAGACCACAAAAGACGCTAAAGACGAAGGTACGATGCTCCCCGGAGCTAAGCGCCGCTCCCGGGCGTCTTTCGGCAGAAGCCGCGCTAAGAGAGCACTGTGAGCGGTACAATCGCCTTTGCGCGAAGAAGCCGCTTCTTCGGCTCCGGGAGCCGGAGAGAGCGGCATGATCGGAAAGGTGAAGAAGGAAGCTGTACAACACTGGGATTGTGTGCGCAGCTTGCCAACTGATAGAAAACAGTACATTACCACTTTCCTGACTTTTCCAATCACATGAATATTCGATTGGAAGCTGTTTTGGACAACTTTTCTTTTCTTCTTGTCGAACACTTGGCAGACCTCCGTGCAACGTCCAGAACACGATGGGAGATGTTTTCTGTGCTCGCGCAGGTTTTCCTTGCCAGACAGCGTGGAAAAGCTTTCTGCTAAGATGTAGACCACAAAAGACGCTAAAGGCGAAGGTACGATGCTCCCCGGAGCTAAGCGCCGCTCCCGGGCTTCTTTCGGCAGAAGCCGCGCTAAGAGAGCACTGTGAGCGGTACAATCGTCTTTGCGCGAAGAAGCCGCTTCTTCGGCTCCGGGAGCCGGAGAGAGCGGCAGCATCGGAAAGGTGAAGAAGGAAGCTGTACAACAGTGGGATTGTGTGCGCAGCTTGCCAACTGATAGAAAACAGTACATTACCACTTTCCTGACTTTTCCAATCACATGAATATTCGATTGGAAGGTGTTTTGGACAGATTTTCTTTTCTTCTTGTCGAACACTTGGCAGACCTCCGTGCAACGTCCAGAACACGATGGGAGATGTTTTCTGTGCTCGCGCAGGTTTTCCTTGCCAGACAGAGTGGAAAAGCTTTCTGCTAGCATGTAGACCACAAAAGACGCTAAAGGCGAAGGTACGATGCTCCCCGGAGCTAAGCGCCGCTCCCGGGCTTCTTTCGGCAGAAGCCGCGCTAAGAGAGCGCTGCGAGCGGTACAATCGTCTTTGCGCGAAGAAGCCGCTTCTTCGGCTCCGGGAGCCGGAGAGAGCGGCAGCATCGGAAAGGTGAAGAAGGAAGCCGTACAACACTGGGATTGGGTGCACAGCTTGCCAACTGATAGAAAACAGTACATTACCACTTTCCTGACTTTTCCAATCACATGAATATTCGATAAGAAGCTGTTTTGGACAGATTTTCTTTTCTTTATGGCAAACACTTGGCAGACCTCCGTGCAACGTCCAGAACACGATGGGAGATGTTTTCTGTGCTCGCGCAGGTTTTCCTTGCCAGACAGAGTGGAAAAGCTTTCTGCTAGCATGTAGACCACAAAAGACGCTAAAGGCGAAGGTACGATGCTCCCCGGAGCTAATCGCCGCTCCCGGGCTTCTTTCGGCAGAAGCCGCGCTAAGAGAGCACTGTGAGCGGTACAATCGTCTTTGCGCGAAGAAGCCGCTTCTTCGGCTCCGGGAGCCGGAGAGAGCGGCAGCATCGGAAAGGTGAAGAAGGAAGCTGTACAACACTGGGATTGTGTGCGCAGCTTGCCAACTGATAGACAGCAGTACATTACCCCTTTCCTGACTTTTCAAATCACATGAATATTCGATTGGAAGCTGTTTTGGACAACTTTTCTTTTCTTCTTGTCGAACACTTGGCAGACCTCCGTGCAACGTCCAGAACACGATGGGAGATGTTTTCTGTGCTCGCGCAGGTTTTCCTTGCCACACAGAGTGGAAAAGCTTTCTGCGAAGATGTAGACCACAAAAGACGCTAAAGGCGAAGGTACGATGCTCCCCGGAGCTAAGCGCCGCTCCCTGGCGTCTTTCGGCAGAAGCCGCGCTAAGAGAGCACTGTGAGCGGTACAATCGTCTTTGCGCGAAGAAGCCGCTTCTTCGGCTCCGGGAGCCGGAGAGAGCGGCATGATCGGAAAGGTGAAGAAGGAAGCTGTACAACACTGGGATTGTGTGCGCAGCTTGCCAACTGATAGAAAACAGTACATTACCACTTTCCTGACTTTTCCAATCACATGAATATTCGATAAGAAGAGGTTTTGGACAGATTTTCTTTTCTTTATGGCAAACACTTGGCAGACCTCCGTGCAACGTCCAGAACGCGTTGGAGATGTTTTCTGTGCTCGCGCAGGTTTTCCTTGCCAGACAGAGTGGAAAAGCTTTCTGCTATGATGTAGACCACAAAAGACGCTAAAGACGAAGGTACGATGCTCTCCGGAGCTAAGCGCCGCTCCCGGGCTTCTTTCGGCAGAAGCCGCGCTAAGAGAGCACTGTGAGCGGTACAATCGTCTTTGCGCGAAGAAGCCGCTTCTTCGGCTCCGGGAGCCGGAGAGAGCGGCAGCATCGGAAAGGTGAAGAAGGAAGCTGTACAACACTGGAATTGTGTGCGCAGCTTGCCAACTGATAGACAGCAGTACCTTACCACTTTCCTGACTTTTCCAATCACATGAATATTCGATAAGAAGCTGTTTTGGACAACTTTTCTTTTCTTCTTGTCGAACACTTGGCAGACCTCCGTGCAACGTCCAGAACACGATGGGAGATGTTTTCTGTGCTCCCGCAGGTTTTCCTTGCCAGACAGAGTGGAAAAGCTATCTGCTAGCATGTAGACCACAAAAGACGCTAAAGGCGAAGGTACGATGCTCCCCGGAGCTAAGCGCCGCTCCCGGGCTTCTTTCGGCAGAAGCCGCGCTAAGAGAGCACTGTGAGCGGTACAATCGTCTTTGCGCGAAGAAGCCGCTTCTTCGGCTCCGGGAGCCGGAGAGAGCGGCATGATCGGAAAGGTGAAGAAGGAAGCTGTACAACACTGGGATTGTGTGCGCAGCTTGCCAACTGATAGAAAACAGTACTTTACCACTTTCCTGGCTTTTCCAATCACATGAATATTCGATTGGAAGCTGTTTTGGACAGATTTTCTTTTCTTTATGCCAAACACTTGGCCGAGCTCCGTGCAACGTCCAGAAGACGATGGGAGATGTTTTCTGTGCTCGCGCAGGTTTTCCTTGCCAGACAGAGTGGAAAAGCTTTCTGCTAGCATGTAGACCACAAAAGACGCTAAAGACGAAGGTACGATGCTCCCCGGAGCTAAGCGCCGCTCCCGGGCGTCTTTCGGCAGAAGCCGCTCTAAGATAGCGCTGCGAGCGGTACAATCGTCTTTGCGCGAAGAAGCCGCTTCTTCGGCTCCGGGAGCCGGAGAGAGCGGCATGATCGGAAAGGTGAAGAAGGAAGCTGTACAACACTGGGATTGTGTGCGCAGCTTGCCAACTGATAGACAGCAGTACATTACCACTTTCCTGACTTTTCCAATCACATGAATATTCGATAAGAAGCTGTTTTGGACAACTTTTCTTCTTGTCGAACACTTGGCAGACCTCCGTGCAACGTCCAGAACACGATGGGAGATGTTTTCTGTGCTCGCGCAGGTTTTCCTTGCCAGACAGAGTGGAAAAGCTTTCTGCTAAGATGTAGACCACAAAAGACGCTAAAGGCGAAGGTACGATGCTCCCCGGAGCTAAGCGCCGCTCCCGGGCGTCTTTCGGCAGAAGCCGCGCTAAGAGAGCACTGTGAGCGGTACAATCGTCTTTGCGCGAAGAAGCCGCTTCTTCGGCTCCGGGAGCCGGAGAGAGCGGCATGATCGGAAAGGTGAAGAAGGAAGCTGTACAACACTGGGATTGTATGCGCAGATTTCCAACTGATAGACAGCAGTACAATACCACTTTCCTGACTTTTCCAATCACATGAATATTCGATAAGAAGCTGTTTTGGACAGATTTTCTTTTCTTTATGGCAAACACTTGGCAGACCTCCGTGCAACGTCCAGAACACGATGGGAGATGTTTTCTGTGCTCGCGCAGGTTTTCCTTGCCAGACAGAGTGGAAAAACTATCTGCTAGCATGTAGACCACAAAAGACGCTAAAGACGAAGGTACGATGCTCTCCGCAGCTAAGCGCCGCTCCCGGGCGTCTTTCGGCAGAAGCCGCGCTAAGAGAGCACTGTGAGCGGTACAATCGCCTTTGCGCGAAGAAGCCGCTTCTTCGGCTCCGGGAGCCGGAGAGAGCGGCATGATCGGAAAGGTGAAGAAGGAAGCTGTACAACACTGGGATTGTGTGCGCAGCTTGCCAACTGATAGAAAACAGTACATTACCACTTTCCTGACTTTTCCAATCTCATGAATATTCGATTGGAAGCTGTTTTGGACAACTTTTCTTTTCTTCTTGTCGAACACTTGGCAGACCTCCGTGCAACGTCCAGAACACGATGGGAGATGTTTTCTGTGCTCGCGCAGGTTTTCCTTGCCAGACAGCGTGGAAAAGCTTTCTGCTAAGATGTAGACCACAAAAGACGCTAAAGGCGAAGGTACGATGCTCCCCGGAGCTAAGCGCCGCTCCCGGGCTTCTTTCGGCAGAAGCCGCGCTAAGAGAGCACTGTGAGCGGTACAATCGTCTTTGCGCGAAGAAGCCGCTTCTTCGGCTCCGGGAGCCGGAGAGAGCGGCAGCATCGGAAAGGTGAAGAAGGAAGCTGTACAACACTGGGATTGTGTGCGCAGCTTGCCAACTGATAGAAAACAGTACATTACCACTTTCCTGACTTTTCCAATCACATGAATCTTCGATTGGAAGCTGTTTTGGACAGATTTTCTTTTCTTCTTGTCGAACACTTGGCAGACCTCCGTGCAACGTCCAGAACACGATGGGAGATGTTTTCTGTGCTCGCGCAGGTTTTCCTTGCCAGACAGAGTGGAAAAGCTTTCTGCTAGCATGTAGACCACAAAAGACGCTAAAGGCGAAGGTACGATGCTCCCCGGAGCTAAGCGCCGCTCCCGGGCTTCTTTCGGCAGAAGCCGCGCTAAGAGAGCGCTGCGAGCGGTACAATCGTCTTTGCGCGAAGAAGCCGCTTCTTCGGCTCCGGGAGCCGGAGAGAGCGGCAGCATCGGAAAGGTGAAGAAGGAAGCCGTACAACACTGGGATTGGGTGCACAGCTTGCCAACTGATAGAAAACAGTACATTACCACTTTCCTGACTTTTCCAATCACATGAATATTCGATAAGAAGCTGTTTTGGACAGATTTTCTTTTCTTTATGGCAAACACTTGGCAGACCTCCGTGCAACGTCCAGAACACGATGGGAGATGTTTTCTGTGCTCGCGCAGGTTTTCCTTGCCAGACAGAGTGGAAAAGCTTTCTGCTAGCATGTAGACCACAAAAGACGCTAAAGGCGAAGGTACGATGCTCCCCGGAGCTAATCGCCGCTCCCGGGCTTCTTTCGGCAGAAGCCGCGCTAAGAGAGCACTGTGAGCGGTACAATCGTCTTTGCGCGAAGAAGCCGCTTCTTCGGCTCCGGGAGCCGGAGAGAGCGGCATGATCGGAAAGGTGAAGAAGGAAGCTGTACAACACTGGGATTGTGTGCGCAGCTTGCCAACTGATAGACAGCAGTACATTACCCCTTTCCTGACTTTTCAAATCACATGAATATTCGATTGGAAGCTGTTTTGGACAACTTTTCTTTTCTTCTTGTCGAACACTTGGCAGACCTCCGTGCAACGTCCAGAACACGATGGGAGATGTTTTCTGTGCTCGCGCAGGTTTTCCTTGCCAGACAGAGTGGAAAAGCTTTCTGCTAAGATGTAGACCACAAAAGACGCTAAAGGCGAAGGTACGATGCTCCCCGGAGCTAAGCGCCGCTCCCTGGCGTCTTTCGGCAGAAGCCGCGCTAAGAGAGCACTGTGAGCGGTACAATCGTCTTTGCGCGAAGAAGCCGCTTCTTCGGCTCCGGGAGCCGGAGAGAGCGGCATGATCGGAAAGGTGAAGAAGGAAGCTGTACAACAGTGGGATTGTGTGCGCAGCTTGCCAACTGATAGAAAACAGTACATTACCACTTTCCTGACTTTTCCAATCACATGAATATTCGATAAGAAGAAGTTTTGGACAGATTTTCTTTTCTTTATGGCAAACACTTGGCAGACCTCCGTGCAACGTCCAGAACGCGTTGGAGATGTTTTCTGTGCTCGCGCAGGTTTTCCTTGCCAGACAGAGTGGAAAAGCTTTCTGCTATGATGTAGACCACAAAAGACGCTAAAGACGAAGGTACGATGCTCTCCGGAGCTAAGCGCCGCTCCCGGGCTTCTTTCGGCAGAAGCCGCGCTAAGAGAGCACTGTGAGCGGTACAATCGTCTTTGCGCGAAGAAGCCGCTTCTTCGGCTCAGGGAGCCGGAGAGAGCGGCAGCATCGGAAAGGTGAAGAAGGAAGCCGTACAACACTGGGATTGGGTGCACAGCTTGCCAACTGATAGAAAACAGTACATTACCACTTTCCTGACTTTTCCAATCACATGAATATTCGATAAGAAGCTGTTTTGGACAGATTTTCTTTTCTTTATGGCAAACACTTGGCAGACCTCCGTGCAACGTCCAGAACGCGATGGGAGATGTTTTCTGTGCTCGCGCAGGTTTTCCTTGCCAGACAGAGTGGAAAAGCTTTCTGCTAGCATGTAGACCACAAAAAACGCTAAAGGCGAAGGTACGATGCTCCCCGGAGCTAAGCGCCGCTCCCGGGCTTCTTTCGGCAGAAGCCGCGCTAAGAGAGCACTGTGAGCGGTACAATCGTCTTTGCGCGAAGAAGCCGCTTCTTCGGCTCCGGGAGCCGGAGAGAGCGGCAGCATCGGAAAGGTGAAGAAGGAAGCTGTACAACAGTGGGATTGTGTGCGCAGCTTGCCAACTGATAGACAGCAGTACCTTACCACTTTCCTGACTTTTCCAATCACATGAATATTCGATAAGAAGCTGTTTTGGACAACTTTTCTTTTCTTCTTGTCGAACACTTGGCAGACCTCCGTGCAACGTCCAGAACACGATGGGAGATGTTTTCTGTGCTCGCGCAGGTTTTCCTTGCCAGACAGAGTGGAAAAGCTATCTGCTAGCATGTAGACCACAAAAGACGCTAAAGGCGAAGGTACGATGCTCCCCGGAGCTAAGCGCCGCTCCCGGGCTTCTTTCGGCAGAAGCCGCGCTAAGAGAGCACTGTGAGCGGTATAATCGTCTTTGCGCGAAGAAGCCGCTTCTTCGGCTCCGGGAGCCGGAGAGAGCGGCAGCATCGGAAAGGTGAAGAAGGAAGCTGTACAACACTGGGATTGTGTGCGCAGCTTGCCAACTGATAGAAAACAGTACATTACCACTTTCCTGACTTTTCCAATCACATGAATATTCGATTGGAAGCTGTTTTGGACAGATTTTCTTTTCTTTATGGCAAACACTTGGCAGACCTCCGTGCAACGTCCAGAACACGATGGGAGATGTTTTCTGTGCTCGCGCAGGTTTTCCTTGCCAGACAGAGTGGAAAAGCTTTCTGCTAGCATGTAGACCACAAAAGACGCTAAAGGCGAAGGTACGATGCTCCCCGGAGCTAAGCGCCGCTCCCGGGCGTCTTTCGGCAGAAGCCGCGCTAAGAGAGCACTGTGAGCGGTACAATCGTCTTTGCGCGAAGAAGCCGCTTCTTCGGCTCCGGGAGCCGGAGAGAGCGGCAGCATCGGAAAGGTGAAGAAGGAAGCTGTACAACACTGGGATTGTGTGCGCAGCTTGCCAACTGATAGACAGCAGTACATTACCCCTTTCCTGACTTTTCAAATCACATGAATATTCGATTGGAAGCTGTTTTGGACAACTTTTCTTTTCTTCTTGTCGAACACTTGGCAGACCTCCGTGCAACGTCCAGAACACGATGGGAGATGTTTTCTGTGCTCGCGCAGGTTTTCCTTGCCAGACAGAGTGGAAAAGCTTTCTGCTAGGATGTAGACCACAAAAGACGCTAAAGACGAAGGTACGATGCTCCCCGGAGCTAAGCGCCGCTCCCGGGCATCTTTCGGCAGAAGCCGCTCTAAGATAGCGCTGCGAGCGGTACAATCGTCTTTGCGCGAAGAAGCCGCTTCTTCGGCTCCGGGAGCCGGAGAGAGCGGCATGATCGGAAAGGTGAAGAAGGAAGCTGTAGAACACTGGGATTGTGTGCGCAGCTTGCCAACTGATAGACAGCAGTACATTACCACTTTCCTGACTTTTCCAATCACATGAATATTCGATAAGAAGCTGTTTTGGACAACTTTTCTTCTTGTCGAACACTTGGCAGACCTCCGTGCAACGTCCAGAACACGATGGGAGATGTTTTCTGTGCTCGCGCAGGTTTTCCTTGCCAGACAGAGTGGAAAAGCTTTCTGCTAAGATGTAGACCACAAAAGACGCTAAAGGCGAAGGTACGATGCTCCCCGGAGCTAAGCGCCGCTCCCGGGCGTCTTTCGGCAGAAGCCGCGCTAAGAGAGCACTGTGAGCGGTACAATCGTCTTTGCGCGAAGAAGCCGCTTCTTCGGCTCCGGGAGCCGGAGAGAGCGGCATGATCGGAAAGGTGAAGAAGGAAGCTGTACAACACTGGGATTGTATGCGCAGATTTCCAACTGATAGACAGCAGTACATTACCACTTTCCTGACTTTTCCAATCACATGAATATTCGATAAGAAGCTGTTTTGGACAGATTTTCTTTTCTTCTTGTCGAACACTTGGCAGACCTCCGTGCAACGTCCAGAACACGATGGGAGATGTTTTCTGTGCTCGCGCAGGTTTTCCTTGCCAGACAGAGTGGAAAAACTATCTGCTAGCATGTAGACCACAAAAGACGCTAAAGACGAAGGTACGATGCTCCCCGGAGCTAAGCGCCGCTCCCGGGCGTCTTTCGGCAGAAGCCGCGCTAAGAGAGCACTGTGAGCGGTACAATCGTCTTTGCGCGAAGAAGCCGCTTCTTCGGCTCCGGGAGCCGGAGAGAGCGGCAGCATCGCAAAGGTGAAGAAGGAAGCTGTACAACACTGGGATTGTGTGCGCAACTTGCCAACTGATAGAAAACAGTACATTACCACTTTCCTGACTTTTCCAATCACATGAATATTCGATTGGAAGCTGTTTTGGACAACTTTTCTTTTCTTCTTGTCGAACACTTGGCAGACCTCCGTGCAACGTCCAGAACACGATGGGAGATGTTTTCTGTGCTTGCGCAGGTTTTCCTTGCCAGACAGAGTGGAAAAGCTTTCTGCTAGCATGTAGACCACAAAAGACGCTAAAGGCGAAGGTACGATGCTCCCCGGAGCTAAGCGCCGCTCCCGGGCTTCTTTCGGCAGAAGCGGCGCTAAGAGAGCGCTGCGAGCGGTACAATCGTCTTTGCGCGAAGAAGCCGCTTCTTCGGCTCCGGGAGCCGGAGAGAGCGGCATGATCGGAAAGGTGAAGAAGGAAGCCGTACAACACTGGGATTGGGTGCGCAGCTTGCCAACTGATAGAAAACAGTACATTACCACTTTCCTGACTTTTCCAATCACATGAATATTCGATAAGAAGCTGTTTTGGACGGATTTTCTTTTCTTTATGGCAAACACTTGGCCGACCTCCGTGCACCGTCCAGAACACGATGGGAGATGTTTTCTGTGCTCGCGCAGGTTTTCCTTGCCAGACAGAGTGGAAATGCTTTCTGCTAGGATGTAGACCACAAAAGACGCTAAAGACGAAGGTACGATGCTCCCCGGAGCTAAGCGCCGCTCCCGGGCTTCTTTCGGCAGAAGCCGCGCTAAGAGAGCACTGTGAGCGGTACAATGGTCTTTGCGCGAAGAAGCCGCTTCTTCGGCTCCGGGAGCCGGAGAGAGCGGCAGCATCGCAAAGGTGAAGAAGGAAGCTGTACAACACTGGGATTGTGTGCGCAGCTTGCCAACTGATAGAAAACAGTACATTACCACTTTCCTGACTTTTCCAATCACATGAATATTCGATAAGAAGAGGTTTTGGACAGATTTTCTTTTCTTTATGCCAAACACATGGCAGACCTCCGTGCAACGTCCAGAACACGATGGGAGATGTTTTCTGTGCTCGCGCAGGTTTTCCTTGCCAGACAGAGTGGAAAAGCTTTCTGCTAGCATGTAGACCACAAAATACGCTAAAGGCGAAGGTACGATGCTCCCCGGAGCTAAGCGCCGCTCCCGGGCGTCTTTCGGCAGAAGCCGCGCTAAGAGAGCACTGTGAGCGGTACAATCGTCTTTGCGCGAAGAAGCCGCTTCTTCGGCTCCGGGAGCCGGAGAGAGCGGCATGATCGGAAAGGTGAAGAAGGAAGCTGTACAACACTGGGATTGTGTGCGCAGCTTGCCAACTGATAGAAAACAGTACATTACCACTTTCCTGACTTTTCCAATCACATGAATATTCGATAAGAAGCTGTTTTGGACAACTTTTCTTTTCTTTATGGCAAACACTTGGCAGACCTCCGTGCAACGTCCAGAACACGATGGGAGATGTTTTCTGTGCTCGCGCAGGTTTTCCTTGCCAGACAGAGTGGAAAAGCTTTCTGCTAGGATGTAGGCCACCAAAGACGCTAAAGACGAAGGTACGATGCTCTCCGGAGCTAACAGCCGCTCCCGGGCGTCTTTCGGCAGAAGCCGCGCTAAGAGAGCACTGTGAGCGGTACAATCGTCTTTGCGCGAAGAAGCCGCTTCTTCGGCTCCGGGAGCTGGAGTGAGCGGCAGCATCGGAAAGGTGAAGAAGGAAACTGTACAATACTGGGATTGTATGCGCAGCTTGCCAGTTGATAGAAAACAGTACATTACCACTTTCCTGACTTTTCCAATCTCATGAACATTCGATAGGAAGTTATTTTGGACAACTTTTGTTTCCTTTATGCCAAACACTTGGCAGACCTCCGTGCAACGTCCAGAACACGATGGGAGATGTTTTCTGTGCTCGCGCAGGTTTTCCTTGCCAGACAGAGTGGAAAAACTATCTGCTAGCATGTAGACCACAAAAGACGCTAAAGACGAAGGTACGATGCTCTCCGGAGCTAAGCGCCGCTCCCGGGCCTCTTTCGGCAGAAGCCGCGCTAAGAGAGCACTGTGAGCGGTACAATCGCCTTTGCGCGAAGAAGCCGCTTCTTCGGCTCAGGGAGCCGGAGAGAGCGGCATGATCGGAAAGGTGAAGAAGGAAGCTGTACAACACTGGGATTGTGTGCGCAACTTGCCAACTGATAAAAAACAGTACCTTATACTTTCCTGGCGTTTCCAATCACATGAACATGTAGTGGAAAGGCTTTTTGCTAAGATGTAGACGACAAGAGAGGCTAAAGAGTGGATGAGAGCTAATGACACCCATCTCTAAAAAAGGCAATTAGGAGGACTCGGAACAGTACAAACCAGCCAGCCTCCTTTTTATCCCCAGGAAGTTGATGAAGCAGCTCTTCCTGGAAAACCTTGCCAGGCACATGCAAGACGACAAAATAATGTAGTTAGCATGATTTTTCAGGGGAATTTCATGCTGAACATCACTTTAAACTCCTCTGATGAATCAACTTGACTGGTAGATGAAGGGAATATTATCTGCCTGGGCTTCAGGGAGGTTTTTGACATATCTCTACATGGCAGCACGCATCCATATGGAAGCAATAGTGCAAAGGGGAGGGAACCAGTGTCTTTTCAGTGATGCTGAGTGAAAAAACAAGAGGCAGTGGGCACTCTCTGAAATACAGGAGATTGCCATTGACCATCAGCAAATGATTCTTTACTGTGAGGGTGACTGAACCACGGCACAGACTGCCCAGAAAGATTGTGGAGCCTGGATCTTTGAAGACATTCAAAGTACACCCAGATAGACTCCTGGGCAAGAGGCTCTAGGTATCCTGGTTTAGGCAGGGGGATTGGGCCTGGTTAGCCCCACCAACCCCTTCCACTCTCATTCATTCTGTGCTAGTGAATTCTCTTCAAGATGCATTTCAAGCACTTGCATGACAAAGTTCTGTGAAGACAGAGATCCAAATGGACACGGCATCTAAGTTCCTTAAGCAGTGTTCAAGAAGAATGTAAAACTCTGGGACGAGTGTCTCTTCCCTAACTGAATCCCTTTCATGGGAAAATTCCCAGCTCTAGAAAGATCTTCTGATACGCATGCTTAAGACTGACACTGGCTGAGCAAATTTCTCCCTATGTGTATCCAAGACCAGTTAGGATCTTCACCCAAACTGCTGTCAACATAGTCACAGAATGTCTCTTGTTAAGAAGTGACAACTTCCATCAGCACGGCAACTATTGGTCCACCAAATGGATGAATGGATGGGAATTATCTGCTTGGGTTAAAAACAAAAAGAAAGAGTTGGTCTTTATTTATCAATTTCATTGCAATATTATAAGGGAAGAAAAAGACCTAAGTCCTTGACTTTCTTAACTGGAGGAAAGATTTTAAGAATTCCTTGTAAAAATGTATGATCACAATCAGGCTATTGAAACCATTTGAGTTGGGAAAAGAGTTCACAAATTGTCTAGAGAGTGGCAAAGAAGCCAAGAAAAATAGGAAAGAAACAAAAAGAGAGCAGAAGCGTCAGCTTCATTGTACAAGCTCGTTCTAGAAGTGGTCTGCTGGGAAAAGGAAGCCCCAGTTGAATTTCCAATGTATTCCTGCGCTTGATTCAGTAACCGGTCAATGTAAAAACCAATCCTTTTGTACAACTTCTTCCAGCAACAAAAACTCCAACAGGTTGACAATACCATCATGCCTGTTCCAGACATATTTCCAAGAGAAATGATGATTTTCTTGAAAACCTACTTGCATAAAAGTTGCAAGATGGTGGAGGGATTCCCACATCCTCCTTCCTCCATCTGGCTTGAAAGTAGATTTGATAAAATATGCAACAAAGCACATGATTTATAAGGTAGAGTCAAATGGATGATTTGGGAATTGATCTCTTGTTGATAGGAAACTTCATATCCACTCTGTGTGACCTTTCTAAAACAAAATGTGGAGCTGAGGCATGAATCTGCCACAACAATTTGTAAAGCAAACATACACACTCCCCTTCACATGCCCCCCCTTCCACACACACCTAGGCACACACAGAGATCAGCATAGCAGATCATGAACACCTTGGAAAAGACTGAAATGCTCAATGCCTCTCTTGATGGGCAAAAGAGCTGGTGCAGTAATTCAAATGCCTGGTACAGAATTTCTGTTTCATATTTAGCTCCTATTTAAAACACAGCTTTTCATTTCATTCTATTTACAGAATATTTTCATGTCATTTGCTTCTTTAAAATTACTTAGTTCTCACCTCTTGTATGTCTAGGAATATTTTCTTCCAAAAATAGAAAAAAATAGATGCTATCTTTTCAGCAGAAAACATTGGTTGATACAATTTTAAACCATCATGATATGGAAGAATTGTTCTGTCCCTCTCAAAGGTGGAAGAAGCATTTGGATCACAGATCATCTACAATGAAATACTTGACATGTTTAAGATGCTTTCAATCAATTTTGATCGTCAATTGCTTCTTCGTTGTAAACAGTAATTTTTCAGTGAAGGGAAAGTGTGTGTGCTATATCTACATGATGTGGTCAAACCCAGTTCCTACTAATGGCCAGGCTGAACTCCAGTAAATAATGTCCCGAATGATATTTTGCCGCCTTCTTTGGCACTTCATGAAATCTTACCATGATGAAGTGCTGAAACACAGAGATTTTCTCTTAGAGAGTGTCTCCTGTTGTAACCCGTCCCATGGATTTTATGCTGTAATTCTTATCTCTTTTAAAATTTGCTATCTTCTGTACAGTTTTCATGAACCTTTCTGTTACAGTAGTGAAAATCACAGATAAATGTCATTTTGTACAACTTTGAATTTACCCCAAGAGCTGAGAGAAAACTTGCTCCTATACTTCAATCTCAGTTTCTTCTATAGTCCAACTTTGTTTCTCTACCATCAAGCTTCTCCTTTGTTGCTGCTCCAAGCCCCGTCCAAGATGACCTTGAATACTTTCAGGGATGGGACACCCACAACTTCTCTGGGCAACCTGTTCCAGTGTTCCAGCACTCCCACAGTAAAAAAGGCCTTCCTTTCATCTAATATGTGTAGGAAATCATAAATCTAGGCATAGAAACTTGGAGTGCAGATTTGAAATTCTTTTGATTTGAAGCACATTTTCTATGAATACTGACTTACTGATGACTAAAAGATGTTGATGGGCATTTGAGCTGACAAGTTTTGAAAAAGTGCACGGAAATTAAAATTGAAACCACTAAAATTAAAAACTTCTTCCCATTGTCTTTTTCCTCTCCTATTCAAAATTGCATATGTCAGATATCAGTGCTTCATGCAAACCTCTCAGATGCTCTCAGAGAAGAAGCTTTTCTTTCAGACTAAGTTGCGGTTGACGTAGAACACTAGCAGGAGTGAAAGTTTTTCTGGGCATCGGGGCAGCACCTTCTCCTTGGATTTGTGTGCAGAAAGCATTTTATCCAAACTGGAAAATAGACCCAACTCTGTTCTATTCATCATTCTTACTGCACCAGGCCTGAAGATGCTGTGAAAAGTAGCCTGTGGACCTTGAAGATAGCGCATGTGAAACAGATGAGAGGTGATGGAGAAGTTGAGAGAAGAAAGAGCATATGGCCCAGTACGGACACCAGAAAGTATTTCTTCATGTGATCATGGCAGATTGCAGGAGCCACTTGGTACTATCAAACCAGCCCGACTTGGCACTGGTGCCACCTTGGGTCTGGGAACCATCCTGCGTATCGTGGATTTTCAGGAGCCAGCAAGACACTCTTGGCCACAGGCCCCCAAACACAAACCTCGGCCCTTTTCCCTGGCAAAGAAAAGTCACCTGCCCTGCTTCTGGATGGCAGATTGCAGGAGCAACTTGGTACTATCAAACCAGCCCGACTTGGCAATGTTGCAACCTTGGGTCTGAGAAACATCCTGCGTATCGTGGATTTTCAGGAGCCAGCCGGCCTCTCCCAGCCACAGGCCCCCAAACACAATCCACGGCCCTTTTCCCTGGCAAACAACACTCACCTGCCCCGCTTCTCGATGGCAGATTGCAGGAGTCCCTGGGTAATTTCAATCCAGCCCGACTTGGCGGCGTTTCCACCTTGCGTCTGGGAATCATCCTGCATATCAAAGAATTTCAGGAGCCAGCCGGCACTCTCAGTCACAGGCCCCCAAACACAAACCATGGCCCTTTTCCCTTGCAAACAAAACTCACCTGCCCCGCTTCTGCATGGCAGATTGCAGCAGCCACTTAGTGCTACCAAACCAGCCCGAATTGGCACTGTGTTGAAAGCGAAGGGAAGCCAACCCACCTTGTCGTTTATCAGCATTGACTCCAATTTATTGATTAAATCAGCCACTTTATATAACCGTGTTAATTAACTTCATGCATATTGCAAAATCCAAGCTCACTCTAGGTTAACAGAGAAAACTCTAACCCCTCCTTTTGTTTTACCATACCCATGATTGTTTCTTGAAAACAGGACCAGCGTTCCCACTGTGATATGAAAGTCAAGTATTGGAGAGTGCTTTTGTTACTTCTTTAGAAGGTTAGAATACGCCGAAAAGATGCTAGCTGGGGACTTGCAATTAATGAATTATTTGCTGTAAGTAGGTCAAATGACATGAGCTTTCAAAAAGGAAAAGTAGTCTTATTCCACCTGCCAATTCTAAAGTAGATTAATAAGCCTTAAGCAGAAGATGGATGTGAAGAGGGATATGACATGAAAGGTTAAGCAACACTGCTGACAGCAAAAGGCTTACCTGCTGCAGATACAGGAGACAAAATACTATTTTGACACAAACATTGCTATTCAGACGACAGTAAAATTCTGAGTGACAGCAAAATTTACTCAGTCATCATGACAGTAAAATTTGCTCCCATCAAAATGTGCTCATCAATTCTTAGTGTAAGCTAAGCACCTTAAGCAAAGGGTAGTTCAAGCCTAACTGGTATTTGATGGCAAAAAAGGCAACTTGGCCTGCGTTTCTCACTTCTACTCCATTCAAAAGCTTACTCTGTCTCAGATTCCTTTGGTGGGATACCAACGCAAGCCGCCAAACTGCACGAAAATGATGATTTAAAGAAAGATAGATGAGAAAAATGGAATAATGGTTCATGTTCTTTTCCTTCCAACTGCTTTGTTTGCCCTTTTAATTTTTTGAAGTCCTTTCTGGTGTCACCATGGTTGCACTGCAGCAAGTGTTGGGCTGTAAGCTGTCCATATTGCCAGCTTCTGGACTGCCTTCAGAAAACTTCCCACTGGTTTTGTCTAGAAATCACAAGCAGTAGAGATGACAAAGACTGCAGAAACCTTCTCATCTCCTTCTAGAGCAAGACCATGTCTTTCAGCCACTCTTAACTAGACAACTTTCATCAGTCATGAGGGAGTCTCATGTTCAAGAGCTAAGCAGTGGTGACAGCTGTAAATGACAAAAAGCAGACTGAAATTCTCTTGGGACTCCAGCAGAGAGCAATGAAGGAGGTTGAATTCACCTTCTTGGGAAGTTCTAAAATGCACGTTCACTTGAGCACAGGAGCTAAGCCATCGTAACCTTTGTTGAGTACGTCTGCGTAGACAGACATATTTAGACCATGTTATTTAAGCCACGTTATCATCTCTAGCTGCTAAGCTGCACTTCTTGCAAAGTATCTGCAACGTATTTTACAGGGTGGGCTTCTATGTGTAATCCCTGAGTAATATTGCAAAGAGAAGTACTTGGGGTGTGGGGTGGGGGGGGAGCCGCAACTCTTAGGTTTTTCAAATCATGGTTCCATTTGAAAGTCAAAAAAGGTGTCAAACCTTTCTTTCCTAGACCTATTACCAGCACAAACTGTACCAGAATTTATGACCTGTAACTGTACCGTGGACGCTCTTTCTCTGGACTATTCCTTAAGAAACAAAGTCCTCACTAGAAATAAAACAAAATTAGCCAAGTATTGGCCTGGATTAGTTCCAAGGCTCTGTACTAAAGGCCAAACACGTGTAATAATAGTAACGAGTGGACTAAAAGTTAAATCAATAGAGCATGACTCAGTTCAAAGACATCTTGTGTCCTAATGTTCTCACAGAAGACTGTAAAAACCTGTCTATTTTTGTGGGTTTCTTTTATCCATTTAGCTGTACCTTCTACTTCTCTCCACTGTCTGAGAACATTGATGATAAGGTTGGATGACCTCATGTCAACTTGTAGAAGTAAAGAAAGAGAAGCCAGTAAAGAAAGGCAAATTTGTTAATTGCAGGTGAAAAGAGGGAGGCCAACAAAAGAAAACAAAAGAACAGTACTAATGAAATGCTCCCCTGTCTTCTGTGAAAAGTAAAGGCACAGACAAGAAAGAACAAGTGCAAAATTCTCACTAGAGAAACGCACTTGATCTGACTCAAGTATTTTGCGGTACATTTCTTGCTGTTTTCTCATGCCAAACATATTAACCATTGAAGGTGTCCCTTTCCTCTCTCTGGAATACAGCTAGGAAGATGGCTGTGTCATTGCTGACAAGCTGCCATTCTCAGAGGTGTCCAGCTGAAAGTCCTAGATCAATTGATTTGCTCTGTCACTTTGATATGGCATGACTTACAGTTTCAGCACCTGAACTTGCCAGCCCTACAATTCTTTGCCCCTTGAATGCTTAGATAGGCTCCTTGGCAACTGGCATTTGTAAGGACTTGAAACTATGCAGAATTTGCACCGTGAGATGATGCCAAATGAGTCACACCGGTAGATTAACTGGGGCATGCAAGGCAGAGAGAGGGAAATGAGAGCACAAGAAGAGAGTACAGAAGAAGAGAGTACAATCTCCTTTTTTCTGAAACACTGAAGAGATCAAAGTGAACACAAATCCTCCTAGGGGTAGTTCTTGCAAAAGACTAAGAGTTCTTTTTGTGTTCACAGGCCTGGAATACTTAGCTTTGGATGACGGCAAAATGCAGATGACAAAACGAGGCCTTGAAGTCACATCCAGTATGAAGCAGTAGGAAAGAGGAAAGCAGCTGAGAGCGTCAACCCTGCTAAGTAGTCTCAGTATTCTTCTTGACATGAGCAGAAATTTGAAATGAGTCTCTGAAAATGACAAAGGAGGCAGAAGAAAAGGGAGCGATGACTCCTCTGGCATAGTGCTTCCTAACAGGGATCTTCAAAATGTCAAGGTTGTATCATCCTTTCAACTGAAGGAAGGTATGAAAACAACAGGAAGGAAATGGCATCCAATACTCTGGGCAGTGTACTTCTAGACAGAAAGGCCACTGATGGAAAACCAACTAAACTGGCACCAATGCAGCAGCATTGTACTAAAGCCAGAAACGTCCAGCGCTTCGTTCTCTGCCATTCCATTCAGATGCACACAGCAGCTCTGCAACATTCCTACTGATCATCTCTTTGGCAAAGTGGGAGTGAGGGTCCGTGGTGATGCAGAGTCCCCAGGCAGATGCAAAGGAGAGCTGCTTTCTTGCAAAAACCAGGCTTTTGAAACACTCAGGCCTTTCTCATTTCCATAGCTTTAAGCCATAACAAACACAATTCAACCAACCACCATGCACCACGCTGTGAACACACGACGCTTCTAGAACTTGTTGATCTACCTCGAAGTCAGCTGCCTCACCTTGCCACAGTCCTTTTCTACTTAGCCAAAGTAATGGGCCTCAGCCCAAGGCCTTCCTTTTGTAAGCTTCTAGCTCTATGCAGCAGCAAACCACTACTTTCTTCTGTGCCAAGACTTTAGGTAGACGATTTGCATCTGCCCTCCTTCCAGTGAAACCTAATGGCGAGAGAAAAGCCTCTCAGAGATGTTCAGTCATTCCATTTTCTAGACAGGCCAAATCCAAAGAAAAGCAAGCTATGGCATTGTGTACTTGCTCTTACAAAACACCTGCTGCCCTCTGACAATCAGCTAGCAGAAAACCAGCCAAACTGAGACTTGAGGAAAACAACCCTTGGAAGGGAATAATGATGTGATCAATCAAGACAACACTTTTCCAGGCTACCGAGATACTGAAAATGTCAGCAAAGGCTTGAGAGCAAAGGCTGAACTAATGGGAAAAGGGTAAAAGAATCCCAAGAAAAACATGACCAAAGGTTAAAACAATTCCAAGAAGAACATAGGCAACTAACCTGTTGAAGCCTTCAGAAAAACAGTGGCCGCTGATTTACATAGGCCATTCAAGTTAATTGACCCGTGCACCTTCCACTCCTTTTTCGGCACCATATGGAGTGAATTGAGACCATGGAATCACAATTCCTTGGATTCTGTTCTTAACTTCAGGAGAGAAGAACAGCAGCTGAAGTACCTGTTACTGATGTGATACCCAGGAACACCGAGTTGACACATTTCTTTCTTGGCCAATCACAACAAGCAAGGCTAAGAGGATAAGGCTGGCTTATTTCCATGACACTTTTCTTGTTTTACAGCCTGCTCTGATTCCGGTGAAACTTTTTCATTAGCTTCTCTCTAAAAGGAGAAAGTCCAATTCAACGTCCCGCCCTACTGCTGCAAGTATACCATTTGGTTTGTGGAGCCGAAAAAATTGAATTGGAAGGTACGGAGCCCCCGGAGCTAAGAGGCGCTCGGGGCATCTTTCGGCAGAAGCCGCGCTAAGAGAGCACTGTGAGCGGTACAATCGTCTTTGCGCGAAGAAGCCGCTTCTTCGGCTCAGGGAGCCGGAGAGAGCGGCAGCATCGGAAAGGTGAAGAAGGAAACTGTACAATACTGGGATTGTATGCGCAGCTTGCCAATTGATAGAAAACAGTACATTACCACTTTCCTGACTTTTCCAATCACATGAACATTCGATAGGAAGTTATTTTGGACAACTTTTGTTTCCTTCATGCCAAACACTTGGCCGACCTCCGTGCAACGTCCGGAACACGATGGGAGATGTTTTCTGTGCTCGCGCAGGTTTTCCTTGCCAGACAGAGTGGAAAAGCTTTCTGCTAGCATGTAGACCACAAAAGACGCTAAAGACGAAGGTACGATTCTCTCCGGAGCTAAGCGCCGCTCCCGGGCTTCTTTCGGCAGAAGCGGCGCAAAGAGAGCACTGTGAGCGGTACAATCGTCTTTGCGCGAAGAAGCCGCTTCTTCGGCTCCGGGAGCCGGAGAGAACGGCAGCATTGGAAAGGTGAAGAAGGAAGCTGTACAACACTGGGATTGTGTGCGCAACTTGCCAACTGATAGAAAACAGTACCTTATACTTTCCTGGCGTTTCCAATCACATGAACATGTAGTGGAAAGGCTTTTTGCTAAGATGTAGACGACAAGAGAGGCTAAAGAGTGGATGAGAGCTAATGACACCCATCTCTAAAAAAGGCAATTAGGAGGACTCGGAACAGTACAAACCAGCCAGCCTCCTTTTTATCCCCAGGAAGTTGATGAAGCAGCTCTTCCTGGAAAACCTTGCCAGGCACATGCAAGACGACAAAATAATGTAGTTAGCATGATTTTTCAGGGGAATTTCATGCTGAACATCACTTTAAACTCCTCTGATGAATCAACTTGACTGGTAGATGAAGGGAATATTATCTGCCTGGGCTTCAGGGAGGTTTTTGACATATCTCTACATGGCAGCACGCATCCATATGGAAGCAATAGTGCAAAGGGGAGGGAACCAGTGTCTTTTCAGTGATGCTGAGTGAAAAAACAAGAGGCAGTGGGCACTCTCTGAAATACAGGAGATTGCCATTGACCATCAGCAAATGATTCTTTACTGTGAGGGTGACTGAACCACGGCACAGACTGCCCAGAAAGATTGTGGAGCCTGGATCTTTGAAGACATTCAAAGTACACCCAGATAGACTCCTGGGCAAGAGGCTCTAGGTATCCTGGTTTAGGCAGGGGGATTGGGCCTGGTTAGCCCCACCAACCCCTTCCACTCTCATTCATTCTGTGCTAGTGAATTCTCTTCAAGATGCATTTCAAGCACTTGCATGACAAAGTTCTGTGAAGACAGAGATCCAAATGGACACGGCATCTAAGTTCCTTAAGCAGTGTTCAAGAAGAATGTAAAACTCTGGGACGAGTGTCTCTTCCCTAACTGAATCCCTTTCATGGGAAAATTCCCAGCTCTAGAAAGATCTTCTGATACGCATGCTTAAGACTGACACTGGCTGAGCAAATTTCTCCCTATGTGTATCCAAGACCAGTTAGGATCTTCACCCAAACTGCTGTCAACATAGTCACAGAATGTCTCTTGTTAAGAAGTGACAACTTCCATCAGCACGGCAACTATTGGTCCACCAAATGGATGAATGGATGGGAATTATCTGCTTGGGTTAAAAACAAAAAGAAAGAGTTGGTCTTTATTTATCAATTTCATTGCAATATTATAAGGGAAGAAAAAGACCTAAGTCCTTGACTTTCTTAACTGGAGGAAAGATTTTAAGAATTCCTTGTAAAAATGTATGATCACAATCAGACTATTGAAACCATTTGAGTTGGGAAAAGAGTTCACAAATTGTCTAGAGAGTGGCAAAGAAGCCAAGAAAAATAGGAAAGAAACAAAAAGAGAGCAGAAGCGTCAGCTTCATTGTACAAGCTCGTTCTAGAAGTGGTCTGCTGGGAAAAGGAAGCCCCAGTTGAATTTCCAATGTATTCCTGCGCTTGATTCAGTAACCGGTCAATGTAAAAACCAATCCTTTTGTACAACTTCTTCCAGCAACAAAAACTCCAACAGGTTGACACTACCATCATGCCTGTTCCAGACATATTTCCAAGAGAAATGATGATTTTCTTGAAAACCTACTTGCATAAAAGTTGCAAGATGGTGGAGGGATTCCCACATCCTCCTTCCTCCATCTGGCTTGAAAGTAGATTTGATAAAATATGCAACAAAGCACATGATTTATAAGGTAGAGTCAAATGGATGATTTGGGAATTGATCTCTTGTTGATAGGAAACTTCATATCCACTCTGTGTGACCTTTCTAAAACAAAATGTGGAGCTGAGGCATGAATCTGCCACAACAATTTGTAAAGCAAACATACACACTCCCCTTCACATGCCCCCCCTTCCACACACACCTAGGCACACACAGAGATCAGCATAGCAGATCATGAACACCTTGGAAAAGACTGAAATGCTCAATGCCTCTCTTGATGGGCAAAAGAGCTGGTGCAGTAATTCAAATGCCTGGTACAGAATTTCTGTTTCATATTTAGCTCCTATTTAAAACACAGCTTTTCATTTCATTCTATTTACAGAATATTTTCATGTCATTTGCTTCTTTGAAATTACTTAGTTCTCACCTCTTGTATGTCTAGGAATATTTTCTTCCAAAAATAGAAAAAAATAGATGATATCTTTTCAGCAGAAAACATTGGTTGATACAATTTTAAACCATCATGATATGGAAGAATTGTTCTGTCCCTCTCGAAGGTGGAAGAAGCATTTGGATCACAGATCATCTACAATGAAATACTTGACATGTTTAAGATGCTTTCAATCAATTTTGATCGTCAATTGCTTCTTCGTTGTAAACAGTAATTTTTCAGTGAAGGGAAAGTGTGTGTGCTATATCTACATGATGTGGTCAAACCCAGTTCCTACTAATGGCCAGGCTGAACTCCAGTAAATAATGTCCCGAATGATATTTTGCCGCCTTCTTTGGCACTTCATGAAATCTTACCATGATGAAGTGCTGAAACACAGAGATTTTCTCTTAGAGAGTGTCTCCTGTTGTAACCTGTCCCATGGATTTTATGCTGTAATTCTTATCTCTTTTAAAATTTGCTATCTTCTGTACAGTTTTCATGAACCTTTCTGTTACAGTAGTGAAAATCACAGATAAATGTCATTTTGTACAACTTTGAATTTACCCCAAGAGCTGAGAGAAAACTTGCTCCTATACTTCAATCTCAGTTTCTTCTATAGTCCAACTTTGTATCTCTACCATCAAGCTTCTCCTTTGTTGCTGCTCCAAGCCCCGTCCAAGATGACCTTGAATACTTTCAGGGATGGGACACCCACAACTTCTCTGGGCAACCTGTTCCAGTGTTCCAGCACTCCCACAGTAAAAAAGGCCTTCCTTTCATCTAATATGTGTAGGAAATCATAAATCTAGGCATAGAAACTTGGAGTGCAGATTTGAAATTCTTTTGATTTGAAGCACATTTTATATGAATACTGACTTACTGATGACTAAAAGATGTTGATGGGCATTTGAGCTGACAAGTTTTGAAAAAGTGCACGGAAATTAAAATTGAAACCACTAAAATTAAAAACTTCTTCCCATTGTCTTTTTCCTCTCCTATTCAAAATTGCATATGTCAGATATCAGTGCTTCATGCAAACCTCTCAGATGCTCTCAGAGAAGAAGCTTTTCTTTCAGACTAAGTTGCGGTTGACGTAGAACACTAGCAGGAGTGAAAGTTTTTCTGGGCATCGGGGCAGCACCTTCTCCTTGGATTTGTGTGCAGAAAGCATTTTATCCAAACTGGAAAATAGACCCAACTCTGTTCTATTCATCATTCTTACTGCACCAGGCCTGAAGATGCTGTGAAAAGTAGCCTGTGGACCTTGAAGATAGCGCATGTGAAACAGATGAGAGGTGATGGAGAAGTTGAGAGAAGAAAGAGCATATGGCCCAGTACGGACACCAGAAAGTATTTCTTCATGTGATCATGGCAGATTGCAGGAGCCACTTGGTACTATCAAACCAGCCCGACTTGGCACTGGTGCCACCTTGGGTCTGGGAACCATCCTGCGTATCGTGGATTTTCAGGAGCCAGCAAGACACTCTTGGCCACAGGCCCCCAAACACAAACCTCGGCCCTTTTCCCTGGCAAAGAAAAGTCACCTGCCCTGCTTCTGGATGGCAGATTGCAGGAGCAACTTGGTACTATCAAACCAGCCCGACTTGGCAATGTTGCAACCTTGGGTCTGAGAAACATCCTGCGTATCGTGGATTTTCAGGAGCCAGCCGGCCTCTCCCAGCCACAGGCCCCCAAACACAATCCACGGCCCTTTTCCCTGGCAAACAACACTCACCTGCCCCGCTTCTCGATGGCAGATTGCAGGAGTCCCTGGGTAATTTCAATCCAGCCCGACTTGGCGGCGTTTCCACCTTGCGTCTGGGAATCATCCTGCATATCAAAGAATTTCAGGAGCCAGCCGGCACTCTCAGTCACAGGCCCCCAAACACAAACCATGGCCCTTTTCCCTTGCAAACAAAACTCACCTGCCCCGCTTCTGCATGGCAGATTGCAGCAGCCACTTAGTGCTACCAAACCAGCCCGAATCGGCACTGTGTTGAAAGCGAAGGGAAGCCAACCCACCTTGTCGTTTATCAGCATTGACTCCAATTTATTGATTAAATCAGCCACTTTATATAACCGTGTTAATTAACTTCATGCATATTGCAAAATCCAAGCTCACTCTAGGTTAACAGAGAAAACTCTAACCCCTCCTTTTGTTTTACCATACCCATGATTGTTTCTTGAAAACAGGACCAGCGTTCCCACTGTGATATGAAAGTCAAGTATTGGAGAGTGCTTTTGTTACTTCTTTAGAAGGTTAGAATACGCCGAAAAGATGCTAGCTGGGGACTTGCAATTAATGAATTATTTGCTGTAAGTAGGTCAAATGACATGAGCTTTCAAAAAGGAAAAGTAGTCTTATTCCACCTGCCAATTCTAAAGTAGATTAATAAGCCTTAAGCAGAAGATGGATGTGAAGAGGGATATGACATGAAAGGTTAAGCAACACTGCTGACAGCAAAAGGCTTACCTGCTGCAGATACAGGAGACAAAATACTATTTTGACACAAACATTGCTATTCAGACGACAGTAAAATTCTGAGTGACAGCAAAATTTACTCAGTCATCATGACAGTAAAATTTGCTCCCATCAAAATGTGCTCATCAATTCTTAGTGTAAGCTAAGCACCTTAAGCAAAGGGTAGTTCAAGCCTAACTGGTATTTGATGGCAAAAAAGGCAACTTGGCCTGCGTTTCTCACTTCTACTCCATTCAAAAGCTTACTCTGTCTCAGATTCCTTTGGTGGGATACCAACGCAAGCCGCCAAACTGCACGAAAATGATGATTTAAAGAAAGATAGATGAGAAAAATGGAATAATGGTTCATGTTCTTTTCCTTCCAACTGCTTTGTTTGCCCTTTTAATTTTTTGAAGTCCTTTCTGGTGTCACCATGGTTGCACTGCAGCAAGTGTTGGGCTGTAAGCTGTCCATATTGCCAGCTTCTGGACTGCCTTCAGAAAACTTCCCACTGGTTTTGTCTAGAAATCACAAGCAGTAGAGATGACAAAGACTGCAGAAACCTTCTCATCTCCTTCTAGAGCAAGACCATGTCTTTCAGCCACTCTTAACTAGACAACTTTCATCAGTCATGAGGGAGTCTCATGTTCAAGAGCTAAGCAGTGGTGACAGCTGTAAATGACAAAAAGCAGACTGAAATTCTCTTGGGACTCCAGCAGAGAGCAATGAAGGAGGTTGAATTCACCTTCTTGGGAAGTTCTAAAATGCACGTTCACTTGAGCACAGGAGCTAAGCCATCGTAACCTTTGTTGAGTACGTCTGCGTAGACAGACATATTTAGACCATGTTATTTAAGCCACGTTATCATCTCTAGCTGCTAAGCTGCACTTCTTGCAAAGTATCTGCAACGTATTTTACAGGGTGGGCTTCTATGTGTAATCCCTGAGTAATATTGCAAAGAGAAGTACTTGGGGTGTGGGGTGGGAGCCGCAACTCTTAGGTTTTTCAAATCATGGTTCCATTTGAAAGTCAAAAAAGGTGTCAAACCTTTCTTTCCTAGACCTATTACCAGCACAAACTGTACCAGAATTTATGACCTGTAACTGTACCGTGGACGCTCTTTCTCTGGACTATTCCTTAAGAAACAAAGTCCTCACTAGAAATAAAACAAAATTAGCCAAGTATTGGCCTGGATTAGTTCCAAGGCTCTGTACTAAAGGCCAAACACGTGTAATAATAGTAACGAGTGGACTAAAAGTTAAATCAATAGAGCATGACTCAGTTCAAAGACATCTTGTGTCCTAATGTTCTCACAGAAGGCTGTAAAAACCTGTCTATTTTTGTGGGTTTCTTTTATCCATTTAGCTGTACCTTCTACTTCTCTCCACTGTCTGAGAACATTGATGATAAGGTTGGATGACCTCATGTCAACTTGTAGAAGTAAAGAAAGAGAAGCCAGTAAAGAAAGGCAAATTTGTTAATTGCAGGTGGAAAGAGGGAGGCCAACAAAAGAAAACAAAAGAACAGTACTAATGAAATGCTCCCCTGTCTTCTGTGAAAAGTAAAGGCACAGACAAGAAAGAACAAGTGCAAAATTCTCACTAGAGAAACGCACTTGATCTGACTCAAGTATTTTGCGGTACATTTCTTGCTGTTTTCTCATGCCAAACATATTAACCATTGAAGGTGTCCCTTTCCTCTCTCTGGAATACAGCTAGGAAGATGGCTGTGTCATTGCTGACAAGCTGCTATTCTCAGAGGTGTCCAGCTGAAAGTCCTAGATCAATTGATTTGCTCTGTCACTTTGATATGGCATGACTTACAGTTTCAGCACCTGAACTTGCCAGCCCTACAATTCTTTGCCCCTTGAATGCTTAGATAGGCTCCTTGGCAACTGGCATTTGTAAGGACTTGAAACTATGCAGAATTTGCACCGTGAGATGATGCCAAATGAGTCACACCGGTAGATTAACTGGGGCATGCAAGGCAGAGAGAGGGAAATGAGAGCACAAGAAGAGAGTACACAAGAAGAGAGTACAATCTCCTTTTTTCTGAAACACTGAAGAGATCAAAGTGAACACAAATCCTCCTAGGGGTAGTTCTTGCAAAAGACTAAGAGTTCTTTTTGTGTTCACAGGCCTGGAATACTTAGCTTTGGATGACGGCAAAATGCAGATGACAAAACGAGGCCTTGAAGTCACATCCAGTATGAAGCAGTAGGAAAGAGGAAAGCAGCTGAGAGCGTCAACCCTGCTAAGTAGTCTCAGTATTCTTCTTGACATGAGCAGAAATTTGAAATGAGTCTCTGAAAATTACAAAGGAGGCAGAAGAAAAGGGAGCGATGACTCCTCTGGCATAGTGCTTCCTAACAGGGATCTTCAAAATGTCAAGGTTGTATCATCCTTTCAACTGAAGGAAGGTATGAAAACAACAGGAAGGAAATGGCATCCAATACTCTGGGCAGTGTACTTCTAGACAGAAAGGCCACTGATGGAAAACCAACTAAACTGGCACCAATGCAGCAGCATTGTACTAAAGCCAGAAACGTCCAGCGCTTTGTTCTCTGCCATTCCATTCAGATGCACACAGCAGCTCTGCAACATTCCTACTGATCATCTCTTTGGCAAAGTGGGAGTGAGGGTCCGTGGTGATGCAGAGTCCCCAGGCAGATGCAAAGGAGAGCTGCTTTCTTGCAAAAACCAGGCTTTTGAAACACTCAGGCCTTTCTCATTTCCATAGCTTTAAGCCATAACAAACACAATTCAACCAACCACCATGCACCACGCTGTGAACACACGACGCTTCTAGAACTTGTTGATCTACCTCGAAGTCAGCTGCCTCACCTTGCCACAGTCCTTTTCTACTTAGCCAAAGTAATGGGCCTCAGCCCAAGGCCTTCCTTTTGTAAGCTTCTAGCTCTATGCAGCAGCAAACCACTACTTTCTTCTGTGCCAAGACTTTAGGTAGACGATTTGCATCTGCCCTCCTTCCAGTGAAACCTAATGGCGAGAGAAAAGCCTCTCAGAGATGTTCAGTCATTCCATTTTCTAGACAGGCCAAATCCAAAGAAAAGCAAGCTATGGCATTGTGTACTTGCTCTTACAAAACACCTGCTGCCCTCTGACAATCAGCTAGCAGAAAACCAGCCAAACTGAGACTTGAGGAAAACAACCCTTGGAAGGGAATAATGATGTGATCAATCAAGACAACACTTTTCCAGGCTACCGAGATACTGGAAATGTCAGCAAAGGCTTGAGAGCAAAGGCTGAACTAATGGGAAAAGGGTAAAAGAATCCCAAGAAAAACATGACCAAAGGTTAAAACAATTCCAAGAAGAACATAGGCAACTAACCTGTTGAAGCCTTCAGAAAAACAGTGGCCGCTGATTTACATAGGCCATTCAAGTTAATTGACCCGTGCACCTTCCACTCCTTTTTCGGCACCATATGGAGTGAATTGAGACCATGGAATCACAATTCCTTGGATTCTGTTCTTAACTTCAGGAGAGAAGAACAGCAGCTGAAGTACCTGTTACTGATGTGATACCCAGGAACACCGAGTTGACATATTTCTTTCTTGGCCAATCACAACAAGCAAGGCTAAGAGGATAAGGCTGGCTTATTTCCATGACACTTTTCTTGTTTTACAGCCTGCTCTGATTCCGGTGAAACTTTTTCATTAGCTTCTCTCTAAAAGGAGAAAGTCCAATTCAACGTCCCGCCCTACTGCTGCAAGTATACCATTTGGTTTGTGGAGCCGAAAAAATTGAATTGGAAGGTACGGAGCCCCCGGAGCTAAGAGGCGCTCGGGGCGTCTTTCGGCAGAAGCCGCGCTAAGAGAGCACTGTGAGCGGTACAATCGTCTTTGCGCGAAGAAGCCGCTTCTTCGGCTCAGGGAGCCGGAGAGAGCGGCAGCATCGGAAAGGTGAAGAAGGAAACTGTACAATACTGGGATTGTATGCGCAGCTTGCCAATTGATAGAAAACAGTACATTACCACTTTCCTGACTTTTCCAATCACATGAACATTCGATAGGAAGTTATTTTGGACAACATTTGTTTCCTTCATGCCAAACACTTGGCCGACCTCCGTGCAACGTCCAGAACACGATGGGAGATGTTTTCTGTGCTCGCGCAGGTTTTCCTTGCCAGACAGAGTGGAAAAGCTTTCTGCTAGCATGTAGACCACAAAAGACGTTAAAGACGAAGGTACGATGCTCTCCGGAGCTAAGCGCCGCTCCCGGGCCTCTTTCGGCAGAAGCCGCGCTAAGAGAGCACTGTGAGCGGTACAATCGTCTTTGCGCGAAGAAGCCGCTTCTTCGGCTCAGGGAGCCGGAGAGAGCGGCAGCATTGGAAAGGTGAAGAAGGAAGCTGTACAACACTGGGATTGTGTGCGCAACTTGCCAACTGATAGAAAACAGTACCTTATACTTTCCTGGCGTTTCCAATCACATGAACATGTAGTGGAAAGGCTTTTTGCTAAGATGTAGACGACAAGAGAGGCTAAAGAGTGGATGAGAGCTAATGACACCCATCTCTAAAAAAGGCAATTAGGAGGACTCGGAACAGTACAAACCAGCCAGCCTCCTTTTTATCCCCAGGAAGTTGATGAAGCAGCTCTTCCTGGAAAACCTTGCCAGGCACATGCAAGACGACAAAATAATGTAGTTAGCATGATTTTTCAGGGGAATTTCATGCTGAACATCACTTTAAACTCCTCTGATGAATCAACTTGACTGGTAGATGAAGGGAATATTATCTGCCTGGGCTTCAGGGAGGTTTTTGACATATCTCTACATGGCAGCACGCATCCATATGGAAGCAATAGTGCAAAGGGGAGGGAACCAGTGTCTTTTCAGTGATGCTGAGTGAAAAAACAAGAGGCAGTGGGCACTCTCTGAAATACAGGAGATTGCCATTGACCATCAGCAAATGATTCTTTACTGTGAGGGTGACTGAACCACGGCACAGACTGCCCAGAAAGATTGTGGAGCCTGGATCTTTGAAGACATTCAAAGTACACCCAGATAGACTCCTGGGCAAGAGGCTCTAGGTATCCTGGTTTAGGCAGGGGGATTGGGCCTGGTTAGCCCCACCAACCCCTTCCACTCTCATTCATTCTGTGCTAGTGAATTCTCTTCAAGATGCATTTCAAGCACTTGCATGACAAAGTTCTGTGAAGACAGAGATCCAAATGGACACGGCATCTAAGTTCCTTAAGCAGTGTTCAAGAAGAATGTAAAACTCTGGGACGAGTGTCTCTTCCCTAACTGAATCCCTTTCATGGGAAAATTCCCAGCTCTAGAAAGATCTTCTGATACGCATGCTTAAGACTGACACTGGCTGAGCAAATTTCTCCCTATGTGTATCCAAGACCAGTTAGGATCTTCACCCAAACTGCTGTCAACATAGTCACAGAATGTCTCTTGTTAAGAAGTGACAACTTCCATCAGCATGGCAACTATTGGTCCACCAAATGGATGAATGGATGGGAATTATCTGCTTGGGTTAAAAACAAAAAGAAAGAGTTGGTCTTTATTTATCAATTTCATTGCAATATTATAAGGGAAGAAAAAGACCTAAGTCCTTGACTTTCTTAACTCGAGGAAAGATTTTAAGAATTCCTTGTAAAAATGTATGATCACAATCAGACTATTGAAACCATTTGAGTTGGGAAAAGAGTTCACAAATTGTCTAGAGAGTGGCAAAGAAGCCAAGAAAAATAGGAAAGAAACAAAAAGAGAGCAGAAGCGTCAGCTTCATTGTACAAGCTCGTTCTAGAAGTGGTCTGCTGGGAAAAGGAAGCCCCAGTTGAATTTCCAATGTATTCCTGCGCTTGATTCAGTAACCGGTCAATGTAAAAACCAATCCTTTTGTACAACTTCTTCCAGCAACAAAAACTCCAACAGGTTGACACTACCATCATGCCTGTTCCAGACATATTTCCAAGAGAAATGATGATTTTCTTGAAAACCTACTTGCATAAAAGTTGCAAGATGGTGGAGGGATTCCCACATCCTCCTTCCTCCATCTGGCTTGAAAGTAGATTTGATAAAATATGCAACAAAGCACATGATTTATAAGGTAGAGTCAAATGGATGATTTGGGAATTGATCTCTTGTTGATAGGAAACTTCATATCCACTCTGTGTGACCTTTCTAAAACAAAATGTGGAGCTGAGGCATGAATCTGCCACAACAATTGTAAAGCAAACATACACACTCCCCTTCACATGCCCCCCCTTCCACACACACCTAGGCACACACAGAGATCAGCATAGCAGATCATGAACACCTTGGAAAAGACTGAAATGCTCAATGCCTCTCTTGATGGGCAAAAGAGCTGGTGCAGTAATTCAAATGCCTGGTACAGAATTTCTGTTTCATATTTAGCTCCTATTTAAAACACAGCTTTTCATTTCATTCTATTTACAGAATATTTTCATGTCATTTGCTTCTTTAAAATTACTTAGTTCTCACCTCTTGTATGTCTAGGAATATTTTCTTCCAAAAATAGAAAAAAATAGATGCTATCTTTTCAGCAGAAAACATTGGTTGATACAATTTTAAACCATCATGATATGGAAGAATTGTTCTGTCCCTCTCAAAGGTGGAAGAAGCATTTGGATCACAGATCATCTACAATGAAATACTTGACATGTTTAAGATGCTTTCAATCAATTTTGATCGTCAATTGCTTCTTCGTTGTAAACAGTAATTTTTCAGTGAAGGGAAAGTGTGTGTGCTATATCTACATGATGTGGTCAAACCCAGTTCCTACTAATGGCCAGGCTGAACTCCAGTAAATAATGTCCCGAATGATATTTTGCCGCCTTCTTTGGCACTTCATGAAATCTTACCGTGATGAAGTGCTGAAACACAGAGATTTTCTCTTAGAGAGTGTCTCCTGTTGTAACCTGTCCCATGGATTTTATGCTGTAATTCTTATCTCTTTTAAAATTTGCTATCTTCTGTACAGTTTTCATGAACCTTTCTGTTACAGTAGTGAAAATCACAGATAAATGTCATTTTGTACAACTTTGAATTTACCCCAAGAGCTGAGAGAAAACTTGCTCCTATACTTCAATCTCAGTTTCTTCTATAGTCCAACTTTGTATCTCTACCATCAAGCTTCTCCTTTGTTGCTGCTCCAAGCCCCGTCCAAGATGACCTTGAATACTTTCAGGGATGGGACACCCACAACTTCTCTGGGCAACCTGTTCCAGTGTTCCAGCACTCCCACAGTAAAAAAGGCCTTCCTTTCATCTAATATGTGTAGGAAATCATAAATCTAGGCATAGAAACTTGGAGTGCAGATTTGAAATTCTTTTGATTTGAAGCACATTTTATATGAATACTGACTTACTGATGACTAAAAGATGTTGATGGGCATTTGAGCTGACAAGTTTTGAAAAAGTGCACGGAAATTAAAATTGAAACCACTAAAATTAAAAACTTCTTCCCATTGTCTTTTTCCTCTCCTATTCAAAATTGCATATGTCAGATATCAGTGCTTCATGCAAACCTCTCAGATGCTCTCAGAGAAGAAGCTTTTCTTTCAGACTAAGTTGCGGTTGACGTAGAACACTAGCAGGAGTGAAAGTTTTTCTGGGCATCGGGGCAGCACCTTCTCCTTGGATTTGTGTGCAGAAAGCATTTTATCCAAACTGGAAAATAGACCCAACTCTGTTCTATTCATCATTCTTACTGCACCAGGCCTGAAGATGCTGTGAAAAGTAGCCTGTGGACCTTGAAGATAGCGCATGTGAAACAGATGAGAGGTGATGGAGAAGTTGAGAGAAGAAAGAGCATATGGCCCAGTACGGACACCAGAAAGTATTTCTTCATGTGATCATGGCAGATTGCAGGAGCCACTTGGTACTATCAAACCAGCCCGACTTGGCACTGGTGCCACCTTGGGTCTGGGAACCATCCTGCGTATCGTGGATTTTCAGGAGCCAGCAAGACACTCTTGGCCACAGGCCCCCAAACACAAACCTCGGCCCTTTTCCCTGGCAAAGAAAAGTCACCTGCCCTGCTTCTGGATGGCAGATTGCAGGAGCAACTTGGTACTATCAAACCAGCCCGACTTGGCAATGTTGCAACCTTGGGTCTGAGAAACATCCTGCGTATCGTGGATTTTCAGGAGCCAGCCGGCCTCTCCCAGCCACAGGCCCCCAAACACAATCCACGGCCCTTTTCCCTGGCAAACAACACTCACCTGCCCCGCTTCTCGATGGCAGATTGCAGGAGTCCCTGGGTAATTTCAATCCAGCCCGACTTGGCGGCGTTTCCACCTTGCGTCTGGGAATCATCCTGCATATCAAAGAATTTCAGGAGCCAGCCGGCACTCTCAGTCACAGGCCCTTAAACACAGACCTCGGCCCTCTTACCTGGCCAAAAAAACTCACCTGCCCCGCTTCTGCATGGCAGATTGCAGGAGCCACTTGGTAATATCAAACCAGCCCGACTTGGCACTGGTGCCACCTTGGGTCTGGGAACCATCCTGCGTATCGTGGATTTTCAGGAGCCAGCCGGCCACTCCCAGCCACAGGCCCCCAAACACAAAAATCGCCCCTTTTCCCTGGCAAAGAAAAGTCACCTGCCCTGCTTCTGGATGGCAGATTGCAGGAGCAACTTGGTACTATCAAACCAGCCCGACTTGGCAATGTTGCTACCTTGGGTCTGAGAAACATCCTGTGTATCGTGGATTTTCAGGAGCCAGCCGGCCTCTCCCAGCCACAGGCCCCCAAACACAATCCATGGCCCTTTTCCCTGGCAAACAACACTCACCTGCCCCGCTTCTCGATGGCAGATTGCAGGAGTCCCTGGGTAATTTCAATCCAGCCCGACTTGGCGGCGTTTCCACCTTGCGTCTGGGAATCATCCTGCATATCAAAGAATTTCAGGAGCCAGCTGGCACTCTCAGTCACAGGCCCTTAAACACAGACCTCGGCCCTCTTACCTGGCCAAAAAAACTCACCTGCCCCGCTTCTGCATGGCAGATTGCAGGAGCCACTTGGTAATATCAAACCAGCCCGACTTGGCGGCGTTTCCACCTTGCGTCTGGGAATCATCCTGCATATCAAAGAATTTCAGGAGCCAGCCGGCACTCTCAGTCACAGGCCCCCAAACACAAACCATGGCCCTTTTCCCTTGCAAACAAAACTCACCTGCCCCGCTTCTGCATGGCAGATTGCAGCAGCCACTTAGTGCTACCAAACCAGCCCGAATTGGCACTGTGTTGAAAGCGAAGGGAAGCCAACCCACCTTGTCGTTTATCAGCATTGACTCCAATTTATTGATTAAATCAGCCACTTTATATAACCGTGTTAATTAACTTCATGCATATTGCAAAATCCAAGCTCACTCTAGGTTAACAGAGAAAACTCTAACCCCTCCTTTTGTTTTACCATACCCATGATTGTTTCTTGAAAACAGGACCAGCGTTCCCACTGTGATATGAAAGTCAAGTATTGGAGAGTGCTTTTGTTACTTCTTTAGAAGGTTAGAATATGCCGAAAAGATGCTAGCTGGGGACTTGCAATTAATGAATTATTTGCTGTAAGTAGGTCAAATGACATGAGCTTTCAAAAAGGAAAAGTAGTCTTATTCCACCTGCCAATTCTAAAGTAGATTAATAAGCCTTAAGCAGAAGATGGATGTGAAGAGGGATATGACATGAAAGGTTAAGCAACACTGCTGACAGCAAAAGGCTTACCTGCTGCAGATACAGGAGACAAAATACTATTTGGACACAAACATTGCTATTCAGACGACAGTAAAATTCTGAGTGACAGCAAAATTTACTCAGTCATCATGACAGTAAAATTTGCTCCCATCAAAATGTGCTCATCAATTCTTAGTGTAAGCTAAGCACCTTAAGCAAAGGGTAGTTCAAGCCTAACTGGTATTTGATGGCAAAAAAGGCAACTTGGCCTGCGTTTCTCACTTCTACTCCATTCAAAAGCTTACTCTGTCTCAGATTCCTTTGGTGGGATACCAACGCAAGCCGCCAAACTGCACGAAAATGATGATTTAAAGAAAGATAGATGAGAAAAATGGAATAATGGTTCATGTTCTTTTCCTTCCAACTGCTTTGTTTGCCCTTTTAATTTTTTGAAGTCCTTTCTGGTGTCACCATGGTTGCACTGCAGCAAGTGTTGGGCTGTAAGCTGTCCATATTGCCAGCTTCTGGACTGCCTTCAGAAAACTTCCCACTGGTTTTGTCTAGAAATCACAAGCAGTAGAGATGACAAAGACTGCAGAAACCTCCTCATCTCCTTCTAGAGCAAGACCATGTCTTTCAGCCACTCTTAACTAGACAACTTTCATCAGTCATGAGGGAGTCTCATGTTCAAGAGCTAAGCAGTGGTGACAGCTGTAAATGACAAAAAGCAGACTGAAATTCTCTTGGGACTCCAGCAGAGAGCAATGAAGGAGGTTGAATTCACCTTCTTGGGAAGTTCTAAAATGCACGTTCACTTGAGCACAGGAGCTAAGCCATCGTAACCTTTGTTGAGTACGTCTGCGTAGACAGACATATTTAGACCATGTTATTTAAGCCACGTTATCATCTCTAGCTGCTAAGCTGCACTTCTTGCAAAGTATCTGCAACGTATTTTACAGGGTGGGCTTTGATGTGTAATCCCTGAGTAATATTGCAAAGAGAAGTACTTGGGGTGTGGGGTGGGAGCCGCAACTCTTAGGTTTTTCAAATCATGGTTCCATTTGAAAGTCAAAAAAGGTGTCAAACCTTTCTTTCCTAGACCTATTACCAGCACAAACTGTACCAGAATTTATGACCTGTAACTGTACCGTGGACGCTCTTTCTCTGGACTATTCCTTAAGAAACAAAGTCCTCACTAGAAATAAAACAAAATTAGCCAAGTATTGGCCTGGATTAGTTCCAAGGCTCTGTACTAAAGGCCAAACACGTGTAATAATAGTAACGAGTGGACTAAAAGTTAAATCAATAGAGCATGACTCAGTTCAAAGACATCTTGTGTCCTAATGTTCTCACAGAAGGCTGTAAAAACCTGTCTATTTTTGTGGGTTTCTTTTATCCATTTAGCTGTACCTTCTACTTCTCTCCACTGTCTGAGAACATTGATGATAAGGTTGGATGACCTCATGTCAACTTGTAGAAGTAAAGAAAGAGAAGCCAGTAAAGAAAGGCAAATTTGTTAATTGCAGGTGGAAAGAGGGAGGCCAACAAAAGAAAACAAAAGAACAGTACTAATGAAATGCTCCCCTGTCTTCTGTGAAAAGTAAAGGCACAGACAAGAAAGAACAAGTGCAAAATTCTCACTAGAGAAACGCACTTGATCTGACTCAAGTATTTTGCGGTACATTTCTTGCTGTTTTCTCATGCCAAACATATTAACCATTGAAGGTGTCCCTTTCCTCTCTCTGGAATACAGCTAGGAAGATGGCTGTGTCATTGCTGACAAGCTGCTATTCTCAGAGGTGTCCAGCTGAAAGTCCTAGATCAATTGATTTGCTCTGTCACTTTGATATGGCATGACTTACAGTTTCAGCACCTGAACTTGCCAGCCCTACAATTCTTTGCCCCTTGAATGCTTAGATAGGCTCCTTGGCAACTGGCATTTGTAAGGACTTGAAACTATGCAGAATTTGCACCGTGAGATGATGCCAAATGAGTCACACCGGTAGATTAACTGGGGCATGCAAGGCAGAGAGAGGGAAATGAGAGCACAAGAAGAGAGTACACAAGAAGAGAGTACAATCTCCTTTTTTCTGAAACACTGAAGAGATCAAAGTGAACACAAATCCTCCTAGGGGTAGTTCTTGCAAAAGACTAAGAGTTCTTTTTGTGTTCACAGGCCTGGAATACTTAGCTTTGGATGACGGCAAAATGCAGATGACAAAACGAGGCCTTGAAGTCACATCCAGTATGAAGCAGTAGGAAAGAGGAAAGCAGCTGAGAGCGTCAACCCTGCTAAGTAGTCTCAGTATTCTTCTTGACATGAGCAGAAATTTGAAATGAGTCTCTGAAAATTACAAAGGAGGCAGAAGAAAAGGGAGCGATGACTCCTCTGGCATAGTGCTTCCTAACAGGGATCTTCAAAATGTCAAGGTTGTATCATCCTTTCAACTGAAGGAAGGTATGAAAACAACAGGAAGGAAATGGCATCCAATACTCTGGGCAGTGTACTTCTAGACAGAAAGGCCACTGATGGAAAACCAACTAAACTGGCACCAATGCAGCAGCATTGTACTAAAGCCAGAAACGTCCAGCGCTTTGTTCTCTGCCATTCCATTCAGATGCACACAGCAGCTCTGCAACATTCCTACTGATCATCTCTTTGGCAAAGTGGGAGTGAGGGTCCGTGGTGATGCAGAGTCCCCAGGCAGATGCAAAGGAGAGCTGCTTTCTTGCAAAAACCAGGCTTTTGAAACACTCAGGCCTTTCTCATTTCCATAGCTTTAAGCCATAACAAACACAATTCAACCAACCACCATGCACCACGCTGTGAACACACGACGCTTCTAGAACTTGTTGATCTACCTCGAAGTCAGCTGCCTCACCTTGCCACAGTCCTTTTCTACTTAGCCAAAGTAATGGGCCTCAGCCCAAGGCCTTCCTTTTTTAAGCTTCTAGCTCTATGCAGCAGCAAACCACTACTTTCTTCTGTGCCAAGACTTTAGGTAGACGATTTGCATCTGCCCTCCTTCCAGTGAAACCTAATGGCGAGAGAAAAGCCTCTCAGAGATGTTCAGTCATTCCATTTTCTAGACAGGCCAAATCCAAAGAAAAGCAAGCTATGGCATTGTGTACTTGCTCTTACAAAACACCTGCTGCCCTCTGACAATCAGCTAGCAGAAAACCAGCCAAACTGAGACTTGAGGAAAACAACCCTTGGAAGGGAATAATGATGTGATCAATCAAGACAACACTTTTCCAGGCTACCGAGATACTGGAAATGTCAGCAAAGGCTTGAGAGCAAAGGCTGAACTAATGGGAAAAGGGTAAAAGAATCCCAAGAAAAACATGACCAAAGGTTAAAACAATTCCAAGAAGAACATAGGCAACTAACCTGTTGAAGCCTTCAGAAAAACAGTGGCCGCTGATTTACATAGGCCATTCAAGTTAATTGACCCGTGCACCTTCCACTCCTTTTTCGGCACCATATGGAGTGAATTGAGACCATGGAATCACAATTCCTTGGATTCTGTTCTTAACTTCAGGAGAGAAGTACAGCAGCTGAAGTACCTGTTACTGATGTGATACCCAGGAACACCGAGTTGACACATTTCTTTCTTGGCCAATCACAACAAGCAAGGCTAAGAGGATAAGGCTGGCTTATTTCCATGACACTTTTCTTGTTTTACAGCCTGCTCTGATTCCGGTCAAACTTTTTCATTAGCTTCTCTCTAAAAGGAGAAAGTCCAATTCAACGTCCCGCCCGACTGCTGCAAGTATACCATTTGGTTTGTGGAGCCGAAAAAATTGAATTGGAAGGTACGGAGCCCCCAGAGCTAAGAGGCGCTCGGGGCGTCTTTTGGCAGAAGCCGCGCTAAGAGAGCACTCTGAGCGGTACAATCGTCTTTGCGCGAAGAAGCCGCTTCTTCGGCTCCGGGAGCCGGAGAGAGCGGCAGCATCGGAAAGGTGAAGAAGGAAACTGTACAATACTGGTATTGTATGCGCAGCTTGCCAATTGATAGAAAACAGTACATTACCACTTTCCTGACTTTTCCAATCACATGAACATTCGATAGGAAGTTATTTTGGACAACTTTTGTTTCCTTCATGCCAAACACTTGGCCGACCTCCGTGCAACGTCCAGAACACGATGGGAGATGTTTTCTGTGCTCGCGCAGGTTTTCCTTGCCAGACAGAGTGGAAAAGCTTTCTGCTAGCATGTAGACCACAAAAGACGCTAAAGACGAAGGTACGATGCTCTCCGGAGCTAAGCGCCGCTCCCGGGCTTCTTTCGGCAGAAGCGGCGCAAAGAGAGCACTGTGAGCGGTACAATCGTCTTTGCGCGAAGAAGCCGCTTCTTCGGCTCAGGGAGCCGGAGAGAGCGGCAGCATCGGAAAGGTGAAGAAGGAAACTGTACAATACTGGGATTGTATGCGCAGCTTGCCAATTGATAGAAAACAGTACATTACCACTTTCCTGACTTTTCCAATCACATGAACATTCGATAGGAAGTTATTTTGGACAACTTTTGTTTCCTTCATGCCAAACACTTGGCCGACCTCCGTGCAACGTCCAGAACACGATGGGAGATGTTTTCTGTGCTCGCGCAGGTTTTCCTTGCCAGACAGAGTGGAAAAGCTTTCTGCTAGCATGTAGACCACAAAAGACGTTAAAGACGAAGGTACGATGCTCTCCGGAGCTAAGCGCCGCTCCCGGGCTTCTTTCGGCAGAAGCGGCGCAAAGAGAGCACTGTGAGCGGTACAATCGTCTTTGCGCGAAGAAGCCGCTTCTTCGGCTCAGGGAGCCGGAGAGAGCGGCAGCATTGGAAAGGTGAAGAAGGAAGCTGTACAACACTGGGATTGTGTGCGCAACTTGCCAACTGATAGAAAACAGTACCTTATACTTTCCTGACGTTTCCAATCACATGAACATGTAGTGGAAAGGCTTTTTGCTAAGATGTAGACGACAAGAGAGGCTAAAGAGTGGATGAGAGCTAATGACACCCATCTCTAAAAAAGGCAATTAGGAGGACTCGGAATAGTACAAACCAGCCAGCCTCCTTTTTATCCCCAGGAAGTTGATGAAGCAGCTCTTCCTGGAAAACCTTGCCAGGCACATGCAAGACGACAAAATAATGTAGTTAGCATGATTTTTCAGGGGAATTTCATGCTGAACATCACTTTAAACTCCTCTGATGAATCAACTTGACTGGTAGATGAAGGGAATATTATCTGCCTGGGCTTCAGGGAGGTTTTTGACATATCTCTACATGGCAGCACGCATCCATATGGAAGCAATAGTGCAAAGGGGAGGGAACCAGTGTCTTTTCAGTGATGCTGAGTGAAAAAACAAGAGGCAGTGGGCACTCTCTGAAATACAGGAGATTGCCATTGACCATCAGCAAATGATTCTTTACTGTGAGGGTGACTGAACCACGGCACAGACTGCCCAGAAAGATTGTGGAGCCTGGATCTTTGAAGACATTCAAAGTACACCCAGATAGACTCCTGGGCAAGAGGCTCTAGGTATCCTGGTTTAGGCATGGGGATTGGGCCTGGTTAGCCCCACCAACCCCTTCCACTCTCATTCATTCTGTGCTAGTGAATTCTCTTCAAGATGCATTTCAAGCACTTGCATGACAAAGTTCTGTGAAGACAGAGATCCAAATGGACACGGCATCTAAGTTCCTTAAGCAGTGTTCAAGAAGAATGTAAAACTCTGGGACGAGTGTCTCTTCCCTAACTGAATCCCTTTCATGGGAAAATTCCCAGCTCTAGAAAGATCTTCTGATACGCATGCTTAAGACTGACACTGGCTGAGCAAATTTCTCCCTATGTGTATCCAAGACCAGTTAGGATCTTCACCCAAACTGCTGTCAACATAGTCACAGAATGTCTCTTGTTAAGAAGTGACAACTTCCATCAGCATGGCAACTATTGGTCCACCAAATGGATGAATGGATGGGAATTATCTGCTTGGGTTAAAAACAAAAAGAAAGAGTTGGTCTTTATTTATCAATTTCATTGCAATATTATAAGGGAAGAAAAAGACCTAAGTCCTTGACTTTCTTAACTCGAGGAAAGATTTTAAGAATTCCTTGTAAAAATGTATGATCACAATCAGACTATTGAAACCATTTGAGTTGGGAAAAGAGTTCACAAATTGTCTAGAGAGTGGCAAAGAAGCCAAGAAAAATAGGAAAGAAACAAAAAGAGAGCAGAAGCGTCAGCTTCATTGTACAAGCTCGTTCTAGAAGTGGTCTGCTGGGAAAAGGAAGCCCCAGTTGAATTTCCAATGTATTCCTGCGCTTGATTCAGTAACCGGTCAATGTAAAAACCAATCCTTTTGTACAACTTCTTCCAGCAACAAAAACTCCAACAGGTTGACACTACCATCATGCCTGTTCCAGACATATTTCCAAGAGAAATGATGATTTTCTTGAAAACCTACTTGCATAAAAGTTGCAAGATGGTGGAGGGATTCCCACATCCTCCTTCCTCCATCTGGCTTGAAAGTAGATTTGATAAAATATGCAACAAAGCACATGATTTATAAGGTAGAGTCAAATGGATGATTTGGGAATTGATCTCTTGTTGATAGGAAACTTCATATCCACTCTGTGTGACCTTTCTAAAACAAAATGTGGAGCTGAGGCATGAATCTGCCACAACAATTGTAAAGCAAACATACACACTCCCCTTCACATGCCCCCCCTTCCACACACACCTAGGCACACACAGAGATCAGCATAGCAGATCATGAACACCTTGGAAAAGACTGAAATGCTCAATGCCTCTCTTGATGGGCAAAAGAGCTGGTGCAGTAATTCAAATGCCTGGTACAGAATTTCTGTTTCATATTTAGCTCCTATTTAAAACACAGCTTTTCATTTCATTCTATTTACAGAATATTTTCATGTCATTTGCTTCTTTAAAATTACTTAGTTCTCACCTCTTGTATGTCTAGGAATATTTTCTTCCAAAAATAGAAAAAAATAGATGCTATCTTTTCAGCAGAAAACATTGGTTGATACAATTTTAAACCATCATGATATGGAAGAATTGTTCTGTCCCTCTCAAAGGTGGAAGAAGCATTTGGATCACAGATCATCTACAATGAAATACTTGACATGTTTAAGATGCTTTCAATCAATTTTGATCGTCAATTGCTTCTTCGTTGTAAACAGTAATTTTTCAGTGAAGGGAAAGTGTGTGTGCTATATCTACATGATGTGGTCAAACCCAGTTCCTACTAATGGCCAGGCTGAACTCCAGTAAATAATGTCCCGAATGATATTTTGCCGCCTTCTTTGGCACTTCATGAAATCTTACCGTGATGAAGTGCTGAAACACAGAGATTTTCTCTTAGAGAGTGTCTCCTGTTGTAACCTGTCCCATGGATTTTATGCTGTAATTCTTATCTCTTTTAAAATTTGCTATCTTCTGTACAGTTTTCATGAACCTTTCTGTTACAGTAGTGAAAATCACAGATAAATGTCATTTTGTACAACTTTGAATTTACCCCAAGAGCTGAGAGAAAACTTGCTCCTATACTTCAATCTCAGTTTCTTCTATAGTCCAACTTTGTATCTCTACCATCAAGCTTCTCCTTTGTTGCTGCTCCAAGCCCCGTCCAAGATGACCTTGAATACTTTCAGGGATGGGACACCCACAACTTCTCTGGGCAACCTGTTCCAGTGTTCCAGCACTCCCACAGTAAAAAAGGCCTTCCTTTCATCTAATATGTGTAGGAAATCATAAATCTAGGCATAGAAACTTGGAGTGCAGATTTGAAATTCTTTTGATTTGAAGCACATTTTATATGAATACTGACTTACTGATGACTAAAAGATGTTGATGGGCATTTGAGCTGACAAGTTTTGAAAAAGTGCACGGAAATTAAAATTGAAACCACTAAAATTAAAAACTTCTTCCCATTGTCTTTTTCCTCTCCTATTCAAAATTGCATATGTCAGATATCAGTGCTTCATGCAAACCTCTCAGATGCTCTCAGAGAAGAAGCTTTTCTTTCAGACTAAGTTGCGGTTGACGTAGAACACTAGCAGGAGTGAAAGTTTTTCTGGGCATCGGGGCAGCACCTTCTCCTTGGATTTGTGTGCAGAAAGCATTTTATCCAAACTGGAAAATAGACCCAACTCTGTTCTATTCATCATTCTTACTGCACCAGGCCTGAAGATGCTGTGAAAAGTAGCCTGTGGACCTTGAAGATAGCGCATGTGAAACAGATGAGAGGTGATGGAGAAGTTGAGAGAAGAAAGAGCATATGGCCCAGTACGGACACCAGAAAGTATTTCTTCATGTGATCATGGCAGATTGCAGGAGCCACTTGGTACTATCAAACCAGCCCGACTTGGCACTGGTGCCACCTTGGGTCTGGGAACCATCCTGCGTATCGTGGATTTTCAGGAGCCAGCAAGACACTCTTGGCCACAGGCCCCCAAACACAAACCTCGGCCCTTTTCCCTGGCAAAGAAAAGTCACCTGCCCTGCTTCTGGATGGCAGATTGCAGGAGCAACTTGGTACTATCAAACCAGCCCGACTTGGCAATGTTGCAACCTTGGGTCTGAGAAACATCCTGCGTATCGTGGATTTTCAGGAGCCAGCCGGCCTCTCCCAGCCACAGGCCCCCAAACACAATCCACGGCCCTTTTCCCTGGCAAACAACACTCACCTGCCCCGCTTCTCGATGGCAGATTGCAGGAGTCCCTGGGTAATTTCAATCCAGCCCGACTTGGCGGCGTTTCCACCTTGCGTCTGGGAATCATCCTGCATATCAAAGAATTTCAGGAGCCAGCCGGCACTCTCAGTCACAGGCCCTTAAACACAGACCTCGGCCCTCTTACCTGGCCAAAAAAACTCACCTGCCCCGCTTCTGCATGGCAGATTGCAGGAGCCACTTGGTAATATCAAACCAGCCCGACTTGGCACTGGTGCCACCTTGGGTCTGGGAACCATCCTGCGTATCGTGGATTTTCAGGAGCCAGCCGGCCACTCCCAGCCACAGGCCCCCAAACACAAAAATCGCCCCTTTTCCCTGGCAAAGAAAAGTCACCTGCCCTGCTTCTGGATGGCAGATTGCAGGAGCAACTTGGTACTATCAAACCAGCCCGACTTGGCAATGTTGCTACCTTGGGTCTGAGAAACATCCTGTGTATCGTGGATTTTCAGGAGCCAGCCGGCCTCTCCCAGCCACAGGCCCCCAAACACAATCCATGGCCCTTTTCCCTGGCAAACAACACTCACCTGCCCCGCTTCTCGATGGCAGATTGCAGGAGTCCCTGGGTAATTTCAATCCAGCCCGACTTGGCGGCGTTTCCACCTTGCGTCTGGGAATCATCCTGCATATCAAAGAATTTCAGGAGCCAGCTGGCACTCTCAGTCACAGGCCCTTAAACACAGACCTCGGCCCTCTTACCTGGCCAAAAAAACTCACCTGCCCCGCTTCTGCATGGCAGATTGCAGGAGCCACTTGGTAATATCAAACCAGCCCGACTTGGCGGCGTTTCCACCTTGCGTCTGGGAATCATCCTGCATATCAAAGAATTTCAGGAGCCAGCCGGCACTCTCAGTCACAGGCCCCCAAACACAAACCATGGCCCTTTTCCCTTGCAAACAAAACTCACCTGCCCCGCTTCTGCATGGCAGATTGCAGCAGCCACTTAGTGCTACCAAACCAGCCCGAATTGGCACTGTGTTGAAAGCGAAGGGAAGCCAACCCACCTTGTCGTTTATCAGCATTGACTCCAATTTATTGATTAAATCAGCCACTTTATATAACCGTGTTAATTAACTTCATGCATATTGCAAAATCCAAGCTCACTCTAGGTTAACAGAGAAAACTCTAACCCCTCCTTTTGTTTTACCATACCCATGATTGTTTCTTGAAAACAGGACCAGCGTTCCCACTGTGATATGAAAGTCAAGTATTGGAGAGTGCTTTTGTTACTTCTTTAGAAGGTTAGAATATGCCGAAAAGATGCTAGCTGGGGACTTGCAATTAATGAATTATTTGCTGTAAGTAGGTCAAATGACATGAGCTTTCAAAAAGGAAAAGTAGTCTTATTCCACCTGCCAATTCTAAAGTAGATTAATAAGCCTTAAGCAGAAGATGGATGTGAAGAGGGATATGACATGAAAGGTTAAGCAACACTGCTGACAGCAAAAGGCTTACCTGCTGCAGATACAGGAGACAAAATACTATTTGGACACAAACATTGCTATTCAGACGACAGTAAAATTCTGAGTGACAGCAAAATTTACTCAGTCATCATGACAGTAAAATTTGCTCCCATCAAAATGTGCTCATCAATTCTTAGTGTAAGCTAAGCACCTTAAGCAAAGGGTAGTTCAAGCCTAACTGGTATTTGATGGCAAAAAAGGCAACTTGGCCTGCGTTTCTCACTTCTACTCCATTCAAAAGCTTACTCTGTCTCAGATTCCTTTGGTGGGATACCAACGCAAGCCGCCAAACTGCACGAAAATGATGATTTAAAGAAAGATAGATGAGAAAAATGGAATAATGGTTCATGTTCTTTTCCTTCCAACTGCTTTGTTTGCCCTTTTAATTTTTTGAAGTCCTTTCTGGTGTCACCATGGTTGCACTGCAGCAAGTGTTGGGCTGTAAGCTGTCCATATTGCCAGCTTCTGGACTGCCTTCAGAAAACTTCCCACTGGTTTTGTCTAGAAATCACAAGCAGTAGAGATGACAAAGACTGCAGAAACCTCCTCATCTCCTTCTAGAGCAAGACCATGTCTTTCAGCCACTCTTAACTAGACAACTTTCATCAGTCATGAGGGAGTCTCATGTTCAAGAGCTAAGCAGTGGTGACAGCTGTAAATGACAAAAAGCAGACTGAAATTCTCTTGGGACTCCAGCAGAGAGCAATGAAGGAGGTTGAATTCACCTTCTTGGGAAGTTCTAAAATGCACGTTCACTTGAGCACAGGAGCTAAGCCATCGTAACCTTTGTTGAGTACGTCTGCGTAGACAGACATATTTAGACCATGTTATTTAAGCCACGTTATCATCTCTAGCTGCTAAGCTGCACTTCTTGCAAAGTATCTGCAACGTATTTTACAGGGTGGGCTTTGATGTGTAATCCCTGAGTAATATTGCAAAGAGAAGTACTTGGGGTGTGGGGTGGGAGCCGCAACTCTTAGGTTTTTCAAATCATGGTTCCATTTGAAAGTCAAAAAAGGTGTCAAACCTTTCTTTCCTAGACCTATTACCAGCACAAACTGTACCAGAATTTATGACCTGTAACTGTACCGTGGACGCTCTTTCTCTGGACTATTCCTTAAGAAACAAAGTCCTCACTAGAAATAAAACAAAATTAGCCAAGTATTGGCCTGGATTAGTTCCAAGGCTCTGTACTAAAGGCCAAACACGTGTAATAATAGTAACGAGTGGACTAAAAGTTAAATCAATAGAGCATGACTCAGTTCAAAGACATCTTGTGTCCTAATGTTCTCACAGAAGGCTGTAAAAACCTGTCTATTTTTGTGGGTTTCTTTTATCCATTTAGCTGTACCTTCTACTTCTCTCCACTGTCTGAGAACATTGATGATAAGGTTGGATGACCTCATGTCAACTTGTAGAAGTAAAGAAAGAGAAGCCAGTAAAGAAAGGCAAATTTGTTAATTGCAGGTGGAAAGAGGGAGGCCAACAAAAGAAAACAAAAGAACAGTACTAATGAAATGCTCCCCTGTCTTCTGTGAAAAGTAAAGGCACAGACAAGAAAGAACAAGTGCAAAATTCTCACTAGAGAAACGCACTTGATCTGACTCAAGTATTTTGCGGTACATTTCTTGCTGTTTTCTCATGCCAAACATATTAACCATTGAAGGTGTCCCTTTCCTCTCTCTGGAATACAGCTAGGAAGATGGCTGTGTCATTGCTGACAAGCTGCTATTCTCAGAGGTGTCCAGCTGAAAGTCCTAGATCAATTGATTTGCTCTGTCACTTTGATATGGCATGACTTACAGTTTCAGCACCTGAACTTGCCAGCCCTACAATTCTTTGCCCCTTGAATGCTTAGATAGGCTCCTTGGCAACTGGCATTTGTAAGGACTTGAAACTATGCAGAATTTGCACCGTGAGATGATGCCAAATGAGTCACACCGGTAGATTAACTGGGGCATGCAAGGCAGAGAGAGGGAAATGAGAGCACAAGAAGAGAGTACACAAGAAGAGAGTACAATCTCCTTTTTTCTGAAACACTGAAGAGATCAAAGTGAACACAAATCCTCCTAGGGGTAGTTCTTGCAAAAGACTAAGAGTTCTTTTTGTGTTCACAGGCCTGGAATACTTAGCTTTGGATGACGGCAAAATGCAGATGACAAAACGAGGCCTTGAAGTCACATCCAGTATGAAGCAGTAGGAAAGAGGAAAGCAGCTGAGAGCGTCAACCCTGCTAAGTAGTCTCAGTATTCTTCTTGACATGAGCAGAAATTTGAAATGAGTCTCTGAAAATTACAAAGGAGGCAGAAGAAAAGGGAGCGATGACTCCTCTGGCATAGTGCTTCCTAACAGGGATCTTCAAAATGTCAAGGTTGTATCATCCTTTCAACTGAAGGAAGGTATGAAAACAACAGGAAGGAAATGGCATCCAATACTCTGGGCAGTGTACTTCTAGACAGAAAGGCCACTGATGGAAAACCAACTAAACTGGCACCAATGCAGCAGCATTGTACTAAAGCCAGAAACGTCCAGCGCTTTGTTCTCTGCCATTCCATTCAGATGCACACAGCAGCTCTGCAACATTCCTACTGATCATCTCTTTGGCAAAGTGGGAGTGAGGGTCCGTGGTGATGCAGAGTCCCCAGGCAGATGCAAAGGAGAGCTGCTTTCTTGCAAAAACCAGGCTTTTGAAACACTCAGGCCTTTCTCATTTCCATAGCTTTAAGCCATAACAAACACAATTCAACCAACCACCATGCACCACGCTGTGAACACACGACGCTTCTAGAACTTGTTGATCTACCTCGAAGTCAGCTGCCTCACCTTGCCACAGTCCTTTTCTACTTAGCCAAAGTAATGGGCCTCAGCCCAAGGCCTTCCTTTTTTAAGCTTCTAGCTCTATGCAGCAGCAAACCACTACTTTCTTCTGTGCCAAGACTTTAGGTAGACGATTTGCATCTGCCCTCCTTCCAGTGAAACCTAATGGCGAGAGAAAAGCCTCTCAGAGATGTTCAGTCATTCCATTTTCTAGACAGGCCAAATCCAAAGAAAAGCAAGCTATGGCATTGTGTACTTGCTCTTACAAAACACCTGCTGCCCTCTGACAATCAGCTAGCAGAAAACCAGCCAAACTGAGACTTGAGGAAAACAACCCTTGGAAGGGAATAATGATGTGATCAATCAAGACAACACTTTTCCAGGCTACCGAGATACTGGAAATGTCAGCAAAGGCTTGAGAGCAAAGGCTGAACTAATGGGAAAAGGGTAAAAGAATCCCAAGAAAAACATGACCAAAGGTTAAAACAATTCCAAGAAGAACATAGGCAACTAACCTGTTGAAGCCTTCAGAAAAACAGTGGCCGCTGATTTACATAGGCCATTCAAGTTAATTGACCCGTGCACCTTCCACTCCTTTTTCGGCACCATATGGAGTGAATTGAGACCATGGAATCACAATTCCTTGGATTCTGTTCTTAACTTCAGGAGAGAAGTACAGCAGCTGAAGTACCTGTTACTGATGTGATACCCAGGAACACCGAGTTGACACATTTCTTTCTTGGCCAATCACAACAAGCAAGGCTAAGAGGATAAGGCTGGCTTATTTCCATGACACTTTTCTTGTTTTACAGCCTGCTCTGATTCCGGTCAAACTTTTTCATTAGCTTCTCTCTAAAAGGAGAAAGTCCAATTCAACGTCCCGCCCGACTGCTGCAAGTATACCATTTGGTTTGTGGAGCCGAAAAAATTGAATTGGAAGGTACGGAGCCCCCAGAGCTAAGAGGCGCTCGGGGCGTCTTTTGGCAGAAGCCGCGCTAAGAGAGCACTCTGAGCGGTACAATCGTCTTTGCGCGAAGAAGCCGCTTCTTCGGCTCCGGGAGCCGGAGAGAGCGGCAGCATCGGAAAGGTGAAGAAGGAAACTGTACAATACTGGTATTGTATGCGCAGCTTGCCAATTGATAGAAAACAGTACATTACCACTTTCCTGACTTTTCCAATCACATGAACATTCGATAGGAAGTTATTTTGGACAACTTTTGTTTCCTTCATGCCAAACACTTGGCCGACCTCCGTGCAACGTCCAGAACACGATGGGAGATGTTTTCTGTGCTCGCGCAGGTTTTCCTTGCCAGACAGAGTGGAAAAGCTTTCTGCTAGCATGTAGACCACAAAAGACGCTAAAGACGAAGGTACGATGCTCTCCGGAGCTAAGCGCCGCTCCCGGGCTTCTTTCGGCAGAAGCGGCGCAAAGAGAGCACTGTGAGCGGTACAATCGTCTTTGCGCGAAGAAGCCGCTTCTTCGGCTCAGGGAGCCGGAGAGAGCGGCAGCATCGGAAAGGTGAAGAAGGAAACTGTACAATACTGGGATTGTATGCGCAGCTTGCCAATTGATAGAAAACAGTACATTACCACTTTCCTGACTTTTCCAATCACATGAACATTCGATAGGAAGTTATTTTGGACAACTTTTGTTTCCTTCATGCCAAACACTTGGCCGACCTCCGTGCAACGTCCAGAACACGATGGGAGATGTTTTCTGTGCTCGCGCAGGTTTTCCTTGCCAGACAGAGTGGAAAAGCTTTCTGCTAGCATGTAGACCACAAAAGACGTTAAAGACGAAGGTACGATGCTCTCCGGAGCTAAGCGCCGCTCCCGGGCTTCTTTCGGCAGAAGCGGCGCAAAGAGAGCACTGTGAGCGGTACAATCGTCTTTGCGCGAAGAAGCCGCTTCTTCGGCTCAGGGAGCCGGAGAGAGCGGCAGCATTGGAAAGGTGAAGAAGGAAGCTGTACAACACTGGGATTGTGTGCGCAACTTGCCAACTGATAGAAAACAGTACCTTATACTTTCCTGACGTTTCCAATCACATGAACATGTAGTGGAAAGGCTTTTTGCTAAGATGTAGACGACAAGAGAGGCTAAAGAGTGGATGAGAGCTAATGACACCCATCTCTAAAAAAGGCAATTAGGAGGACTCGGAATAGTACAAACCAGCCAGCCTCCTTTTTATCCCCAGGAAGTTGATGAAGCAGCTCTTCCTGGAAAACCTTGCCAGGCACATGCAAGACGACAAAATAATGTAGTTAGCATGATTTTTCAGGGGAATTTCATGCTGAACATCACTTTAAACTCCTCTGATGAATCAACTTGACTGGTAGATGAAGGGAATATTATCTGCCTGGGCTTCAGGGAGGTTTTTGACATATCTCTACATGGCAGCACGCATCCATATGGAAGCAATAGTGCAAAGGGGAGGGAACCAGTGTCTTTTCAGTGATGCTGAGTGAAAAAACAAGAGGCAGTGGGCACTCTCTGAAATACAGGAGATTGCCATTGACCATCAGCAAATGATTCTTTACTGTGAGGGTGACTGAACCACGGCACAGACTGCCCAGAAAGATTGTGGAGCCTGGATCTTTGAAGACATTCAAAGTACACCCAGATAGACTCCTGGGCAAGAGGCTCTAGGTATCCTGGTTTAGGCATGGGGATTGGGCCTGGTTAGCCCCACCAACCCCTTCCACTCTCATTCATTCTGTGCTAGTGAATTCTCTTCAAGATGCATTTCAAGCACTTGCATGACAAAGTTCTGTGAAGACAGAGATCCAAATGGACACGGCATCTAAGTTCCTTAAGCAGTGTTCAAGAAGAATGTAAAACTCTGGGACGAGTGTCTCTTCCCTAACTGAATCCCTTTCATGGGAAAATTCCCAGCTCTAGAAAGATCTTCTGATACGCATGCTTAAGACTGACACTGGCTGAGCAAATTTCTCCCTATGTGTATCCAAGACCAGTTAGGATCTTCACCCAAACTGCTGTCAACATAGTCACAGAATGTCTCTTGTTAAGAAGTGACAACTTCCATCAGCATGGCAACTATTGGTCCACCAAATGGATGAATGGATGGGAATTATCTGCTTGGGTTAAAAACAAAAAGAAAGAGTTGGTCTTTATTTATCAATTTCATTGCAATATTATAAGGGAAGAAAAAGACCTAAGTCCTTGACTTTCTTAACTCGAGGAAAGATTTTAAGAATTCCTTGTAAAAATGTATGATCACAATCAGACTATTGAAACCATTTGAGTTGGGAAAAGAGTTCACAAATTGTCTAGAGAGTGGCAAAGAAGCCAAGAAAAATAGGAAAGAAACAAAAAGAGAGCAGAAGCGTCAGCTTCATTGTACAAGCTCGTTCTAGAAGTGGTCTGCTGGGAAAAGGAAGCCCCAGTTGAATTTCCAATGTATTCCTGCGCTTGATTCAGTAACCGGTCAATGTAAAAACCAATCCTTTTGTACAACTTCTTCCAGCAACAAAAACTCCAACAGGTTGACACTACCATCATGCCTGTTCCAGACATATTTCCAAGAGAAATGATGATTTTCTTGAAAACCTACTTGCATAAAAGTTGCAAGATGGTGGAGGGATTCCCACATCCTCCTTCCTCCATCTGGCTTGAAAGTAGATTTGATAAAATATGCAACAAAGCACATGATTTATAAGGTAGAGTCAAATGGATGATTTGGGAATTGATCTCTTGTTGATAGGAAACTTCATATCCACTCTGTGTGACCTTTCTAAAACAAAATGTGGAGCTGAGGCATGAATCTGCCACAACAATTGTAAAGCAAACATACACACTCCCCTTCACATGCCCCCCCTTCCACACACACCTAGGCACACACAGAGATCAGCATAGCAGATCATGAACACCTTGGAAAAGACTGAAATGCTCAATGCCTCTCTTGATGGGCAAAAGAGCTGGTGCAGTAATTCAAATGCCTGGTACAGAATTTCTGTTTCATATTTAGCTCCTATTTAAAACACAGCTTTTCATTTCATTCTATTTACAGAATATTTTCATGTCATTTGCTTCTTTAAAATTACTTAGTTCTCACCTCTTGTATGTCTAGGAATATTTTCTTCCAAAAATAGAAAAAAATAGATGCTATCTTTTCAGCAGAAAACATTGGTTGATACAATTTTAAACCATCATGATATGGAAGAATTGTTCTGTCCCTCTCAAAGGTGGAAGAAGCATTTGGATCACAGATCATCTACAATGAAATACTTGACATGTTTAAGATGCTTTCAATCAATTTTGATCGTCAATTGCTTCTTCGTTGTAAACAGTAATTTTTCAGTGAAGGGAAAGTGTGTGTGCTATATCTACATGATGTGGTCAAACCCAGTTCCTACTAATGGCCAGGCTGAACTCCAGTAAATAATGTCCCGAATGATATTTTGCCGCCTTCTTTGGCACTTCATGAAATCTTACCGTGATGAAGTGCTGAAACACAGAGATTTTCTCTTAGAGAGTGTCTCCTGTTGTAACCTGTCCCATGGATTTTATGCTGTAATTCTTATCTCTTTTAAAATTTGCTATCTTCTGTACAGTTTTCATGAACCTTTCTGTTACAGTAGTGAAAATCACAGATAAATGTCATTTTGTACAACTTTGAATTTACCCCAAGAGCTGAGAGAAAACTTGCTCCTATACTTCAATCTCAGTTTCTTCTATAGTCCAACTTTGTATCTCTACCATCAAGCTTCTCCTTTGTTGCTGCTCCAAGCCCCGTCCAAGATGACCTTGAATACTTTCAGGGATGGGACACCCACAACTTCTCTGGGCAACCTGTTCCAGTGTTCCAGCACTCCCACAGTAAAAAAGGCCTTCCTTTCATCTAATATGTGTAGGAAATCATAAATCTAGGCATAGAAACTTGGAGTGCAGATTTGAAATTCTTTTGATTTGAAGCACATTTTATATGAATACTGACTTACTGATGACTAAAAGATGTTGATGGGCATTTGAGCTGACAAGTTTTGAAAAAGTGCACGGAAATTAAAATTGAAACCACTAAAATTAAAAACTTCTTCCCATTGTCTTTTTCCTCTCCTATTCAAAATTGCATATGTCAGATATCAGTGCTTCATGCAAACCTCTCAGATGCTCTCAGAGAAGAAGCTTTTCTTTCAGACTAAGTTGCGGTTGACGTAGAACACTAGCAGGAGTGAAAGTTTTTCTGGGCATCGGGGCAGCACCTTCTCCTTGGATTTGTGTGCAGAAAGCATTTTATCCAAACTGGAAAATAGACCCAACTCTGTTCTATTCATCATTCTTACTGCACCAGGCCTGAAGATGCTGTGAAAAGTAGCCTGTGGACCTTGAAGATAGCGCATGTGAAACAGATGAGAGGTGATGGAGAAGTTGAGAGAAGAAAGAGCATATGGCCCAGTACGGACACCAGAAAGTATTTCTTCATGTGATCATGGCAGATTGCAGGAGCCACTTGGTACTATCAAACCAGCCCGACTTGGCACTGGTGCCACCTTGGGTCTGGGAACCATCCTGCGTATCGTGGATTTTCAGGAGCCAGCAAGACACTCTTGGCCACAGGCCCCCAAACACAAACCTCGGCCCTTTTCCCTGGCAAAGAAAAGTCACCTGCCCTGCTTCTGGATGGCAGATTGCAGGAGCAACTTGGTACTATCAAACCAGCCCGACTTGGCAATGTTGCAACCTTGGGTCTGAGAAACATCCTGCGTATCGTGGATTTTCAGGAGCCAGCCGGCCTCTCCCAGCCACAGGCCCCCAAACACAATCCACGGCCCTTTTCCCTGGCAAACAACACTCACCTGCCCCGCTTCTCGATGGCAGATTGCAGGAGTCCCTGGGTAATTTCAATCCAGCCCGACTTGGCGGCGTTTCCACCTTGCGTCTGGGAATCATCCTGCATATCAAAGAATTTCAGGAGCCAGCCGGCACTCTCAGTCACAGGCCCTTAAACACAGACCTCGGCCCTCTTACCTGGCCAAAAAAACTCACCTGCCCCGCTTCTGCATGGCAGATTGCAGGAGCCACTTGGTAATATCAAACCAGCCCGACTTGGCACTGGTGCCACCTTGGGTCTGGGAACCATCCTGCGTATCGTAGATTTTCAGGAGCCAGCCGGCCACTCCCAGCCACAGGCCCCCAAACACAAAAATCGCCCCTTTTCCCTGGCAAAGAAAAGTCACCTGCCCTGCTTCTGGATGGCAGATTGCAGGAGCAACTTGGTACTATCAAACCAGCCCGACTTGGCAATGTTGCTACCTTGGGTCTGAGAAACATCCTGTGTATCGTGGATTTTCAGGAGCCAGCCGGCCTCTCCCAGCCACAGGCCCCCAAACACAATCCATGGCCCTTTTCCCTGGCAAACAACACTCACCTGCCCCGCTTCTCGATGGCAGATTGCAGGAGTCCCTGGGTAATTTCAATCCAGCCCGACTTGGCGGCGTTTCCACCTTGCGTCTGGGAATCATCCTGCATATCAAAGAATTTCAGGAGCCAGCTGGCACTCTCAGTCACAGGCCCTTAAACACAGACCTCGGCCCTCTTACCTGGCCAAAAAAACTCACCTGCCCCGCTTCTGCATGGCAGATTGCAGGAGCCACTTGGTAATATCAAACCAGCCCGACTTGGCGGCGTTTCCACCTTGCGTCTGGGAATCATCCTGCATATCAAAGAATTTCAGGAGCCAGCCGGCACTCTCAGTCACAGGCCCCCAAACACAAACCATGGCCCTTTTCCCTTGCAAACAAAACTCACCTGCCCCGCTTCTGCATGGCAGATTGCAGCAGCCACTTAGTGCTACCAAACCAGCCCGAATTGGCACTGTGTTGAAAGCGAAGGGAAGCCAACCCACCTTGTCGTTTATCAGCATTGACTCCAATTTATTGATTAAATCAGCCACTTTATATAACCGTGTTAATTAACTTCATGCATATTGCAAAATCCAAGCTCACTCTAGGTTAACAGAGAAAACTCTAACCCCTCCTTTTGTTTTACCATACCCATGATTGTTTCTTGAAAACAGGACCAGCGTTCCCACTGTGATATGAAAGTCAAGTATTGGAGAGTGCTTTTGTTACTTCTTTAGAAGGTTAGAATATGCCGAAAAGATGCTAGCTGGGGACTTGCAATTAATGAATTATTTGCTGTAAGTAGGTCAAATGACATGAGCTTTCAAAAAGGAAAAGTAGTCTTATTCCACCTGCCAATTCTAAAGTAGATTAATAAGCCTTAAGCAGAAGATGGATGTGAAGAGGGATATGACATGAAAGGTTAAGCAACACTGCTGACAGCAAAAGGCTTACCTGCTGCAGATACAGGAGACAAAATACTATTTGGACACAAACATTGCTATTCAGACGACAGTAAAATTCTGAGTGACAGCAAAATTTACTCAGTCATCATGACAGTAAAATTTGCTCCCATCAAAATGTGCTCATCAATTCTTAGTGTAAGCTAAGCACCTTAAGCAAAGGGTAGTTCAAGCCTAACTGGTATTTGATGGCAAAAAAGGCAACTTGGCCTGCGTTTCTCACTTCTACTCCATTCAAAAGCTTACTCTGTCTCAGATTCCTTTGGTGGGATACCAACGCAAGCCGCCAAACTGCACGAAAATGATGATTTAAAGAAAGATAGATGAGAAAAATGGAATAATGGTTCATGTTCTTTTCCTTCCAACTGCTTTGTTTGCCCTTTTAATTTTTTGAAGTCCTTTCTGGTGTCACCATGGTTGCACTGCAGCAAGTGTTGGGCTGTAAGCTGTCCATATTGCCAGCTTCTGGACTGCCTTCAGAAAACTTCCCACTGGTTTTGTCTAGAAATCACAAGCAGTAGAGATGACAAAGACTGCAGAAACCTCCTCATCTCCTTCTAGAGCAAGACCATGTCTTTCAGCCACTCTTAACTAGACAACTTTCATCAGTCATGAGGGAGTCTCATGTTCAAGAGCTAAGCAGTGGTGACAGCTGTAAATGACAAAAAGCAGACTGAAATTCTCTTGGGACTCCAGCAGAGAGCAATGAAGGAGGTTGAATTCACCTTCTTGGGAAGTTCTAAAATGCACGTTCACTTGAGCACAGGAGCTAAGCCATCGTAACCTTTGTTGAGTACGTCTGCGTAGACAGACATATTTAGACCATGTTATTTAAGCCACGTTATCATCTCTAGCTGCTAAGCTGCACTTCTTGCAAAGTATCTGCAACGTATTTTACAGGGTGGGCTTTGATGTGTAATCCCTGAGTAATATTGCAAAGAGAAGTACTTGGGGTGTGGGGTGGGAGCCGCAACTCTTAGGTTTTTCAAATCATGGTTCCATTTGAAAGTCAAAAAAGGTGTCAAACCTTTCTTTCCTAGACCTATTACCAGCACAAACTGTACCAGAATTTATGACCTGTAACTGTACCGTGGACGCTCTTTCTCTGGACTATTCCTTAAGAAACAAAGTCCTCACTAGAAATAAAACAAAATTAGCCAAGTATTGGCCTGGATTAGTTCCAAGGCTCTGTACTAAAGGCCAAACACGTGTAATAATAGTAACGAGTGGACTAAAAGTTAAATCAATAGAGCATGACTCAGTTCAAAGACATCTTGTGTCCTAATGTTCTCACAGAAGGCTGTAAAAACCTGTCTATTTTTGTGGGTTTCTTTTATCCATTTAGCTGTACCTTCTACTTCTCTCCACTGTCTGAGAACATTGATGATAAGGTTGGATGACCTCATGTCAACTTGTAGAAGTAAAGAAAGAGAAGCCAGTAAAGAAAGGCAAATTTGTTAATTGCAGGTGGAAAGAGGGAGGCCAACAAAAGAAAACAAAAGAACAGTACTAATGAAATGCTCCCCTGTCTTCTGTGAAAAGTAAAGGCACAGACAAGAAAGAACAAGTGCAAAATTCTCACTAGAGAAACGCACTTGATCTGACTCAAGTATTTTGCGGTACATTTCTTGCTGTTTTCTCATGCCAAACATATTAACCATTGAAGGTGTCCCTTTCCTCTCTCTGGAATACAGCTAGGAAGATGGCTGTGTCATTGCTGACAAGCTGCTATTCTCAGAGGTGTCCAGCTGAAAGTCCTAGATCAATTGATTTGCTCTGTCACTTTGATATGGCATGACTTACAGTTTCAGCACCTGAACTTGCCAGCCCTACAATTCTTTGCCCCTTGAATGCTTAGATAGGCTCCTTGGCAACTGGCATTTGTAAGGACTTGAAACTATGCAGAATTTGCACCGTGAGATGATGCCAAATGAGTCACACCGGTAGATTAACTGGGGCATGCAAGGCAGAGAGAGGGAAATGAGAGCACAAGAAGAGAGTACACAAGAAGAGAGTACAATCTCCTTTTTTCTGAAACACTGAAGAGATCAAAGTGAACACAAATCCTCCTAGGGGTAGTTCTTGCAAAAGACTAAGAGTTCTTTTTGTGTTCACAGGCCTGGAATACTTAGCTTTGGATGACGGCAAAATGCAGATGACAAAACGAGGCCTTGAAGTCACATCCAGTATGAAGCAGTAGGAAAGAGGAAAGCAGCTGAGAGCGTCAACCCTGCTAAGTAGTCTCAGTATTCTTCTTGACATGAGCAGAAATTTGAAATGAGTCTCTGAAAATTACAAAGGAGGCAGAAGAAAAGGGAGCGATGACTCCTCTGGCATAGTGCTTCCTAACAGGGATCTTCAAAATGTCAAGGTTGTATCATCCTTTCAACTGAAGGAAGGTATGAAAACAACAGGAAGGAAATGGCATCCAATACTCTGGGCAGTGTACTTCTAGACAGAAAGGCCACTGATGGAAAACCAACTAAACTGGCACCAATGCAGCAGCATTGTACTAAAGCCAGAAACGTCCAGCGCTTTGTTCTCTGCCATTCCATTCAGATGCACACAGCAGCTCTGCAACATTCCTACTGATCATCTCTTTGGCAAAGTGGGAGTGAGGGTCCGTGGTGATGCAGAGTCCCCAGGCAGATGCAAAGGAGAGCTGCTTTCTTGCAAAAACCAGGCTTTTGAAACACTCAGGCCTTTCTCATTTCCATAGCTTTAAGCCATAACAAACACAATTCAACCAACCACCATGCACCACGCTGTGAACACACGACGCTTCTAGAACTTGTTGATCTACCTCGAAGTCAGCTGCCTCACCTTGCCACAGTCCTTTTCTACTTAGCCAAAGTAATGGGCCTCAGCCCAAGGCCTTCCTTTTTTAAGCTTCTAGCTCTATGCAGCAGCAAACCACTACTTTCTTCTGTGCCAAGACTTTAGGTAGACGATTTGCATCTGCCCTCCTTCCAGTGAAACCTAATGGCGAGAGAAAAGCCTCTCAGAGATGTTCAGTCATTCCATTTTCTAGACAGGCCAAATCCAAAGAAAAGCAAGCTATGGCATTGTGTACTTGCTCTTACAAAACACCTGCTGCCCTCTGACAATCAGCTAGCAGAAAACCAGCCAAACTGAGACTTGAGGAAAACAACCCTTGGAAGGGAATAATGATGTGATCAATCAAGACAACACTTTTCCAGGCTACCGAGATACTGGAAATGTCAGCAAAGGCTTGAGAGCAAAGGCTGAACTAATGGGAAAAGGGTAAAAGAATCCCAAGAAAAACATGACCAAAGGTTAAAACAATTCCAAGAAGAACATAGGCAACTAACCTGTTGAAGCCTTCAGAAAAACAGTGGCCGCTGATTTACATAGGCCATTCAAGTTAATTGACCCGTGCACCTTCCACTCCTTTTTCGGCACCATATGGAGTGAATTGAGACCATGGAATCACAATTCCTTGGATTCTGTTCTTAACTTCAGGAGAGAAGTACAGCAGCTGAAGTACCTGTTACTGATGTGATACCCAGGAACACCGAGTTGACACATTTCTTTCTTGGCCAATCACAACAAGCAAGGCTAAGAGGATAAGGCTGGCTTATTTCCATGACACTTTTCTTGTTTTACAGCCTGCTCTGATTCCGGTCAAACTTTTTCATTAGCTTCTCTCTAAAAGGAGAAAGTCCAATTCAACGTCCCGCCCGACTGCTGCAAGTATACCATTTGGTTTGTGGAGCCGAAAAAATTGAATTGGAAGGTACGGAGCCCCCAGAGCTAAGAGGCGCTCGGGGCGTCTTTTGGCAGAAGCCGCGCTAAGAGAGCACTCTGAGCGGTACAATCGTCTTTGCGCGAAGAAGCCGCTTCTTCGGCTCCGGGAGCCGGAGAGAGCGGCAGCATCGGAAAGGTGAAGAAGGAAACTGTACAATACTGGTATTGTATGCGCAGCTTGCCAATTGATAGAAAACAGTACATTACCACTTTCCTGACTTTTCCAATCACATGAACATTCGATAGGAAGTTATTTTGGACAACTTTTGTTTCCTTCATGCCAAACACTTGGCCGACCTCCGTGCAACGTCCAGAACACGATGGGAGATGTTTTCTGTGCTCGCGCAGGTTTTCCTTGCCAGACAGAGTGGAAAAGCTTTCTGCTAGCATGTAGACCACAAAAGACGCTAAAGACGAAGGTACGATGCTCTCCGGAGCTAAGCGCCGCTCCCGGGCTTCTTTCGGCAGAAGCGGCGCAAAGAGAGCACTGTGAGCGGTACAATCGTCTTTGCGCGAAGAAGCCGCTTCTTCGGCTCAGGGAGCCGGAGAGAGCGGCAGCATCGGAAAGGTGAAGAAGGAAACTGTACAATACTGGGATTGTATGCGCAGCTTGCCAATTGATAGAAAACAGTACATTACCACTTTCCTGACTTTTCCAATCACATGAACATTCGATAGGAAGTTATTTTGGACAACTTTTGTTTCCTTCATGCCAAACACTTGGCCGACCTCCGTGCAACGTCCAGAACACGATGGGAGATGTTTTCTGTGCTCGCGCAGGTTTTCCTTGCCAGACAGAGTGGAAAAGCTTTCTGCTAGCATGTAGACCACAAAAGACGTTAAAGACGAAGGTACGATGCTCTCCGGAGCTAAGCGCCGCTCCCGGGCTTCTTTCGGCAGAAGCGGCGCAAAGAGAGCACTGTGAGCGGTACAATCGTCTTTGCGCGAAGAAGCCGCTTCTTCGGCTCAGGGAGCCGGAGAGAACGGCAGCATTGGAAAGGTGAAGAAGGAAGCTGTACAACACTGGGATTGTGTGCGCAACTTGCCAACTGATAGAAAACAGTACCTTATACTTTCCTGGCGTTTCCAATCACATGAACATGTAGTGGAAAGGCTTTTTGCTAAGATGTAGACGACAAGAGAGGCTAAAGAGTGGATGAGAGCTAATGACACCCATCTCTAAAAAAGGCAATTAGGAGGACTCGGAACAGTACAAACCAGCCAGCCTCCTTTTTATCCCCAGGAAGTTGATGAAGCAGCTCTTCCTGGAAAACCTTGCCAGGCACATGCAAGACGACAAAATAATGTAGTTAGCATGATTTTTCAGGGGAATTTCATGCTGAACATCACTTTAAACTCCTCTGATGAATCAACTTGACTGGTAGATGAAGGGAATATTATCTGCCTGGGCTTCAGGGAGGTTTTTGACATATCTCTACATGGCAGCACGCATCCATATGGAAGCAATAGTGCAAAGGGGAGGGAACCAGTGTCTTTTCAGTGATGCTGAGTGAAAAAACAAGAGGCAGTGGGCACTCTCTGAAATACAGGAGATTGCCATTGACCATCAGCAAATGATTCTTTACTGTGAGGGTGACTGAACCACGGCACAGACTGCCCAGAAAGATTGTGGAGCCTGGATCTTTGAAGACATTCAAAGTACACCCAGATAGACTCCTGGGCAAGAGGCTCTAGGTATCCTGGTTTAGGCAGGGGGATTGGGCCTGGTTAGCCCCACCAACCCCTTCCACTCTCATTCATTCTGTGCTAGTGAATTCTCTTCAAGATGCATTTCAAGCACTTGCATGACAAAGTTCTGTGAAGACAGAGATCCAAATGGACACGGCATCTAAGTTCCTTAAGCAGTGTTCAAGAAGAATGTAAAACTCTGGGACGAGTGTCTCTTCCCTAACTGAATCCCTTTCATGGGAAAATTCCCAGCTCTAGAAAGATCTTCTGATACGCATGCTTAAGACTGACACTGGCTGAGCAAATTTCTCCCTATGTGTATCCAAGACCAGTTAGGATCTTCACCCAAACTGCTGTCAACATAGTCACAGAATGTCTCTTGTTAAGAAGTGACAACTTCCATCAGCATGGCAACTATTGGTCCACCAAATGGATGAATGGATGGGAATTATCTACTTGGGTTAAAAACAAAAAGAAAGAGTTGGTCTTTATTTATCTGTTTCATTGCAATATTATAAGGGAAGAAAAAGACCTAAGTCCTTGACTTTCTTAACTCGAGGAAAGATTTTAAGAATTCCTTGTAAAAATGTATGATCACAATCAGACTATTGAAACCATTTGAGTTGGGAAAAGAGTTCACAAATTGTCTAGAGAGTGGCAAAGAAGCCAAGAAAAATAGGAAAGAAACAAAAAGAGAGCAGAAGCGTCAGCTTCATTGTACAAGCTCGTTCTAGAAGTGGTCTGCTGGGAAAAGGAAGCCCCAGTTGAATTTCCAATGTATTCCTGCGCTTGATTCAGTAACCGGTCAATGTAAAAACCAATCCTTTTGTACAACTTCTTCCAGCAACAAAAACTCCAACAGGTTGACACTACCATCATGCCTGTTCCAGACATATTTCCAAGAGAAATGATGATTTTCTTGAAAACCTACTTGCATAAAAGTTGCAAGATGGTGGAGGGATTCCCACATCCTCCTTCCTCCATCTGGCTTGAAAGTAGATTTGATAAAATATGCAACAAAGCACATGATTTATAAGGTAGAGTCAAATGGATGATTTGGGAATTGATCTCTTGTTGATAGGAAACTTCATATCCACTCTGTGTGACCTTTCTAAAACAAAATGTGGAGCTGAGGCATGAATCTGCCACAACAATTGTAAAGCAAACATACACACTCCCCTTCACATGCCCCCCCTTCCACACACACCTAGGCACACACAGAGATCAGCATAGCAGATCATGAACACCTTGGAAAAGACTGAAATGCTCAATGCCTCTCTTGATGGGCAAAAGAGCTGGTGCAGTAATTCAAATGCCTGGTACAGAATTTCTGTTTCATATTTAGCTCCTATTTAAAACACAGCTTTTCATTTCATTCTATTTACAGAATATTTTCATGTCATTTGCTTCTTTGAAATTACTTAGTTCTCACCTCTTGTATGTCTAGGAATATTTTCTTCCAAAAATAGAAAAAAATAGATGATATCTTTTCAGCAGAAAACATTGGTTGATACAATTTTAAACCATCATGATATGGAAGAATTGTTCTGTCCCTCTCAAAGGTGGAAGAAGCATTTGGATCACAGATCATCTACAATGAAATACTTGACATGTTTAAGATGCTTTCAATCAATTTTGATCGTCAATTGCTTCTTCGTTGTAAACAGTAATTTTTCAGTGAAGGGAAAGTGTGTGTGCTATATCTACATGATGTGGTCAAACCCAGTTCCTACTAATGGCCAGGCTGAACTCCAGTAAATAATGTCCCGAATGATATTTTGCCGCCTTCTTTGGCACTTCATGAAATCTTACCATGATGAAGTGCTGAAACACAGAGATTTTCTCTTAGAGAGTGTCTCCTGTTGTAACCCGTCCCATGGATTTTATGCTGTAATTCTTATCTCTTTTAAAATTTGCTATCTTCTGTACAGTTTTCATGAACCTTTCTGTTACAGTAGTGAAAATCACAGATAAATGTCATTTTGTACAACTTTGAATTTACCCCAAGAGCTGAGAGAAAACTTGCTCCTATACTTCAATCTCAGTTTCTTCTATAGTCCAACTTTGTTTCTCTACCATCAAGCTTCTCCTTTGTTGCTGCTCCAAGCCCCGTCCAAGCTGACCTTGAATACTTTCAGGGATGGGACACCCACAACTTCTCTGGGCAACCTGTTCCAGTGTTCCAGCACTCCCACAGTAAAAAAGGCCTTCCTTTCATCTAATATGTGTAGGAAATCATAAATCTAGGCATAGAAACTTGGAGTGCAGATTTGAAATTCTTTTGATTTGAAGCACATTTTATATGAATACTGACTTACTGATGACTAAAAGATGTTGATGGGCATTTGAGCTGACAAGTTTTGAAAAAGTGCACGGAAATTAAAATTGAAACCACTAAAATTAAAAACTTCTTCCCATTGTCTTTTTCCTCTCCTATTCAAAATTGCATATGTCAGATATCAGTGCTTCATGCAAACCTCTCAGATGCTCTCAGAGAAGAAGCTTTTCTTTCAGACTAAGTTGCGGTTGACGTAGAACACTAGCAGGAGTGAAAGTTTTTCTGGGCATCGGGGCAGCACCTTCTCCTTGGATTTGTGTGCAGAAAGCATTTTATCCAAACTGGAAAATAGACCCAACTCTGTTCTATTCATCATTCTTACTGCACCAGGCCTGAAGATGCTGTGAAAAGTAGCCTGTGGACCTTGAAGATAGCGCATGTGAAACAGATGAGAGGTGATGGAGAAGTTGAGAGAAGAAAGAGCATATGGCCCAGTACGGACACCAGAAAGTATTTCTTCATGTGATCATGGCAGATTGCAGGAGCCACTTGGTACTATCAAACCAGCCCGACTTGGCACTGGTGCCACCTTGGGTCTGGGAACCATCCTGCGTATCGTGGATTTTCAGGAGCCAGCAAGACACTCTTGGCCACAGGCCCCCAAACACAAACCTCGGCCCTTTTCCCTGGCAAAGAAAAGTCACCTGCCCTGCTTCTGGATGGCAGATTGCAGGAGCAACTTGGTACTATCAAACCAGCCCGACTTGGCAATGTTGCAACCTTGGGTCTGAGAAACATCCTGCGTATCGTGGATTTTCAGGAGCCAGCCGGCCTCTCCCAGCCACAGGCCCCCAAACACAAACCTCGGCCCTTTTCCCTGGCAAACAACACTCACCTGCCCCGCTTCTCGATGGCAGATTGCAGGAGTCCCTGGGTAATTTCAATCCAGCCCGACTTGGCGGCGTTTCCACCTTGCGTCTGGGAATCATCCTGCATATCAAAGAATTTCAGGAGCCAGCCGGCACTCTCAGTCACAGGCCCTTAAACACAGACCTCGGCCCTCTTACCTGGCCAAAAAAACTCACCTGCCCCGCTTCTGCATGGCAGATTGCAGGAGCCACTTGGTAATATCAAACCAGCCCGACTTGGCACTGGTGCCACCTTGGGTCTGGGAACCATCCTGCGTATCGTGGATTTTCAGGAGCCAGCCGGCCACTCCCAGCCACAGGCCCCCAAACACAAACCTCGGCCCTTTTCCCTGGCAAAGAAAAGTCACCTGCCCTGCTTCTGGATGGCAGATTGCAGGAGCAACTTGGTACTATCAAACCAGCCCGACTTGGCAATGTTGCTACCTTGGGTCTGAGAAACATCCTGTGTATCGTGGATTTTCAGGAGCCAGCCGGCCTCTCCCAGCCACAGGCCCCCAAACACAATCCATGGCCCTTTTCCCTGGCAAACAACACTCACCTGCCCCGCTTCTCGATGGCAGATTGCAGGAGTCCCGGGGTAATTTCAATCCAGCCCGACTTGGCGGCGTTTCCACCTTGCGTCTGGGAATCATCCTGCATATCAAAGAATTTCAGGAGCCAGCTGGCACTCTCAGTCACAGGCCCTTAAACACAGACCTCGGCCCTCTTACCTGGCCAAAAAAACTCACCTGCCCCGCTTCTGCATGGCAGATTGCAGGAGCCACTTGGTAATATCAAACCAGCCCGACTTGGCGGCGTTTCCACCTTGCGTCTGGGAATCATCCTGCATATCAAAGAATTTCAGGAGCCAGCCGGCACTCTCAGTCACAGGCCCCCAAACACAAACCATGGCCCTTTTCCCTTGCAAACAAAACTCACCTGCCCCGCTTCTGCATGGCAGATTGCAGCAGCCACTTAGTGCTACCAAACCAGCCCGAATTGGCACTGTGTTGAAAGCGAAGGGAAGCCAACCCACCTTGTCGTTTATCAGCATTGACTCCAATTTATTGATTAAATCAGCCACTTTATATAACCGTGTTAATTAACTTCATGCATATTGCAAAATCCAAGCTCACTCTAGGTTAACAGAGAAAACTCTAACCCCTCCTTTTGTTTTACCATACCCATGATTGTTTCTTGAAAACAGGACCAGCGTTCCCACTGTGATATGAAAGTCAAGTATTGGAGAGTGCTTTTGTTACTTCTTTAGAAGGTTAGAATATGCCGAAAAGATGCTAGCTGGGGACTTGCAATTAATGAATTATTTGCTGTAAGTAGGTCAAATGACATGAGCTTTCAAAAAGGAAAAGTAGTCTTATTCCACCTGCCAATTCTAAAGTAGATTAATAAGCCTTAAGCAGAAGATGGATGTGAAGAGGGATATGACATGAAAGGTTAAGCAACACTGCTGACAGCAAAAGGCTTACCTGCTGCAGATACAGGAGACAAAATACTATTTTGACACAAACATTGCTATTCAGACGACAGTAAAATTCTGAGTGACAGCAAAATTTACTCAGTCATCATGACAGTAAAATTTGCTCCCATCAAAATGTGCTCATCAATTCTTAGTGTAAGCTAAGCACCTTAAGCAAAGGGTAGTTCAAGCCTAACTGGTATTTGATGGCAAAAAAGGCAACTTGGCCTGCGTTTCTCACTTCTACTCCATTCAAAAGCTTACTCTGTCTCAGATTCCTTTGGTGGGATACCAACGCAAGCCGCCAAACTGCACGAAAATGATGATTTAAAGAAAGATAGATGAGAAAAATGGAATAATGGTTCATGTTCTTTTCCTTCCAACTGCTTTGTTTGCCCTTTTAATTTTTTGAAGTCCTTTCTGGTGTCACCATGGTTGCACTGCAGCAAGTGTTGGGCTGTAAGCTGTCCATATTGCCAGCTTCTGGACTGCCTTCAGAAAACTTCCCACTGGTTTTGTCTAGAAATCACAAGCAGTAGAGATGACAAAGACTGCAGAAACCTCCTCATCTCCTTCTAGAGCAAGACCATGTCTTTCAGCCACTCTTAACTAGACAACTTTCATCAGTCATGAGGGAGTCTCATGTTCAAGAGCTAAGCAGTGGTGACAGCTGTAAATGACAAAAAGCAGACTGAAATTCTCTTGGGACTCCAGCAGAGAGCAATGAAGGAGGTTGAATTCACCTTCTTGGGAAGTTCTAAAATGCACGTTCACTTGAGCACAGGAGCTAAGCCATCGTAACCTTTGTTGAGTACGTCTGCGTAGACAGACATATTTAGACCATGTTATTTAAGCCACGTTATCATCTCTAGCTGCTAAGCTGCACTTCTTGCAAAGTATCTGCAACGTATTTTACAGGGTGGGCTTTGATGTGTAATCCCTGAGTAATATTGCAAAGAGAAGTACTTGGGGTGTGGGGTGGGGGGGAGCCACAACTCTTAGGTTTTTCAAATCATGGTTCCATTTGAAAGTCAAAAAAGATGTCAAACCTTTCTTTCCTAGACCTATTACCAGCACAAACTGTACCAGAATTTATGACCTGTAACTGTACCGTGGACGCTCTTTCTCTGGACTATTCCTTAAGAAACAAAGTCCTCACTAGAAATAAAACAAAATTAGCCAAGTATTGGCCTGGATTAGTTCCAAGGCTCTGTACTAAAGGCCAAACACGTGTAATAATAGTAACGAGTGGACTAAAAGTTAAATCAATAGAGCATGACTCAGTTCAAAGACATCTTGTGTCCTAATGTTCTCACAGAAGACTGTAAAAACCTGTCTATTTTTGTGGGTTTCTTTTATCCATTTAGCTGTACCTTCTACTTCTCTCCACTGTCTGAGAACATTGATGATAAGGTTGGATGACCTCATGTCAACTTGTAGAAGTAAAGAAAGAGAAGCCAGTAAAGAAAGGCAAATTTGTTAATTGCAGGTGGAAAGAGGGAGGCCAACAAAAGAAAACAAAAGAACAGTACTAATGAAATGCTCCCCTGTCTTCTGTGAAAAGTAAAGGCACAGACAAGAAAGAACAAGTGCAAAATTCTCACTAGAGAAACGCACTTGATCTGACTCAAGTGTTTTGCGGTACATTTCTTGCTGTTTTCTCATGCCAAACATATTAACCATTGAAGGTGTCCCTTTCCTCTCTCTGGAATACAGCTAGGAAGATGGCTGTGTCATTGCTGACAAGCTGCTATTCTCAGAGGTGTCCAGCTGAAAGTCCTAGATCAATTGATTTGCTCTGTCACTTTGATATGGCATGACTTACAGTTTCAGCACCTGAACTTGCCAGCCCTACAATTCTTTGCCCCTTGAATGCTTAGATAGGCTCCTTGGCAACTGGCATTTGTAAGGACTTGAAACTATGCAGAATTTGCACCGTGAGATGATGCCAAATGAGTCACACCGGTAGATTAACTGGGGCATGCAAGGCAGAGAGAGGGAAATGAGAGCACAAGAAGAGAGTACACAAGAAGAGAGTACAATCTCCTTTTTTCTGAAACACTGAAGAGATCAAAGTGAACACAAATCCTCCTAGGGGTAGTTCTTGCAAAAGACTAAGAGTTCTTTTTGTGTTCACAGGCCTGGAATACTTAGCTTTGGATGACGGCAAAATGCAGATGACAAAACGAGGCCTTGAAGTCACATCCAGTATGAAGCAGTAGGAAAGAGGAAAGCAGCTGAGAGCGTCAACCCTGCTAAGTAGTCTCAGTATTCTTCTTGACATGAGCAGAAATTTGAAATGAGTCTCTGAAAATGACAAAGGAGGCAGAAGAAAAGGGAGCGATGACTCCTCTGGCATAGTGCTTCCTAACAGGGATCTTCAAAATGTCAAGGTTGTATCATCCTTTCAACTGAAGGAAGGTATGAAAACAACAGGAAGGAAATGGCATCCAATACTCTGGGCAGTGTACTTCTAGACAGAAAGGCCACTGATGGAAAACCAACTAAACTGGCACCAATGCAGCAGCATTGTACTAAAGCCAGAAACGTCCAGCGCTTTGTTCTCTGCCATTCCATTCAGATGCACACAGCAGCTCTGCAACATTCCTACTGATCATCTCTTTGGCAAAGTGGGAGTGAGGGTCCGTGGTGATGCAGAGTCCCCAGGCAGATGCAAAGGAGAGCTGCTTTCTTGCAAAAACCAGGCTTTTGAAACACTCAGGCCTTTCTCATTTCCATAGCTTTAAGCCATAACAAACACAATTCAACCAACCACCATGCACCACGCTGTGAACACACGACGCTTCTAGAACTTGTTGATCTACCTCGAAGTCAGCTGCCTCACCTTGCCACAGTCCTTTTCTACTTAGCCAAAGTAATGGGCCTCAGCCCAAGGCCTTCCTTTTGTAAGCTTCTAGCTCTATGCAGCAGCAAACCACTACTTTCTTCTGTGCCAAGACTTTAGGTAGACGATTTGCATCTGCCCTCCTTCCAGTGAAACCTAATGGCGAGAGAAAAGCCTCTCAGAGATGTTCAGTCATTCCATTTTCTAGACAGGCCAAATCCAAAGAAAAGCAAGCTATGGCATTGTGTACTTGCTCTTACAAAACACCTGCTGCCCTCTGACAATCAGCTAGCAGAAAACCAGCCAAACTGAGACTTGAGGAAAACAACCCTTGGAAGGGAATAATGATGTGATCAATCAAGACAACACTTTTCCAGGCTACCGAGATACTGGAAATGTCAGCAAAGGCTTGAGAGCAAAGGCTGAACTAATGGGAAAAGGGTAAAAGAATCCCAAGAAAAACATGACCAAAGGTTAAAACAATTCCAAGAAGAACATAGGCAACTAACCTGTTGAAGCCTTCAGAAAAACAGTGGCCGCTGATTTACATAGGCCATTCAAGTTACTTGACCTGTGCACCTTCCACTCCTTTTTCGGCACCATATGGAGTGAATTGAGACCATGGAATCACAATTCCTTGGATTCTGTTCTTAACTTCAGGAGAGAAGTACAGCAGCTGAAGTACCTGTTACTGATGTGATACCCAGGAACACCGAGTTGACACATTTCTTTCTTGGCCAATCACAACAAGCAAGGCTAAGAGGATAAGGCTGGCTTATTTCCATGACACTTTTCTTGTTTTACAGCCTGCTCTGATTCCGGTGAAACTTTTTCATTAGCTTCTCTCTAAAAGGAGAAAGTCCAATTCAACGTCCCGCCCTACTGCTGCAAGTATACCATTTGGTTTGTGGAGCCGAAAAAATTGAATTGGAAGGTACGGAGCCCCCGGAGCTAAGAGGCGCTCGGGGCGTCTTTCGGCAGAAGCCGCGCTAAGAGAGCACTGTGAGCGGTACAATCGTCTTTGCGCGAAGAAGCCGCTTCTTCGGCTCCGGGAGCCGGAGAGAGCAGCAGCATCGGAAAGGTGAAGAAGGAAACTGTACAATACTGGGATTGTATGCGCAGCTTGCCAATTGATAGAAAACAGTACATTACCACTTTCCTGACTTTTCCAATCACATGAACATTCGATAGGAAGTTATTTTGGACAACTTTTGTTTCCTTCATGCCAAACACTTGGCAGACCTCCGTGCAACGTCCAGAACACGATGGGAGATGTTTTCTGTGCTCCCGCAGGTTTTCCTTGCCAGACAGAGTGGAAAAGCTTTCTACTAGCATGTAGACCACAAAAGACGCTAAAGACGAAGGTACGATGCTCTCCGGAGCTAAGCGCCGCTCCCGGGCTTCTTTCGGCAGAAGCCGCGCTAAGAGAGCACTGTGAGCGGTACAATCGTCTTTGCGCGAAGAAGCCGCTTCTTCGGCTCAGGGAGCCGGAGAGAGCGGCAGCATCGGAAAGGTGAAGAAGGAAGCTGTACAACACTGGGATTGTGTGCGCAACTTGCCAACTGATAGAAAACAGTACCTTACACTTTCCTGACTTTTCCAATCACATGAACATGTAGTGGAAAAGCTTTTTGCTAAGATGTAGACGACAAGAGAGGCTAAAGAGTGGATGAGAGCTAATGACACCCATCTCTAAAAAAGGCAATTAGGAGGACTCGGAATAGTACAAACCAGCCAGCCTCCTTTTTATCCCCAGGAAGTTGATGAAGCAGCTCTTCCTGGAAAACCTTGCCAGGCACATGCAAGACGACAAAATAATGTAGTTAGCATGATTTTTCAGGGGAATTTCATGCTGAACATCACTTTAAACTCCTCTGATGAATCAACTTGACTGGTAGATGAAGGGAATATTATCTGCCTGGGCTTCAGGGAGGTTTTTGACATATCTCTACATGGCAGCACGCATCCATATGGAAACAATAGTGCAAAGGGGAGGGAACCAGTGTCTTTTCAGTGATGCTGAGTGAAAAAACAAGAGGCAGTGGGCACTCTCTGAAATACAGGAGATTGCCATTGACCATCAGCAAATGATTCTTTACTGTGAGGGTGACTGAACCACGGCACAGACTGCCCAGAAAGATTGTGGAGCCTGGATCTTTGAAGACATTCAAAGTACACCCAGATAGACTCCTGGGCAAGAGGCTCTGAGTATCCTGGTTTAGGCAGGGGGATTGGGCCTGGTTAGCCCCACCAACCCCTTCCACTCTCATTCATTCTGTGCTAGTGAATTCTCTTCAAGATGCATTTCAAGCACTTGCATGACAAAGTTCTGTGAAGACAGAGATCCAAATGGACACGGCATCTAAGTTCCTTAAGCAGTGTTCAAGAAGAATGTAAAACTCTGGGACGAGTGTCTCTTCCCTAACTGAATCCCTTTCATGGGAAAATTCCCAGCTCTAGAAAGATCTTCTGATACGCATGCTTAAGACTGACACTGGCTGAGCAAATTTCTCCCTATGTGTATCCAAGACCAGTTAGGATCTTCACCCAAACTGCTGTCAACATAGTCACAGAATGTCTCTTGTTAAGAAGTGACAACTTCCATCAGCATGGCAACTATTGGTCCACCAAATGGATGAATGGATGGGAATTATCTACTTGGGTTAAAAACAAAAAGAAAGAGTTGGTCTTTATTTATCAATTTCATTGCAATATTATAAGGGAAGAAAAAGACCTAAGTCCTTGACTTTCTTAACTCGAGGAAAGATTTTAAGAATTCCTTGTAAAAATGTATGATCACAATCAGACTATTGAAACCATTTGAGTTGGGAAAAGAGTTCACAAATTGTCTAGAGAGTGGCAAAGAAGCCAAGAAAAATAGGAAAGAAACAAAAAGAGAGCAGAAGCGTCAGCTTCATTGTACAAGCTCGTTCTAGAAGTGGTCTGCTGGGAAAAGGAAGCCCCAGTTGAATTTCCAATGTATTCCTGCGCTTGATTCAGTAACCGGTCAATGTAAAAACCAATCCTTTTGTACAACTTCTTCCAGCAACAAAAACTCCAACAGGTTGACACTACCATCATGCCTGTTCCAGACATATTTCCAAGAGAAATGATGATTTTCTTGAAAACCTACTTGCATAAAAGTTGCAAGATGGTGGAGGGATTCCCACATCCTCCTTCCTCCATCTGGCTTGAAAGTAGATTTGATAAAATATGCAACAAAGCACATGATTTATAAGGTAGAGTCAAATGGATGATTTGGGAATTGATCTCTTGTTGATAGGAAACTTCATATCCACTCTGTGTGACCTTTCTAAAACAAAATGTGGAGCTGAGGCATGAATCTGCCACAACAATTGTAAAGCAAACATACACACTCCCCTTCACATGCCCCCCCTTCCACACACACCTAGGCACACACAGAGATCAGCATAGCAGATCATGAACACCTTGGAAAAGACTGAAATGCTCAATGCCTCTCTTGATGGGCAAAAGAGCTGGTGCAGTAATTCAAATGCCTGGTACAGAATTTCTGTTTCATATTTAGCTCCTATTTAAAACACAGCTTTTCATTTCATTCTATTTACAGAATATTTTCATGTCATTTGCTTCTTTAAAATTACTTAGTTCTCACCTCTTGTATGTCTAGGAATATTTTCTTCCAAAAATAGAAAAAAACAGATGCTATCTTTTCAGCAGAAAACATTGGTTGATACAATTTTAAACCATCATGATATGGAAGAATTGTTCTGTCCCTCTCAAAGGTGGAAGAAGCATTTGGATCACAGATCATCTACAATGAAATACTTGACATGTTTAAGATGCTTTCAATCAATTTTGATCGTCAATTGCTTCTTCGTTGTAAACAGTAATTTTTCAGTGAAGGGAAAGTGTGTGTGCTATATCTACATGATGTGGTCAAACCCAGTTCCTACTAATGGCCAGGCTGAACTCCAGTAAATAATGTCCCGAATGATATTTTGCCGCCTTCTTTGGCACTTCATGAAATCTTACCGTGATGAAGTGCTGAAACACAGAGATTTTCTCTTAGAGAGTGTCTCCTGTTGTAACCCGTCCCATGGATTTTATGCTGTAATTCTTATCTCTTTTAAAATTTGCTATCTTCTGTACAGTTTTCATGAACCTTTCTGTTACAGTAGTGAAAATCACAGATAAATGTCATTTTGTACAACTTTGAATTTACCCCAAGAGCTGAGAGAAAACTTGCTCCTCAGTTTCTCAGTTTCTTCTATAGTCCAACTTTGTTTCTCTACCATCAAGCTTCTCCTTTGTTGCTGCTCCAAGCCCCGTCCAAGCTGACCTTGAATACTTTCAGGGATGGGACACCCACAACTTCTCTGGGCAACCTGTTCCAGTGTTCCAGCACTCCCACAGTAAAAAAGGCCTTCCTTTCATCTAATATGTGTAGGAAATCATAAATCTAGGCATAGAAACTTGGAGTGCAGATTTGAAATTCTTTTGATTTGAAGCACATTTTATATGAATACTGACTTACTGATGACTAAAAGATGTTGATGGGCATTTGAGCTGACAAGTTTTGAAAAAGTGCACGGAAATTAAAATTGAAACCACTAAAATTAAAAACTTCTTCCCATTGTCTTTTTCCTCTCCTATTCAAAATTGCATATGTCAGATATCAGTGCTTCATGCAAACCTCTCAGATGCTCTCAGAGAAGAAGCTTTTCTTTCAGACTAAGTTGCGGTTGACGTAGAACACTAGCAGGAGTGAAAGTTTTTCTGGGCATCGGGGCAGCACCTTCTCCTTGGATTTGTGTGCAGAAAGCATTTTATCCAAACTGGAAAATAGACCCAACTCTGTTCTATTCATCATTCTTACTGCACCAGGCCTGAAGATGCTGTGAAAAGTAGCCTGTGGACCTTGAAGATAGCGCATGTGAAACAGATGAGAGGTGATGGAGAAGTTGAGAGAAGAAAGAGCATATGGCCCAGTACGGACACCAGAAAGTATTTCTTCATGTGATCATGGCAGATTGCAGGAGCCACTTGGTACTATCAAACCAGCCCGACTTGGCACTGGTGCCACCTTGGGTCTGGGAACCATCCTGCGTATCGTGGATTTTCAGGAGCCAGCAAGACACTCTTGGCCACAGGCCCCCAAACACAAACCTCGGCCCTTTTCCCTGGCAAAGAAAAGTCACCTGCCCTGCTTCTGGATGGCAGATTGCAGGAGCAACTTGGTACTATCAAACCAGCCCGACTTGGCAATGTTGCAACCTTGGGTCTGAGAAACATCCTGCGTATCGTGGATTTTCAGGAGCCAGCCGGCCTCTCCCAGCCACAGGCCCCCAAACACAATCCACGGCCCTTTTCCCTGGCAAACAACACTCACCTGCCCCGCTTCTCGATGGCAGATTGCAGGAGTCCCTGGGTAATTTCAATCCAGCCCGACTTGGCGGCGTTTCCACCTTGCGTCTGGGAATCATCCTGCATATCAAAGAATTTCAGGAGCCAGCCGGCACTCTCAGTCACAGGCCCTTAAACACAGACCTCGGCCCTCTTACCTGGCCAAAAAAACTCACCTGCCCCGCTTCTGCATGGCAGATTGCAGGAGCCACTTGGTAATATCAAACCAGCCCGACTTGGCACTGGTGCCACCTTGGGTCTGGGAACCATCCTGCGTATCGTGGATTTTCAGGAGCCAGCCGGCCACTCCCAGCCACAGGCCCCCAAACACAAACCTCGGCCCTTTTCCCTGGCAAAGAAAAGTCACCTGCCCTGCTTCTGGATGGCAGATTGCAGGAGCAACTTGGTACTATCAAACCAGCCCGACTTGGCAATGTTGCAACCTTGGGTCTGAGAAACATCCTGCGTATCGTGGATTTTCAGGAGCCAGCCGGCCTCTCCCAGCCACAGGCCCCCAAACACAATCCACGGCCCTTTTCCCTGGCAAACAACACTCACCTGCCCCGCTTCTCGATGGCAGATTGCAGGAGTTCCTGGGTAATTTCAATCCAGCCCGACTTGGCGGCGTTTCCACCTTGCGTCTGGGAATCATCCTGCATATCAAAGAATTTCAGGAGCCAGCCGGCACTCTCAGTCACAGGCCCCCAAACACAAACCATGGCCCTTTTCCCTTGCAAACAAAACTCACCTGCCCCGCTTCTGCATGGCAGATTGCAGCAGCCACTTAGTGTTATCAAACCAGCCCGAATTGGCACTGTGTTGAAAGCGAAGGGAAGCCAACCCACCTTGTCGTTTATCAGCATTGACTCCAATTTATTGATTAAATCAGCCACTTTATATAACCGTGTTAATTAACTTCATGCATATTGCAAAATCCAAGCTCACTCTAGGTTAACAGAGAAAACTCTAACCCCTCCTTTTGTTTTACCATACCCATGATTGTTTCTTGAAAACAGGACCAGCGTTCCCACTGTGATATGAAAGTCAAGTATTGGAGAGTGCTTTTGTTACTTCTTTAGAAGGTTAGAATATGCCGAAAAGATGCTAGCTGGGGACTTGCAATTAATGAATTATTTGCTGTAAGTAGGTCAAATGACATGAGCTTTCAAAAAGGAAAAGTAGTCTTATTCCACCTGCCAATTCTAAAGTAGATTAATAAGCCTTAAGCAGAAGATGGATGTGAAGAGGGATATGACATTAAAAGTTAAGCAACACTGCTGACAGCAAAAGGCTTACCTGCTGCAGATACAGGAGACAAAATACTATTTTGACACAAACATTGCTATTCAGACGACAGTAAAATTCTGAGTGACAGCAAAATTTACTCAGTCATCATGACAGTAAAATTTGCTCCCATCAAAATGTGCTCATCAATTCTTAGTGTAAGCTAAGCACCTTAAGCAAAGGGTAGTTCAAGCCTAACTGGTATTTGATGGCAAAAAAGGCAACTTGGCCTGCGTTTCTCACTTCTACTCCATTCAAAAGCTTACTCTGTCTCAGATTCCTTTGGTGGGATACCAACGCAAGCCGCCAAACTGCACGAAAATGATGATTTAAAGAAAGATAGATGAGAAAAATGGAATAATGGTTCATGTTCTTTTCCTTCCAACTGCTTTGTTTGCCCTTTTAATTTTTTGAAGTCCTTTCTGGTGTCACCATGGTTGCACTGCAGCAAGTGTTGGGCTGTAAGCTGTCCATATTGCCAGCTTCTGGACTGCCTTCAGAAAACTTCCCACTGGTTTTGTCTAGAAATCACAAGCAGTAGAGATGACAAAGACTGCAGAAACCTCCTCATCTCCTTCTAGAGCAAGACCATGTCTTTCAGCCACTCTTAACTAGACAACTTTCATCAGTCATGAGGGAGTCTCATGTTCAAGAGCTAAGCAGTGGTGACAGCTGTAAATGACAAAAAGCAGACTGAAATTCTCTTGGGACTCCAGCAGAGAGCAATGAAGGAGGTTGAATTCACCTTCTTGGGAAGTTCTAAAATGCACGTTCACTTGAGCACAGGAGCTAAGCCATCGTAACCTTTGTTGAGTACGTCTGCGTAGACAGACATATTTAGACCATGTTATTTAAGCCACGTTATCATCTCTAGCTGCTAAGCTGCACTTCTTGCAAAGTATCTGCAACGTATTTTACAGGGTGGGCTTCTATGTGTAATCCCTGAGTAATATTGCAAAGAGAAGTACTTGGGGTGTGGGGTGGGGGGGGAGCCGCAACTCTTAGGTTTTTCAAATCATGGTTCCATTTGAAAGTCAAAAAAGATGTCAAACCTTTCTTTCCTAGACCTATTACCAGCACAAACTGTACCAGAATTTATGACCTGTAACTGTACCGTGGACGCTCTTTCTCTGGACTATTCCTTAAGAAACAAAGTCCTCACTAGAAATAAAACAAAATTAGCCAAGTATTGGCCTGGATTAGTTCCAAGGCTCTGTACTAAAGGCCAAACACGTGTAATAATAGTAACGAGTGGACTAAAAGTTAAATCAATAGAGCATGACTCAGTTCAAAGACATCTTGTGTCCTAATGTTCTCACAGAAGACTGTAAAAACCTGTCTATTTTTGTGGGTTTCTTTTATCCATTTAGCTGTACCTTCTACTTCTCTCCACTGTCTGAGAACATTGATGATAAGGTTGGATGACCTCATGTCAACTTGTAGAAGTAAAGAAAGAGAAGCCAGTAAAGAAAGGCAAATTTGTTAATTGCAGGTGGAAAGAGGGAGGCCAACAAAAGAAAACAAAAGAACAGTACTAATGAAATGCTCCCCTGTCTTCTGTGAAAAGTAAAGGCACAGACAAGAAAGAACAAGTGCAAAATTCTCACTAGAGAAACGCACTTGATCTGACTCAAGTATTTTGCGGTACATTTCTTGCTGTTTTCTCATGCCAAACATATTAACCATTGAAGGTGTCCCTTTCCTCTCTCTGGAATACAGCTAGGAAGATGGCTGTGTCATTGCTGACAAGCTGCTATTCTCAGAGGTGTCCAGCTGAAAGTCCTAGATCAATTGATTTGCTCTGTCACTTTGATATGGCATGACTTACAGTTTCAGCACCTGAACTTGCCAGCCCTACAATTCTTTGCCCCTTGAATGCTTAGATAGGCTCCTTGGCAACTGGCATTTGTAAGGACTTGAAACTATGCAGAATTTGCACCGTGAGATGATGCCAAATGAGTCACACCGGTAGATTAACTGGGGCATGCAAGGCAGAGAGAGGGAAATGAGAGCACAAGAAGAGAGTACACAAGAAGAGAGTACAATCGCCTTTTTTCTGAAACACTGAAGAGATCAAAGTGAACACAAATCCTCCTAGGGGTAGTTCTTGCAAAAGACTAAGAGTTCTTTTTGTGTTCACAGGCCTGGAATACTTAGCTTTGGATGACGGCAAAATGCAGATGACAAAACGAGGCCTTGAAGTCACATCCAGTATGAAGCAGTAGGAAAGAGGAAAGCAGCTGAGAGCGTCAACCCTGCTAAGTAGTCTCAGTATTCTTCTTGACATGAGCAGAAATTTGAAATGAGTCTCTGAAAATGACAAAGGAGGCAGAAGAAAAGGGAGCGATGACTCCTCTGGCATAGTGCTTCCTAACAGGGATCTTCAAAATGTCAAGGTTGTATCATCCTTTCAACTGAAGGAAGGTATGAAAACAACAGGAAGGAAATGGCATCCAATACTCTGGGCAGTGTACTTCTAGACAGAAAGGCCACTGATGGAAAACCAACTAAACTGGCACCAATGCAGCAGCATTGTACTAAAGCCAGAAACGTCCAGCGCTTTGTTCTCTGCCATTCCATTCAGATGCACACAGCAGCTCTGCAACATTCCTACTGATCATCTCTTTGGCAAAGTGGGAGTGAGGGTCCGTGGTGATGCAGAGTCCCCAGGCAGATGCAAAGGAGAGCTGCTTTCTTGCAAAAACCAGGCTTTTGAAACACTCAGGCCTTTCTCATTTCCATAGCTTTAAGCCATAACAAACACAATTCAACCAACCACCATGCACCACGCTGTGAACACACGACGCTTCTAGAACTTGTTGATCTACCTCGAAGTCAGCTGCCTCACCTTGCCACAGTCCTTTTCTACTTAGCCAAAGTAATGGGCCTCAGCCCAAGGCCTTCCTTTTGTAAGCTTCTAGCTCTATGCAGCAGCAAACCACTACTTTCTTCTGTGCCAAGACTTTAGGTAGACGATTTGCATCTGCCCTCCTTCCAGTGAAACCTAATGGCGAGAGAAAAGCCTCTCAGAGATGTTCAGTCATTCCATTTTCTAGACAGGCCAAATCCAAAGAAAAGCAAGCTATGGCATTGTGTACTTGCTCTTACAAAACACCTGCTGCCCTCTGACAATCAGCTAGCAGAAAACCAGCCAAACTGAGACTTGAGGAAAACAACCCTTGGAAGGGAATAATGATGTGATCAATCAAGACAACACTTTTCCAGGCTACCGAGATACTGGAAATGTCAGCAAAGGCTTGAGAGCAAAGGCTGAACTAATGGGAAAAGGGTAAAAGAATCCCAAGAAAAACATGACCAAAGGTTAAAACAATTCCAAGAAGAACATAGGCAACTAACCTGTTGAAGCCTTCAGAAAAACAGTGGCCGCTGATTTACATAGGCCATTCAAGTTACTTGACCTGTGCACCTTCCACTCCTTTTTCGGCACCATATGGAGTGAATTGAGACCATGGAATCACAATTCCTTGGATTCTGTTCTTAACTTCAGGAGAGAAGTACAGCAGCTGAAGTACCTGTTACTGATGTGATACCCAGGAACACCGAGTTGACACATTTCTTTCTTGGCCAATCACAACAAGCAAGGCTAAGAGGATAAGGCTGGCTTATTTCCATGACACTTTTCTTGTTTTACAGCCTGCTCTGATTCCGGTCAAACTTTATCATTAGCTTCTCTCTAAAAGGAGAAAGTCCAATTCAACGTCCCGCCCTACTGCTGCAAGTACACCATTTGGTTTGTGGAGCCGAAAAAATTGAATTGGAAGGTACGGAGGCCCCGGAGCTAAGAGGCGCTCGGGGCTTCTTTCGGCAGAAGTCGCGCTAAGGAGAGCACTGTGAGCGGTACAATGGTCTTTGCGCGAAGAAGCCGCTTCTTCGGCTCCGGGAGCCGGAGAGAGCGGCAGCATCGGAAAGGTGAAGAAGGAAGCTGTACAACACTGGGATTGTGTGCGCAACTTGCCAACTGATAGAAAACAGTACCTTACACTTTCCTGACGTTTCCAATCACATGAACATGTAGTGGAAAAGCTTTTTGCTAAGATGTAGACGACAAGAGAGGCTAAAGAGTGGATGAGAGCTAATGACACCCATCTCTAAAAAAGGCAATTAGGAGGACTCGGAATAGTACAAACCAGCCAGCCTCCTTTTTATCCCCAGGAAGTTGATGAAGCAGCTCTTCCTGGAAAACCTTGCCAGGCACATGCAAGATGACAAAATAATGTAGTTAGCATGATTTTTCAGGGGAATTTCATGCTGAACATCACTTTAAACTCCTCTGATGAATCAACTTGACTGGTAGATGAAGGGAATATTATCTGCCTGGGCTTCAGGGAGGTTTTTGACATATCTCTACATGGCAGCACGCATCCATATGGAAGCAATAGTGCAAAGGGGAGGGAACCAGTGTCTTTTCAGTGATGCTGAGTGAAAAAACAAGAGGCAGTGGGCACTCTCTGAAATACAGGAGATTGCCATTGACCATCAGCAAATGATTCTTTACTGTGAGGGTGACTGAACCACGGCACAGACTGCCCAGAAAGATTGTGGAGCCTGGATCTTTGAAGACATTCAAAGTACACCCAGATAGACTCCTGGGCAAGAGGCTCTAGGTATCCTGGTTTAGGCAGGGGGATTGGGCCTGGTTAGCCCCACCAACCCCTTCCACTCTCATTCATTCTGTGCTAGTGAATTCTCTTCAAGATGCATTTCAAGCACTTGCATGACAAAGTTCTGTGAAGACAGAGATCCAAATGGACACGGCATCTAAGTTCCTTAAGCAGTGTTCAAGAAGAATGTAAAACTCTGGGACGAGTGTCTCTTCCCTAACTGAATCCCTTTCATGGGAAAATTCCCAGCTCTAGAAAGATCTTCTGATACGCATGCTTAAGACTGACACTGGCTGAGCAAATTTCTCCCTATGTGTATCCAAGACCAGTTAGGATCTTCACCCAAACTGCTGTCAACATAGTCACAGAATGTCTCTTGTTAAGAAGTGACAACTTCCATCAGCACGGCAACTATTGGTCCACCAAATGGATGAATGGATGGGAATTATCTGCTTGGGTTAAAAACAAAAAGAAAGAGTTGGTCTTTATTTATCAATTTCATTGCAATATTATAAGGGAAGAAAAAGACCTAAGTCCTTGACTTTCTTAACTGGAGGAAAGATTTTAAGAATTCCTTGTAAAAATGTATGATCACAATCAGGCTATTGAAACCATTTGAGTTGGGAAAAGAGTTCACAAATTGTCTAGAGAGTGGCAAAGAAGCCAAGAAAAATAGGAAAGAAACAAAAAGAGAGCAGAAGCGTCAGCTTCATTGTACAAGCTCGTTCTAGAAGTGGTCTGCTGGGAAAAGGAAGCCCCAGTTGAATTTCCAATGTATTCCTGCGCTTGATTCAGTAACCGGTCAATGTAAAAACCAATCCTTTTGTACAACTTCTTCCAGCAACAAAAACTCCAACAGGTTGACACTACCATCATGCCTGTTCCAGACATATTTCCAAGAGAAATGATGATTTTCTTGAAAACCTACTTGCATAAAAGTTGCAAGATGGTGGAGGGATTCCCACATCCTCCTTCCTCCATCTGGCTTGAAAGTAGATTTGATAAAATATGCAACAAAGCACATGATTTATAAGGTAGAGTCAAATGGATGATTTGGGAATTGATCTCTTGTTGATAGGAAACTTCATATCCACTCTGTGTGACCTTTCTAAAACAAAATGTGGAGCTGAGGCATGAATCTGCCACAACAATTGTAAAGCAAACATACACACTCCCCTTCACATGCCCCCCCTTCCACACACACCTAGGCACACACAGAGATCAGCATAGCAGATCATGAACACCTTGGAAAAGACTGAAATGCTCAATGCCTCTCTTGATGGGCAAAAGAGCTGGTGCAGTAATTCAAATGCCTGGTACAGAATTTCTGTTTCATATTTAGCTCCTATTTAAAACACAGCTTTTCATTTCATTCTATTTACAGAATATTTTCATGTCATTTGCTTCTTTAAAATTACTTAGTTCTCACCTCTTGTATGTCTAGGAATATTTTCTTCCAAAAATAGAAAAAAATAGATGCTATCTTTTCAGCAGAAAACATTGGTTGATACAATTTTAAACCATCATGATATGGAAGAATTGTTCTGTCCCTCTCAAAGGTGGAAGAAGCATTTGGATCACAGATCATCTACAATGAAATACTTGACATGTTTAAGATGCTTTCAATCAATTTTGATCGTCAATTGCTTCTTCGTTGTAAACAGTAATTTTTCAGTGAAGGGAAAGTGTGTGTGCTATATCTACATGATGTGGTCAAACCCAGTTCCTACTAATGGCCAGGCTGAACTCCAGTAAATAATGTCCCGAATGATATTTTGCCGCCTTCTTTGGCACTTCATGAAATCTTACCGTGATGAAGTGCTGAAACACAGAGATTTTCTCTTAGAGAGTGTCTCCTGTTGTAACCCGTCCCATGGATTTTATGCTGTAATTCTTATCTCTTTTAAAATTTGCTATCTTCTGTACAGTTTTCATGAACCTTTCTGTTACAGTAGTGAAAATCACAGATAAATGTCATTTTGTACAACTTTGAATTTACCCCAAGAGCTGAGAGAAAACTTGCTCCTCAGTTTCTCAGTTTCTTCTATAGTCCAACTTTGTTTCTCTACCATCAAGCTTCTCCTTTGTTGCTGCTCCAAGCCCCGTCCAAGCTGACCTTGAATACTTTCAGGGATGGGACACCCACAACTTTTCTGGGCAACCTGTTCCAGTGTTCCAGCACTCCCACAGTAAAAAAGGCCTTCCTTTCATCTAATATGTGTAGGAAATCATAAATCTAGGCATAGAAACTTGGAGTGCAGATTTGAAATTCTTTTGATTTGAAGCACATTTTATATGAATACTGACTTACTGATGACTAAAAGATGTTGATGGGCATTTGAGCTGACAAGTTTTGAAAAAGTGCACGGAAATTAAAATTGAAACCACTAAAATTAAAAACTTCTTCCCATTGTCTTTTTCCTCTCCTATTCAAAATTGCATATGTCAGATATCAGTGCTTCATGCAAACCTCTCAGATGCTCTCAGAGAAGAAGCTTTTCTTTCAGACTAAGTTGCGGTTGACGTAGAACACTAGCAGGAGTGAAAGTTTTTCTGGGCATCGGGGCAGCACCTTCTCCTTGGATTTGTGTGCAGAAAGCATTTTATCCAAACTGGAAAATAGACCCAACTCTGTTCTATTCATCATTCTTACTGCACCAGGCCTGAAGATGCTGTGAAAAGTAGCCTGTGGACCTTGAAGATAGCGCATGTGAAACAGATGAGAGGTGATGGAGAAGTTGAGAGAAGAAAGAGCATATGGCCCAGTACGGACACCAGAAAGTATTTCTTCATGTGATCATGGCAGATTGCAGGAGCCACTTGGTACTATCAAACCAGCCCGACTTGGCACTGGTGCCACCTTGGGTCTGGGAACCATCCTGCGTATCGTGGATTTTCAGGAGCCAGCAAGACACTCTTGGCCACAGGCCCCCAAACACAAACCTCGGCCCTTTTCCCTGGCAAAGAAAAGTCACCTGCCCTGCTTCTGGATGGCAGATTGCAGGAGCAACTTGGTACTATCAAACCAGCCCGACTTGGCAATGTTGCAACCTTGGGTCTGAGAAACATCCTGCGTATCGTGGATTTTCAGGAGCCAGCCGGCCTCTCCCAGCCACAGGCCCCCAAACACAATCCACGGCCCTTTTCCCTGGCAAACAACACTCACCTGCCCCGCTTCTCGATGGCAGATTGCAGGAGTCCCTGGGTAATTTCAATCCAGCCCGACTTGGCGGCGTTTCCACCTTGCGTCTGGGAATCATCCTGCATATCAAAGAATTTCAGGAGCCAGCCGGCACTCTCAGTCACAGGCCCTTAAACACAGACCTCGGCCCTCTTACCTGGCCAAAAAAACTCACCTGCCCCGCTTCTGCATGGCAGATTGCAGGAGCCACTTGGTAATATCAAACCAGCCCGACTTGGCACTGGTGCCACCTTGGGTCTGGCAACCATCCTGCGTATCGTGGATTTTCAGGAGCCAGCCGGCCACTCCCAGCCACAGGCCCCCAAACACAAACCTCGGCCCTTTTCCCTGGCAAAGAAAAGTCACCTGCCCTGCTTCTGGATGGCAGATTGCAGGAGCAACTTGGTACTATCAAACCAGCCCGACTTGGCAATGTTGCAACCTTGGGTCTGAGAAACATCCTGCGTATCGTGGATTTTCAGGAGCCAGCCGGCCTCTCCCAGCCACAGGCCCCCAAACACAATCCACGGCCCTTTTCCCTGGCAAACAACACTCACCTGCCCCGCTTCTCGATGGCAGATTGCAGGAGTTCCTGGGTAATTTCAATCCAGCCCGACTTGGCGGCGTTTCCACCTTGCGTCTGGGAATCATCCTGCATATCAAAGAATTTCAGGAGCCAGCCGGCACTCTCAGTCACAGGCCCCCAAACACAAACCATGGCCCTTTTCCCTTGCAAACAAAACTCACCTGCCCCGCTTCTGGATGGCAGATTGCAGCAGCCACTTAGTGTTATCAAACCAGCCCGAATTGGCACTGTGTTGAAAGCGAAGGGAAGCCAACCCACCTTGTCGTTTATCAGCATTGACTCCAATTTATTGATTAAATCAGCCACTTTATATAACCGTGTTAATTAACTTCATGCATATTGCAAAATCCAAGCTCACTCTAGGTTAACAGAGAAAACTCTAACCCCTCCTTTTGTTTTACCATACCCATGATTGTTTCTTGAAAACAGGACCAGCGTTCCCACTGTGATATGAAAGTCAAGTATTGGAGAGTGCTTTTGTTACTTCTTTAGAAGGTTAGAATATGCCGAAAAGATGCTAGCTGGGGACTTGCAATTAATGAATTATTTGCTGTAAGTAGGTCAAATGACATGAGCTTTCAAAAAGGAAAAGTAGTCTTATTCCACCTGCCAATTCTAAAGTAGATTAATAAGCCTTAAGCAGAAGATGGATGTGAAGAGGGATATGACATTAAAAGTTAAGCAACACTGCTGACAGCAAAAGGCTTACCTGCTGCAGATACAGGAGACAAAATACTATTTTGACACAAACATTGCTATTCAGACGACAGTAAAATTCTGAGTGACAGCAAAATTTACTCAGTCATCATGACAGTAAAATTTGCTCCCATCAAAATGTGCTCATCAATTCTTAGTGTAAGCTAAGCACCTTAAGCAAAGGGTAGTTCAAGCCTAACTGGTATTTGATGGCAAAAAAGGCAACTTGGCCTGCGTTTCTCACTTCTACTCCATTCAAAAGCTTACTCTGTCTCAGATTCCTTTGGTGGGATACCAACGCAAGCCGCCAAACTGCACGAAAATGATGATTTAAAGAAAGATAGATGAGAAAAATGGAATAATGGTTCATGTTCTTTTCCTTCCAACTGCTTTGTTTGCCCTTTTAATTTTTTGAAGTCCTTTCTGGTGTCACCATGGTTGCACTGCAGCAAGTGTTGGGCTGTAAGCTGTCCATATTGCCAGCTTCTGGACTGCCTTCAGAAAACTTCCCACTGGTTTTGTCTAGAAATCACAAGCAGTAGAGATGACAAAGACTGCAGAAACCTCCTCATCTCCTTCTAGAGCAAGACCATGTCTTTCAGCCACTCTTAACTAGACAACTTTCATCAGTCATGAGGGAGTCTCATGTTCAAGAGCTAAGCAGTGGTGACAGCTGTAAATGACAAAAAGCAGACTGAAATTCTCTTGGGACTCCAGCAGAGAGCAATGAAGGAGGTTGAATTCACCTTCTTGGGAAGTTCTAAAATGCACGTTCACTTGAGCACAGGAGCTAAGCCATCGTAACCTTTGTTGAGTACGTCTGCGTAGACAGACATATTTAGACCATGTTATTTAAGCCACGTTATCATCTCTAGCTGCTAAGCTGCACTTCTTGCAAAGTATCTGCAACGTATTTTACAGGGTGGGCTTCTATGTGTAATCCCTGAGTAATATTGCAAAGAGAAGTACTTGGGGTGTGGGGTGGGGGGGGAGCCGCAACTCTTAGGTTTTTCAAATCATGGTTCCATTTGAAAGTCAAAAAAGATGTCAAACCTTTCTTTCCTAGACCTATTACCAGCACAAACTGTACCAGAATTTATGACCTGTAACTGTACCGTGGACGCTCTTTCTCTGGACTATTCCTTAAGAAACAAAGTCCTCACTAGAAATAAAACAAAATTAGCCAAGTATTGGCCTGGATTAGTTCCAAGGCTCTGTACTAAAGGCCAAACACGTGTAATAATAGTAACGAGTGGACTAAAAGTTAAATCAATAGAGCATGACTCAGTTCAAAGACATCTTGTGTCCTAATGTTCTCACAGAAGACTGTAAAAACCTGTCTATTTTTGTGGGTTTCTTTTATCCATTTAGCTGTACCTTCTACTTCTCTCCACTGTCTGAGAACATTGATGATAAGGTTGGATGACCTCATGTCAACTTGTAGAAGTAAAGAAAGAGAAGCCAGTAAAGAAAGGCAAATTTGTTAATTGCAGGTGGAAAGAGGGAGGCCAACAAAAGAAAACAAAAGAACAGTACTAATGAAATGCTCCCCTGTCTTCTGTGAAAAGTAAAGGCACAGACAAGAAAGAACAAGTGCAAAATTCTCACTAGAGAAACGCACTTGATCTGACTCAAGTATTTTGCGGTACATTTCTTGCTGTTTTCTCATGCCAAACATATTAACCATTGAAGGTGTCCCTTTCCTCTCTCTGGAATACAGCTAGGAAGATGGCTGTGTCATTGCTGACAAGCTGCCATTCTCAGAGGTGTCCAGCTGAAAGTCCTAGATCAATTGATTTGCTCTGTCACTTTGATATGGCATGACTTACAGTTTCAGCACCTGAACTTGCCAGCCCTACAATTCTTTGCCCCTTGAATGCTTAGATAGGCTCCTTGGCAACTGGCATTTGTAAGGACTTGAAACTATGCAGAATTTGCACCGTGAGATGATGCCAAATGAGTCACACCGGTAGATTAACTGGGGCATGCAAGGCAGAGAGAGGGAAATGAGAGCACAAGAAGAGAGTACACAAGAAGAGAGTACAATCTCCTTTTTTCTGAAACACTGAAGAGATCAAAGTGAACACAAATCCTCCTAGGGGTAGTTCTTGCAAAAGACTAAGAGTTCTTTTTGTGTTCACAGGCCTGGAATACTTAGGTTTGGATGACGGCAAAATGCAGATGACAAAACGAGGCCTTGAAGTCACATCCAGTATGAAGCAGTAGGAAAGAGGAAAGCAGCTGAGAGCGTCAACCCTGCTAAGTAGTCTCAGTATTCTTCTTGACATGAGCAGAAATTTGAAATGAGTCTCTGAAAATGACAAAGGAGGCAGAAGAAAAGGGAGCGATGACTCCTCTGGCATAGTGCTTCCTAACAGGGATCTTCAAAATGTCAAGGTTGTATCATCCTTTCAACTGAAGGAAGGTATGAAAACAACAGGAAGGAAATGGCATCCAATACTCTGGGCAGTGTACTTCTAGACAGAAAGGCCACTGATGGAAAACCAACTAAACTGGCACCAATGCAGCAGCATTGTACTAAAGCCAGAAACGTCCAGCGCTTTGTTCTCTGCCATTCCATTCAGATGCACACAGCAGCTCTGCAACATTCCTACTGATCATCTCTTTGGCAAAGTGGGAGTGAGGGTCCGTGGTGATGCAGAGTCCCCAGGCAGATGCAAAGGAGAGCTGCTTTCTTGCAAAAACCAGGCTTTTGAAACACTCAGGCCTTTCTCATTTCCATAGCTTTAAGCCATAACAAACACAATTCAACCAACCACCATGCACCACGCTGTGAACACACGACGCTTCTAGAACTTGTTGATCTACCTCGAAGTCAGCTGCCTCACCTTGCCACAGTCCTTTTCTACTTAGCCAAAGTAATGGGCCTCAGCCCAAGGCCTTCCTTTTGTAAGCTTCTAGCTCTATGCAGCAGCAAACCACTACTTTCTTCTGTGCCAAGACTTTAGGTAGACGATTTGCATCTGCCCTCCTTCCAGTGAAACCTAATGGCGAGAGAAAAGCCTCTCAGAGATGTTCAGTCATTCCATTTCCTAGACAGGCCAAATCCAAAGAAAAGCAAGCTATGGCATTGTGTACTTGCTCTTACAAAACACCTGCTGCCCTCTGACAATCAACTAGCAGAAAACCAGCCAAACTGAAACTTGAGGAAAACAACCCTTGGAAGGGAATAATGATGTGATCAATCAAGACAACACTTTTCCAGGCTACCGAGATACTGGAAATGTCAGCAAAGGCTTGAGAGCAAAGGCTGAACTAATGGGAAAAGGGTAAAAGAATCCCAAGAAAAACATGACCAAAGGTTAAAACAATTCCAAGAAGAACATAGGCAACTAACCTGTTGAAGCCTTCAGAAAAACAGTGGCCGCTGATTTACATAGGCCATTCAAGTTAATTGACCCGTGCACCTTCCACTCCTTTTTCGGCACCATATGGAGTGAATTGAGACCATGGAATCACAATTCCTTGGATTCTGTTCTTAACTTCAGGAGAGAAGTACAGCAGCTGAAGTACCTGTTACTGATGTGATACCCAGGAACACCGAGTTGACACATTTCTTTCTTGGCCAATCACAACAAGCAAGGCTAAGAGGATAAGGCTGGCTTATTTCCATGACACTTTTCTTGTTTTACAGCCTGCTCTGATTCCGGTCAAACTTTATCATTAGCTTCTCTCTAAAAGGAGAAAGTCCAATTCAACGTCCCGCCCTACTGCTGCAAGTACACCATTTGGTTTGTGGAGCCGAAAAAATTGAATTGGAAGGTACGGAGGCCCCGGAGCTAAGAGGCGCTCGGGGCTTCTTTCGGCAGAAGTCGCGCTAAGGAGAGCACTGTGAGCGGTACAATGGTCTTTGCGCGAAGAAGCCGCTTCTTCGGCTCCGGGAGCCGGAGAGAGCGGCAGCATCGGAAAGGTGAAGAAGGAAGCTGTACAACACTGGGATTGTGTGCGCAACTTGCCAACTGATAGAAAACAGTACCTTACACTTTCCTGACGTTTCCAATCACATGAACATGTAGTGGAAAAGCTTTTTGCTAAGATGTAGACGACAAGAGAGGCTAAAGAGTGGATGAGAGCTAATGACACCCATCTCTAAAAAAGGCAATTAGGAGGACTCGGAATAGTACAAACCAGCCAGCCTCCTTTTTATCCCCAGGAAGTTGATGAAGCAGCTCTTCCTGGAAAACCTTGCCAGGCACATGCAAGATGACAAAATAATGTAGTTAGCATGATTTTTCAGGGGAATTTCATGCTGAACATCACTTTAAACTCCTCTGATGAATCAACTTGACTGGTAGATGAAGGGAATATTATCTGCCTGGGCTTCAGGGAGGTTTTTGACATATCTCTACATGGCAGCACGCATCCATATGGAAGCAATAGTGCAAAGGGGAGGGAACCAGTGTCTTTTCAGTGATGCTGAGTGAAAAAACAAGAGGCAGTGGGCACTCTCTGAAATACAGGAGATTGCCATTGACCATCAGCAAATGATTCTTTACTGTGAGGGTGACTGAACCACGGCACAGACTGCCCAGAAAGATTGTGGAGCCTGGATCTTTGAAGACATTCAAAGTACACCCAGATAGACTCCTGGGCAAGAGGCTCTAGGTATCCTGGTTTAGGCAGGGGGATTGGGCCTGGTTAGCCCCACCAACCCCTTCCACTCTCATTCATTCTGTGCTAGTGAATTCTCTTCAAGATGCATTTCAAGCACTTGCATGACAAAGTTCTGTGAAGACAGAGATCCAAATGGACACGGCATCTAAGTTCCTTAAGCAGTGTTCAAGAAGAATGTAAAACTCTGGGACGAGTGTCTCTTCCCTAACTGAATCCCTTTCATGGGAAAATTCCCAGCTCTAGAAAGATCTTCTGATACGCATGCTTAAGACTGACACTGGCTGAGCAAATTTCTCCCTATGTGTATCCAAGACCAGTTAGGATCTTCACCCAAAGTGCTGTCAACATAGTCACAGAATGTCTCTTGTTAAGAAGTGACAACTTCCATCAGCATGGCAACTATTGGTCCACCAAATGGATGAATGGATGGGAATTATCTGCTTGGGTTAAAAACAAAAAGAAAGAGTTGGTCTTTATTTATCAATTTCATTGCAATATTATAAGGGAAGAAAAAGACCTAAGTCCTTGACTTTCTTAACTGGAGGAAAGATTTTAAGAATTCCTTGTAAAAATGTATGATCACAATCAGACTATTGAAACCATTTGAGTTGGGAAAAGAGTTCACAAATTGTCTAGAGAGTGGCAAAGAAGCCAAGAAAAATAGGAAAGAAACAAAAAGAGAGCAGAAGCGTCAGCTTCATTGTACAAGCTCGTTCTAGAAGTGGTCTGCTGGGAAAAGGAAGCCCCAGTTGAATTTCCAATGTATTCCTGCGCTTGATTCAGTAACCGGTCAATGTAAAAACCAATCCTTTTGTACAACTTCTTCCAGCAACAAAAGCTCCAACAGGTTGACACTACCATCATGCCTGTTCCAGACATATTTCCAAGAGAAATGATGATTTTCTTGAAAACCTACTTGCATAAAAGTTGCAAGATGGTGGAGGGATTCCCACATCCTCCTTCCTCCATCTGGCTTGAAAGTAGATTTGATAAAATATGCAACAAAGCACATGATTTATAAGGTAGAGTCAAATGGATGATTTGGGAATTGATCTCTTGTTGATAGGAAACTTCATATCCACTCTGTGTGACCTTTCTAAAACAAAATGTGGAGCTGAGGCATGAATCTGCCACAACAATTGTAAAGCAAACATACACACTCCCCTTCACATGCCCCCCCTTCCACACACACCTAGGCACACACAGAGATCAGCATAGCAGATCATGAACACCTTGGAAAAGACTGAAATGCTCAATGCCTCTCTTGATGGGCAAAAGAGCTGGTGCAGTAATTCAAATGCCTGGTACAGAATTTCTGTTTCATATTTAGCTCCTATTTAAAACACAGCTTTTCATTTCATTCTATTTACAGAATATTTTCATGTCATTTGCTTCTTTAAAATTACTTAGTTCTCACCTCTTGTATGTCTAGGAATATTTTCTTCCAAAAATAGAAAAAAATAGATGCTATCTTTTCAGCAGAAAACATTGGTTGATACAATTTTAAACCATCATGATATGGAAGAATTGTTCTGTCCCTCTCAAAGGTGGAAGAAGCATTTGGATCACAGATCATCTACAATGAAATACTTGACATGTTTAAGATGCTTTCAATCAATTTTGATCGTCAATTGCTTCTTCGTTGTAAACAGTAATTTTTCAGTGAAGGGAAAGTGTGTGTGCTATATCTACATGATGTGGTCAAACCCAGTTCCTACTAATGGCCAGGCTGAACTCCAGTAAATAATGTCCCGAATGATATTTTGCCGCCTTCTTTGGCACTTCATGAAATCTTACCGTGATGAAGTGCTGAAACACAGAGATTTTCTCTTAGAGAGTGTCTCCTGTTGTAACCCGTCCCATGGATTTTATGCTGTAATTCTTATCTCTTTTAAAATTTGCTATCTTCTGTACAGTTTTCATGAACCTTTCTGTTACAGTAGTGAAAATCACAGATAAATGTCATTTTGTACAACTTTGAATTTACCCCAAGAGCTGAGAGAAAACTTGCTCCTCAGTTTCTCAGTTTCTTCTATAGTCCAACTTTGTTTCTCTACCATCAAGCTTCTCCTTTGTTGCTGCTCCAAGCCCCGTCCAAGCTGACCTTGAATACTTTCAGGGATGGGACACCCACAACTTTTCTGGGCAACCTGTTCCAGTGTTCCAGCACTCCCACAGTAAAAAAGGCCTTCCTTTCATCTAATATGTGTAGGAAATCATAAATCTAGGCATAGAAACTTGGAGTGCAGATTTGAAATTCTTTTGATTTGAAGCACATTTTATATGAATACTGACTTACTGATGACTAAAAGATGTTGATGGGCATTTGAGCTGACAAGTTTTGAAAAAGTGCACGGAAATTAAAATTGAAACCACTAAAATTAAAAACTTCTTCCCATTGTCTTTTTCCTCTCCTATTCAAAATTGCATATGTCAGATATCAGTGCTTCATGCAAACCTCTCAGATGCTCTCAGAGAAGAAGCTTTTCTTTCAGACTAAGTTGCGGTTGACGTAGAACACTAGCAGGAGTGAAAGTTTTTCTGGGCATCGGGGCAGCACCTTCTCCTTGGATTTGTGTGCAGAAAGCATTTTATCCAAACTGGAAAATAGACCCAACTCTGTTCTATTCATCATTCTTACTGCACCAGGCCTGAAGATGCTGTGAAAAGTAGCCTGTGGACCTTGAAGATAGCGCATGTGAAACAGATGAGAGGTGATGGAGAAGTTGAGAGAAGAAAGAGCATATGGCCCAGTACGGACACCAGAAAGTATTTCTTCATGTGATCATGGCAGATTGCAGGAGCCACTTGGTACTATCAAACCAGCCCGACTTGGCACTGGTGCCACCTTGGGTCTGGGAACCATCCTGCGTATCGTGGATTTTCAGGAGCCAGCAAGACACTCTTGGCCACAGGCCCCCAAACACAAACCTCGGCCCTTTTCCCTGGCAAAGAAAAGTCACCTGCCCTGCTTCTGGATGGCAGATTGCAGGAGCAACTTGGTACTATCAAACCAGCCCGACTTGGCAATGTTGCAACCTTGGGTCTGAGAAACATCCTGCGTATCGTGGATTTTCAGGAGCCAGCCGGCCTCTCCCAGCCACAGGCCCCCAAACACAATCCACGGCCCTTTTCCCTGGCAAACAACACTCACCTGCCCCGCTTCTCGATGGCAGATTGCAGGAGTCCCTGGGTAATTTCAATCCAGCCCGACTTGGCGGCGTTTCCACCTTGCGTCTGGGAATCATCCTGCATATCAAAGAATTTCAGGAGCCAGCTGGCACTCTCAGTCAAAGGCCCCCAAACACAAACCATGGCCCTTTTCCCTTGCAAACAAAACTCACCTGCCCCGCTTCTGCATGGCAGATTGCAGGAGCCACTTGGTAATATCAAACCAGCCCGACTTGGCACTGGTGCCACCTTGGGTCTGGGAACCATCCTGCGTATCGTGGATTTTCAGGAGCCAGCCGGCCACTCCCAGCCACAGGCCCCCAAACACAAACCTCGGCCCTTTTCCCTGGCAAAGAAAAGTCACCTGCCCTGCTTCTGGATGGCAGATTGCAGGAGCAACTTGGTACTATCAAACCAGCCCGACTTGGCAATGTTGCTACCTTGGGTCTGAGAAACATCCTGCGTATCGTGGATTTTCAGGAGCCAGCCGGCCTCTCCCAGCCACAGGCCCCCAAACACAAACCATGGCCCTTTTCCCTTGCAAACAAAACTCACCTGCCCCGCTTCTGCATGGCAGATTGCAGCAGCCACTTAGTGTTATCAAACCAGCCCGAATTGGCACTGTGTTGAAAGCGAAGGGAAGCCAACCCACCTTGTCGTTTATCAGCATTGACTCCAATTTATTGATTAAATCAGCCACTTTATATAACCGTGTTAATTAACTTCATGCATATTGCAAAATCCAAGCTCACTCTAGGTTAACAGAGAAAACTCTAACCCCTCCTTTTGTTTTACCATACCCATGATTGTTTCTTGAAAACAGGACCAGCGTTCCCACTGTGATATGAAAGTCAAGTATTGGAGAGTGCTTTTGTTACTTCTTTAGAAGGTTAGAATATGCCGAAAAGATGCTAGCTGGGGACTTGCAATTAATGAATTATTTGCTGTAAGTAGGTCAAATGACATGAGCTTTCAAAAAGGAAAAGTAGTCTTATTCCACCTGCCAATTCTAAAGTAGATTAATAAGCCTTAAGCAGAAGATGGATGTGAAGAGGGATATGACATTAAAAGTTAAGCAACACTGCTGACAGCAAAAGGCTTACCTGCTGCAGATACAGGAGACAAAATACTATTTTGACACAAACATTGCTATTCAGACGACAGTAAAATTCTGAGTGACAGCAAAATTTACTCAGTCATCATGACAGTAAAATTTGCTCCCATCAAAATGTGCTCATCAATTCTTAGTGTAAGCTAAGCACCTTAAGCAAAGGGTAGTTCAAGCCTAACTGGTATTTGATGGCAAAAAAGGCAACTTGGCCTGCGTTTCTCACTTCTACTCCATTCAAAAGCTTACTCTGTCTCAGATTCCTTTGGTGGGATACCAACGCAAGCCGCCAAACTGCACAAAAATGATGATTTAAAGAAAGATAGATGAGAAAAATGGAATAATGGTTCATGTTCTTTTCCTTCCAACTGCTTTGTTTGCCCTTTTAATTTTTTGAAGTCCTTTCTGGTGTCACCATGGTTGCACTGCAGCAAGTGTTGGGCTGTAAGCTGTCCATATTGCCAGCTTCTGGACTGCCTTCAGAAAACTTCCCACTGGTTTTGTCTAGAAATCACAAGCAGTAGAGATGACAAAGACTGCAGAAACCTCCTCATCTCCTTCTAGAGCAAGACCATGTCTTTCAGCCACTCTTAACTAGACAACTTTCATCAGTCATGAGGGAGTCTCATGTTCAAGAGCTAAGCAGTGGTGACAGCTGTAAATGACAAAAAGCAGACTGAAATTCTCTTGGGACTCCAGCAGAGAGCAATGAAGGAGGTTGAATTCACCTTCTTGGGAAGTTCTAAAATGCACCTTCACTTGAGCACAGGAGCTAAGCCATCGTAACCTTTGTTGAGTACGTCTGCGTAGACAGACATATTTAGACCATGTTATTTAAGCCACGTTATCATCTCTAGCTGCTAAGCTGCACTTCTTGCAAAGTATCTGCAACGTATTTTACAGGGTGGGCTTTGATGTGTAATCCCTGAGTAATATTGCAAAGAGAAGTACTTGGGGTGTGGGGTGGGGGGGGAGCCGCAACTCTTAGGTTTTTCAAATCATGGTTCCATTTGAAAGTCAAAAAAGATGTCAAACCTTTCTTTCCTAGACCTATTACCAGCACAAACTGTACCAGAATTTATGACCTGTAACTGTACCGTGGACGCTCTTTCTCTGGACTATTCCTTAAGAAACAAAGTCCTCACTAGAAATAAAACAAAATTAGCCAAGTATTGGCCTGGATTAGTTCCAAGGCTCTGTACTAAAGGCCAAACACGTGTAATAATAGTAACGAGTGGACTAAAAGTTAAATCAATAGAGCATGACTCAGTTCAAAGACATCTTGTGTCCTAATGTTCTCACAGAAGACTGTAAAAACCTGTCTATTTTTGTGGGTTTCTTTTATCCATTTAGCTGTACCTTCTACTTCTCTCCACTGTCTGAGAACATTGATGATAAGGTTGGATGACCTCATGTCAACTTGTAGAAGTAAAGAAAGAGAAGCCAGTAAAGAAAGGCAAATTTGTTAATTGCAGGTGGAAAGAGGGAGGCCAACAAAAGAAAACAAAAGAACAGTACTAATGAAATGCTCCCCTGTCTTCTGTGAAAAGTAAAGGCACAGACAAGAAAGAACAAGTGCAAAATTCTCACTAGAGAAACGCACTTGATCTGACTCAAGTATTTTGCGGTACATTTCTTGCTGTTTTCTCATGCCAAACATATTAACCATTGAAGGTGTCCCTTTCCTCTCTCTGGAATACAGCTAGGAAGATGGCTGTGTCATTGCTGACAAGCTGCCATTCTCAGAGGTGTCCAGCTGAAAGTCCTAGATCAATTGATTTGCTCTGTCACTTTGATATGGCATGACTTACAGTTTCAGCACCTGAACTTGCCAGCCCTACAATTCTTTGCCCCTTGAATGCTTAGATAGGCTCCTTGGCAACTGGCATTTGTAAGGACTTGAAACTATGCAGAATTTGCACCGTGAGATGATGCCAAATGAGTCACACCGGTAGATTAACTGGGGCATGCAAGGCAGAGAGAGGGAAATGAGAGCACAAGAAGAGAGTACACAAGAAGAGAGTACAATCTCCTTTTTTCTGAAACACTGAAGAGATCAAAGTGAACACAAATCCTCCTAGGGGTAGTTCTTGCAAAAGACTAAGAGTTCTTTTTGTGTTCACAGGCCTGGAATACTTAGCTTTGGATGACGGCAAAATGCAGATGACAAAACGAGGCCTTGAAGTCACATCCAGTATGAAGCAGTAGGAAAGAGGAAAGCAGCTGAGAGCGTCAACCCTGCTAAGTAGTCTCAGTATTCTTCTTGACATGAGCAGAAATTTGAAATGAGTCTCTGAAAATGACAAAGGAGGCAGAAGAAAAGGGAGCGATGACTCCTCTGGCATAGTGCTTCCTAACAGGGATCTTCAAAATGTCAAGGTTGTATCATCCTTTCAACTGAAGGAAGGTATGAAAACAACAGGAAGGAAATGGCATCCAATACTCTGGGCAGTGTACTTCTAGACAGAAAGGCCACTGATGGAAAACCAACTAAACTGGCACCAATGCAGCAGCATTGTACTAAAGCCAGAAACGTCCAGCGCTTTGTTCTCTGCCATTCCATTCAGATGCACACAGCAGCTCTGCAACATTCCTACTGATCATCTCTTTGGCAAAGTGGGAGTGAGGGTCCGTGGTGATGCAGAGTCCCCAGGCAGATGCAAAGGAGAGCTGCTTTCTTGCAAAAACCAGGCTTTTGAAACACTCAGGCCTTTCTCATTTCCATAGCTTTAAGCCATAACAAACACAATTCAACCAACCACCATGCACCACGCTGTGAACACACGACGCTTCTAGAACTTGTTGATCTACCTCGAAGTCAGCTGCCTCACCTTGCCACAGTCCTTTTCTACTTAGCCAAAGTAATGGGCCTCAGCCCAAGGCCTTCCTTTTGTAAGCTTCTAGCTCTATGCAGCAGCAAACCACTACTTTCTTCTGTGCCAAGACTTTAGGTAGACGATTTGCATCTGCCCTCCTTCCAGTGAAACCTAATGGCGAGAGAAAAGCCTCTCAGAGATGTTCAGTCATTCCATTTTCTAGACAGGCCAAATCCAAAGAAAAGCAAGCTATGGCATTGTGTACTTGCTCTTACAAAACACCTGCTGCCCTCTGACAATCAACTAGCAGAAAACCAGCCAAACTGAGACTTGAGGAAAACAACCCTTGGAAGGGAATAATGATGTGATCAATCAAGACAACACTTTTCCAGGCTACCGAGATACTGGAAATGTCAGCAAAGGCTTGAGAGCAAAGGCTGAACTAATGGGAAAAGGGTAAAAGAATCCCAAGAAAAACATGACCAAAGGTTAAAACAATTCCAAGAAGAACATAGGCAACTAACCTGTTGAAGCCTTCAGAAAAACAGTGGCCGCTGATTTACATAGGCCATTCAAGTTACTTGACCCGTGCACCTTCCACTCCTTTTTCGGCACCATATGGAGTGAATTGAGACCATGGAATCACAATTCCTTGGATTCTGTTCTTAACTTCAGGAGAGAAGTACAGCAGCTGAAGTACCTGTTACTGATGTGATACCCAGGAACACCGAGTTGACACATTTCTTTCTTGGCCAATCACAACAAGCAAGGCTAAGAGGATAAGGCTGGCTTATTTCCATGACACTTTTCTTGTTTTACAGCCTGCTCTGATTCCGGTCAAACTTTTTCATTAGCTTCTCTCTAAAAGGAGAAAGTCCAATTCAACGTCCCGCCCTACTGCTGCAAGTACACCATTTGGTTTGTGGAGCCGAAAAAATTGAATTGGAAGGTACGGAGGCCCCGGAGCTAAGAGGCGCTCGGGGCTTCTTTCGGCAGAAGTCGCGCTAAGGAGAGCACTGTGAGCGGTACAATGGTCTTTGCGCGAAGAAGCCGCTTCTTCGGCTCAGGGAGCCGGAGAGAGCGGCAGCATCGGAAAGGTGAAGAAGGAAGCTGTACAACACTGGGATTGTGTGCGCAACTTGCCAACTGATAGAAAACAGTACCTTACACTTTCCTGACGTTTCCAATCACATGAACATGTAGTGGAAAAGCTTTTTGCTAAGATGTAGACGACAAGAGAGGCTAAAGAGTGGATGAGAGCTAATGACACCCATCTCTAAAAAAGGCAATTAGGAGGACTCGGAATAGTACAAACCAGCCAGCCTCCTTTTTATCCCCAGGAAGTTGATGAAGCAGCTCTTCCTGGAAAACCTTGCCAGGCACATGCAAGATGACAAAATAATGTAGTTAGCATGATTTTTCAGGGGAATTTCATGCTGAACATCACTTTAAACTCCTCTGATGAATCAACTTGACTGGTAGATGAAGGGAATATTATCTGCCTGGGCTTCAGGGAGGTTTTTGACATATCTCTACATGGCAGCACGCATCCATATGGAAGCAATAGTGCAAAGGGGAGGGAACCAGTGTCTTTTCAGTGATGCTGAGTGAAAAAACAAGAGGCAGTGGGCACTCTCTGAAATACAGGAGATTGCCATTGACCATCAGCAAATGATTCTTTACTGTGAGGGTGACTGAACCACGGCACAGACTGCCCAGAAAGATTGTGGAGCCTGGATCTTTGAAGACATTCAAAGTACACCCAGATAGACTCCTGGGCAAGAGGCTCTAGGTATCCTGGTTTAGGCAGGGGGATTGGGCCTGGTTAGCCCCACCAACCCCTTCCACTCTCATTCATTCTGTGCTAGTGAATTCTCTTCAAGATGCATTTCAAGCACTTGCATGACAAAGTTCTGTGAAGACAGAGATCCAAATGGACACGGCATCTAAGTTCCTTAAGCAGTGTTCAAGAAGAATGTAAAACTCTGGGACGAGTGTCTCTTCCCTAACTGAATCCCTTTCATGGGAAAATTCCCAGCTCTAGAAAGATCTTCTGATACGCATGCTTAAGACTGACACTGGCTGAGCAAATTTCTCCCTATGTGTATCCAAGACCAGTTAGGATCTTCACCCAAAGTGCTGTCAACATAGTCACAGAATGTCTCTTGTTAAGAAGTGACAACTTCCATCAGCATGGCAACTATTGGTCCACCAAATGGATGAATGGATGGGAATTATCTGCTTGGGTTAAAAACAAAAAGAAAGAGTTGGTCTTTATTTATCAATTTCATTGCAATATTATAAGGGAAGAAAAAGACCTAAGTCCTTGACTTTCTTAACTCGAGGAAAGATTTTAAGAATTCCTTGTAAAAATGTATGATCACAATCAGACTATTGAAACCATTTGAGTTGGGAAAAGAGTTCACAAATTGTCTAGAGAGTGGCAAAGAAGCCAAGAAAAATAGGAAAGAAACAAAAAGAGAGCAGAAGCGTCAGCTTCATTGTACAAGCTCGTTCTAGAAGTGGTCTGCTGGGAAAAGGAAGCCCCAGTTGAATTTCCAATGTATTCCTGCGCTTGATTCAGTAACCGGTCAATGTAAAAACCAATCCTTTTGTACAACTTCTTCCAGCAACAAAAGCTCCAACAGGTTGACACTACCATCATGCCTGTTCCAGACATATTTCCAAGAGAAATGATGATTTTCTTGAAAACCTACTTGCATAAAAGTTGCAAGATGGTGGAGGGATTCCCACATCCTCCTTCCTCCATCTGGCTTGAAAGTAGATTTGATAAAATATGCAACAAAGCACATGATTTATAAGGTAGAGTCAAATGGATGATTTGGGAATTGATCTCTTGTTGATAGGAAACTTCATATCCACTCTGTGTGACCTTTCTAAAACAAAATGTGGAGCTGAGGCATGAATCTGCCACAACAATTGTAAAGCAAACATACACACTCCCCTTCACATGCCCCCCCTTCCACACACACCTAGGCACACACAGAGATCAGCATAGCAGATCATGAACACCTTGGAAAAGACTGAAATGCTCAATGCCTCTCTTGATGGGCAAAAGAGCTGGTGCAGTAATTCAAATGCCTGGTACAGAATTTCTGTTTCATATTTAGCTCCTATTTAAAACACAGCTTTTCATTTCATTCTATTTACAGAATATTTTCATGTCATTTGCTTCTTTAAAATTACTTAGTTCTCACCTCTTGTATGTCTAGGAATATTTTCTTCCAAAAATAGAAAAAAACAGATGCTATCTTTTCAGCAGAAAACATTGGTTGATACAATTTTAAACCATCATGATATGGAAGAATTGTTCTGTCCCTCTCAAAGGTGGAAGAAGCATTTGGATCACAGATCATCTACAATGAAATACTTGACATGTTTAAGATGCTTTCAATCAATTTTGATCGTCAATTGCTTCTTCGTTGTAAACAGTAATTTTTCAGTGAAGGGAAAGTGTGTGTGCTATATCTACATGATGTGGTCAAACCCAGTTCCTACTAATGGCCAGGCTGAACTCCAGTAAATAATGTCCCGAATGATATTTTGCCGCCTTCTTTGGCACTTCATGAAATCTTACCGTGATGAAGTGCTGAAACACAGAGATTTTCTCTTAGAGAGTGTCTCCTGTTGTAACCCGTCCCATGGATTTTATGCTGTAATTCTTATCTCTTTTAAAATTTGCTATCTTCTGTACAGTTTTCATGAACCTTTCTGTTACAGTAGTGAAAATCACAGATAAATGTCATTTTGTACAACTTTGAATTTACCCCAAGAGCTGAGAGAAAACTTGCTCCTCAGTTTCTCAGTTTCTTCTATAGTCCAACTTTGTTTCTCTACCATCAAGCTTCTCCTTTGTTGCTGCTCCAAGCCCCGTCCAAGCTGACCTTGAATACTTTCAGGGATGGGACACCCACAACTTCTCTGGGCAACCTGTTCCAGTGTTCCAGCACTCCCACAGTAAAAAAGGCCTTCCTTTCATCTAATATGTGTAGGAAATCATAAATCTAGGCATAGAAACTTGGAGTGCAGATTTGAAATTCTTTTGATTTGAAGCACATTTTATATGAATACTGACTTACTGATGACTAAAAGATGTTGATGGGCATTTGAGCTGACAAGTTTTGAAAAAGTGCACGGAAATTAAAATTGAAACCACTAAAATTAAAAACTTCTTCCCATTGTCTTTTTCCTCTCCTATTCAAAATTGCATATGTCAGATATCAGTGCTTCATGCAAACCTCTCAGATGCTCTCAGAGAAGAAGCTTTTCTTTCAGACTAAGTTGCGGTTGACGTAGAACACTAGCAGGAGTGAAAGTTTTTCTGGGCATCGGGGCAGCACCTTCTCCTTGGATTTGTGTGCAGAAAGCATTTTATCCAAACTGGAAAATAGACCCAACTCTGTTCTATTCATCATTCTTACTGCACCAGGCCTGAAGATGCTGTGAAAAGTAGCCTGTGGACCTTGAAGATAGCGCATGTGAAACAGATGAGAGGTGATGGAGAAGTTGAGAGAAGAAAGAGCATATGGCCCAGTACGGACACCAGAAAGTATTTCTTCATGTGATCATGGCAGATTGCAGGAGCCACTTGGTACTATCAAACCAGCCCGACTTGGCACTGGTGCCACCTTGGGTCTGGGAACCATCCTGCGTATCGTGGATTTTCAGGAGCCAGCAAGACACTCTTGGCCACAGGCCCCCAAACACAAACCTCGGCCCTTTTCCCTGGCAAAGAAAAGTCACCTGCCCTGCTTCTGGATGGCAGATTGCAGGAGCAACTTGGTACTATCAAACCAGCCCGACTTGGCAATGTTGCTACCTTGGGTCTGAGAAACATCCTGCGTATCGTGGATTTTCAGGAGCCAGCCGGCCTCTCCCAGCCACAGGCCCCCAAACACAATCCACGGCCCTTTTCCCTGGCAAACAACACTCACCTGCCCCGCTTTTCGATGGCAGATTGCAGGAGTCCCTGGGTAATTTCAATCCAGCCCGACTTGGCGGCGTTTCCACCTTGCGTCTGGTAATCATCCTGCATATCAAAGAATTTCAGGAGCCAGCCGGCACTCTCAGTCACAGGCCCTTAAACACAGACCTCGGCCCTCTTACCTGGCCAAAAAAACTCACCTGCCCCGCTTCTGCATGGCAGATTGCAGGAGCCACTTGGTAATATCAAACCAGCCCGACTTGGCACTGGTGCCACCTTGGGTCTGGGAACCATCCTGCGTATCGTGGATTTTCAGGAGCCAGCCGGCCACTCCCAGCCACAGGCCCCCAAACACAAACCTCGGCCCTTTTCCCTGGCAAAGAAAAGTCACCTGCCCTGCTTCTGCATGGCAGATTGCAGGAGCAACTTGGTACTATCAAACCAGCCCGACTTGGCAATGTTGCTACCTTGGGTCTGAGAAACATCCTGCGTATCGTGGATTTTCAGGAGCCAGCCGGCCTCTCCCAGCCACAGGCCCCCAAACACAATCCACGGCCCTTTTCCCTGGCAAACAAAACTCACCTGCCCCGCTTCTGCATGGCAGATTGCAGCAGCCACTTAGTGCTATCAAACCAGCCCGAATTGGCACTGTGTTGAAAGCGAAGGGAAGCCAACCCACCTTGTCGTTTATCAGCATTGACTCCAATTTATTGATTAAATCAGCCACTTTATATAACCGTGTTAATTAACTTCATGCATATTGCAAAATCCAAGCTCACTCTAGGTTAACAGAGAAAACTCTAACCCCTCCTTTTGTTTTACCATACCCATGATTGTTTCTTGAAAACAGGACCAGCGTTCCCACTGTGATATGAAAGTCAAGTATTGGAGAGTGCTTTTGTTACTTCTTTAGAAGGTTAGAATATGCCGAAAAGATGCTAGCTGGGGACTTGCAATTAATGAATTATTTGCTGTAAGTAGGTCAAATGACATGAGCTTTCAAAAAGGAAAAGTAGTCTTATTCCACCTGCCAATTCTAAAGTAGATTAATAAGCCTTAAGCAGAAGATGGATGTGAAGAGGGATATGACATGAAAGGTTAAGCAACACTGCTGACAGCAAAAGGCTTACCTGCTGCAGATACAGGAGACAAAATACTATTTTGACACAAACATTGCTATTCAGACGACAGTAAAATTCTGAGTGACAGCAAAATTTACTCAGTCATCATGACAGTAAAATTTGCTCCCATCAAAATGTGCTCATCAATTCTTAGTGTAAGCTAAGCACCTTAAGCAAAGGGTAGTTCAAGCCTAACTGGTATTTGATGGCAAAAAAGGCAACTTGGCCTGCGTTTCTCACTTCTACTCCATTCAAAAGCTTACTCTGTCTCAGATTCCTTTGGTGGGATACCAACGCAAGCCGCCAAACTGCACAAAAATGATGATTTAAAGAAAGATAGATGAGAAAAATGGAATAATGGTTCATGTTCTTTTCCTTCCAACTGCTTTGTTTGCCCTTTTAATTTTTTGAAGTCCTTTCTGGTGTCACCATGGTTGCACTGCAGCAAGTGTTGGGCTGTAAGCTGTCCATATTGCCAGCTTCTGGACTGCCTTCAGAAAACTTCACACTGGTTTTGTCTAGAAATCACAAGCAGTAGAGATGACAAAGACTGCAGAAACCTCCTCATCTCCTTCTAGAGCAAGACCATGTCTTTCAGCCACTCTTAACTAGACAACTTTCATCAGTCATGAGGGAGTCTCATGTTCAAGAGCTAAGCAGTGGTGACAGCTGTAAATGACAAAAAGCAGACTGAAATTCTCTTGGGACTCCAGCAGAGAGCAATGAAGGAGGTTGAATTCACCTTCTTGGGAAGTTCTAAAATGCACCTTCACTTGAGCACAGGAGCTAAGCCATCGTAACCTTTGTTGAGTACGTCTGCGTAGACAGACATATTTAGACCATGTTATTTAAGCCACGTTATCATCTCTAGCTGCTAAGCTGCACTTCTTGCAAAGTATCTGCAACGTATTTTACAGGGTGGGCTTTGATGTGTAATCCCTGAGTAATATTGCAAAGAGAAGTACTTGGGGTGTGGGGTGGGGGGGGAGCCACAACTCTTAGGTTTTTCAAATCATGGTTCCATTTGAAAGTCAAAAAAGATGTCAAACCTTTCTTTCCTAGACCTATTACCAGCACAAACTGTACCAGAATTTATGACCTGTAACTGTACCGTGGACGCTCTTTCTCTGGACTATTCCTTAAGAAACAAAGTCCTCACTAGAAATAAAACAAAATTAGCCAAGTATTGGCCTGGATTAGTTCCAAGGCTCTGTACTAAAGGCCAAACACGTGTAATAATAGTAACGAGTGGACTAAAAGTTAAATCAATAGAGCATGACTCAGTTCAAAGACATCTTGTGTCCTAATGTTCTCACAGAAGACTGTAAAAACCTGTCTATTTTTGTGGGTTTCTTTTATCCATTTAGCTGTACCTTCTACTTCTCTCCACTGTCTGAGAACATTGATGATAAGGTTGGATGACCTCATGTCAACTTGTAGAAGTAAAGAAAGAGAAGCCAGTAAAGAAAGGCAAATTTGTTAATTGCAGGTGGAAAGAGGGAGGCCAACAAAAGAAAACAAAAGAACAGTACTAATGAAATGCTCCCCTGTCTTCTGTGAAAAGTAAAGGCACAGACAAGAAAGAACAAGTGCAAAATTCTCACTAGAGAAACGCACTTGATCTGACTCAAGTGTTTTGCGGTACATTTCTTGCTGTTTTCTCATGCCAAACATATTAACCATTGAAGGTGTCCCTTTCCTCTCTCTGGAATACAGCTAGGAAGATGGCTGTGTCATTGCTGACAAGCTGCCATTCTCAGAGGTGTCCAGCTGAAAGTCCTAGATCAATTGATTTGCTCTGTCACTTTGATATGGCATGACTTACAGTTTCAGCACCTGAACTTGCCAGCCCTACAATTCTTTGCCCCTTGAATGCTTAGATAGGCTCCTTGGCAACTGGCATTTGTAAGGACTTGAAACTATGCAGAATTTGCACCGTGAGATGATGCCAAATGAGTCACACCGGTAGATTAACTGGGGCATGCAAGGCAGAGAGAGGGAAATGAGAGCACAAGAAGAGAGTACACAAGAAGAGAGTACAATCTCCTTTTTTCTGAAACACTGAAGAGATCAAAGTGAACACAAATCCTCCTAGGGGTAGTTCTTGCAAAAGACTAAGAGTTCTTTTTGTGTTCACAGGCCTGGAATACTTAGGTTTGGATGACGGCAAAATGCAGATGACAAAACGAGGCCTTGAAGTCACATCCAGTATGAAGCAGTAGGAAAGAGGAAAGCAGCTGAGAGCGTCAACCCTGCTAAGTAGTCTCAGTATTCTTCTTGACATGAGCAGAAATTTGAAATGAGTCTCTGAAAATGACAAAGGAGGCAGAAGAAAAGGGAGCGATGACTCCTCTGGCATAGTGCTTCCTAACAGGGATCTTCAAAATGTCAAGGTTGTATCATCCTTTCAACTGAAGGAAGGTATGAAAACAACAGGAAGGAAATGGCATCCAATACTCTGGGCAGTGTACTTCTAGACAGAAAGGCCACTGATGGAAAACCAACTAAACTGGCACCAATGCAGCAGCATTGTACTAAAGCCAGAAACGTCCAGCGCTTTGTTCTCTGCCATTCCATTCAGATGCACACAGCAGCTCTGCAACATTCCTACTGATCATCTCTTTGGCAAAGTGGGAGTGAGGGTCCGTGGTGATGCAGAGTCCCCAGGCAGATGCAAAGGAGAGCTGCTTTCTTGCAAAAACCAGGCTTTTGAAACACTCAGGCCTTTCTCATTTCCATAGCTTTAAGCCATAACAAACACAATTCAACCAACCACCATGCACCACGCTGTGAACACACGACGCTTCTAGAACTTGTTGATCTACCTCGAAGTCAGCTGCCTCACCTTGCCACAGTCCTTTTCTACTTAGCCAAAGTAATGGGCCTCAGCCCAAGGCCTTCCTTTTGTAAGCTTCTAGCTCTATGCAGCAGCAAACCACTACTTTCTTCTGTGCCAAGACTTTAGGTAGACGATTTGCATCTGCCCTCCTTCCAGTGAAACATAATGGCGAGAGAAAAGCCTCTCAGAGATGTTCAGTCATTCCATTTCCTAGACAGGCCAAATCCAAAGAAAAGCAAGCTATGGCATTGTGTACTTGCTCTTACAAAACACCTGCTGCCCTCTGACAATCAACTAGCAGAAAACCAGCCAAACTGAGACTTGAGGAAAACAACCCTTGGAAGGGATCAATCAAGACAACACTTTTCCAGGCTACCGAGATACTGGAAATGTCAGCAAAGGCTTGAGAGCAAAGGCTGAACTAATGGGAAAAGGGTAAAAGAATCCCAAGAAAAACATGACCAAAGGTTAAAACAATTCCAAGAAGAACATAGGCAACTAACCTGTTGAAGCCTTCAGAAAAACAGTGGCCGCTGATTTACATAGGCCATTCAAGTTAATTGACCCGTGCACCTTCCACTCCTTTTTCGGCACCATATGGAGTGAATTGAGACCATGGAATCACAATTCCTTGGATTCTGTTCTTAACTTCAGGAGAGAAGTACAGCAGCTGAAGTACCTGTTACTGATGTGATACCCAGGAACACCGAGTTGACACATTTCTTTCTTGGCCAATCACAACAAGCAAGGCTAAGAGGATAAGGCTGGCTTATTTCCATGACACTTTTCTTGTTTTACAGCCTGCTCTGATTCCGGTCAAACTTTTTCATTAGCTTTTCTCTAAAAGGAGAAAGTCCAATTCAACGTCCCGCCCTACTGCTGCAAGTATACCATTTGGTTTGTGGAGCCGAAAAAATTGAATTGGAAGGTACAGAGCCCCCGGAGCTAAGAGGCGCTCGGGGCGTCTTTTGGCAGAAGCCGCGCTAAGAGAGCACTGTGAGCGGTACAATCGTCTTTGCGCGAAGAAGCCGCTTCTTCGGCTCCGGGAGCCGGAGAGAGCGGCAGCATCGGAAAGGTGAAGAAGGAAACTGTACAATACTGGGATTGTATGCGCAGCTTGCCAATTGATAGAAAACAGTACATTACCACTTTCCTGACTTTTCCAATCACATGAACATTCGATAGGAAGTTATTTTGGACAACTTTTGTTTCCTTCATGCCAAACACTTGGCAGACCTCCGTGCAACGTCCAGAACACGATGGGAGATGTTTTCTGTGCTCCCGCAGGTTTTCCTTGCCAGACAGAGTGGAAAAGCTTTCTACTAGCATGTAGACCACAAAAGACGCTAAAGACGAAGGTACGATGCTCTCCGGAGCTAAGCGCCGCTCCCGGGCTTCTTTCGGCAGAAGCCGCGCTAAGAGAGCACTGTGAGCGGTACAATCGTCTTTGCGCGAAGAAGCCGCTTCTTCGGCTCCGGGAGCCGGAGAGAGCGGCAGCATCGGAAAGGTGAAGAAGGAAGCTGTACAACACGGGGATTGTGTGCGCAGCTTGCCAACTGATAGAAAACAGTACCTTACACTTTCCTGATGTTTCCAATCACATGAACATGTAGTGGAAAAGCTTTTTGCTAAGATGTAGACGACAAGAGAGGCTAAAGAGTGGATGAGAGCTAATGACACCCATCTCTAAAAAAGGCAATTAGGAGGACTCGGAATAGTACAAACCAGCCAGCCTCCTTTTTATCCCCAGGAAATTGATGAAGCAGCTCTTCCTGGAAAACCTTGCCAGGCACATGCAAGACGACAAAATAATGTAGTTAGCATGATTTTTCAGGGGAATTTCATGCTGAACATCACTTTAAACTCCTCTGATGAATCAACTTGACTGGTAGATGAAGGGAATATTATCTGCCTGGGCTTCAGGGAGGTTTTTGACATATCTCTACATGGCAGCACGCATCCATATGGAAGCAATAGTGCAAAGGGGAGGGAACCAGTGTCTTTTCAGTGATGCTGAGTGAAAAAACAAGAGGCAGTGGGCACTCTCTGAAATACAGGAGATTGCCATTGACCATCAGCAAATGATTCTTTACTGTGAGGGTGACTGAACCACGGCACAGACTGCCCAGAAAGATTGTGGAGCCTGGATCTTTGAAGACATTCAAAGTACACCCAGATAGACTCCTGGGCAAGAGGCTCTGAGTATCCTGGTTTAGGCAGGGGGATTGGGCCTGGTTAGCCCCACCAACCCCTTCCACTCTCATTCATTCTGGGCTAGTGAATTCTCTTCAAGATGCATTTCAAGCACTTGCATGACAAAGTTCTGTGAAGACAGAGATCCAAATGGACACGGCATCTAAGTTCCTTAAGCAGTGTTCAAGAAGAATGTAAAACTCTGGGACGAGTGTCTCTTCCCTAACTGAATCCCTTTCATGGGAAAATTCCCAGCTCTAGAAAGATCTTCTGATACGCATGCTTAAGACTGACACTGGCTGAGCAAATTTCTCCCTATGTGTATCCAAGACCAGTTAGGATCTTCACCCAAAGTGCTGTCAACATAGTCACAGAATGTCTCTTGTTAAGAAGTGACAACTTCCATCAGCATGGCAACTATTGGTCCACCAAATGGATGAATGGATGGGAATTATCTACTTGAGTTAAAAACAAAAAGAAAGAGTTGGTCTTTATTTATCAATTTCATTGCAATATTATAAGGGAAGAAAAAGACCTAAGTCCTTGACTTTCTTAACTCGAGGAAAGATTTTAAGAATTCCTTGTAAAAATGTATGATCACAATCAGACTATTGAAACCATTTGAGTTGGGAAAAGAGTTCACAAATTGTCTAGAGAGTGGCAAAGAAGCCAAGAAAAATAGGAAAGAAACAAAAAGAGAGCAGAAGCGTCAGCTTCATTGTACAAGCTCGTTCTAGAAGTGGTCTGCTGGGAAAAGGAAGCCCCAGTTGAATTTCCAATGTATTCCTGCGCTTGATTCAGTAACCGGTCAATGTAAAAACCAATCCTTTTGTACAACTTCTTCCAGCAACAAAAACTCCAACAGGTTGACACTACCATCATGCCTGTTCCAGACATATTTCCAAGAGAAATGATGATTTTCTTGAAAACCTACTTGCATAAAAGTTGCAAGATGGTGGAGGGATTCCCACATCCTCCTTCCTCCATCTGGCTTGAAAGTAGATTTGATAAAATATGCAACAAAGCACATGATTTATAAGGTAGAGTCAAATGGATGATTTGGGAATTGATCTCTTGTTGATAGGAAACTTCATATCCACTCTGTGTGACCTTTCTAAAACAAAATGTGGAGCTGAGGCATGAATCTGCCACAACAATTGTAAAGCAAACATACACACTCCCCTTCACATGCCCCCCCTTCCACACACACCTAGGCACACACAGAGATCAGCATAGCAGATCATGAACACCTTGGAAAAGACTGAAATGCTCAATGCCTCTCTTGATGGGCAAAAGAGCTGGTGCAGTAATTCAAATGCCTGGTACAGAACTTCTGTTTCATATTTAGCTCCTATTTAAAACACAGCTTTTCATTTCATTCTATTTACAGAATATTTTCATGTCATTTGCTTCTTTAAAATTACTTAGTTCTCACCTCTTGTATGTCTAGGAATATTTTCTTCCAAAAATAGAAAAAAATAGATGCTATCTTTTCAGCAGAAAACATTGGTTGATACAATTTTAAACCATCATGATATGGAAGAATTGTTCTGTCCCTCTCAAAGGTGGAAGAAGCATTTGGATCACAGATCATCTACAATGAAATACTTGACATGTTTAAGATGCTTTCAATCAATTTTGATCGTCAATTGCTTCTTCGTTGTAAACAGTAATTTTTCAGTGAAGGGAAAGTGTGTGTGCTATATCTACATGATGTGGTCAAACCCAGTTCCTACTAATGGCCAGGCTGAACTCCAGTAAATAATGTCCCGAATGATATTTTGCCGCCTTCTTTGGCACTTCATGAAATCTTACCATGATGAAGTGCTGAAACACAGAGATTTTCTCTTAGAGAGTGTCTCCTGTTGTAACCCGTCCCATGGATTTTATGCTGTAATTCTTATCTCTTTTAAAATTTGCTATCTTCTGTACAGTTTTCATGAACCTTTCTGTTACAGTAGTGAAAATCACAGATAAATGTCATTTTGTACAACTTTGAATTTACCCCAAGAGCTGAGAGAAAACTTGCTCCTCAGTTTCTCAGTTTCTTCTATAGTCCAACTTTGTTTCTCTACCATCAAGCTTCTCCTTTGTTGCTGCTCCAAGCCCCGTCCAAGCTGACCTTGAATACTTTCAGGGATGGGACACCCACAACTTCTCTGGGCAACCTGTTCCAGTGTTCCAGCACTCCCACAGTAAAAAAGGCCTTCCTTTCATCTAATATGTGTAGGAAATCATAAATCTAGGCATAGAAACTTGGAGTGCAGATTTGAAATTCTTTTGATTTGAAGCACATTTTCTATGAATACTGACTTACTGATGACTAAAAGATGTTGATGGGCATTTGAGCTGACAAGTTTTGAAAAAGTGCACGGAAATTAAAATTGAAACCACTAAAATTAAAAACTTCTTCCCATTGTCTTTTTCCTCTCCTATTCAAAATTGCATATGTCAGATATCAGTGCTTCATGCAAACCTCTCAGATGCTCTCAGAGAAGAAGCTTTTCTTTCAGACTAAGTTGCGGTTGACGTAGAACACTAGCAGGAGTGAAAGTTTTTCTGGGCATCGGGGCAGCACCTTCTCCTTGGATTTGTGTGCAGAAAGCATTTTATCCAAACTGGAAAATAGACCCAACTCTGTTCTATTCATCATTCTTACTGCACCAGGCCTGAAGATGCTGTGAAAAGTAGCCTGTGGACCTTGAAGATAGCGCATGTGAAACAGATGAGAGGTGATGGAGAAGTTGAGAGAAGAAAGAGCATATGGCCCAGTACGGACACCAGAAAGTATTTCTTCATGTGATCATGGCAGATTGCAGGAGCCACTTGGTACTATCAAACCAGCCCGACTTGGCACTGGTGCCACCTTGGGTCTGGCAACCATCCTGCGTATCGTGGATTTTCAGGAGCCAGCCGGCCACTCCCAGCCACAGGCCCTTAAACACAGACCTCGGCCATCTTACCTGGCCAAAAAAACTCACCTGCCCCGCTTCTGCATGGCAGATTGCAGGAGCCACTTGGTAATATCAAACCAGCCCGACTTGGCACTGGTGCCACCTTGGGTCTGGCAACCATCCTGCGTATCGTGGATTTTCAGGAGCCAGCCGGCCACTCCCAGCCACAGGCCCTTAAACACAGACCTCGGCCCTCTTACCTGGCCAAAAAAACTCTCCTGCCCCGCTTCTGCATGGCAGATTGCAGGAGCCACTTGGTAATATCAAACTAGCCCGACTTGGCACTGGTGCCACCTTGGGTCTGGGAACCATCCTGCGTATCATGGATTTTCAGGAGCCAGCCGGCCACTCCCAGCCACAGGCCCCCAAACCCAAACCTCGGCTTTTTTCCCTGGCAAAGAAAAGTCACCTGCCCTGCTTCTGGATGGCAGATTGCAGGAGCAACTTGGTACTATCAAACCAGCCCGACTTGGCAATGTTGCTACCTTGGGTCTGAGAAACATCCTGCGTATCGTGGATTTTCAGGAGCCAGCCGGCCTCTCCCAGCCACAGGCCCCCAAACACAATCCACGGCCCTTTTCCCTGGCAAACAACACTCACCTGCCCCGCTTCTCGATGGCAGATTGCAGGAGTCCCTGGGTAATTTCAATCCAGCCCGACTTGGCGGCGTTTCCACCTTGCGTCTGGGAATCATCCTGCATATCAAAGAATTTCAGGAGCCAGCCGGCACTCTCAGTCACAGGCCCCCAAACACAAACCATGGCCCTTTTCCCTTGCAAACAAAACTCACCTGCCCCGCTTCTGCATGGCAGATTGCAGCAGCCACTTAGTGTTATCAAACCAGCCCGAATTGGCACTGTGTTGAAAGCGAAGGGAAGCCAACCCACCTTGTCGTTTATCAGCATTGACTCCAATTTATTGATTAAATCAGCCACTTTATATAACCGTGTTAATTAACTTCATGCATATTGCAAAATCCAAGCTCACTCTAGGTTAACAGAGAAAACTCTAACCCCTCCTTTTGTTTTACCATACCCATGATTGTTTCTTGAAAACAGGACCAGCGTTTCCACTGTGATATGAAAGTCAAGTATTGGAGAGTGCTTTTGTTACTTCTTTAGAAGGTTAGAATATGCCGAAAAGATGCTAGCTGGGGACTTGCAATTAATGAATTATTTGCTGTAAGTAGGTCAAATGACATGAGCTTTCAAAAAGGAAAAGTAGTCTTATTCCACCTGCCAATTCTAAAGTAGATTAATAAGCCTTAAGCAGAAGATGGATGTGAAGAGGGATATGACATGAAAGGTTAAGCAACACTGCTGACAGCAAAAGGCTTACCTGCTGCAGATACAGGAGACAAAATACTATTTTGACACAAACATTGCTATTCAGACGACAGTAAAATTCTGAGTGACAGCAAAATTTACTCAGTCATCATGACAGTAAAATTTGCTCCCATCAAAATGTGCTCATCAATTCTTAGTGTAAGCTAAGCACCTTAAGCAAAGGGTAGTTCAAGCCTAACTGGTATTTGATGGCAAAAAAGGCAACTTGGCCTGCGTTTCTCACTTCTACTCCATTCAAAAGCTTACTCTGTCTCAGATTCCTTTGGTGGGATACCAACGCAAGCCGCCAAACTGCACGAAAATGATGATTTAAAGAAAGATAGATGAGAAAAATGGAATAATGGTTCATGTTCTTTTCCTTCCAACTGCTTTGTTTGCCCTTTTAATTTTTTGAAGTCCTTTCTGGTGTCACCATGGTTGCACTGCAGCAAGTGTTGGGCTGTAAGCTGTCCATATTGCCAGCTTCTGGACTGCCTTCAGAAAACTTCCCACTGGTTTTGTCTAGAAATCACAAGCAGTAGAGATGACAAAGACTGCAGAAACCTCCTCATCTCCTTCTAGAGCAAGACCATGTCTTTCAGCCACTCTTAACTAGACAACTTTCATCAGTCATGAGGGAGTCTCATGTTCAAGAGCTAAGCAGTGGTGACAGCTGTAAATGACAAAAAGCAGACTGAAATTCTCTTGGGACTCCAGCAGAGAGCAATGAAGGAGGTTGAATTCACCTTCTTGGGAAGTTCTAAAATGCACGTTCACTTGAGCACAGGAGCTAAGCCATCGTAACCTTTGTTGAGTACGTCTGCGTAGACAGACATATTTAGACCATGTTATTTAAGCCACGTTATCATCTCTAGCTGCTAAGCTGCACTTCTTGCAAAGTATCTGCAACGTATTTTACAGGGTGGGCTTTGATGTGTAATCCCTGAGTAATATTGCAAAGAGAAGTACTTGGGGTGTGGGGTGGGGGGGAGCCACAACTCTTAGGTTTTTCAAATCATGGTTCCATTTGAAAGTCAAAAAAGATGTCAAACCTTTCTTTCCTAGACCTATTACCAGCACAAACTGTACCAGAATTTATGACCTGTAACTGTACCGTGGACGCTCTTTCTCTGGACTATTCCTTAAGAAACAAAGTCCTCACTAGAAATAAAACAAAATTAGCCAAGTATTGGCCTGGATTAGTTCCAAGGCTCTGTACTAAAGGCCAAACACGTGTAATAATAGTAACGAGTGGACTAAAAGTTAAATCAATAGAGCATGACTCAGTTCAAAGACATCTTGTGTCCTAATGTTCTCACAGAAGACTGTAAAAACCTGTCTATTTTTGTGGGTTTCTTTTATCCATTTAGCTGTACCTTCTACTTCTCTCCACTGTCTGAGAACATTGATGATAAGGTTGGATGACCTCATGTCAACTTGTAGAAGTAAAGAAAGAGAAGCCAGTAAAGAAAGGCAAATTTGTTAATTGCAGGTGGAAAGAGGGAGGCCAACAAAAGAAAACAAAAGAACAGTACTAATGAAATGCTCCCCTGTCTTCTGTGAAAAGTAAAGGCACAGACAAGAAAGAACAAGTGCAAAATTCTCACTAGAGAAACGCACTTGATCTGACTCAAGTGTTTTGCGGTACATTTCTTGCTGTTTTCTCATGCCAAACATATTAACCATTGAAGGTGTCCCTTTCCTCTCTCTGGAATACAGCTAGGAAGATGGCTGTGTCATTGCTGACAAGCTGCCATTCTCAGAGGTGTCCAGCTGAAAGTCCTAGATCAATTGATTTGCTCTGTCACTTTGATATGGCATGACTTACAGTTTCAGCACCTGAACTTGCCAGCCCTACAATTCTTTGCCCCTTGAATGCTTAGATAGGCTCCTTGGCAACTGGCATTTGTAAGGACTTGAAACTATGCAGAATTTGCACCGTGAGATGATGCCAAATGAGTCACACCGGTAGATTAACTGGGGCATGCAAGGCAGAGAGAGGGAAATGAGAGCACAAGAAGAGAGTACACAAGAAGAGAGTACAATCTCCTTTTTTCTGAAACACTGAAGAGATCAAAGTGAACACAAATCCTCCTAGGGGTAGTTCTTGCAAAAGACTAAGAGTTCTTTTTGTGTTCACAGGCCTGGAATACTTAGCTTTGGATGACGGCAAAATGCAGATGACAAAACGAGGCCTTGAAGTCACATCCAGTATGAAGCAGTAGGAAAGAGGAAAGCAGCTGAGAGCGTCAACCCTGCTAAGTAGTCTCAGTATTCTTCTTGACATGAGCAGAAATTTGAAATGAGTCTCTGAAAATGACAAAGGAGGCAGAAGAAAAGGGAGCGATGACTCCTCTGGCATAGTGCTTCCTAACAGGGATCTTCAAAATGTCAAGGTTGTATCATCCTTTCAACTGAAGGAAGGTATGAAAACAACAGGAAGGAAATGGCATCCAATACTCTGGGCAGTGTACTTCTAGACAGAAAGGCCACTGATGGAAAACCAACTAAACTGGCACCAATGCAGCAGCATTGTACTAAAGCCAGAAACGTCCAGCGCTTTGTTCTCTGCCATTCCATTCAGATGCACACAGCAGCTCTGCAACATTCCTACTGATCATCTCTTTGGCAAAGTGGGAGTGAGGGTCCGTGGTGATGCAGAGTCCCCAGGCAGATGCAAAGGAGAGCTGCTTTCTTGCAAAAACCAGGCTTTTGAAACACTCAGGCCTTTCTCATTTCCATAGCTTTAAGCCATAACAAACACAATTCAACCAACCACCATGCACCACGCTGTGAACACACGACGCTTCTAGAACTTGTTGATCTACCTCGAAGTCAGCTGCCTCACCTTGCCACAGTCCTTTTCTACTTAGCCAAAGTAATGGGCCTCAGCCCAAGGCCTTCCTTTTGTAAGCTTCTAGCTCTATGCAGCAGCAAACCACTACTTTCTTCTGTGCCAAGACTTTAGGTAGACGATTTGCATCTGCCCTCCTTCCAGTGAAACCTAATGGCGAGAGAAAAGCCTCTCAGAGATGTTCAGTCATTCCATTTCCTAGACAGGCCAAATCCAAAGAAAAGCAAGCTATGGCATTGTGTACTTGCTCTTACAAAACACCTGCTGCCCTCTGACAATCAACTAGCAGAAAACCAGCCAAACTGAAACTTGAGGAAAACAACCCTTGGAAGGGAATAATGATGTGATCAATCAAGACAACACTTTTCCAGGCTACTGAGATACTGGAAATGTCAGCAAAGGCTTGAGAGCAAAGGCTGAACTAATGGGAAAAGGGTAAAAGAATCCCAAGAAAAACATGACCAAAGGTTAAAACAATTCCAAGAAGAACATAGGCAACTAACCTGTTGAAGCCTTCAGAAAAACAGTGGCCGCTGATTTACATAGGCCATTCAAGTTACTTGACCCGTGCACCTTCCACTCCTTTTTCGGCACCATATGGAGTGAATTGAGACCATGGAATCACAATTCCTTGGATTCTGTTCTTAACTTCAGGAGAGAAGTACAGCAGCTGAAGTACCTGTTACTGATGTGATACCCAGGAACACCGAGTTGACACATTTCTTTCTTGGCCAATCACAACAAGCAAGGCTAAGAGGATAAGGCTGGCTTATTTCCATGACACTTTTCTTGTTTTACAGCCTGCTCTGATTCCGGTCAAACTTTTTCATTAGCTTTTCTCTAAAAGGAGAAAGTCCAATTCAATGTCCCGCCCTACTGCTGCAAGTATACCATTTGGTTTGTGGAGCCGAAAAAATTGAATTGGAAGGTACGGAGCCCCCGGAGCTAAGAGGCGCTCGGGGCGTCTTTCGGCAGAAGCCGCGCTAAGAGAGCACTGTGAGCGGTACAATGGTCTTTGCGCGAAGAAGCCGCTTCTTCGGCTCCGGGAGCCGGAGAGAGCGGCAGCATCGGAAAGGTGAAGAAGGAAGCTGTACAACACGGGGATTGTGTGCGCAGCTTGCCAACTGATAGAAAACAGTACCTTACACTTTCCTGATGTTTCCAATCACATGAACATGTAGTGGAAAAGCTTTTTGCTAAGATGTAGACGACAAGAGAGGCTAAAGAGTGGATGAGAGCTAATGACACCCATCTCTAAAAAAGGCAATTAGGAGGACTCGGAATAGTACAAACCAGCCAGCCTCCTTTTTATCCCCAGGAAGTTGATGAAGCAGCTCTTCCTGGAAAAACTTGCCAGGCACATGCAAGACGACAAAATAATGTAGTTAGCATGATTTTTCAGGGGAATTTCATGCTGAACATCACTTTAAACTCCTCTGATGAATCAACTTGACTGGTAGATGAAGGGAATATTATCTGCCTGGGCTTCAGGGAGGTTTTTGACATATCTCTACATGGCAGCACGCATCCATATGGAAGCAATAGTGCAAAGGGGAGGGAACCAGTGTCTTTTCAGTGATGCTGAGTGAAAAAACAAGAGGCAGTGGGCACTCTCTGAAATACAGGAGATTGCCATTGACCATCAGCAAATGATTCTTTACTGTGAGGGTGACTGAACCACGGCACAGACTGCCCAGAAAGATTGTGGAGCCTGGATCTTTGAAGACATTCAAAGTACACCCAGATAGACTCCTGGGCAAGAGGCTCTGAGTATCCTGGTTTAGGCAGGGGGATTGGGCCTGGTTAGCCCCACCAACCCCTTCCACTCTCATTCATTCTGGGCTAGTGAACTCTCTTCAAGATGCATTTCAAGCACTTGCATGACAAAGTTCTGTGAAGACAGAGATCCAAATGGACACGGCATCTAAGTTCCTTAAGCAGTGTTCAAGAAGAATGTAAAACTCTGGGACGAGTGTCTCTTCCCTAACTGAATCCCTTTCATGGGAAAATTCCCAGCTCTAGAAAGATCTTCTGATACGCATGCTTAAGACTGACACTGGCTGAGCAAATTTCTCCCTATGTGTATCCAAGACCAGTTAGGATCTTCACCCAAAGTGCTGTCAACATAGTCACAGAATGTCTCTTGTTAAGAAGTGACAACTTCCATCAGCATGGCAACTATTGGTCCACCAAATGGATGAATGGATGGGAATTATCTACTTGGGTTAAAAACAAAAAGAAAGAGTTGGTCTTTATTTATCAATTTCATTGCAATATTATAAGGGAAGAAAAAGACCTAAGTCCTTGACTTTCTTAACTCGAGGAAAGATTTTAAGAATTCCTTGTAAAAATGTATGATCACAATCAGACTATTGAAACCATTTGAGTTGGGAAAAGAGTTCACAAATTGTCTAGAGAGTGGCAAAGAAGCCAAGAAAAATAGGAAAGAAACAAAAAGAGAGCAGAAGCGTCAGCTTCATTGTACAAGCTCGTTCTAGAAGTGGTCTGCTGGGAAAAGGAAGCCCCAGTTGAATTTCCAATGTATTCCTGCGCTTGATTCAGTAACCGGTCAATGTAAAAACCAATCCTTTTGTACAACTTCTTCCAGCAACAAAAACTCCAACAGGTTGACAATACCATCATGCCTGTTCCAGACATATTTCCAAGAGAAATGATGATTTTCTTGAAAACCTACTTGCATAAAAGTTGCAAGATGGTGGAGGGATTCCCACATCCTCCTTCCTCCATCTGGCTTGAAAGTAGATTTGATAAAATATGCAACAAAGCACATGATTTATAAGGTAGAGTCAAATGGATGATTTGGGAATTGATCTCTTGTTGATAGGAAACTTCATATCCACTCTGTGTGACCTTTCTAAAACAAAATGTGGAGCTGAGGCATGAATCTGCCACAACAATTGTAAAGCAAACATACACACTCCCCTTCACATGCCCCCCCTTCCACACACACCTAGGCACACACAGAGATCAGCATAGCAGATCATGAACACCTTGGAAAAGACTGAAATGCTCAATGCCTCTCTTGATGGGCAAAAGAGCTGGTGCAGTAATTCAAATGCCTGGTACAGAATTTCTGTTTCATATTTAGCTCCTATTTAAAACACAGCTTTTCATTTCATTCTATTTACAGAATATTTTCATGTCATTTGCTTCTTTAAAATTACTTAGTTCTCACCTCTTGTATGTCTAGGAATATTTTCTTCCAAAAATAGAAAAAAATAGATGATATCTTTTCAGCAGAAAACATTGGTTGATACAATTTTAAACCATCATGATATGGAAGAATTGTTCTGTCCCTCTCAAAGGTGGAAGAAGCATTTGGATCACAGATCATCTACAATGAAATACTTGACATGTTTAAGATGCTTTCAATCAATTTTGATCGTCAATTGCTTCTTCGTTGTAAACAGTAATTTTTCAGTGAAGGGAAAGTGTGTGCGCTATATCTACATGATGTGGTCAAACCCAGTTCCTACTAATGGCCAGGCTGAACTCCAGTAAATAATGTCCCGAATGATATTTTGCCGCCTTCTTTGGCACTTCATGAAATCTTACCGTGATGAAGTGCTGAAACACAGAGATTTTCTCTTAGAGAGTGTCTCCTGTTGTAACCCGTCCCATGGATTTTATGCTGTAATTCTTATCTCTTTTAAAATTTGCTATCTTCTGTACAGTTTTCATGAACCTTTCTGTTACAGTAGTGAAAATCACAGATAAATGTCATTTTGTACAACTTTGAATTTACCCCAAGAGCTGAGAGAAAACTTGCTCCTCAGTTTCTCAGTTTCTTCTATAGTCCAACTTTGTTTCTCTACCATCAAGCTTCTCCTTTGTTGCTGCTCCAAGCCCTGTCCAAGCTGACCTTGAATACTTTCAGGGATGGGACACCCACAACTTCTCTGGGCAACCTGTTCCAGTGTTCCAGCACTCCCACAGTAAAAAAGGCCTTCCTTTCATCTAATATGTGTAGGAAATCATAAATCTAGGCATAGAAACTTGGAGTGCAGATTTGAAATTCTTTTGATTTGAAGCACATTTTATATGAATACTGACTTACTGATGACTAAAAGATGTTGATGGGCATTTGAGCTGACAAGTTTTGAAAAAGTGCACGGAAATTAAAATTGAAACCACTAAAATTAAAAACTTCTTCCCATTGTCTTTTTCCTCTCCTATTCAAAATTGCATATGTCAGATATCAGTGCTTCATGCAAACCTCTCAGATGCTCTCAGAGAAGAAGCTTTTCTTTCAGACTAAGTTGCGGTTGACGTAGAACACTAGCAGGAGTGAAAGTTTTTCTGGGCATCGGGGCAGCACCTTCTCCTTGGATTTGTGTGCAGAAAGCATTTTATCCAAACTGGAAAATAGACCCAACTCTGTTCTATTCATCATTCTTACTGCACCAGGCCTGAAGATGCTGTGAAAAGTAGCCTGTGGACCTTGAAGATAGCGCATGTGAAACAGATGAGAGGTGATGGAGAAGTTGCGAGAAGAAAGAGCATATGGCCCAGTACGGACACCAGAAAGTATTTCTTCATGTGATCATGGCAGATTGCAGGAGCCACTTGGTACTATCAAACCAGCCCGACTTGGCACCGGTGCCACCTTGGGTCTGGCAACCATCCTGCGTATCGTGGATTTTCAGGAGTCAGCTGGCCACTCCCAGCCACAGGCCCTTAAACACAGACCTCGGCCCTCTTACCTGGCCAAAAAAACTCACCTGCCCCGCTTCTGCATGGCAGATTGCAGGAGCCACTTGGTAATATCAAACCAGCCCGACTTGGCACTGGTGCCACCTTGGGTCTGGGAACCATCCTGCGTGTCATGGATTTTCAGGAGCCAGCCGGCCACTCCCAGCCACAGGCCCCCAAACCCAAACCTCGGCTTTTTTCCCTGGCAAAGAAAAGTCACCTGCCCTGCTTCTGCATGGCAGATTGCAGGAGCAACTTGGTACTATCAAACCAGCCCGACTTGGCAATGTTGCAACCTTGGGTCTGAGAAACATCCTGCGTATCGTGGATTTTCAGGAGCCAGCCGGCCTCTCCCAGCCACAGGCCCCCAAACACAATCCACGGCCCTTTTCCCTGGCAAACAACACTCACCTGCCCCGCTTCTCGATGGCAGATTGCAGGAGTCCCTGGGTAATTTCAATCCAGCCCGACTTGGCGGCGTTTCCACCTTGCGTCTGGGAATCATCCTGCATATCAAAGAATTTCAGGAGCCAGCCGGCACTCTCAGTCACAGGCCCCCAAACACAAACCATGGCCCTTTTCCCTTGCAAACAAAACTCACCTGCCCCGCTTCTGCATGGCAGATTGCAGCAGCCACTTAGTGTTATCAAACCAGCCCGAATTGGCACTGTGTTGAAAGCGAAGGGAAGCCAACCCACCTTGTCGTTTATCAGCATTGACTCCAATTTATTGATTAAATCAGCCACTTTATATAACCGTGTTAATTAACTTCATGCATATTGCAAAATCCAAGCTCACTCTAGGTTAACAGAGAAAACTCTAACCCCTCCTTTTGTTTTACCATACCCATGATTGTTTCTTGAAAACAGGACCAGCGTTTCCACTGTGATATGAAAGTCAAGTATTGGAGAGTGCTTTTGTTACTTCTTTAGAAGGTTAGAATATGCCGAAAAGATGCTAGCTGGGGACTTGCAATTAATGAATTATTTGCTGTAAGTAGGTCAAATGACATGAGCTTTCAAAAAGGAAAAGTAGTCTTATTCCACCTGCCAATTCTAAAGTAGATTAATAAGCCTTAAGCAGAAGATGGATGTGAAGAGGGATATGACATGAAAGGTTAAGCAACACTGCTGACAGCAAAAGGCTTACCTGCTGCAGATACAGGAGACAAAATACTATTTTGACACAAACATTGCTATTCAGACGACAGTAAAATTCTGAGTGACAGCAAAATTTACTCAGTCATCATGACAGTAAAATTTGCTCCCATCAAAATGTGCTCATCAATTCTTAGTGTAAGCTAAGCACCTTAAGCAAAGGGTAGTTCAAGCCTAACTGGTATTTGATGGCAAAAAAGGCAACTTGGCCTGCGTTTCTCACTTCTACTCCATTCAAAAGCTTACTCTGTCTCAGATTCCTTTGGTGGGATACCAACGCAAGCCGCCAAACTGCACGAAAATGATGATTTAAAGAAAGATAGATGAGAAAAATGGAATAATGGTTCATGTTCTTTTCCTTCCAACTGCTTTGTTTGCCCTTTTAATTTTTTGAAGTCCTTTCTGGTGTCACCATGGTTGCACTGCAGCAAGTGTTGGGCTGTAAGCTGTCCATATTGCCAGCTTCTGGACTGCCTTCAGAAAACTTCCCACTGGTTTTGTCTAGAAATCACAAGCAGTAGAGATGACAAAGACTGCAGAAACCTCCTCATCTCCTTCTAGAGCAAGACCATGTCTTTCAGCCACTCTTAACTAGACAACTTTCATCAGTCATGAGGGAGTCTCATGTTCAAGAGCTAAGCAGTGGTGACAGCTGTAAATGACAAAAAGCAGACTGAAATTCTCTTGGGACTCCAGCAGAGAGCAATGAAGGAGGTTGAATTCACCTTCTTGGGAAGTTCTAAAATGCACGTTCACTTGAGCACAGGAGCTAAGCCATCGTAACCTTTGTTGAGTACGTCTGCGTAGACAGACATATTTAGACCATGTTATTTAAGCCACGTTATCATCTCTAGCTGCTAAGCTGCACTTCTTGCAAAGTATCTGCAACGTATTTTACAGGGTGGGCTTTGATGTGTAATCCCTGAGTAATATTGCAAAGAGAAGTACTTGGGGTGTGGGGTGGGGGGGAGCCACAACTCTTAGGTTTTTCAAATCATGGTTCCATTTGAAAGTCAAAAAAGATGTCAAACCTTTCTTTCCTAGACCTATTACCAGCACAAACTGTACCAGAATTTATGACCTGTAACTGTACCGTGGACGCTCTTTCTCTGGACTATTCCTTAAGAAACAAAGTCCTCACTAGAAATAAAACAAAATTAGCCAAGTATTGGCCTGGATTAGTTCCAAGGCTCTGTACTAAAGGCCAAACACGTGTAATAATAGTAACGAGTGGACTAAAAGTTAAATCAATAGAGCATGACTCAGTTCAAAGACATCTTGTGTCCTAATGTTCTCACAGAAGACTGTAAAAACCTGTCTATTTTTGTGGGTTTCTTTTATCCATTTAGCTGTACCTTCTACTTCTCTCCACTGTCTGAGAACATTGATGATAAGGTTGGATGACCTCATGTCAACTTGTAGAAGTAAAGAAAGAGAAGCCAGTAAAGAAAGGCAAATTTGTTAATTGCAGGTGGAAAGAGGGAGGCCAACAAAAGAAAACAAAAGAACAGTACTAATGAAATGCTCCCCTGTCTTCTGTGAAAAGTAAAGGCACAGACAAGAAAGAACAAGTGCAAAATTCTCACTAGAGAAACGCACTTGATCTGACTCAAGTGTTTTGCGGTACATTTCTTGCTGTTTTCTCATGCCAAACATATTAACCATTGAAGGTGTCCCTTTCCTCTCTCTGGAATACAGCTAGGAAGATGGCTGTGTCATTGCTGACAAGCTGCCATTCTCAGAGGTGTCCAGCTGAAAGTCCTAGATCAATTGATTTGCTCTGTCACTTTGATATGGCATGACTTACAGTTTCAGCACCTGAACTTGCCAGCCCTACAATTCTTTGCCCCTTGAATGCTTAGATAGGCTCCTTGGCAACTGGCATTTGTAAGGACTTGAAACTATGCAGAATTTGCACCGTGAGATGATGCCAAATGAGTCACACCGGTAGATTAACTGGGGCATGCAAGGCAGAGAGAGGGAAATGAGAGCACAAGAAGAGAGTACACAAGAAGAGAGTACAATCTCCTTTTTTCTGAAACACTGAAGAGATCAAAGTGAACACAAATCCTCCTAGGGGTAGTTCTTGCAAAAGACTAAGAGTTCTTTTTGTGTTCACAGGCCTGGAATACTTAGCTTTGGATGACGGCAAAATGCAGATGACAAAACGAGGCCTTGAAGTCACATCCAGTATGAAGCAGTAGGAAAGAGGAAAGCAGCTGAGAGCGTCAACCCTGCTAAGTAGTCTCAGTATTCTTCTTGACATGAGCAGAAATTTGAAATGAGTCTCTGAAAATGACAAAGGAGGCAGAAGAAAAGGGAGCGATGACTCCTCTGGCATAGTGCTTCCTAACAGGGATCTTCAAAATGTCAAGGTTGTATCATCCTTTCAACTGAAGGAAGGTATGAAAACAACAGGAAGGAAATGGCATCCAATACTCTGGGCAGTGTACTTCTAGACAGAAAGGCCACTGATGGAAAACCAACTAAACTGGCACCAATGCAGCAGCATTGTACTAAAGCCAGAAACGTCCAGCGCTTTGTTCTCTGCCATTCCATTCAGATGCACACAGCAGCTCTGCAACATTCCTACTGATCATCTCTTTGGCAAAGTGGGAGTGAGGGTCCGTGGTGATGCAGAGTCCCCAGGCAGATGCAAAGGAGAGCTGCTTTCTTGCAAAAACCAGGCTTTTGAAACACTCAGGCCTTTCTCATTTCCATAGCTTTAAGCCATAACAAACACAATTCAACCAACCACCATGCACCACGCTGTGAACACACGACGCTTCTAGAACTTGTTGATCTACCTCGAAGTCAGCTGCCTCACCTTGCCACAGTCCTTTTCTACTTAGCCAAAGTAATGGGCCTCAGCCCAAGGCCTTCCTTTTGTAAGCTTCTAGCTCTATGCAGCAGCAAACCACTACTTTCTTCTGTGCCAAGACTTTAGGTAGACGATTTGCATCTGCCCTCCTTCCAGTGAAACCTAATGGCGAGAGAAAAGCCTCTCAGAGATGTTCAGTCATTCCATTTCCTAGACAGGCCAAATCCAAAGAAAAGCAAGCTATGGCATTGTGTACTTGCTCTTACAAAACACCTGCTGCCCTCTGACAATCAACTAGCAGAAAACCAGCCAAACTGAAACTTGAGGAAAACAACCCTTGGAAGGGAATAATGATGTGATCAATCAAGACAACACTTTTCCAGGCTACCGAGATACTGGAAATGTCAGCAAAGGCTTGAGAGCAAAGGCTGAACTAATGGGAAAAGGGTAAAAGAATCCCAAGAAAAACATGACCAAAGGTTAAAACAATTCCAAGAAGAACATAGGCAACTAACCTGTTGAAGCCTTCAGAAAAACAGTGGCCGCTGATTTACATAGGCCATTCAAGTTACTTGACCCGTGCACCTTCCACTCCTTTTTCGGCACCATATGGAGTGAATTGAGACCATGGAATCACAATTCCTTGGATTCTGTTCTTAACTTCAGGAGAGAAGTACAGCAGCTGAAGTACCTGTTACTGATGTGATACCCAGGAACACCGAGTTGACACATTTCTTTCTTGGCCAATCACAACAAGCAAGGCTAAGAGGATAAGGCTGGCTTATTTCCATGACACTTTTCTTGTTTTACAGCCTGCTCTGATTCCGGTCAAACTTTTTCATTAGCTTTTCTCTAAAAGGAGAAAGTCCAATTCAACGTCCCGCCCTACTGCTGCAAGTATACCATTTGGTTTGTGGAGCCGAAAAAATTGAATTGGAAGGTACGGAGCCCCCGGAGCTAAGAGGCGCTCGGGGCGTCTTTCGGCAGAAGCCGCGCTAAGAGAGCACTGTGAGCGGTACAATCGTCTTTGCGCGAAGAAGCCGCTTCTTCGGCTCCGGGAGCCGGAGAGAGCGGCAGCATCGGAAAGGTGAAGAAGGAAACTGTACAATACTGGGATTGTATGCGCAGCTTGCCAATTGATAGAAAACAGTACATTACCACTTTCCTGACTTTTCCAATCACATGAACATTCGATAGGAAGTTATTTTGGACAACTTTTGTTTCCTTCATGCCAAACACTTGGCAGACCTCCGTGCAACGTCCAGAACACGATGGGAGATGTTTTCTGTGCTCCCGCAGGTTTTCCTTGCCAGACAGAGTGGAAAAGCTTTCTACTAGCATGTAGACCACAAAAGACGCTAAAGACGAAGGTACGATGCTCTCCGGAGCTAAGCGCCGCTCCCGGGCTTCTTTCGGCAGAAGCCGCGCTAAGAGAGCACTGTGAGCGGTACAATGGTCTTTGCGCGAAGAAGCCGCTTCTTCGGCTCCGGGAGCCGGAGAGAGCGGCAGCATCGGAAAGGTGAAGAAGGAAGCTGTACAACACGGGGATTGTGTGCGCAGCTTGCCAACTGATAGAAAACAGTACCTTACACTTTCCTGATGTTTCCAATCACATGAACATGTAGTGGAAAAGCTTTTTGCTAAGATGTAGACGACAAGAGAGGCTAAAGAGTGGATGAGAGCTAATGACACCCATCTCTAAAAAAGGCAATTAGGAGGACTCGGAATAGTACAAACCAGCCAGCCTCCTTTTTATCCCCAGGAAATTGATGAAGCAGCTCTTCCTGGAAAACCTTGCCAGGCACATGCAAGACGACAAAATAATGTAGTTAGCATGATTTTTCAGGGGAATTTCATGCTGAACATCACTTTAAACTCCTCTGATGAATCAACTTGACTGGTAGATGAAGGGAATATTATCTGCCTGGGCTTCAGGGAGGTTTTTGACATATCTCTACATGGCAGCACGCATCCATATGGAAGCAATAGTGCAAAGGGGAGGGAACCAGTGTCTTTTCAGTGATGCTGAGTGAAAAAACAAGAGGCAGTGGGCACTCTCTGAAATACAGGAGATTGCCATTGACCATCAGCAAATTATTCTTTACTGTGAGGGTGACTGAACCACGGCACAGACTGCCCAGAAAGATTGTGGAGCCTGGATCTTTGAAGACATTCAAAGTACACCCAGATAGACTCCTGGGCAAGAGGCTCTGAGTATCCTGGTTTAGGCAGGGGGATTGGGCCTGGTTAGCCCCACCAACCCCTTCCACTCTCATTCATTCTGGGCTAGTGAATTCTCTTCAAGATGCATTTCAAGCACTTGCATGACAAAGTTCTGTGAAGACAGAGATCCAAATGGACACGGCATCTAAGTTCCTTAAGCAGTGTTCAAGAAGAATGTAAAACTCTGGGACGAGTGTCTCTTCCCTAACTGAATCCCTTTCATGGGAAAATTCCCAGCTCTAGAAAGATCTTCTGATACGCATGCTTAAGACTGACACTGGCTGAGCAAATTTCTCCCTATGTGTATCCAAGACCAGTTAGGATCTTCACCCAAAGTGCTGTCAACATAGTCACAGAATGTCTCTTGTTAAGAAGTGACAACTTCCATCAGCATGGCAACTATTGGTCCACCAAATGGATGAATGGATGGGAATTATCTACTTGAGTTAAAAACAAAAAGAAAGAGTTGGTCTTTATTTATCAATTTCATTGCAATATTATAAGGGAAGAAAAAGACCTAAGTCCTTGACTTTCTTAACTCGAGGAAAGATTTTAAGAATTCCTTGTAAAAATGTATGATCACAATCAGACTATTGAAACCATTTGAGTTGGGAAAAGAGTTCACAAATTGTCTAGAGAGTGGCAAAGAAGCCAAGAAAAATAGGAAAGAAACAAAAAGAGAGCAGAAGCGTCAGCTTCATTGTACAAGCTCGTTCTAGAAGTGGTCTGCTGGGAAAAGGAAGCCCCAGTTGAATTTCCAATGTATTCCTGCGCTTGATTCAGTAACCGGTCAATGTAAAAACCAATCCTTTTGTACAACTTCTTCCAGCAACAAAAACTCCAACAGGTTGACACTACCATCATGCCTGTTCCAGACATATTTCCAAGAGAAATGATGATTTTCTTGAAAACCTACTTGCATAAAAGTTGCAAGATGGTGGAGGGATTCCCACATCCTCCTTCCTCCATCTGGCTTGAAAGTAGATTTGATAAAATATGCAACAAAGCACATGATTTATAAGGTAGAGTCAAATGGATGATTTGGGAATTGATCTCTTGTTGATAGGAAACTTCATATCCACTCTGTGTGACCTTTCTAAAACAAAATGTGGAGCTGAGGCATGAATCTGCCACAACAATTGTAAAGCAAACATACACACTCCCCTTCACATGCCCCCCCTTCCACACACACCTAGGCACACACAGAGATCAGCATAGCAGATCATGAACACCTTGGAAAAGACTGAAATGCTCAATGCCTCTCTTGATGGGCAAAAGAGCTGGTGCAGTAATTCAAATGCCTGGTACAGAACTTCTGTTTCATATTTAGCTCCTATTTAAAACACAGCTTTTCATTTCATTCTATTTACAGAATATTTTCATGTCATTTGCTTCTTTAAAATTACTTAGTTCTCACCTCTTGTATGTCTAGGAATATTTTCTTCCAAAAATAGAAAAAAATAGATGCTATCTTTTCAGCAGAAAACATTGGTTGATACAATTTTAAACCATCATGATATGGAAGAATTGTTCTGTCCCTCTCGAAGGTGGAAGAAGCATTTGGATCACAGATCATCTACAATGAAATACTTGACATGTTTAAGATGCTTTCAATCAATTTTGATCGTCAATTGCTTCTTCGTTGTAAACAGTAATTTTTCAGTGAAGGGAAAGTGTGTGTGCTATATCTACATGATGTGGTCAAACCCAGTTCCTACTAATGGCCAGGCTGAACTCCAGTAAATAATGTCCCGAATGATATTTTGCCGCCTTCTTTGGCACTTCATGAAATCTTACCATGATGAAGTGCTGAAACACAGAGATTTTCTCTTAGAGAGTGTCTCCTGTTGTAACCCGTCCCATGGATTTTATGCTGTAATTCTTATCTCTTTTAAAATTTGCTATCTTCTGTACAGTTTTCATGAACCTTTCTGTTACAGTAGTGAAAATCACAGATAAATGTCATTTTGTACAACTTTGAATTTACCCCAAGAGCTGAGAGAAAACTTGCTCCTCAGTTTCTCAGTTTCTTCTATAGTCCAACTTTGTTTCTCTACCATCAAGCTTCTCCTTTGTTGCTGCTCCAAGCCCCGTCCAAGCTGACCTTGAATACTTTCAGGGATGGGACACCCACAACTTCTCTGGGCAACCTGTTCCAGTGTTCCAGCACTCCCACAGTAAAAAAGGCCTTCCTTTCATCTAATATGTGTAGGAAATCATAAATCTAGGCATAGAAACTTGGAGTGCAGATTTGAAATTCTTTTGATTTGAAGCACATTTTCTATGAATACTGACTTACTGATGACTAAAAGATGTTGATGGGCATTTGAGCTGACAAGTTTTGAAAAAGTGCACGGAAATTAAAATTGAAACCACTAAAATTAAAAACTTCTTCCCATTGTCTTTTTCCTCTCCTATTCAAAATTGCATATGTCAGATATCAGTGCTTCATGCAAACCTCTCAGATGCTCTCAGAGAAGAAGCTTTTCTTTCAGACTAAGTTGCGGTTGACGTAGAACACTAGCAGGAGTGAAAGTTTTTCTGGGCATCGGGGCAGCACCTTCTCCTTGGATTTGTGTGCAGAAAGCATTTTATCCAAACTGGAAAATAGACCCAACTCTGTTCTATTCATCATTCTTACTGCACCAGGCCTGAAGATGCTGTGAAAAGTAGCCTGTGGACCTTGAAGATAGCGCATGTGAAACAGATGAGAGGTGATGGAGAAGTTGAGAGAAGAAAGAGCATATGGCCCAGTACGGACACCAGAAAGTATTTCTTCATGTGATCATGGCAGATTGCAGGAGCCACTTGGTACTATCAAACCAGCCCGACTTGGCACTGGTGCCACCTTGGGTCTGGCAACCATCCTGCGTATCGTGGATTTTCAGGAGCCAGCCGGCCACTCCCAGCCACAGGCCCTTAAACACAGACCTCGGCCATCTTACCTGGCCAAAAAAACTCACCTGCCCCGCTTCTGCATGGCAGATTGCAGGAGCCACTTGGTAATATCAAACCAGCCCGACTTGGCACTGGTGCCACCTTGGGTCTGGCAACCATCCTGCGTATCGTGGATTTTCAGGAGCCAGCCGGCCACTCCCAGCCACAGGCCCTTAAACACAGACCTCGGCCCTCTTACCTGGCCAAAAAAACTCTCCTGCCCCGCTTCTGCATGGCAGATTGCAGGAGCCACTTGGTAATATCAAACTAGCCCGACTTGGCACTGGTGCCACCTTGGGTCTGGGAACCATCCTGCGTATCATGGATTTTCAGGAGCCAGCCGGCCACTCCCAGCCACAGGCCCCCAAACCCAAACCTCGGCTTTTTTCCCTGGCAAAGAAAAGTCACCTGCCCTGCTTCTGGATGGCAGATTGCAGGAGCAACTTGGTACTATCAAACCAGCCCGACTTGGCAATGTTGCTACCTTGGGTCTGAGAAACATCCTGCGTATCGTGGATTTTCAGGAGCCAGCCGGCCTCTCCCAGCCACAGGCCCCCAAACACAATCCACGGCCCTTTTCCCTGGCAAACAACACTCACCTGCCCCGCTTCTCGATGGCAGATTGCAGGAGTCCCTGGGTAATTTCAATCCAGCCCGACTTGGCGGCGTTTCCACCTTGCGTCTGGGAATCATCCTGCATATCAAAGAATTTCAGGAGCCAGCCGGCACTCTCAGTCACAGGCCCCCAAACACAAACCATGGCCCTTTTCCCTTGCAAACAAAACTCACCTGCCCCGCTTCTGCATGGCAGATTGCAGCAGCCACTTAGTGTTATCAAACCAGCCCGAATTGGCACTGTGTTGAAAGCGAAGGGAAGCCAACCCACCTTGTCGTTTATCAGCATTGACTCCAATTTATTGATTAAATCAGCCACTTTATATAACCGTGTTAATTAACTTCATGCATATTGCAAAATCCAAGCTCACTCTAGGTTAACAGAGAAAACTCTAACCCCTCCTTTTGTTTTACCATACCCATGATTGTTTCTTGAAAACAGGACCAGCGTTTCCACTGTGATATGAAAGTCAAGTATTGGAGAGTGCTTTTGTTACTTCTTTAGAAGGTTAGAATATGCCGAAAAGATGCTAGCTGGGGACTTGCAATTAATGAATTATTTGCTGTAAGTAGGTCAAATGACATGAGCTTTCAAAAAGGAAAAGTAGTCTTATTCCACCTGCCAATTCTAAAGTAGATTAATAAGCCTTAAGCAGAAGATGGATGTGAAGAGGGATATGACATGAAAGGTTAAGCAACACTGCTGACAGCAAAAGGCTTACCTGCTGCAGATACAGGAGACAAAATACTATTTTGACACAAACATTGCTATTCAGACGACAGTAAAATTCTGAGTGACAGCAAAATTTACTCAGTCATCATGACAGTAAAATTTGCTCCCATCAAAATGTGCTCATCAATTCTTAGTGTAAGCTAAGCACCTTAAGCAAAGGGTAGTTCAAGCCTAACTGGTATTTGATGGCAAAAAAGGCAACTTGGCCTGCGTTTCTCACTTCTACTCCATTCAAAAGCTTACTCTGTCTCAGATTCCTTTGGTGGGATACCAACGCAAGCCGCCAAACTGCACGAAAATGATGATTTAAAGAAAGATAGATGAGAAAAATGGAATAATGGTTCATGTTCTTTTCCTTCCAACTGCTTTGTTTGCCCTTTTAATTTTTTGAAGTCCTTTCTGGTGTCACCATGGTTGCACTGCAGCAAGTGTTGGGCTGTAAGCTGTCCATATTGCCAGCTTCTGGACTGCCTTCAGAAAACTTCCCACTGGTTTTGTCTAGAAATCACAAGCAGTAGAGATGACAAAGACTGCAGAAACCTCCTCATCTCCTTCTAGAGCAAGACCATGTCTTTCAGCCACTCTTAACTAGACAACTTTCATCAGTCATGAGGGAGTCTCATGTTCAAGAGCTAAGCAGTGGTGACAGCTGTAAATGACAAAAAGCAGACTGAAATTCTCTTGGGACTCCAGCAGAGAGCAATGAAGGAGGTTGAATTCACCTTCTTGGGAAGTTCTAAAATGCACGTTCACTTGAGCACAGGAGCTAAGCCATCGTAACCTTTGTTGAGTACGTCTGCGTAGACAGACATATTTAGACCATGTTATTTAAGCCACGTTATCATCTCTAGCTGCTAAGCTGCACTTCTTGCAAAGTATCTGCAACGTATTTTACAGGGTGGGCTTTGATGTGTAATCCCTGAGTAATATTGCAAAGAGAAGTACTTGGGGTGTGGGGTGGGGGGGAGCCACAACTCTTAGGTTTTTCAAATCATGGTTCCATTTGAAAGTCAAAAAAGATGTCAAACCTTTCTTTCCTAGACCTATTACCAGCACAAACTGTACCAGAATTTATGACCTGTAACTGTACCGTGGACGCTCTTTCTCTGGACTATTCCTTAAGAAACAAAGTCCTCACTAGAAATAAAACAAAATTAGCCAAGTATTGGCCTGGATTAGTTCCAAGGCTCTGTACTAAAGGCCAAACACGTGTAATAATAGTAACGAGTGGACTAAAAGTTAAATCAATAGAGCATGACTCAGTTCAAAGACATCTTGTGTCCTAATGTTCTCACAGAAGACTGTAAAAACCTGTCTATTTTTGTGGGTTTCTTTTATCCATTTAGCTGTACCTTCTACTTCTCTCCACTGTCTGAGAACATTGATGATAAGGTTGGATGACCTCATGTCAACTTGTAGAAGTAAAGAAAGAGAAGCCAGTAAAGAAAGGCAAATTTGTTAATTGCAGGTGGAAAGAGGGAGGCCAACAAAAGAAAACAAAAGAACAGTACTAATGAAATGCTCCCCTGTCTTCTGTGAAAAGTAAAGGCACAGACAAGAAAGAACAAGTGCAAAATTCTCACTAGAGAAACGCACTTGATCTGACTCAAGTGTTTTGCGGTACATTTCTTGCTGTTTTCTCATGCCAAACATATTAACCATTGAAGGTGTCCCTTTCCTCTCTCTGGAATACAGCTAGGAAGATGGCTGTGTCATTGCTGACAAGCTGCCATTCTCAGAGGTGTCCAGCTGAAAGTCCTAGATCAATTGATTTGCTCTGTCACTTTGATATGGCATGACTTACAGTTTCAGCACCTGAACTTGCCAGCCCTACAATTCTTTGCCCCTTGAATGCTTAGATAGGCTCCTTGGCAACTGGCATTTGTAAGGACTTGAAACTATGCAGAATTTGCACCGTGAGATGATGCCAAATGAGTCACACCGGTAGATTAACTGGGGCATGCAAGGCAGAGAGAGGGAAATGAGAGCACAAGAAGAGAGTACACAAGAAGAGAGTACAATCTCCTTTTTTCTGAAACACTGAAGAGATCAAAGTGAACACAAATCCTCCTAGGGGTAGTTCTTGCAAAAGACTAAGAGTTCTTTTTGTGTTCACAGGCCTGGAATACTTAGCTTTGGATGACGGCAAAATGCAGATGACAAAACGAGGCCTTGAAGTCACATCCAGTATGAAGCAGTAGGAAAGAGGAAAGCAGCTGAGAGCGTCAACCCTGCTAAGTAGTCTCAGTATTCTTCTTGACATGAGCAGAAATTTGAAATGAGTCTCTGAAAATGACAAAGGAGGCAGAAGAAAAGGGAGCGATGACTCCTCTGGCATAGTGCTTCCTAACAGGGATCTTCAAAATGTCAAGGTTGTATCATCCTTTCAACTGAAGGAAGGTATGAAAACAACAGGAAGGAAATGGCATCCAATACTCTGGGCAGTGTACTTCTAGACAGAAAGGCCACTGATGGAAAACCAACTAAACTGGCACCAATGCAGCAGCATTGTACTAAAGCCAGAAACGTCCAGCGCTTTGTTCTCTGCCATTCCATTCAGATGCACACAGCAGCTCTGCAACATTCCTACTGATCATCTCTTTGGCAAAGTGGGAGTGAGGGTCCGTGGTGATGCAGAGTCCCCAGGCAGATGCAAAGGAGAGCTGCTTTCTTGCAAAAACCAGGCTTTTGAAACACTCAGGCCTTTCTCATTTCCATAGCTTTAAGCCATAACAAACACAATTCAACCAACCACCATGCACCACGCTGTGAACACACGACGCTTCTAGAACTTGTTGATCTACCTCGAAGTCAGCTGCCTCACCTTGCCACAGTCCTTTTCTACTTAGCCAAAGTAATGGGCCTCAGCCCAAGGCCTTCCTTTTGTAAGCTTCTAGCTCTATGCAGCAGCAAACCACTACTTTCTTCTGTGCCAAGACTTTAGGTAGACGATTTGCATCTGCCCTCCTTCCAGTGAAACCTAATGGCGAGAGAAAAGCCTCTCAGAGATGTTCAGTCATTCCATTTCCTAGACAGGCCAAATCCAAAGAAAAGCAAGCTATGGCATTGTGTACTTGCTCTTACAAAACACCTGCTGCCCTCTGACAATCAACTAGCAGAAAACCAGCCAAACTGAAACTTGAGGAAAACAACCCTTGGAAGGGAATAATGATGTGATCAATCAAGACAACACTTTTCCAGGCTACCGAGATACTGGAAATGTCAGCAAAGGCTTGAGAGCAAAGGCTGAACTAATGGGAAAAGGGTAAAAGAATCCCAAGAAAAACATGACCAAAGGTTAAAACAATTCCAAGAAGAACATAGGCAACTAACCTGTTGAAGCCTTCAGAAAAACAGTGGCCGCTGATTTACATAGGCCATTCAAGTTACTTGACCCGTGCACCTTCCACTCCTTTTTCGGCACCATATGGAGTGAATTGAGACCATGGAATCACAATTCCTTGGATTCTGTTCTTAACTTCAGGAGAGAAGTACAGCAGCTGAAGTACCTGTTACTGATGTGATACCCAGGAACACCGAGTTGACACATTTCTTTCTTGGCCAATCACAACAAGCAAGGCTAAGAGGATAAGGCTGGCTTATTTCCATGACACTTTTCTTGTTTTACAGCCTGCTCTGATTCCGGTCAAACTTTTTCATTAGCTTTTCTCTAAAAGGAGAAAGTCCAATTCAACGTCCCGCCCTACTGCTGCAAGTATACCATTTGGTTTGTGGAGCCGAAAAAATTGAATTGGAAGGTACGGAGCCCCCGGAGCTAAGAGGCGCTCGGGGCGTCTTTCGGCAGAAGCCGCGCTAAGAGAGCACTGTGAGCGGTACAATCGTCTTTGCGCGAAGAAGCCGCTTCTTCGGCTCCGGGAGCCGGAGAGAGCGGCAGCATCGGAAAGGTGAAGAAGGAAACTGTACAATACTGGGATTGTATGCGCAGCTTGCCAATTGATAGAAAACAGTACATTACCACTTTCCTGACTTTTCCAATCACATGAACATTCGATAGGAAGTTATTTTGGACAACTTTTGTTTCCTTCATGCCAAACACTTGGCAGACCTCCGTGCAACGTCCAGAACACGATGGGAGATGTTTTCTGTGCTCCCGCAGGTTTTCCTTGCCAGACAGAGTGGAAAAGCTTTCTACTAGCATGTAGACCACAAAAGACGCTAAAGACGAAGGTACGATGCTCTCCGGAGCTAAGCGCCGCTCCCGGGCTTCTTTCGGCAGAAGCCGCGCTAAGAGAGCACTGTGAGCGGTACAATGGTCTTTGCGCGAAGAAGCCGCTTCTTCGGCTCCGGGAGCCGGAGAGAGCGGCAGCATCGGAAAGGTGAAGAAGGAAGCTGTACAACACGGGGATTGTGTGCGCAGCTTGCCAACTGATAGAAAACAGTACCTTACACTTTCCTGATGTTTCCAATCACATGAACATGTAGTGGAAAAGCTTTTTGCTAAGATGTAGACGACAAGAGAGGCTAAAGAGTGGATGAGAGCTAATGACACCCATCTCTAAAAAAGGCAATTAGGAGGACTCGGAATAGTACAAACCAGCCAGCCTCCTTTTTATCCCCAGGAAATTGATGAAGCAGCTCTTCCTGGAAAACCTTGCCAGGCACATGCAAGACGACAAAATAATGTAGTTAGCATGATTTTTCAGGGGAATTTCATGCTGAACATCACTTTAAACTCCTCTGATGAATCAACTTGACTGGTAGATGAAGGGAATATTATCTGCCTGGGCTTCAGGGAGGTTTTTGACATATCTCTACATGGCAGCACGCATCCATATGGAAGCAATAGTGCAAAGGGGAGGGAACCAGTGTCTTTTCAGTGATGCTGAGTGAAAAAACAAGAGGCAGTGGGCACTCTCTGAAATACAGGAGATTGCCATTGACCATCAGCAAATTATTCTTTACTGTGAGGGTGACTGAACCACGGCACAGACTGCCCAGAAAGATTGTGGAGCCTGGATCTTTGAAGACATTCAAAGTACACCCAGATAGACTCCTGGGCAAGAGGCTCTGAGTATCCTGGTTTAGGCAGGGGGATTGGGCCTGGTTAGCCCCACCAACCCCTTCCACTCTCATTCATTCTGGGCTAGTGAATTCTCTTCAAGATGCATTTCAAGCACTTGCATGACAAAGTTCTGTGAAGACAGAGATCCAAATGGACACGGCATCTAAGTTCCTTAAGCAGTGTTCAAGAAGAATGTAAAACTCTGGGACGAGTGTCTCTTCCCTAACTGAATCCCTTTCATGGGAAAATTCCCAGCTCTAGAAAGATCTTCTGATACGCATGCTTAAGACTGACACTGGCTGAGCAAATTTCTCCCTATGTGTATCCAAGACCAGTTAGGATCTTCACCCAAAGTGCTGTCAACATAGTCACAGAATGTCTCTTGTTAAGAAGTGACAACTTCCATCAGCATGGCAACTATTGGTCCACCAAATGGATGAATGGATGGGAATTATCTACTTGAGTTAAAAACAAAAAGAAAGAGTTGGTCTTTATTTATCAATTTCATTGCAATATTATAAGGGAAGAAAAAGACCTAAGTCCTTGACTTTCTTAACTCGAGGAAAGATTTTAAGAATTCCTTGTAAAAATGTATGATCACAATCAGACTATTGAAACCATTTGAGTTGGGAAAAGAGTTCACAAATTGTCTAGAGAGTGGCAAAGAAGCCAAGAAAAATAGGAAAGAAACAAAAAGAGAGCAGAAGCGTCAGCTTCATTGTACAAGCTCGTTCTAGAAGTGGTCTGCTGGGAAAAGGAAGCCCCAGTTGAATTTCCAATGTATTCCTGCGCTTGATTCAGTAACCGGTCAATGTAAAAACCAATCCTTTTGTACAACTTCTTCCAGCAACAAAAACTCCAACAGGTTGACACTACCATCATGCCTGTTCCAGACATATTTCCAAGAGAAATGATGATTTTCTTGAAAACCTACTTGCATAAAAGTTGCAAGATGGTGGAGGGATTCCCACATCCTCCTTCCTCCATCTGGCTTGAAAGTAGATTTGATAAAATATGCAACAAAGCACATGATTTATAAGGTAGAGTCAAATGGATGATTTGGGAATTGATCTCTTGTTGATAGGAAACTTCATATCCACTCTGTGTGACCTTTCTAAAACAAAATGTGGAGCTGAGGCATGAATCTGCCACAACAATTGTAAAGCAAACATACACACTCCCCTTCACATGCCCCCCCTTCCACACACACCTAGGCACACACAGAGATCAGCATAGCAGATCATGAACACCTTGGAAAAGACTGAAATGCTCAATGCCTCTCTTGATGGGCAAAAGAGCTGGTGCAGTAATTCAAATGCCTGGTACAGAACTTCTGTTTCATATTTAGCTCCTATTTAAAACACAGCTTTTCATTTCATTCTATTTACAGAATATTTTCATGTCATTTGCTTCTTTAAAATTACTTAGTTCTCACCTCTTGTATGTCTAGGAATATTTTCTTCCAAAAATAGAAAAAAATAGATGCTATCTTTTCAGCAGAAAACATTGGTTGATACAATTTTAAACCATCATGATATGGAAGAATTGTTCTGTCCCTCTCGAAGGTGGAAGAAGCATTTGGATCACAGATCATCTACAATGAAATACTTGACATGTTTAAGATGCTTTCAATCAATTTTGATCGTCAATTGCTTCTTCGTTGTAAACAGTAATTTTTCAGTGAAGGGAAAGTGTGTGTGCTATATCTACATGATGTGGTCAAACCCAGTTCCTACTAATGGCCAGGCTGAACTCCAGTAAATAATGTCCCGAATGATATTTTGCCGCCTTCTTTGGCACTTCATGAAATCTTACCATGATGAAGTGCTGAAACACAGAGATTTTCTCTTAGAGAGTGTCTCCTGTTGTAACCCGTCCCATGGATTTTATGCTGTAATTCTTATCTCTTTTAAAATTTGCTATCTTCTGTACAGTTTTCATGAACCTTTCTGTTACAGTAGTGAAAATCACAGATAAATGTCATTTTGTACAACTTTGAATTTACCCCAAGAGCTGAGAGAAAACTTGCTCCTCAGTTTCTCAGTTTCTTCTATAGTCCAACTTTGTTTCTCTACCATCAAGCTTCTCCTTTGTTGCTGCTCCAAGCCCCGTCCAAGCTGACCTTGAATACTTTCAGGGATGGGACACCCACAACTTCTCTGGGCAACCTGTTCCAGTGTTCCAGCACTCCCACAGTAAAAAAGGCCTTCCTTTCATCTAATATGTGTAGGAAATCATAAATCTAGGCATAGAAACTTGGAGTGCAGATTTGAAATTCTTTTGATTTGAAGCACATTTTCTATGAATACTGACTTACTGATGACTAAAAGATGTTGATGGGCATTTGAGCTGACAAGTTTTGAAAAAGTGCACGGAAATTAAAATTGAAACCACTAAAATTAAAAACTTCTTCCCATTGTCTTTTTCCTCTCCTATTCAAAATTGCATATGTCAGATATCAGTGCTTCATGCAAACCTCTCAGATGCTCTCAGAGAAGAAGCTTTTCTTTCAGACTAAGTTGCGGTTGACGTAGAACACTAGCAGGAGTGAAAGTTTTTCTGGGCATCGGGGCAGCACCTTCTCCTTGGATTTGTGTGCAGAAAGCATTTTATCCAAACTGGAAAATAGACCCAACTCTGTTCTATTCATCATTCTTACTGCACCAGGCCTGAAGATGCTGTGAAAAGTAGCCTGTGGACCTTGAAGATAGCGCATGTGAAACAGATGAGAGGTGATGGAGAAGTTGAGAGAAGAAAGAGCATATGGCCCAGTACGGACACCAGAAAGTATTTCTTCATGTGATCATGGCAGATTGCAGGAGCCACTTGGTACTATCAAAGCAGCCCGACTTGGCACTGGTGCCACCTTGGGTCTGGCAACCATCCTGCGTATCGTGGATTTTCAGGAGCCAGCCGGCCACTCCCAGCCACAGGCCCTTAAACACAGACCTCGGCCCTCTTACCTGGCCAAAAAAACTCACCTGCCCCGCTTCTGCATGGCAGATTGCAGGAGCCACTTGGTAATATCAAACCAGCCCGACTTGGCACTGGTGCCACCTTGGGTCTGGCAACCATCCTGCGTATCGTGGATTTTCAGGAGCCAGCCGGCCACTCCCAGCCACAGGCCCTTAAACACAGACCTCGGCCCTCTTACCTGGCCAAAAAAACTCTCCTGCCCCGCTTCTGCATGGCAGATTGCAGGAGCCACTTGGTAATATCAAACTAGCCCGACTTGGCACTGGTGCCACCTTGGGTCTGGGAACCATCCTGCGTATCATGGATTTTCAGGAGCCAGCCGGCCACTCCCAGCCACAGGCCCCCAAACCCAAACCTCGGCTTTTTTCCCTGGCAAAGAAAAGTCACCTGCCCTGCTTCTGGATGGCAGATTGCAGGAGCAACTTGGTACTATCAAACCAGCCCGACTTGGCAATGTTGCTACCTTGGGTCTGAGAAACATCCTGCGTATCGTGGATTTTCAGGAGCCAGCCGGCCTCTCCCAGCCACAGGCCCCCAAACACAATCCACGGCCCTTTTCCCTGGCAAACAACACTCACCTGCCCCGCTTCTCGATGGCAGATTGCAGGAGTCCCTGGGTAATTTCAATCCAGCCCGACTTGGCGGCGTTTCCACCTTGCGTCTGGGAATCATCCTGCATATCAAAGAATTTCAGGAGCCAGCCGGCACTCTCAGTCACAGGCCCCCAAACACAAACCATGGCCCTTTTCCCTTGCAAACAAAACTCACCTGCCCCGCTTCTGCATGGCAGATTGCAGCAGCCACTTAGTGTTATCAAACCAGCCCGAATTGGCACTGTGTTGAAAGCGAAGGGAAGCCAACCCACCTTGTCGTTTATCAGCATTGACTCCAATTTATTGATTAAATCAGCCACTTTATATAACCGTGTTAATTAACTTCATGCATATTGCAAAATCCAAGCTCACTCTAGGTTAACAGAGAAAACTCTAACCCCTCCTTTTGTTTTACCATACCCATGATTGTTTCTTGAAAACAGGACCAGCGTTTCCACTGTGATATGAAAGTCAAGTATTGGAGAGTGCTTTTGTTACTTCTTTAGAAGGTTAGAATATGCCGAAAAGATGCTAGCTGGGGACTTGCAATTAATGAATTATTTGCTGTAAGTAGGTCAAATGACATGAGCTTTCAAAAAGGAAAAGTAGTCTTATTCCACCTGCCAATTCTAAAGTAGATTAATAAGCCTTAAGCAGAAGATGGATGTGAAGAGGGATATGACATGAAAGGTTAAGCAACACTGCTGACAGCAAAAGGCTTACCTGCTGCAGATACAGGAGACAAAATACTATTTTGACACAAACATTGCTATTCAGACGACAGTAAAATTCTGAGTGACAGCAAAATTTACTCAGTCATCATGACAGTAAAATTTGCTCCCATCAAAATGTGCTCATCAATTCTTAGTGTAAGCTAAGCACCTTAAGCAAAGGGTAGTTCAAGCCTAACTGGTATTTGATGGCAAAAAAGGCAACTTGGCCTGCGTTTCTCACTTCTACTCCATTCAAAAGCTTACTCTGTCTCAGATTCCTTTGGTGGGATACCAACGCAAGCCGCCAAACTGCACGAAAATGATGATTTAAAGAAAGATAGATGAGAAAAATGGAATAATGGTTCATGTTCTTTTCCTTCCAACTGCTTTGTTTGCCCTTTGAATTTTTTGAAGTCCTTTCTGGTGTCACCATGGTTGCACTGCAGCAAGTGTTGGGCTGTAAGCTGTCCATATTGCCAGCTTCTGGACTGCCTTCAGAAAACTTCCCACTGGTTTTGTCTAGAAATCACAAGCAGTAGAGATGACAAAGACTGCAGAAACCTCCTCATCTCCTTCTAGAGCAAGACCATGTCTTTCAGCCACTCTTAACTAGACAACTTTCATCAGTCATGAGGGAGTCTCATGTTCAAGAGCTAAGCAGTGGTGACAGCTGTAAATGACAAAAAGCAGACTGAAATTCTCTTGGGACTCCAGCAGAGAGCAATGAAGGAGGTTGAATTCACCTTCTTGGGAAGTTCTAAAATGCACCTTCACTTGAGCACAGGAGCTAAGCCATCGTAACCTTTGTTGAGTACGTCTGCGTAGACAGACATATTTAGACCATGTTATTTAAGCCACGTTATCATCTCTAGCTGCTAAGCTGCACTTCTTGCAAAGTATCTGCAACGTATTTTACAGGGTGGGCTTCTATGTGTAATCCCTGAGTAATATTGCAAAGAGAAGTACTTGGGGTGTGGGGTGGGGGGGGAGCCACAACTCTTAGGTTTTTCAAATCATGGTTCCATTTGAAAGTCAAAAAAGATGTCAAACCTTTCTTTCCTAGACCTATTACCAGCACAAACTGTACCAGAATTTATGACCTGTAACTGTACCGTGGACGCTCTTTCTCTGGACTATTCCTTAAGAAACAAAGTCCTCACTAGAAATAAAACAAAATTAGCCAAGTATTGGCCTGGATTAGTTCCAAGGCTCTGTACTAAAGGCCAAACACGTGTAATAATAGTAACGAGTGGACTAAAAGTTAAATCAATAGAGCATGACTCAGTTCAAAGACATCTTGTGTCCTAATGTTCTCACAGAAGACTGTAAAAACCTGTCTATTTTTGTGGGTTTCTTTTATCCATTTAGCTGTACCTTCTACTTCTCTCCACTGTCTGAGAACATTGATGATAAGGTTGGATGACCTCATGTCAACTTGTAGAAGTAAAGAAAGAGAAGCCAGTAAAGAAAGGCAAATTTGTTAATTGCAGGTGGAAAGAGGGAGGCCAACAAAAGAAAACAAAAGAACAGTACTAATGAAATGCTCCCCTGTCTTCTGTGAAAAGTAAAGGCACAGACAAGAAAGAACAAGTGCAAAATTCTCACTAGAGAAACGCACTTGATCTGACTCAAGTGTTTTGCGGTACATTTCTTGCTGTTTTCTCATGCCAAACATATTAACCATTGAAGGTGTCCCTTTCCTCTCTCTGGAATACAGCTAGGAAGATGGCTGTGTCATTGCTGACAAGCTGCCATTCTCAGAGGTGTCCAGCTGAAAGTCCTAGATCAATTGATTTGCTCTGTCACTTTGATATGGCATGACTTACAGTTTCAGCACCTGAACTTGCCAGCCCTACAATTCTTTGCCCCTTGAATGCTTAGATAGGCTCCTTGGCAACTGGCATTTGTAAGGACTTGAAACTATGCAGAATTTGCACCGTGAGATGATGCCAAATGAGTCACACCGGTAGATTAACTGGGGCATGCAAGGCAGAGAGAGGGAAATGAGAGCACAAGAAGAGAGTACACAAGAAGAGAGTACAATCTCCTTTTTTCTGAAACACTGAAGAGATCAAAGTGAACACAAATCCTCCTAGGGGTAGTTCTTGCAAAAGACTAAGAGTTCTTTTTGTGTTCACAGGCCTGGAATACTTAGGTTTGGATGACGGCAAAATGCAGATGACAAAACGAGGCCTTGAAGTCACATCCAGTATGAAGCAGTAGGAAAGAGGAAAGCAGCTGAGAGCGTCAACCCTGCTAAGTAGTCTCAGTATTCTTCTTGACATGAGCAGAAATTTGAAATGAGTCTCTGAAAATGACAAAGGAGGCAGAAGAAAAGGGAGCGATGACTCCTCTGGCATAGTGCTTCCTAACAGGGATCTTCAAAATGTCAAGGTTGTATCATCCTTTCAACTGAAGGAAGGTATGAAAACAACAGGAAGGAAATGGCATCCAATACTCTGGGCAGTGTACTTCTAGACAGAAAGGCCACTGATGGAAAACCAACTAAACTGGCACCAATGCAGCAGCATTGTACTAAAGCCAGAAACGTCCAGCGCTTTGTTCTCTGCCATTCCATTCAGATGCACACAGCAGCTCTGCAACATTCCTACTGATCATCTCTTTGGCAAAGTGGGAGTGAGGGTCCGTGGTGATGCAGAGTCCCCAGGCAGATGCAAAGGAGAGCTGCTTTCTTGCAAAAACCAGGCTTTTGAAACACTCAGGCCTTTCTCATTTCCATAGCTTTAAGCCATAACAAACACAATTCAACCAACCACCATGCACCACGCTGTGAACACACGACGCTTCTAGAACTTGTTGATCTACCTCGAAGTCAGCTGCCTCACCTTGCCACAGTCCTTTTCTACTTAGCCAAAGTAATGGGCCTCAGCCCAAGGCCTTCCTTTTGTAAGCTTCTAGCTCTATGCAGCAGCAAACCACTACTTTCTTCTGTGCCAAGACTTTAGGTAGACGATTTGCATCTGCCCTCCTTCCAGTGAAACCTAATGGCGAGAGAAAAGCCTCTCAGAGATGTTCAGTCATTCCATTTCCTAGACAGGCCAAATCCAAAGAAAAGCAAGCTATGGCATTGTGTACTTGCTCTTACAAAACACCTGCTGCCCTCTGACAATCAACTAGCAGAAAACCAGCCAAACTGAGACTTGAGGAAAACAACCCTTGGAAGGGAATAATGATGTGATCAATCAAGACAACACTTTTCCAGGCTACCGAGATACTGGAAATGTCAGCAAAGGCTTGAGAGCAAAGGCTGAACTAATGGGAAAAGGGTAAAAGAATCCCAAGAAAAACATGACCAAAGGTTAAAACAATTCCAAGAAGAACATAGGCAACTAACCTGTTGAAGCCTTCAGAAAAACAGTGGCCGCTGATTTACATAGGCCATTCAAGTTACTTGATCCGTGCACCTTCCACTCCTTTTTCGGCACCATATGGAGTGAATTGAGACCATGGAATCACAATTCCTTGGATTCTGTTCTTAACTTCAGGAGAGAAGTACAGCAGCTGAAGTACCTGTTACTGATGTGATACCCAGGAACACCGAGTTGACACATTTCTTTCTTGGCCAATCACAACAAGCAAGGCTAAGAGGATAAGGCTGGCTTATTTCCATGACACTTTTCTTGTTTTACAGCCTGCTCTGATTCCGGTCAAACTTTTTCATTAGCTTTTCTCTAAAAGGAGAAAGTCCAATTCAACGTCCTGCCCTACTCCTGCAAGTATACCATTTGGTTTGTGGAGCTGAAAAAATTGAATTGGAAGGTACGGAGCCCCCGGAGCTAAGAGGCGCTCGGGGCGTCTTTCGGCAGAAGCCGCGCTAAGAGAGCACTGCGAGCGGTACAATCGTCTTTGCGCGAAGAAGCCGCTTCTTCGGCTCCGGGAGCCGGAGAGAGCGGCAGCATCGGAAAGGTGAAGAAGGAAACTGTACAATACTGGGATTGTATGCGCAGCTTGCCAATTGATAGAAAACAGTACATTACCACTTTCCTGACTTTTCCAATCACATGAACATTCGATAGGAAGTTATTTTGGACAACTTTTGTTTCCTTCATGCCAAACACTTGGCAGACCTCCGTGCAACGTCCAGAACACGATGGGAGATGTTTTCTGTGCTCCCGCAGGTTTTCCTTGCCAGACAGAGTGGAAAAGCTTTCTACTAGCATGTAGACCACAAAAGACGCTAAAGACGAAGGTACGATGCTCTCCGGAGCTAAGCGCCGCTCCCGGGCTTCTTTCGGCAGAAGCCGCGCTAAGAGAGCACTGTGAGCGGTACAATGGTCTTTGCGCGAAGAAGCCGCTTCTTCGGCTCCGGGAGCCGGAGAGAGCGGCAGCATCGGAAAGGTGAAGAAGGAAGCTGTACAACACGGGGATTGTGTGCGCAGCTTGCCAACTGATAGAAAACAGTACCTTATACTTTCCTGATGTTTCCAATCACATGAACATGTAGTGGAAAAGCTTTTTGCTAAGATGTAGACGACAAGAGAGGCTAAAGAGTGGATGAGAGCTAATGACACCCATCTCTAAAAAAGGCAATTAGGAGGACTCGGAATAGTACAAACCATCCAGCCTCCTTTTTATCCCCAGGAAGTTGATGAAGCAGCTCTTCCTGGAAAACCTTGCCAGGCACATGCAAGACGACAAAATAATGTAGTTAGCATGATTTTTCAGGGGAATTTCATGCTGAACATCACTTTAAACTCCTCTGATGATTCAACTTGACTGGTAGATGAAGGGAATATTATCTGCCTGGGCTTCAGGGAGGTTTTTGACATATCTCTACATGGCAGCACGCATCCATATGGAAGCAATAGTGCAAAGGGGAGGGAACCAGTGTCTTTTCAGTGATGCTGAGTGAAAAAACAAGAGGCAGTGGGCACTCTCTGAAATACAGGAGATTGCCATTGACCATCAGCAAATGATTCTTTACTGTGAGGGTGACTGAACCACGGCACAGACTGCCCAGAAAGATTGTGGAGCCTGGATCTTTGAAGACATTCAAAGTACACCCAGATAGACTCCTGGGCAAGAGGCTCTGAGTATCCTGGTTTAGGCAGGGGGATTGGGCCTGGTTAGCCCCACCAACCCCTTCCACTCTCATTCATTCTGTGCTAGTGAATTCTCTTCAAGATGCATTTCAAGCACTTGCATGACAAAGTTCTGTGAAGACAGAGATCCAAATGGACACGGCATCTAAGTTCCTTAAGCAGCGTTCAAGAAGAATGTAAAACTCTGGGACGAGTGTCTCTTCCCTAACTGAATCCCTTTCATGGGAAAATTCCCAGCTCTAGAAAGATCTTCTGATACGCATGCTTAAGACTGACACTGGCTGAGCAAATTTCTCCCTATGTGTATCCAAGACCAGTTAGGATCTTCACCCAAAGTGCTGTCAACATAGTCACAGAATGTCTCTTGTTAAGAAGTGACAACTTCCATCAGCATGGCAACTATTGGTCCACCAAATGGATGAATGGATGGGAATTATCTGCTTGGGTTAAAAACAAAAAGAAAGAGTTGGTCTTTATTTATCAATTTCATTGCAATATTATAAGGGAAGAAAAAGACCTAAGTCCTTGACTTTCTTAACTCGAGGAAAGATTTTAAGAATTCCTTGTAAAAATGTATGATCACAATCAGACTATTGAAACCATTTGAGTTGGGAAAAGAGTTCACAAATTGTCTAGAGAGTGGCAAAGAAGCCAAGAAAAATAGGAAAGAAACAAAAAGAGAGCAGAAGCGTCAGCTTCATTGTACAAGCTCGTTCTAGAAGTGGTCTGCTGGGAAAAGGAAGCCCCAGTTGAATTTCCAATGTATTCCTGCGCTTGATTCAGTAACCGGTCAATGTAAAAACCAATCCTTTTGTACAACTTCTTCCAGCAACAAAAACTCCAACAGGTTGACACTACCATCATGCCTGTTCCAGACATATTTCCAAGAGAAATGATGATTTTCTTGAAAACCTACTTGCATAAAAGTTGCAAGATGGTGGAGGGATTCCCACATCCTCCTTCCTCCATCTGGCTTGAAAGTAGATTTGATAAAATATGCAACAAAGCACATGATTTATAAGGTAGAGTCAAATGGATGATTTGGGAATTGATCTCTTGTTGATAGGAAACTTCATATCCACTCTGTGTGACCTTTCTAAAACAAAATGTGGAGCTGAGGCATGAATCTGCCACAACAATTGTAAAGCAAACATACACACTCCCCTTCACATGCCCCCCCTTCCACACACACCTAGGCACACACAGAGATCAGCATAGCAGATCATGAACACCTTGGAAAAGACTGAAATGCTCAATGCCTCTCTTGATGGGCAAAAGAGCTGGTGCAGTAATTCAAATGCCTGGTACAGAACTTCTGTTTCATATTTAGCTCCTATTTAAAACACAGCTTTTCATTTCATTCTATTTACAGAATATTTTCATGTCATTTGCTTCTTTAAAATTACTTAGTTCTCACCTCTTGTATGTCTAGGAATATTTTCTTCCAAAAATAGAAAAAAATAGATGCTATCTTTTCAGCAGAAAACATTGGTTGATACAATTTTAAACCATCATGATATGGAAGAATTGTTCTGTCCCTCTCGAAGGTGGAAGAAGCATTTGGATCACAGATCATCTACAATGAAATACTTGACATGTTTAAGATGCTTTCAATCAATTTTGATCGTCAATTGCTTCTTCGTTGTAAACAGTAATTTTTCAGTGAAGGGAAAGTGTGTGTGCTATATCTACATGATGTGGTCAAACCCAGTTCCTACTAATGGCCAGGCTGAACTCCAGTAAATAATGTCCCGAATGATATTTTGCCGCCTTCTTTGGCACTTCATGAAATCTTACCATGATGAAGTGCTGAAACACAGAGATTTTCTCTTAGAGAGTGTCTCCTGTTGTAACCCGTCCCATGGATTTTATGCTGTAATTCTTATCTCTTTTAAAATTTGCTATCTTCTGTACAGTTTTCATGAACCTTTCTGTTACAGTAGTGAAAATCACAGATAAATGTCATTTTGTACAACTTTGAATTTACCCCAAGAGCTGAGAGAAAACTTGCTCCTCAGTTTCTCAGTTTCTTCTATAGTCCAACTTTGTTTCTCTACCATCAAGCTTCTCCTTTGTTGCTGCTCCAAGCCCCGTCCAAGCTGACCTTGAATACTTTCAGGGATGGGACACCCACAACTTCTCTGGGCAACCTGTTCCAGTGTTCCAGCACTCCCACAGTAAAAAAGGCCTTCCTTTCATCTAATATGTGTAGGAAATCATAAATCTAGGCATAGAAACTTGGAGTGCAGATTTGAAATTCTTTTGATTTGAAGCACATTTTATATGAATACTGACTTACTGATGACTAAAAGATGTTGATGGGCATTTGAGCTGACAAGTTTTGAAAAAGTGCATGGAAATTAAAATTGAAACCACTAAAATTAAAAACTTCTTCCCATTGTCTTTTTCCTCGCCTATTCAAAATTGCATATGTCAGATATCAGTGCTTCATGCAAACCTCTCAGATGCTCTCAGAGAAGAAGCTTTTCTTTCAGACTAAGTTGCGGTTGACGTAGAACACTAGCAGGAGTGAAAGTTTTTCTGGGCATCGGGGCAGCACCTTCTCCTTGGATTTGTGTGCAGAAAGCATTTTATCCAAACTGGAAAATAGACCCAACTCTGTTCTATTCATCATTCTTACTGCACCAGGCCTGAAGATGCTGTGAAAAGTAGCCTGTGGACCTTGAAGATAGCGCATGTGAAACAGATGAGAGGTGATGGAGAAGTTGAGAGAAGAAAGAGCATATGGCCCAGTACGGACACCAGAAAGTATTTCTTCATGTGATCATGGCAGATTGCAGGAGCCACTTGGTACTATCAAACCAGCCCGACTTGGCACTGGTGCCACCTTGGGTCTGGGAACCATCCTGCGTATCGTGGATTTTCAGGAGCCAGCCGGCCACTCCCAGCCACAGGCCCTTAAACACAGACCTCGGCCCTCTTACCTGGCCAAAAAAACTCACCTGCCCCGCTTCTGCATGGCAGATTGCAGGAGCCACTTGGTAATATCAAACCAGCCCGACTTGGCACTGGTGCCACCTTGGGTCTGGCAACCATCCTGCGTATCGTGGATTTTCAGGAGCCAGCCGGCCACTCCCAGCCACAGGCCCTTAAACACAGACCTCGGCCCTCTTACCTGGCCAAAAAACCTCACCTTCCCTGCTTCTGCATGGCAGATTGCAGGAGCCACTTGGTAATATCAAACCAGCCCGACTTGGCACTGGTGCCACCTTGGGTCTGGGAACCATCCTGCGTATCATGGATTTTCAGGAGCCAGCAAGACACTCTTGGCCACAGGCCCCCAAACACAAACCTCGGCTTTTTTCCCTGGCAAAGAAAAGTCACCTGCCCTGCTTCTGGATGGCAGATTGCAGGAGCAACTTGGTACTATCAAACCAGCCCGACTTGGCAATGTTGCTACCTTGGGTCTGAGAAACATCCTGCGTATCGTGGATTTTCAGGAGCCAGCCGGCCTCTCCCAGCCACAGGCCCCCAAACACAATCCACGGCCCTTTTCCCTGGCAAACAACACTCACCTGCCCCGCTTCTCGATGGCAGATTGCAGGAGTCCCTGGGTAATTTCAATCCAGCCCGACTTGGCGGCGTTTCCACCTTGCGTCTGGGAATCATCCTGCATATCAAAGAATTTCAGGAGCCAGCCGGCACTCTCAGTCACAGGCCCCCAAACACAAACCATGGCCCTTTTCCCTTGCAAACAAAACTCACCTGCCCCGCTTCTGCATGGCAGACTGCAGCAGCCACTTAGTGCTATCAAACCAGCCCAAATTGGCACTGTGTTGAAAGCGAAGGGAAGCCAACCCACCTTGTCGTTTATCAGCATTGACTCCAATTTATTGATTAAATCAGCCACTTTATATAACCGTGTTAATTAACTTCATGCATATTGCAAAATCCAAGCTCACTCTAGGTTAACAGAGAAAACTCTAACCCCTCCTTTTGTTTTACCATACCCATGATTGTTTCTTGAAAACAGGACCAGCGTTTCCACTGTGATATGAAAGTCAAGTATTGGAGAGTGCTTTTGTTACTTCTTTAGAAGGTTAGAATATGCCGAAAAGATGCTAGCTGGGGACTTGCAATTAATGAATTATTTGCTGTAAGTAGGTCAAATGACATGAGCTTTCAAAAAGGAAAAGTAGTCTTATTCCACCTGCCAATTCTAAAGTAGATTAATAAGCCTTAAGCAGAAGATGGATGTGAAGAGGGATATGACATGAAAGGTTAAGCAACACTGCTGACAGCAAAAGGCTTACCTGCTGCAGATACAGGAGACAAAATACTATTTTGACACAAACATTGCTATTCAGACGACAGTAAAATTCTGAGTGACAGCAAAATTTACTCAGTCATCATGACAGTAAAATTTGCTCCCATCAAAATGTGCTCATCAATTCTTAGTGTAAGCTAAGCACCTTAAGCAAAGGGTAGTTCAAGCCTAACTGGTATTTGATGGCAAAAAAGGCAACTTGGCCTGCGTTTCTCACTTCTACTCCATTCAAAAGCTTACTCTGTCTCAGATTCCTTTGGTGGGATACCAACGCAAGCCGCCAAACTGCACGAAAATGATGATTTAAAGAAAGATAGATGAGAAAAATGGAATAATGGTTCATGTTCTTTTCCTTCCAACTGCTTTGTTTGCCCTTTGAATTTTTTGAAGTCCTTTCTGGTGTCACCATGGTTGCACTGCAGCAAGTGTTGGGCTGTAAGCTGTCCATATTGCCAGCTTCTGGACTGCCTTCAGAAAACTTCCCACTGGTTTTGTCTAGAAATCACAAGCAGTAGAGATGACAAAGACTGCAGAAACCTCCTCATCTCCTTCTAGAGCAAGACCATGTCTTTCAGCCACTCTTAACTAGACAACTTTCATCAGTCATGAGGGAGTCTCATGTTCAAGAGCTAAGCAGTGGTGACAGCTGTAAATGACAAAAAGCAGACTGAAATTCTCTTGGGACTCCAGCAGAGAGCAATGAAGGAGGTTGAATTCACCTTCTTGGGAAGTTCTAAAATGCACCTTCACTTGAGCACAGGAGCTAAGCCATCGTAACCTTTGTTGAGTACGTCTGCGTAGACAGACATATTTAGACCATGTTATTTAAGCCACGTTATCATCTCTAGCTGCTAAGCTGCACTTCTTGCAAAGTATCTGCAACGTATTTTACAGGGTGGGCTTCTATGTGTAATCCCTGAGTAATATTGCAAAGAGAAGTACTTGGGGTGTGGGGTGGGGGGGGAGCCACAACTCTTAGGTTTTTCAAATCATGGTTCCATTTGAAAGTCAAAAAAGATGTCAAACCTTTCTTTCCTAGACCTATTACCAGCACAAACTGTACCAGAATTTATGACCTGTAACTGTACCGTGGACGCTCTTTCTCTGGACTATTCCTTAAGAAACAAAGTCCTCACTAGAAATAAAACAAAATTAGCCAAGTATTGGCCTGGATTAGTTCCAAGGCTCTGTACTAAAGGCCAAACACGTGTAATAATAGTAACGAGTGGACTAAAAGTTAAATCAATAGAGCATGACTCAGTTCAAAGACATCTTGTGTCCTAATGTTCTCACAGAAGACTGTAAAAACCTGTCTATTTTTGTGGGTTTCTTTTATCCATTTAGCTGTACCTTCTACTTCTCTCCACTGTCTGAGAACATTGATGATAAGGTTGGATGACCTCATGTCAACTTGTAGAAGTAAAGAAAGAGAAGCCAGTAAAGAAAGGCAAATTTGTTAATTGCAGGTGGAAAGAGGGAGGCCAACAAAAGAAAACAAAAGAACAGTACTAATGAAATGCTCCCCTGTCTTCTGTGAAAAGTAAAGGCACAGACAAGAAAGAACAAGTGCAAAATTCTCACTAGAGAAACGCACTTGATCTGACTCAAGTGTTTTGCGGTACATTTCTTGCTGTTTTCTCATGCCAAACATATTAACCATTGAAGGTGTCCCTTTCCTCTCTCTGGAATACAGCTAGGAAGATGGCTGTGTCATTGCTGACAAGCTGCTATTCTCAGAGGTGTCCAGCTGAAAGTCCTAGATCAATTGATTTGCTCTGTCACTTTGATATGGCATGACTTACAGTTTCAGCACCTGAACTTGCCAGCCCTACAATTCTTTGCCCCTTGAATGCTTAGATAGGCTCCTTGGCAACTGGCATTTGTAAGGACTTGAAACTATGCAGAATTTGCACCGTGAGATGATGCCAAATGAGTCACACCGGTAGATTAACTGGGGCATGCAAGGCAGAGAGAGGGAAATGAGAGCACAAGAAGAGAGTACACAAGAAGAGAGTACAATCTCCTTTTTTCTGAAACACTGAAGAGATCAAAGTGAACACAAATCCTCCTAGGGGTAGTTCTTGCAAAAGACTAAGAGTTCTTTTTGTGTTCACAGGCCTGGAATACTTAGCTTTGGATGACGGCAAAATGCAGATGACAAAACGAGGCCTTGAAGTCACATCCAGTATGAAGCAGTAGGAAAGAGGAAAGCAGCTGAGAGCGTCAACCCTGCTAAGTAGTCTCAGTATTCTTCTTGACATGAGCAGAAATTTGAAATGAGTCTCTGAAAATGACAAAGGAGGCAGAAGAAAAGGGAGCGATGACTCCTCTGGCATAGTGCTTCCTAACAGGGATCTTCAAAATGTCAAGGTTGTATCATCCTTTCAACTGAAGGAAGGTATGAAAACAACAGGAAGGAAATGGCATCCAATACTCTGGGCAGTGTACTTCTAGACAGAAAGGCCACTGATGGAAAACCAACTAAACTGGCACCAATGCAGCAGCATTGTACTAAAGCCAGAAACGTCCAGCGCTTTGTTCTCTGCCATTCCATTCAGATGCACACAGCAGCTCTGCAACATTCCTACTGATCATCTCTTTGGCAAAGTGGGAGTGAGGGTCCGTGGTGATGCAGAGTCCCCAGGCAGATGCAAAGGAGAGCCGCTTTCTTGCAAAAACCAGGCTTTTGAAACACTCAGGCCTTTCTCATTTCCATAGCTTTAAGCCATAACAAACACAATTCAACCAACCACCATGCACCACGCTGTGAACACACGACGCTTCTAGAACTTGTTGATCTACCTCGAAGTCAGCTGCCTCACCTTGCCACAGTCCTTTTCTACTTAGCCAAAGTAATGGGCCTCAGCCCAAGGCCTTCCTTTTGTAAGCTTCTAGCTCTATGCAGCAGCAAACCACTACTTTCTTCTGTGCCAAGACTTTAGGTAGACGATTTGCATCTGCCCTCCTTCCAGTGAAACCTAATGGCGAGAGAAAAGCCTCTCAGAGATGTTCAGTCATTCCATTTCCTAGACAGGCCAAATCCAAAGAAAAGCAAGCTATGGCATTGTGTACTTGCTCTTACAAAACACCTGCTGCCCTCTGACAATCAACTAGCAGAAAACCAGCCAAACTGAGACTTGAGGAAAACAACCCTTGGAAGGGAATAATGATGTGATCAATCAAGACAACACTTTTCCAGGCTACCGAGATACTGGAAATGTCAGCAAAGGCTTGAGAGCAAAGGCTGAACTAATGGGAAAAGGGTAAAAGAATCCCAAGAAAAACATGACCAAAGGTTAAAACAATTCCAAGAAGAACATAGGCAACTAACCTGTTGAAGCCTTCAGAAAAACAGTGGCCGCTGATTTACATAGGCCATTCAAGTTACTTGATCCGTGCACCTTCCACTCCTTTTTCGGCACCATATGGAGTGAATTGAGACCATGGAATCACAATTCCTTGGATTCTGTTCTTAACTTCAGGAGAGAAGTACAGCAGCTGAAGTACCTGTTACTGATGTGATACCCAGGAACACCGAGTTGACACATTTCTTTCTTGGCCAATCACAACAAGCAAGGCTAAGAGGATAAGGCTGGCTTATTTCCATGACACTTTTCTTGTTTTACAGCCTGCTCTGATTCCGGTCAAACTTTTTCATTAGCTTTTCTCTAAAAGGAGAAAGTCCAATTCAACGTCCTGCCCTACTGCTGCAAGTATACCATTTGGTTTGTGGAGCTGAAAAAATTGAATTGGAAGGTACGGAGCCCCCGGAGCTAAGAGGCGCTCGGGGCGTCTTTCGGCAGAAGCCGCGCTAAGAGAGCACTGCGAGCGGTACAATCGTCTTTGCGCGAAGAAGCCGCTTCTTCGGCTCCGGGAGCCGGAGAGAGCGGCAGCATCGGAAAGGTGAAGAAGGAAACTGTACAATACTGGGATTGTATGCGCAGCTTGCCAATTGATAGAAAACAGTACATTACCACTTTCCTGACTTTTCCAATCACATGAACATTCGATAGGAAGTTATTTTGGACAACTTTTGTTTCCTTCATGCCAAACACTTGGCAGACCTCCGTGCAACGTCCAGAACACGATGGGAGATGTTTTCTGTGCTCCCGCAGGTTTTCCTTGCCAGACAGAGTGGAAAAGCTTTCTACTAGCATGTAGACCACAAAAGACGCTAAAGACGAAGGTACGATGCTCTCCGGAGCTAAGCGCCGCTCCCGGGCTTCTTTCGGCAGAAGCCGCGCTAAGAGAGCACTGTGAGCGGTACAATGGTCTTTGCGCGAAGAAGCCGCTTCTTCGGCTCCGGGAGCCGGAGAGAGCGGCAGCATCGGAAAGGTGAAGAAGGAAGCTGTACAACACGGGGATTGTGTGCGCAGCTTGCCAACTGATAGAAAACAGTACCTTATACTTTCCTGATGTTTCCAATCACATGAACATGTAGTGGAAAAGCTTTTTGCTAAGATGTAGACGACAAGAGAGGCTAAAGAGTGGATGAGAGCTAATGACACCCATCTCTAAAAAAGGCAATTAGGAGGACTCGGAATAGTACAAACCATCCAGCCTCCTTTTTATCCCCAGGAAGTTGATGAAGCAGCTCTTCCTGGAAAACCTTGCCAGGCACATGCAAGACGACAAAATAATGTAGTTAGCATGATTTTTCAGGGGAATTTCATGCTGAACATCACTTTAAACTCCTCTGATGATTCAACTTGACTGGTAGATGAAGGGAATATTATCTGCCTGGGCTTCAGGGAGGTTTTTGACATATCTCTACATGGCAGCACGCATCCATATGGAAGCAATAGTGCAAAGGGGAGGGAACCAGTGTCTTTTCAGTGATGCTGAGTGAAAAAACAAGAGGCAGTGGGCACTCTCTGAAATACAGGAGATTGCCATTGACCATCAGCAAATGATTCTTTACTGTGAGGGTGACTGAACCACGGCACAGACTGCCCAGAAAGATTGTGGAGCCTGGATCTTTGAAGACATTCAAAGTACACCCAGATAGACTCCTGGGCAAGAGGCTCTGAGTATCCTGGTTTAGGCAGGGGGATTGGGCCTGGTTAGCCCCACCAACCCCTTCCACTCTCATTCATTCTGTGCTAGTGAATTCTCTTCAAGATGCATTTCAAGCACTTGCATGACAAAGTTCTGTGAAGACAGAGATCCAAATGGACACGGCATCTAAGTTCCTTAAGCAGCGTTCAAGAAGAATGTAAAACTCTGGGACGAGTGTCTCTTCCCTAACTGAATCCCTTTCATGGGAAAATTCCCAGCTCTAGAAAGATCTTCTGATACGCATGCTTAAGACTGACACTGGCTGAGCAAATTTCTCCCTATGTGTATCCAAGACCAGTTAGGATCTTCACCCAAAGTGCTGTCAACATAGTCACAGAATGTCTCTTGTTAAGAAGTGACAACTTCCATCAGCATGGCAACTATTGGTCCACCAAATGGATGAATGGATGGGAATTATCTGCTTGGGTTAAAAACAAAAAGAAAGAGTTGGTCTTTATTTATCAATTTCATTGCAATATTATAAGGGAAGAAAAAGACCTAAGTCCTTGACTTTCTTAACTCGAGGAAAGATTTTAAGAATTCCTTGTAAAAATGTATGATCACAATCAGACTATTGAAACCATTTGAGTTGGGAAAAGAGTTCACAAATTGTCTAGAGAGTGGCAAAGAAGCCAAGAAAAATAGGAAAGAAACAAAAAGAGAGCAGAAGCGTCAGCTTCATTGTACAAGCTCGTTCTAGAAGTGGTCTGCTGGGAAAAGGAAGCCCCAGTTGAATTTCCAATGTATTCCTGCGCTTGATTCAGTAACCGGTCAATGTAAAAACCAATCCTTTTGTACAACTTCTTCCAGCAACAAAAACTCCAACAGGTTGACACTACCATCATGCCTGTTCCAGACATATTTCCAAGAGAAATGATGATTTTCTTGAAAACCTACTTGCATAAAAGTTGCAAGATGGTGGAGGGATTCCCACATCCTCCTTCCTCCATCTGGCTTGAAAGTAGATTTGATAAAATATGCAACAAAGCACATGATTTATAAGGTAGAGTCAAATGGATGATTTGGGAATTGATCTCTTGTTGATAGGAAACTTCATATCCACTCTGTGTGACCTTTCTAAAACAAAATGTGGAGCTGAGGCATGAATCTGCCACAACAATTGTAAAGCAAACATACACACTCCCCTTCACATGCCCCCCCTTCCACACACACCTAGGCACACACAGAGATCAGCATAGCAGATCATGAACACCTTGGAAAAGACTGAAATGCTCAATGCCTCTCTTGATGGGCAAAAGAGCTGGTGCAGTAATTCAAATGCCTGGTACAGAACTTCTGTTTCATATTTAGCTCCTATTTAAAACACAGCTTTTCATTTCATTCTATTTACAGAATATTTTCATGTCATTTGCTTCTTTAAAATTACTTAGTTCTCACCTCTTGTATGTCTAGGAATATTTTCTTCCAAAAATAGAAAAAAATAGATGCTATCTTTTCAGCAGAAAACATTGGTTGATACAATTTTAAACCATCATGATATGGAAGAATTGTTCTGTCCCTCTCGAAGGTGGAAGAAGCATTTGGATCACAGATCATCTACAATGAAATACTTGACATGTTTAAGATGCTTTCAATCAATTTTGATCGTCAATTGCTTCTTCGTTGTAAACAGTAATTTTT